>NC_092779.1:59206719-59839626 GCF_047496795.1 Chiloscyllium punctatum | reverse complement strand
ACGTTGTGCGACGTGTCGGTGAGCATTATTTTTCAATTACATTGAGATATTTTACTAATAACGGAAGGGATTAATAATCGTGTGTTAAAGGTCTTAACTAATGTCATATTTTCTTTTAAAAATTACGAGGATTCCGTTGTGCAACAATGATTTGGAGATGCCGGAGTTGGACCGGGCTGGACAAAGTTCAAAATCACACGACACCAGGTTATAGTCCAACAGGTTTGTTTGGAAGCACTAGTTTTCAAGGTGCTGCCTCTGTATCGGGTGATCTGATTCACAGACAGGGCCGGGTAAACCAATACTTCCAAATAAACCTGATGGACTATAACCAGGTGTTGTGTGATTTTTAACTTCGTGAAACAAACTGAAAAACCACATGTGATAAGTGAGATATATGCAAAATCGATTTTCAAAGCACTTCATCTTTACATTCCATATGACTCGGCCATTGGAAAAATAAACCGAACTTTCAGGCAGTTCATCAATTGAACATTAAGTAGAAATTTATCTTAATAAAAGATATAGCAATAATGAGATTACTTACAATATTTTATTGTACAATAAACGTAACCTGAAGAACTGAAGGGTAATAGCAAGTGGCATTTGCTTCATTTTACTGAAGAAAGAAAATCTAAGTTTTTTTCATCTTGCTTGGACGAGAGAATAAGGATAAGTATATGTGAGGTGTTCAAATATACAATACTGATATGCTAAATGTTTATTGAATCTTTTCTGCAGAATTAAGTTCACAGAATAAACAATATTTGGGCATTCATGATCTGATTGGAATTAAAATTCTGTTGTCCACCATATGCATAATATTTGGATGGAGCAAGGTATTTTGATTTTAAAAACAAATGAATTTCATTTTTAGATATATTAAATTTTGAAAACTACAAAGTCGTCAAACTTAAAATTTAGAGACAATGCAATGTGACACATACTTTTATTAATAACCTGCAGATAAAAGATTGCAGATTGTGAGATTACTAGAAAGAACAACAGACAGAAGCAGATCCAAAACTGGATTTAAAAGCAATGCAAACTCCGCTTAGTTATATTCTAATGTCCATTCTAAGGTGCTCTGATGCATCTCTGTTAAAGATGAACTCACACCTCTGAGTCTCGTCGGAGAGAGACACGACTAGAGCTCCACAACTGCCTTTCATTATCTTCCCACCAAGGAAGGGTGGGATTATAATCGATTGTTTTTACTCAAATGCAAATGAACCAGTGTTCATTCTGATAATTGTGCTGGGAATTAATTAGACTGTTTCTGTGTAATGGACTGAGAATAAAATGGCGATTCACAATAATGACGGAACTAATCACATATGCTCTTACTTAAAAATTAATATTATGATAATTGAGAGAAAGATAAATAGACACATCATGCACTTATTGTAAATTCATAAAAATACAACTGCTGTAAATGTTTAAAGTGTTTTTTTCTTATAATAGAAAGGTAATTAGAACATTTAGCAGTAGGACGGAATCTGAAGAAAATGTTATTCACTGTGACTATTCAGCTGCAGAGAACTTCCCCTCCTTCCACAAACGTATAATTTCCAACAATTCCATATTCACTCTGATTGATAAAGGAAAGAGCAAACACCTGTAAAATCCTTTTTTCTTGTTTACACAAAATGTCACAAATTTGAAATTTTTTTTAGCTTTAAAGTATTTAAATCTTACTGTGAACAGAAATACAATAAATCTTGGCGTTGAAGAACAATATAATCAAACCAAATTAAAATACACATTGATATTCACAATAATTGGGAGAGTGAACACTGCAATTTATTTCCATCAGTTGATGTACCGAGCCATAATTCCAATTTCATACAACATTTGGATTAGGCAATGGTTAGATATTAGCAATAACAAAGTTATTATTATACTCTCAGTGAACTGAATATTATTGAGAAATCTCACATTGCTATTTGAATGAGCAATGTGTCGAAATAAACAGTAATTATTGGTGAAATGCCATCAGATATCTCATAATTGATCAATTTGTGATTACTTTGATTGTAGAAATGATTAGCATTCAAATATTTCCAATGAGCATTGGATGGAAAAGCAATGCTTTTTGGTGTAGACCTGAACGGTTTTGTTTATTGCAGTATCGGCACTAAGAAATAATGGATTAAACTGTGATGCGAATCTCACCTTACTGAATATTTCCAAGTTTTCTAACATGTTTCTAGTTCAATCTTCAGTATACAAAAGGGTAATTTTGGCTCAGCACATCTGTAACGGTAAACATTTCAATACATCTCCACCAAAGTTATTAATCTGACAATTCAGAACAAATATTTTAAAAATTACCTCTGTAAATGTCATTGACTATATCTTTTGATTATAGTTAAGTTCATTCTCTACTTACTTTATTCCTATTTCTGACACCAGTGATTAATATTGATTAGATTAAATGTCATATGAGTGAGACATTAGTTTTCTCTCAATGATCTGTGCAGCACAGGAATAGGTCATTTGGCCCATAATGTTGTGCTGAACATAATGCAAAAGAAACTCACCGCTTCGGCCTACCCTTGGTCCATATCCTTCCAAATTATCTAAATGAACATTAAAGAGCCTTAATGCATCTGCCTCCCCCACCATCTCTGGATGTTCATTCCAGACACCTAACCCCCCACTCCCGTGTAAAAAAAAAGTTGCTCCTTGAACTGTCTCCCCTAACCTTCAACGCAAGTCACATAGTTTTGACGTTTCAACTCTGGCAAAAACATTGAGTGTCAAACCTATCTATGTATCTCATGATTGTATAGACTTACATAAAGTCTTCCCCCAGCCTCTGCCACTCCACAAAAAAGCAGAATGAGTTTTTCTCGCCTCTCTAAATCCAGACAGCATCCTGGTAACTGCTCTCTGTACCTTCTCCAAAGCCTCCATACCCGTCTTGTAATGTGGCGAACAGAAATGAATACAATCGTTTAAGTATGCCTTAAACAAAGTCTTATAAAATGACTTTGGTTACAACTTGACTTCCTGACTCTTGTAACCAGTTCCCTGACCAATAAAGACAAGCATGCCATTTGCCTTCCTTACCACCCTATCTATTTGCATGGTCATTTTCAGGGAGCCATGGTCTTGAACGCCAAGATCACTTTGAACAACAAAGCTGCTCAGGGTCCTGCCATTATACACTTTTCCTTAGTATTCGATCTCCCAAAGTGAAACACCTCACACTTATATGGATTAAACTTCACCTTGAATTTCTCTGCCCATATCTGCAATTTATCTTTTATCCTGCAGTATTCCTTGACAACCTTCTACATTATCCACAACTCCACTGAACTTTGTAATGCCTGCAAACCTATTAACTCACTCAATTCGATTTTAATCCATGTCACTTATATACATTTGTATCACAAACAGAAAAGTTTCAGTACAGATCCCTGTGGAAACAAAGACGGAAAATGAAGGAAATGCAGAATTATTGAATAAATGCAGTTTTTCAATGACAGAGCAATGCTGATGAATAATCTCTAAAGGTGTAATTTCTGTTTTTAAATTACCCCAATATTTTAATTCTCAGTTTACTGATCTGAATGAAAACCTAGTAAAAAAAAAGCTTTGAAAATATTGAATCATTTTAAGTGTTGAGTTCTAACATTAATTGTTAGTTTATTGCCATTTCAATTACCACACCATAATGCATTTTAATCTTAGTAATGAGCACCATACGATTCACATTTCAGTTTAATCCATTATTTCTTATTGCCAGTATCATAATGAAATATTAACTTTCTTTTCAGGTCAACAGACCTGCAATCCACCAATGGTTTCTCATCCAAAACTCATAATAACTATCTCGTTTTCTTTCATTTGAATTCTCATATTAATGGAAGGAAGATTAATCACCCTTATCAATTAAGAAGTGGCTAACTATTTTTCACATAAATATTCCAGTTCTTTCCAACATATTGCACAATTACATTGCAATAAGGGTTTTCTCATCATTCTTAAATTTGTTACCAGCCATTTTAAAACTAATTATTGCAATTATCAAACCGGTAATCATTGTTGAAATCTAATATCTCCAGCTTTAGATGAGGAATTATGGCTCAGTACATCAACTGATGCAAAACTTATTGCACTCTACAATCTCTTAATCTTACCAAAAATAATTTGAAGTGTGGAAGCTTAGTTGGATTGAACTGGCTGTGAGCAAAAATGCATTCTGAAGACGGGTCACTGGACCCAAAGCATTAACTCTGATTTCTCTTCACAAATGCTGCCAGATCTGCTGAGCTATTTTCCAGCAATTTCTGATTTTGTTTCTGATTTCCAGTATCCACCGTTTTTTGCATTCTTGTCTTGATTGTTTTTCATTTCAATGCCAACATTTCTGTTTTCTGATTATTATAATAAGAGCTAACTGTTTTCATGTTAAATATCATTTCAATTTCATGTATTTCTTCTGTACGCAAAACAGAATTAACAAATGTTTGTTCTCGCAAGGTTTGTGAAGGTTTGTAGCTCAGGTTGAGGTTTAGGGTGTAAGTTTGCTCGCTGAGCTGTAGGTTTGATATCCAAATGCTTCATTACCTGCCTAGGTAACATCATCAGTGGCGACCTCCAAAACGAAGCGAAGCTGTTGTCTCCTGCTTTCTATTTATATCTTTCTCCTGGATGTGGTTCCTGGGTTTTGTGGTGATGTCATTTCCCGTTCGTTTTCTGCGGGGTTGATAGATGGCATCTAGATCTATGTGCTTGTTTATGGCGTTGTGGTTGGAGTGTCAGGCCTCGAGAAATTCTCTGGCATGTCTTTGCTTAGCCTATCCCAGGATAGATGTGTTGTCCCAGTCGAAATGTTTTTTATTACACTGATGATGTTACCTAGGCAGGTAATGAAACGTCTGGATATCAAACCTACAAATCAGCGAGCAAACCTACACCCAATATGTTTGTTCTATTACAGTAAAACTTGAATTCTTAGAAATCACAATTTTGCGAAAATGAGGGAAGTTGTCTTTCGCTGAGGAGACATATTGAATGAGTAATTCTTTATTTCCAATTCATATGCATTATAAAACAGTTTAATTTTCATTTCTGTATATGAATAATTGTTTCAAACATATTGAATTATTTGACTATCATGACATTTTTATTTCATTCAGAACAATGTCGCTTCGTTCCATCATTATTAGAAATTACTAATTATTTTAATTGGTCCATTACACACTGAACTGTCGAATACAATCCTAGTCCAATTATCACAATAAATATCTGAGCAGTTTCCCATAATCATATAATAAGTATATGATTATAGTCCTGCACATCCTGCATGGGAACATTATTGAGCGCTCTGGTAATGTCTGTACTAATACACCTGGAGGCATGGGTTGAATTCCCACCTTCAACAGAGATGTGTCAAAGCACCTCTGTGAGTTGGTTAGAACATATCTAGGTGTCTATTGAATTGCTTTTCAATCCAACATTTCCTCAACTTGTATCTGTTGTTCATTGCTATGATCACAATATCTGCAATTTATTGGCTTTAGGTCACTAATTAAAATATAAATGGGATTATGCTGCTTCTAAATACCTCTCAACTTTGCAGTATTAAAGATTCTACAGTGTAAATAATATTTAAATTGAGAGGGGAAAGATCTAAGAAGGATCTGACGGGCAATTTTATTCGTACAATATGTTTGGCACATATGGGATGAGCTGTGAGAGGAAGGGGCAGCGGCTGGTACAATTACAACATCTAAAAGACTTTTGGACAGTTACATGGATAGAAACCCAGAGGGGTATGGAAAAAACACAGGAAAATGGGACGAGTTTAGTTTAGGAAACCTGGCCAGCATGCCAATTTGGGCTGAATGGGCTGTTTCTGTGCTGTGTCAATCTACCATTCTACAATTCAAAGTTGACTGTGATTGGTAAAGGAGAGAACAAGCGGGTGTTAATTCTGTTCTGTGTACAGAAAAAAAAGGAATGAATTTAAATTTTGTCATGTAAAATAGTTCACTCTTATTGTGATTAAAAACACAATGAATGTGAACATTGAAGTGAAATATAATTAAATCAATTCAACTATGTTTCCATGGTTAAAGTAAAAATTGATCTTTACAATGATTGTGAGATTGTACTCTGCAATATCTTCACAACAGTTCTTGCACTGAGCCATTATTGCACATTTATACCCCTTACTGAACTGAACAATTATTAGATATTAGAATTTTGAAAATCTATCTACGCATTTCGAAGAAGGAGCAATTTAATTTTGCTATGTGACTGTGCAATGTGTAGACATGAACAGGAATTATTGCTTTGAAATGCAATTGCAGTTCCCTGAATTTCTAAGGCTGAGATTAATGCGATCATTCAAATCAGTAAAAGTCAGATACTTTCAAAATATGTTGGATGCAAAATCACTGGTTCCATTGTGGGATAGTTGACCTGAAAACAACAATATTGTTACAGTGGATTAAATTAAACAATACATTAAATTAAAATGTGGATCACGTTAGAAACACAAATAAATTATTCTGCAATTATTATAAGGCTAATGAATTCAAAATAAATGCTGTAATCTGAACAAATAACTCAATTCAATATTTTAAAAACACTTTGCTCTGATGTTGATTAGACGTTCATTATGTTCAGTAAACTGAAAACTGAAATATAGTCGCGAGATTGATGGACTGGGAACAATACATGAGCCATTCAGTAATTATTGAAAATAATTTATTTTTGATGAAAAATGCAGACAATACAATTCACAAGTTATTGTGTTTGTTCACCTGAACAAGAGATGTAGGCAAATTCATTTCTCGCAAAAAAAACAGTAATGCATTTCATTCAATTCAATTAATTGTAGAAACATGTATTTTTAATTTATGTAATTTTATCCTGATCAATGTTCAAACATTAGTATCTGAATTAGGAAGAAAATTATATGTAAAGGAAGTGAATATCTGAGTGACCACAAGATACAGTCAATGACCTTTGATAGAAAAAGGAATTTGCATGATTTTGTGATTATTGAACATTAATAAGTAATGTTGTAATAAAAATGAAAACAAAATCAACAGTTCCAAAGCAGCTGTTTGTTGTAACAAATTGAACATAAAAACACTTCTGCAGGGCACATGATCTGAAAAAGCAAAAAATCTCTTGACGTGATATATCAGCTAAAAGATACTTTCCTTTTTTTTTTAAAAAGGGGGTACAACTTTCAAGAATTCAAAAGTTATTGTGTTTGTTGACCTGAACAAGAGATGTAGGTAACTTCATTTCTCACAAAACAAAGTGGTATGGGAACTTTAAAAATTTTTTTAGCAAGAAACACAATGTAGCTTTTAGTGTGATCATTTAAATTAAAATGCATGTTCGTATGGAATTGAAATATAATCAAAGCAAATGAAACAGGATTAAAATAAACATCAACACGAATTCCATTATTGAACTAAAAATCAACTAGCATTGCACTATTACAATAAAAATCAGCATTTGCTTTGATTGCAAAACTGTACAGTGCAATGTGTTTACACAAGTCAATGTATGGAAACATGATACTACACTTTGGGATGAATGTACTGGATTGAACTATTATTAAATATTGGATATAAGCAACAATTAGTCTGAAAAACAGTTAATGTCAAACATTAAATTGGTGAGAAATCTGATTTTACTGTGCAACTGTGTAAAGTGTAGACATGAACAGTAATTATTACGGTAGAATAGCAATCTGACATGACTTAAGGTTTCATATTAATTCCATGATTACTTTGTGTTTTCACATCAAGAAGAGATAACATATTTACTATGAATGCTTGGTTGTTTCATTGGTTGGTTTGTGGATGTTTTAACCTGGATAGAATGACTACATTTTTCATTGTAAGAAATAACATATTAAACTAAAATGGGATTCTCACGATGCTTGTCACAAAGATTTAACTGAATTACCGTCTGGTTAATGGAGTGACAATGAATTTACAATTAATTTTAGTACTCTGGCAAATTAAATGATTCGATATTTTAAAATTATTTTGCTCTAATGTTGATTAGACTTTTTATTGAGATCAGAGACTTGAAGATTAAATTGCTTTTTTGGTAGATTGACAAAAAACATATTAGACATTCAGTGATTATTAATCATCATTGTTTTGTCATTCATAATTCTCAGTTATTCAAGAATTTCTTGCTTTACATTTCTTCCCAAAAAGAAAAATAATTTCATGGAATTTTTCATATCATCAATATTTACAAATTTGAGTCAGAGTTGGGAAGAGAATAAATAGATAAGGAATGTGGGTATCACAACAAAAAATAGGCAACAGTATTTGTCGCACAATTATTTTCAAAATTTCTCTGAAAAAATGTATAATCGGTTATGCGCAAATGCTTGCAGCTACAAATACAGTGAGCCATAATTACACTTTTGCTGTGATGAATAGTCGAGAAACCTATCACAAACATTAGTAATATTCAGGAATTTCTTCATCTCAATAAATGTCAGTATGAGCTTGCTCATCTATTAATGATGAAGGGTGATTATTGGTCAGAGAAAGATGTGAGTAAATTATAAGAAGGTGCCTATTGCATATCTTTGGATGGGGTGTTATGGCGATGTTTGTTGTGGTTATTCATCCTGGGAAAAATAAGATTATTACAAAGAGATATTCAGTGAACAGTGATTAGGTGACCTTGAAGACCATCGTTTGGTTTTATGTGCAGTGATTAAGAGTAATTTGATTTCAGTCGCATTGGGCTATTTTGCATGATTTGGCAAATGATTAATAATCTTGTGACAAAATTTTGAGGATGATCATGAGCTGTATTCGATCCATCCAGTGGGTTGGTACAAACATCCTTCACTGTTTTCCTTCCCATGAGAGGCGTGCTATGCTCAGGAACTGGCTGGAAGCCAAGATGCCAGAAAATCTGGTTCAACCTCTCCAATACACAACTCTCAGGCTGGTTGTCACTGGATCCCCGGAACTTTTGTGACCTCTTTTCTGGAGCTGAATGATGCTGGCTCTGTTTGATTTCATTTGAGCAGGTTTCTTTTCGATCAGATTTCTGTGGCTGTCGGTGAATTTCAAACATTCAATTTCGGGCCACAGGTCACTTGACCTCAGTCAATAATTAAAATAGAGTTCACTTATTGTGATAGCGATGTGATAATTAACGGTGGCGTTTTAACAAATGAAATGATTAAACATTTTCCAGCAGTTTACACAGACATTAATTAGATATTCATTAAGATATGTAAACTGAGAAGTATAATCTAGTTGCAGGATTACTGAATTGTAAGAAAGATTTAGTTACTGTGTTTTCTAGAAGGAATTGTTTAATCATTCAAATAGGTCAGCTCTTCCTGAATTCTACGTACCTTCCATTGGTTTATTTGTAGCGAACACTCATCTAGGACTCATTTGATTTGTCTTTTAAACTGTGTTTCAAGATTTCAACGGGACATTGACATTGATCTGAGCTGAGAAGTAGGAGATTGAGTTCAACCTGGAAAAGTGTGAAGAGATTCATTTTAGAATTTTGAATTTGAATGCAGACTATTGAGTGAAATGTAGGATTTTTGGCAGTGTGGAGGAACAGAGGGATCTTGGAGTCCATGTCCATAGATCCCTCATAGAGGAGGTTTACCAGGATCCTGCCTGAAGTAGAGGGCACGTCTTCTGATGAAAGGTTGAAGGAGCTAGGGCTTTTCTCATTGGAGCAAAGAAGGATGAGAGGCAACTTGACAGACAGGCTTAGATAGAGTGATGAGAGGCTTAGATCGAGTGAACAACCAGAGACTCTTTTTCCCAGGTGGAAATGACTATCATAAGAGGGCATAATTTCAAGGTGAATGGAGGCATGCTTAGTGGAGATGTCAGAGGTAGGTTCCTATTACAGAGTGATGAGTGTGCGGAATGTACTCCCAGCAGTGGTAGTAGAGTCAGATACAGTAAGTGTATCTAAGTAACTCATGGCTACGTAAATGAATGATAGCAAAATGAAGGGAATATAGGTTAGTTTGATCTTAGAAGAGGATAAAAGGTTAGCACATGGACCAAATGTCCTGTACTGTGTTGTACTGTTCGATGTTCTATGTACTGAACTGAACAGTTATTACATATTAGCAACAAATAGATTTTCAAAGCTCTATTAGCGAACATTAGAATAATGATAAATCTCACCTTGCTATTTGACTGAGCTATGTGTGGACATAAACAGGAATTATTGCAGGGAAAAGTAATTAAGGTTTTCAAAATTAATAAATTTGAAGTTACCGAGGTCATTCAAATGGCGGCCTTTGTGGGGAGCCGCAGAAAATGGGGGAAGATACTAAATGAGTATTTTGCATCAGTATTTAATGTGGAAAAGGATATGGAAAGGATATAGACTGTCGGGAAATAGATGGTGATATCTTGCACAATGTCCAGATTACAGAGAAGGAAACCCTGGATGTCTTGAAATGGGTAAAGGTGGATAAATCCCCAGGACCTGATCAGGTGTACCCGAGAACTCTGCGGGAAACTAGAGAAGTGATTGTTGGGCCTCTTGCTGAGATATTTGTATCATCGATAGTCACAGGTGAGGCGCCGGAAGACTGGACTTTGGCTAACGTGGTGCCAACGTTAGGGCAAGAAGGGCAGTAAGGACAAGCCAGGGAACAATAGACCAGTGAGCCTGACCTCGGTGGTGGGCAAGTTGTTGGAGCAAATCCTGAGAGACCAGACGTACATGTGTTTGGAAAGCCAAGCACTGATTATGGATAGTCATCATGGCTTTGTGCGTGGGAAATCATATCTCACAACCTTGCTTGAGTTTTTTGAGGAAGTAACAAAGAGGTTTGATTTTGGCAGAGCAGTCGATGCGATTTATATGGACTTCAGTAAGGCGTTCTTCCCATAGGAAACTAATTAGTAAGGTTAGATCTCACGGAATATGGGGAGAACTAGCCATTTGGATACAGAACTGGCTCAAAGGTAGAAGACAGAGGGTGGTGGTGGAGGGTTGTTTTTCAGACTGGATGTCTGTGACCAGTGGAGTGCCACAAGGATCGGTGATGGTTCCTCTACATTTTGACATTTATATAAATGACTTGGATGCGAGCATAAGAGGTATAGTTAGTAAGTTTGCAGATGACACCAAAATTGGAGGTGCACTGGAGAGCCAAGAGGGCTACCTCACATTACAACAGGATCTGGACCAGATGGACCAATGGGCTGAGAAGTAGCAGATGGAGTTTAATTCAGTTAAATGCGAGGTGCTGCATTTTGGGAAAACAAATCTTAGCAGGACTTATACACTTAGTGGTAAGGTCCTTGGGAGTGTTGCTGAACAAAGAGACCTTGGAGTGCAGGTTCATAGCTCCTTGAAAGTGAAGTCGCAGGTAGATAGGATAGTGAAGGCGGCGTTTGGTATGCTTTCCTTTATTGGTCAGAGTATTGAGTACAGAAGTCAGAAGGTCATGTTTTGGGCTGTACAGGACAGTGGTTAGGCCACTGTTGGAATATTTCGTGCAATTCTGGCCTCCTACCTACCGGTAAGAAGTTGTGAAACTTGAAAGGGTTCAGAAAAGACTTACAAGGATGTTGCCAGGGTTGGAGGATTTGAACTACAGGGAAAGGCTGAACAGTCTGGGGCTGTTTTCCCTGGAGCATTGGAGGCTGAGGCGTGACCATATAGAGATTTACAAAATTTTGAGGGGCATGGATAGGGTAAGTAGGCAAAGTCTTTTCTCTGGGGTCGGGGAGTCTAGAACTAAAGATGGTAGGTTTAGGTTGAGATGGGAAGATATAAAAGAGACCTACAGGGCAACTTTTTCACACAGAGGGTCGTAAGTGTATAGAATGAGCTGCCAGAGGAAGTGGTGAAGGCTGGTACAATTGCAACATTTAAGAGGCATTTGGATTGGTATATGAATAGGAAGAGTTTGGAGGGATATGGTGGGATTAGATTGTGTTGGGAAATGTGGTCGGCATGGATGGGTTGGAGTGAAGGGTCTGTTTCCATGTTGTATGCCTCTATGACTCGATGACTCTTAATGAGAAAAAAGTCAGATTTTTACAACGAGTGTTGTATCAGAAATCATTGATTCTTTTGTATGTGTGATGATCTGAAAGAAAATGGATTTTTATATTACTGTATTAGTACAAGGGAACACTAGATTATTTTCAAATATGAAATTCACTGTAATTGTTAGCCAGAATAAGTTAAAGCTTTGTGTAATTATTGTAATGCTGATGACTTAATAATTGTTGTTAGAATTCTGAAAAAAGAAAATGTTATACTATTTGTCCTAAGAGTCAATAAATTAAATTGATATATGAACCACAATATACCTGTTAGCAAAACTAATTTAAATTATTATGCAATTATTGTCAAGGCAATGACTTGATAATTAGTGCTAGTATCTAAACAAATAAATTGATTCAATATTTTGAAAGCATTTTGCTCTGAAATTGATTGGATATTTATTAAGATCGGAAAACGGAGGGAATAAAATGCAATAGCTCGCTTGATTGGATTGAAGAAGAAAATGAGACAGTCCATGTCAGTGTCGGTTACCAGAGCACAGTCCTTTTGGAGACAGGTCCCACCTGCAGATAGTGCTGAGCGATGCAGCAACCAACAGAGCAGACCTAAACTCTACATTCATTCCACATCCAGTCGAGAATGGTGGTGGACAATTGAACAACTCACTGGAAAAGGAGGTTCTACAAATATTCCCATCATCAATGATGGAAGAGCTGAACACAACAGTGCAAAAGATAAGGCTGAAGCATTCTGGGAGCTAAATATCCAAGAATGCACATCCAAATGAAAAGGCAGGCAGGTGGGCAGAGAGGCTGGGGTTAGTGAACAGTAAGAAATGGAATCAAGTCAAGAGCAATAAATGACATCGGCTCAGATGATGTAGAATCTGTGTGGGTGGAGATGAGGAACCGCAAAGGTTTAAAAAAAACATAATGGGAGTTATCTGTAGAGCTCCAAACAATAGTCAGGATTTGGGCATAAGTTACATGAGGACATAGGAAAAGCATGTAAGGAAGGTAAGGTTACAGTGATCGGGGGGATTTCAATATGCAGGGGGACTGGGAAAATCAGGATGATAGTGGATTGCAAGAAAATGAATTTGTGGAATCTCTGCAACATGGCTTTTTGAAGAAGGTTGCAGTGGAGCCCACTAGGGAACAGGCAATTCTGGATTTAGTGTTGTGCAATGAGGCAGACTTGATAAGGGAGGTTAACGTGAATGAACACTGAGGAGGCAGGGACCATAATATGATAGAATTTACGCGGCAGTTTGAGAGGGAGAAGATGGAATCAGATGTAACTGTATTCCAGCTGAATAAAGGCAGCTACAGAGACATGAGGGAGAAGCTGGAGTGAATTGACTGAGAGAGGAGTCAAGCAGGAAAGAGAGTGGAACAGTGATGGCTAGGGATTCTGGGAGTGTCCGGGTGACACAGTAAAAATTCATCCCGAGGAAAAAGCAGCATGGATCAGGGAGGGTGAGGCAACCATGGCTGACTCGGGAAGTCAGGGAAAGCATACAAGCAACATACCACATGGCAAAGGGCAGTGGGATGTCAGTGAAATGGGAAGCCAAAAAAGAACAATGGAGAACAATGAAGAAAAAACATAAGGAGAAAGAAGATTAAGCATGAGAGAAAGCGAGTGTGTAATATTAAAAACATGATTGCCGGAGTTTCTTTAGTTACATAAAGTTCAAAAGAGAGGCGAAAATGGACATTGTGCTGCTGGAAATTGAGGCTGGAAGAATAGTAATGGGGAACAAAGAAATGGATAAGGAACTGAATAAGTACTTTGCATCAGTCTCCATGGTGGAAGACACAAATAATATCCCAAAACTTCAAGGGACAGTCGGGGGGGCGGGGGTGGGGGTGGGGCGGGTGGCGGTGGAACAGAGATGAGTGTGGAATATAAATCACGAACAGATCAGGCTTGGTCTTATTGAATGGTGGAGCAGGCTCGAGGGGTCGAATGGTCACCTTCTTCTTCTTTCTCACATGATCCCAGGACTGAGAGCTTTGTTTAAAATTCATTCACTAGATGTAGGTGCCACTGGCTAGGGCAAAATGTATTACCCAGAGAGCATTTAAGAGTCACCAAGGACAAAATGCTAAAAAATTGAAAAATTTGAAAATAGATCTATTACCTGGACAGATGGACCACGCCCCAGAAGGTGATAGCTGAAGGGATAGTGGAGGCTTTAATTGTGAGCTTTCCGGTATCACTGGAGTCAGGGACTGTTCCAGAGGACAGGAACATTGCTAATATAACCCCCAACCACAAGAAGGGAGTAAGGAAAAAGAAGGGAAATAACTGGGTATTAATCCTGGCCTCAGTCATTGGTAAATTGTTGGTACTATTTTGTCAGTAATATTTAACGAACTGGTTATTTCAATTATAATGCAATCTCTACAAAAAGACCAAATATTTTTTTGACGACAACAAATTTTCAAACAACTTCTCTCAATCTATCTCTCCTTCCTTTTCATTAGACAAAGTAGGGAGGCATGGAAACACTACAGTGATGTAAGCTATATGTAATACAGTGAGACAGGAAAGCTAGTATGGCTCATGTTGATTCTTGAAACCCACACAGTGAAGCAACACATTCACTGCATAATAAAGATTAGACAACATTTCAACCCAACTCATACCGGCATGACAGAAATAAAATGTGGGTTGGTTGGACAGGCTGGTTTTGTTTCAGTTGGAGTGAGGGGTGACATGACTGAAGTATATAAGATCCTGCATGGTTTGATAAGGTGGATGTGGAAAGGATATTTCCTCTTGTGGGTCATTCCTGAACTAGAGGGAACTGCTTTAAAATTGGCTTCACCCTTTCAAGACATAGATAATGAAATTTGTTTCCTCTCAGAAGGCTGTGCAACTTTGGAACTCTGCCCCAGAAGGTGGATTCACTGAGTATTTTTAAGACACCGGTTGATAGATTCGTGTTAAGGGGCATTGGGGCAAGATGGAATAAAAATCACGAACAGATCAGGCTTGGTCTTCTTGAATGGTGGAGCAGGCTCAAGGGGCATAATGGTCACCTTCTGCTTCTTTCTCACATGATCCCAGACTGAGAGCTTTGTTTAAAATTCATTCACTGGATGTAGGCGCCACTGGCTAGGGCAACATTTATTACCCAGAGAGCAGTTAAGAGTCAACAATATTGCTGTGGGTCAGGAGTCACATGTAGGCCAGTCCAGGTAAGGATGGCAGATTCCTTCCCTAAAGGACATCAGTGACACAGATGGGTTTTTCCTGACAATCAATAATAGTTTCATGGTCATCAACAGACCCATAATTTTAGATGATTATTAAATTCAAGGTCCACATTTGCTGTAATGCGATTTGAATCAGGGTCCCCAGAATATTCGCTGGGTCTCTGGATTAACAGTTCAGCAATGATAACACGAGGCTGTGACCGAGCTACAAAGGGACAATTTTACGGGTGGAAACCAAAACCTTGATCAAACTGGATTAAATAAAGGAGTGCTGATAGAATGGAGGAGAGTTGAAGGGATTGGGGGAAGAGAATTATCAAGTTTAGGTTCAAAGCAGCTGAAACTAAAGCCACCAACAGGGAGGAGATGAAAACAAGAAACTCTCATGCAGCTGGAATTGGATAAGTGCAGCTACCTCATGGAGGTGTGGAACTACACTGGGAGGACAGGGTGAAGGCATGGGTAGGTTTAAAAGCAGTGAACCAAATTTTGAAATCATATTTCTGAACATAATGTAGATGAGGTTAAAATGGAGGTAGATGTCTTACGTGACTTGCTTTAAGGACACAGACAGTAGAATCTGAGGTGATCATGAGTATGTGGAGGTGAATGTGGGAGACAAGCTGGGACTGTGTTGGAGTAGTCATGGTGAGAGGGAACAAATGCTGGATGGAGGGTTTCAGCAGCTGATGGACTGACACTGAGGTGAGCCATCAGAAACTGAGCAAGTGACCACCATCTAATAGGACAGAGAAACTGATCCATCAGCCTGAAACTGACTGACCACGTGGCTGTCAGTGACTCCAACACAAGTGAATGGAAACATTGCTCAGAGCCTGTTTCTGTAACATTCAACACAACCAGGAAATGGAAAGTGAATAATTAGCTGAAAACAAGGCGACTGCTCTGTTAGAGTCAAAATCATTCAATGTTCAGTTATTGAATATTACTGACTCTCAGAATATTCTAACCTGCAGAATCACAGTAAAAGGGGAAAGTAAACAACATTCTTGGCAAAGACAGAATGAACCAACTACTTGTATAAAACTAGCTCAAAACAAAGGTGCTGAATCCTCCACAAACTGACAAACACAGGTATATGACAAACACACCATCAGTTTGTAGATAGACAATGAAATTCTTCAGAAAAACACTTCCCTGCTTATGGTGTGTGGTAGAAATCATTCTCAGTGAGAACTGCCACTTATTTCCTTTGAAAAAAGTCTCTGTTTCCCTTCAGAAAAGCAGGTGTGTCGCGCACTTACAGACTGACTTACAGACAAAGGAAACCTGATCTGAGACTCGCAGGTTAATTAAGCTATTAGTGACAGTCCATTGCACACAACAAGAGCTTACACCACAACAGATTCTAGGGAAACCAACAATGAAATGAAAAAGGTGAATTAGTCTTAATAATCATGCAGCCTCTCTCGATTAAATAATTCTAGTCAACTTCCAAACATTTTAAAACTATTAATACCAATGCATACATATTTATTTCCTTTCCTAAGTTTCCTCCAAAAAATATATCTGACTATTCTCTTCAAAATATATTTTAAATGGTCAATTCATAATCACAATTCATTTCCAATTATTCTTAGAGCAAAACAACTTGCAAACTAAAATAGTTTTCATGTCAATAATGACACTGGAAACTTTGTTATGTAGTTTAACCATATTTCCAAATATTGTTTTGGTTCATTATTGCAGTGAAGCTAAAATTAAAGTCTATTTATTTTCTCTGATATCCTTCCATTACTTTATTCCCTAATAACAATGCCCACGGTGTAATGGGTGACAAACATTAAAATAAAATTGAATTTTCAATGCAAGAACTGGTACAAATAATCACATATTATTCAGTTCATTCATTGTCGTTGATTATCAGAGTTATATTCATTGTATGATCATGTTAAATTCACTTAAATAATCACAGTACAATTCTCACCTCTATAGATATGTCAAAGTGAATGTCAAATTATTAATATTCCAAGTCAAACCAAATTTACATTTTGCTCTGTTTTATTCCAGGAATGACAGGATGTGTTACATTATTATGGGAAACAGGAACAAGTGAAGGTGGTGGCTCTCAGACGTGAGGCCTTAAAGCCAAAGGGCCAGGTGGTAGTTACAGTGGGGGAGGTACCTTGTGCCCCGCTCTCCTCAGAAGGCAGTGAGGATGGTGACACTGACTGGAACGGGTTAGATGGTGAAGCAGCCACGTATGGACAGAGGGACGACAATGGGTGGGATGACCCACCGCCCTATAAGACCCAGAAGGCCCTGTCTATGGCTCCACTGTGCATCAAAGCTCAAACTTGGACAGACAGTAGGGAGCAACAAAGGGAACTGACAGAAACGAAACCTGAACCGTTTATCCAGCTGAACGACAGATGTTGGTGAATGAACACCCAGCCTGATAGAGAATTGGTAATAATGGGCCTTATTGGGACAATATGGATGAATTAGTAGAGGTACACAGTCTCACCGAAAATGATGTACGGACCCTCCCTCGGCCCAAGATGCCCTGACGTGTACAGCAGAATCTGTCCCTGCAATAAGAGGGTGAGGGTGAGAGTCGGTTCCCCCAATGCACAGCCGATCAGTGGCTCCAGGCATTTACAGATATTACAGGGACACACTGGGGAGGGGACAGGCTGAATGGGCTAAAATAACTTTGGTGACTCAGAGACAAAAGGGTGATATCGAGGATCATATAGAAAGGAAGCCTGATGTATGTAAGGACCACGGGGGATTACCAAACCCCAACCTGTGATGATGAAATCGGTTTGATGTATTTAAAAGATGACATGGGACCCTATTTAACTGTAATTATAAACATGGGAGATAATTCTAACCACATTCTGAATTGGGCCATGAGAGCTGAGGCAAACACAGAAACACAGGGGAATAGCTGCAGTACAGGGAGGGTAATCAGACCCACAATGTTACAAGGGAAGCAGGAAAGGGCACATAGACAAGGAATGTAGGCAGAGAGAGGGAGATAGGTGTTCATATTGTGAGTGGCCTGTGTTCACGTAGGTATATGCATAGCCCATGAATATTCATTGATGCGCTGTTTAGGGGCCAACACTTTCATGATTCTAACACCGGAGCACCTTTGCCTTTTATGCCTCACCCTACAACTCAAATCCTCCAACCCGAACAACATCCTTGTAAGTCTTTTTTGAAACCTTTCAAGTTTCACAGCACCCTTCTGATAGGAGGCAGGCCGGAATTGCACACAATATTCCAAAAGTGGCCTAACGAATGTCCTGTACAGCAACATGACCTCCCACATCCTATATTCAATGCTCAAACCAATAAAGGAAAATATACTGAACACCTTCTTCATCATCCTATCTGCCTGCAACTTGACTTGAAAGGACTATGATCCTGCAGTCCAAGCTCTCTTTGTTGCGCAAACGTCTTCAGGGCCTTGCCATTCAGTGTACAAGTCCTGCCCTGATTTGCTTTTCCAAAATGCAGCACATCACATTTACCTAAATTAAACCCCATCTGATCAATATCTTATTGTAATCTGAGGTAACCTTCTTCATTATCCACACCCCTCCAATTTTGTATGACCTGTAAACTCATTTACGATACCAAATTATTTAAATGAATGACGAAAAAAATCCAGAAATAAACATCCATTTCTCTGAGATTGAATGTGCTCTGTCAGTGTCAATCCTGCCCAATGACTTTGTACCAGAGAAAGGCTGCACATGCGCCTGGCTGCACCTTGCCCCCTACAAAACTGGTGGCTCCACATGTGTACAGAGAATTCTTGCCCCGAATAAAGATGGCGGCGCGCACTCATGCCTGCAGCCACACTGAGGCAATTCCCCGTTTACTGTAAACACGAGACTGGGACGTTCAAATTTGTGTTTTCCGACGTGCACATTTTGTTTGTAAAATCTCACCGCTCATACAGAATCGCTCTCACCTCCTGCTGTTCCACAGACAGCCTTGATGATTTTTGTGGGTACCTATTATCTGCCTGGTTACTCGTTTGTCCTTAGTGTATTTGTACAATCACTCTGGATTCTCCTTAAGCCTATTTCCTAAAGCTATCTCATGTCCCCTTTTTGCCCTCCTGGTTTACCTCGAGTATACTCCTACTGCCCCTATACTCCTCTAGGGATTCACACAAACACAGCTCTCTGTACCTGCCATATGCCTCCTTCATTTTCTTGGCCAGGCCCACAATATCTTTCGTCAGGCAGCATTCTTTACACCTACCAGCCTTGACCTTAACAGGAACATACTGTCTGTGCACTCTCATTGTCGCAGGCCTATGGAGGCAATGGCAGATGAGGAGACAGAAGCAATCATTCTCAGTAAAGAGGAAATGTTGGGAAAGATAACAGCCTAAAGGTAGATGGGTATCCAGGCTCTGATGGAATGCATCCCAGGGACTAAAGGAGATGGTGGGGGAGGGGGGGGAGTAACAAATAGACCTCGTGATAATTTACTACCATTTGTTGGATTCTGGGATGGTTTTGACAGACTGGAAGCTGCAAATGTGGTGTTACTATTTTTCAAAAAGGACCCGTTAGCTTAACTTCTGTAGTGGGGAAAATGCTTGAATCTCTCAAGGAAGTAGTGGTGAGATATCTCGGTAGAAATTGTCTCATTGAGCAGACACAGCATGGATTCATGAAAGGCAGGTCACGTTTAACGCATTTAATGGAATTATTTGAGGATACGACGAGTACGTTGGACAAGGTGGACTCTGTGGATGTGGTGTACATGGATTTCCAGAAGGTATCCGATACGTTGCCAACAAAAGGCTGCTGAATAAGGTAAAAATGCATGGCATTGTGGGTAATGTATTATCATTGATACTGGATCGGTTAACCAACAAAAAATAAAGAATGGGAATATACGGGTGTTTGGATTAATGTTGGCACGACAACTGTTTGCAATTTACACAAATGTTTTGGAGTTGAGGACCAAGTGTACGGTGTCAGAGTTCATATTTGATACAAAGATGAGGTAGAGCAATGTCTGCAGAGGCCTCTGTCAGTCTGCACAGGTTAAGTGAGTGGGTAAGGGTCTGGCAGATGGAGTTCAGTGTTGGGATATGTGAGGTCATCCATTTTGGTCGGACTAACAGCAAACTGATGATGAAATGGTGAAAACGTGCAGCATGCTGCTGTGCAGAGGGAGCTGGGTGTCCTTGTGCATGAATCACAGGAAGTTGGTTTGCAGGTGCAGCAGGTAATTATGGCAGTGAAGGGAATATTGTCCTTCATTGCTAGAGGGATGGTTATGATGCAGCTGTACAGGGTGCTGGGGAGGCCACACCTGGAGTACTGTGTACAGGTTTGGTCCCCTTGCATTAGCAAGGATGTACTGGCACTGGAGGGAGTACAGAGGAGGTTCACTAATTTGAGTTGGGAGTTGAGGGTTGGTGTATGTGGAGAGATTGAGAAAACTGGTTCTATAATCATTGTAATTTAGAAGAATGGGAGGTTGGAGAGGAAACAATAAAATTATGAAGGGAGTAGATAAGACAGAAGCAGGGAGGCTATTTCCACTGCGGGCGGGTCAAACTACAGAGCATTACCTCAAAATAAGGGGGAGCAGATTTAGGACTGAGTTCAGGAGGAGCTTCTTCAGCTAAAGGGTTGTGCATCTGTGGAATTCCCTGCCGAGTGCATCATTTGACGTTATCAACTTGAATGCCTTTAAGGCAAAATGTAGATTTGTGAACAGGAAAGGAATTAAGGGTTATGGTGAGAGAGCAGGAATGTGGAGCTGAGGCCATGAAAAGATCAGCTCTGATCTTATTGAATGGTAGAGCAGGCTTAAGGGGCCAGATGAAAGTTCTTGCCTTGTGCCATCAAAATTGGCCTTTGTCCAATTCAGAACCTTAACGTTTAGATCTGGTATATTATTTTCTGTAACTATTTTATAACTAGTAGAATCATCAGAGACTCCCAACAGTGTGGAAGCAGGTCATTCAGCCCATCACATTGATCTTGACCTGGAGAGCCTCCTAACCTTCCCCTGTAACATTGCATTTCCCAGGGCCAGCCAACCTACACATCCCTGAACACTATGGACAATTCAACCTGGACAATCCACCCAACCTGTACATCCCTGAACACTGTGGGCAATTCAACCTGGACAATCCACCCAACCTGCACATCCCTGAACACTGTAGGCAATTCAGCCCGGACAATCCACCCAACCTGCACATCTTTGAACTGTGGGAGGAAACCAGAGCACCCGGACGAAATCCTTGCAGAAAATCCCAATAAGGTGATTATCCCTTTCTTATTTCCCAGTTCCACCTAAATAACTTCACTGGGCGTACTCCCAGGAATATCTTCCCTAAGCAAAAACATAATGCCATCCCAAATCAAAAATGCCACTCCCTCTCTTGTCCCCTTTCTAGTCTCCCTATAGCATCTATACCCTGGAACATTAAGCTGCCAGTCCTATCCATCCCTGAGTGGTGCCTCTGTAATTGCTATAATATCCCAGTGCCATGTTCAAAACCATACCCTGAGCTCATCTGCCTTCCCTGTCAGGACTCTTGCATTGAAGTAAATGCAGTGCAACTGCTCAGTCCGACTTCATTCAGCCCATCATATTAATACTGACCCTTGCCTGCCTTGACTATTTGACTTCTGAGCTCTACCAGCCTCAGACATACCACTTTTCTCAGCATCTTCTTGGGTTTACACCCACTCCCTCACTGGTTTAATGCCTCCCGAGTATCACCAGCAAGTCTCCCTGCCTAGATATTAGACACCTTCCAATTCAGGTACAAACCATTCTTCTTATGCAGGTCAACTCTACTCCAGAGGAGATCACAACGATCCAAAAAACGTGAATCCTTTTCCCCTGCACCAGCTCCTTAGCCACTCATTGAGCACCTCCTCCTCCTCCTCTGTAATATGAACATTTTTCAAGATGTCACCATTTATTTCCCCACATTCTATATCTCCCATGTACTTTTTCACAGTAAACACTAATGCAAAATACTTGTTTCCTATCTCGCCCATCGCCTGCAGCTCCACTCAATGGCTGCCTTGCTGATCTTTGAGGGTCTCTATTTTCTTCCTAGTTGGCCTTTTGTTCCTCATGTATTTACAAAAGCCTTTTGGATTATCCTTAACCCTATTCGCCAAAGCTATCTCACGTCCCCTTTTTTGCCTCCTGATTTCCCTCTTAATTATACTCCTACTGCCTTTATACTCAAAAATTTTTTGGATTGGAATAAATGCAAAATATAACATCCTGACAAAATAAACGAGGGTAGGACTTACACTCAATAAAAGTAGGGTCTTGAGTAGTGATATGGGAACAAAGCGACCGAGGGCTTCAGGTCTTTGAAGTGTGTGTTACATGCAGACAGGCTGGTGAAGAAGGTGCTTAGCAAACTTACCTTCATTGTTCAGACCTCTGAGTCCAGGAGTTGGGACGTTATGTTGAGGATGTACAGGACGTTGGGGAGGCCTCTTCTGGAATACTCTGTCCAGTTCTGGTTGTGCTGTTATAGGAAGGATATTATTAAAGTGGAGCAGGTTCAGAAGAGATTTACCAGCATGTTTCCATGAATGGAGGGATTGTGTTCAAAGGAGAGGCTGGATAGCCGGGGGTGGGGGGGGAATTCAAAACTCAGGTGCATTCATTTTGAGAAGAAATTAGAAAGATTTGGGAAAAGACATTAGGGTTTTAAAAAAAAATTATACGTGTGAAATGAACTTCCAGAGGAAGTGGTAGCTGTGAATACAATCACAATATTTAAAAGACTTTCACATAAGTACATAAATAGGAAATATTTGGATGGATGAGGACTAAGCGGAGGCAGGTACAATTAGTTCAGTTTGGAATTATGGTTGGCATGGACTGGTTGGACCACAGGGCCTGTTTCCTTGCTGGATAACAATATGATTCTAATCCTCACGAACTCTAAATTCCTCCATCCTCAACTCTCCCAATCACTGTCACTTCATCTAGCCTCACAACTCTTCCTTATTTATATAATTCCTCACCAGCCACAGAACGCTCCCTATCTCATGTCCTCCAGTTTCTCAGATCTCTGCGATATGTGCCTTTCTTTAGTTCCAGCCTTGAGGATGCCCTCATTCACTCCGATTGGTTGGAGGACAAACTGGTACAACCTGGTCCTCCAGTACTGCTCTCTGTCCCCTATTGACCTGCGCTGACATCAATCATTCGGGGCCCATTGTGAGGTGAGTGGTGGGATCCTCCCTCTCTCTGCCCTGGGATGAGCTTCAATATTCACAGTCAATGGGGCAGTATCACAGAGCACAGGGGCTGGGGCTAATCAGCCCATTTGGGATGTACCCTCTCCCTCTGGAGATGCTGCAAATCTGTCCCAATTCTCTTCCCATTTGCCCAGAGACCTCCAAATCTTCCCTTAAAAAGTAAAATTCCAAATCTGTTTATGAATAACTGCTGAGTCTGTGTCCAGCTGCCATTCAGACTGTTCCAGATACTCAGAACTTACTGAATAAAAAAAGTTCACATATTCACATTATTTGCCAATTACCTGAAAATAGTTACTAAAATTGTGACTTTGTTAACAATTCCCCTCTCTCTGCAGATTAGATATCCTAGAAACAAATTTGCACCTGGTCAAAATCATTGCTTAACCTTCTCAGCTCCAAGGACAATTATCTGTGCTTCTGCTAGCTCTCCACAAAAGAGGAACACATCTTATTTTCATTTATTAGTGTCATAGAGATGTACAGCACAGAAACAGACCTTTGGTCCAATTGGTCCATGACAACGAGGAATCCTCAACAAATGGAGCCCCATTTGCCAGCTATTGGTCCGTATTATTGGAAACTCTTCCTATTCATGTACCCAATCGGATGCCTTTCAAATGTTGTAATTGTATCAGCCTCCACTACTTCATCTGGCAGCTCATTCCACACATACACCACACACAGCTTGAAAACTTTGCCCCTTGGATCCGTTTTTAATCTTTGCCCTCTCAACGTAAACCAATGTGATCTTGTTTTGAACCCACCTAACTGGGGGGAAAAGACCCTGGCTGTTCACCTTATCCATGCCCTTCATGATTTTATAAATCTCCATGAAGTCACCTCTCAGTCTTTGACTCTCCAGGGAAATTAACCCTGGCCTATTCAGCCTCTCCCTGTAGCCCAAATCCTCCAACCCTAGCAAAGTCTTTGTAAATCTTGTCTGAACTCTTTCAAGATTCACAACATCCTTTCCAGAACAGGGAATTTCGAACTTAAAACATAATTCCTGAAATGGCTTAATCAATGTCCTGTTCAACCACAATTTGACGTCTCAGCTTCTGTACTCAATGCATTGACCAATAAATATAAGCATACCAAAGACCACCTTCACTAGTCTGCCTACCTGCGACTCTACTTTCAAGGAACAATGAACTTGCATTCCATGGTCTCTATGTTCAGCAACATTCCCACGGACTTTACCATTAAGTGTACAAGTCCTGCTCTGATTTGTCTTTCCAAAATCCAACAGCTTACATTTGTCTAAATTGAACCCAGTCTGCCATTCCTTGCTCCAATGTCCCATCTGGTCAAGATACTGTTGCATTCTGAACTAACCTTCTTCATTGTCCACTACACCTCAAATTTTGGTGTCTGCTGTAAACCCACTGACCATATCTCATATATTCACATCCAAGTCATTTATTTAAGGACCCAATATCCATTCCAGCAGGACAATGCTGCTCACAGGCCTCCAGTCCACAAAGCAACCCTCCATCACCACCCTCTGACTCCTACCTTCAAGCCAGTTTTGTATCCAAATGGCTAGTTCTCCCAACATTTCATGTTATCTAACCTTGCTAACCAGTCTGCTTTGTGGAACATGGTTCAGTGTCAATATAGACAACGTCCAGAGTCTGCCTTCATCAATCACCTTTGTCACATCTTCAAAATAACTCAATCAAGTTAGAGAGAGGAAGAATTTCCCACACACTAAGCCATGTTAACTAGCCCTAATCAATCCTCGTCTTTCCAAATACATGTATATCCTGTCCCTCAGAATCCCTTCCAACAACTTACCTACCACTGACGTTAGGTTGACTGTTCTCTTGTTCCCTGGCCTTTCCTTACCACCTTTTTTAAATAATGGCACCCATCTTCCAGCACCTCACCTGTCACAAACAATGATATAAATACCTCAGGGAGGGGCACTGCCAAAACCTTCCTAGCTTTCCACAAATTTCTGGGATACACCTGATCAGGTCCCAGGGATTTATCCACCTTGCTACTGTTTAAGACATCCAGTACTTCCTCCTCTGTAACATAGACACTTTTCAAGTTATCACTACTTATTTCTCCAAACTCTGTAGAATAGAAGAGCATAGTATTTCTCCCACATCCTGTTGTTCCATAGATGGCCTTGTTGATCTTTAAGGGGTCCTATTGTCTGTCTGGTTATTATTTTATGCTTAAAGTATTTGTAGAATCTCTTTGGATTCTCCTTAAACTATGTCCTAGAGATATTTCAAGTCCCCTTTTTGCTCTCCTGATTACCCTCGAGTATATTCCTGTAAAAACGTGATCTTGTACTCCCAATACCTCCGCCTCTGTCATATCTGCTCCCAGAAGAAGCAATTCCACTGCAGGACATCCCAGAAAGGTTTCCTCTTTCAAGGACCGCGTTTCTCACCCACTTGATCAACAATGCACTCCAACGCATATCCTCCACTTCCTGTACCTCTGCCTTCCCCCCACACCTCCAACCACAATAAGAATATAATCCCCCGGTCCTCACCTGCCACCCACTAATCTCCATTAACCTCTGCTATGTCTGCTACCTACAGTCAGACCCCACCACCAGGGATATATCTCCCTCCCCAGCCCTTTCTATCTTCTGCAGAGACCATGGGATCTTTGGTGCTGATGTGCTGCCCCACGGATACTTCAGTCTCTCACCCTGCCAAATGGCCGAGTGAGATTATCATTAGATGGATAATCCAGACACCCAGGTAACGTTCTGGGGCCCAGGGTTTGGATCCGGTCACGGCAGACAGTGGAATGTGAGTTCAATAAAAATTTGGAATTAAGAATCTATTAAAGACCACGAATCCATTGTTGATTATTGCAAAAAAAAAAACCCTCATCAGATTCGCTAATATCCTTCAGGGAAGGAATCTGCCATCCTTACCTGGTCTGGCCTACATGTGACTCCAGACCCACAGCAATGTAGTTGACTCTTTACTGCCCTTTGAGCCCAGCCAGTGACACCCTCATCCTGTGAATGAATAACAAAGAAGGTCAAGTCTTGTACACAACCATACTGTTCTTACAGATAAGTGATCTCTTAGTAAATTTGCTTCTCAACTCCCTGCTGAGTATTGGGGAAGTTGGGGGGCGGTCAATAGTACCATCCCAATAAGGAGATCATCCCTTTCTTATTTCTCAGTTCTGCCTGGATGTACTCCCAGGAATACCCTCTTGAAGCCCAGCTGTAATGTTATCCCTTATCAAAAATACCTCTCCCCCTGCTCTGTTGCCCCCTTTCTATCTTTGCTATAGCATCTATACAGTGGAACATTAAGCTGCTGGCCCTATCCGTCATTAAGTTATGCCTCTGTAATTGCTATAATATTCCAGTGCGATGTTCAAAATCATACCCTGAGCTCCTCTGCCCGACCTATCGGGCCTCCTGCATTGAAACATATGCAGTATAACTGCTCATTCTGTGCCTTGCCCTTGTCTGCCTTGACTGTTTGACGTCTGAACTGTACCAGCGTCAGACTGAGCTCTTCCCTCACTCTCTCTCTGAGTTTACCCACAATCCTTCACTGGTTTAATGCCTCCTGAATAGCACTAGCAACTGTTCCCTTCCAGTGCCAGTACAATCCATCCTTCTGATGGAGGGCAATTCTACCCCACAAGAGATTCCAATGATCCAATAATGTGAACTCTTCTATTCCTATGTCATTGATACAAATAAACAATAGCCTCCCCTCAAAATGGTTATTCTCCCCTTTAAGAATATTCTGCTCCCTCTCTGAGACATCCTTATACAAAAATTACACATTCGAATAATAAACCTTACACTCATCAGGTCATCATAAAAGGATTACATGACACATTGAAGGTTTGGGGAGACCTTTTGAGAGAATGTGATGATTCAAAGGAGAATTTTTAAGCAGCAAATGGGATTGATCTGGAACACAATACTCACACACACAATGCGAATATCCAGATCCTGATATACTGAGTAATTCAATCAGAGTTTAGCAGAATATTTACTGAGATTACCAACTGAATGTCCACCTGTAATATCCCGTAATACAAGTTTATAAAATCTGTCACTATCAGTTTAAGTTAGAAACTCACAGCATCCCCTCCTTGTGGCCCAGGATTACTGTACATATTACCCTTGACGACATCAGCAGTCAACTCAGAGGGAAATCTGTGGGTTTCTAGGACATTCCAACTTGAGATCTCATGTGACTGAACACAGCAGTTCTTTGACACATTGGAGAAAATGATCCAAGGGTCAGTGAGATATGGGGAACAAGAATTACTTTCATTTCTTTCATTCCGTGCTGCCGCTCTGCCTCATCAATAAGACATGGGTGTGAAAGGCTAATGCCTAACGATGGGCAAGTTGTCTCCATCCTGACCAATGGGTAGGAAGATCCTCTCAATCACTCCAAAGCGTATCCCTAAAAAGACAGCAACTCTGTCTGCTTCCCACTGCCCAGTGCTCCCAGTAAATGCTTGGAAGAATGGGAAGGGGGGATATCTCCTAGAAAAGGCATAACTGTAAAGGTCTAAGAGGATTATGAAAAGAGAGAGATGCACAGGAGAAGGGGGCAACAAGTTGCCAGATGGGGTGTAACTTGGGAAAATGGGAAGTTGCTCATTTTGGAGGAGATAATAAAAGAACAAAGTACTATTTAAATGGTGGAAACTGTAGAAAGCTGCACCACAAAGGGACCTGTGGTAATTGTTCAGGAAACACAGAAAGCTACCACACAGTTACACCAGGAAATCAGGAAGGGGAATCGAATGTTTTGTTTCAAAAGTTTTCAGTATTAGAGTTTGGAGTCTCTACCTGAGAGTAACGTGTGGAAGTGCTGGTGAGACCACCATATCTGCAGTAATGAGAGCAGTTTTGGTCCCTTTAGATAAGGAAATGTGTCACTTTATTGGAGGCATTTCAGGGAAGATTCAATGAGATGATCCCTGGTTTGAAGGGATTATCTTTTAAATAAAGGTTGAAAAGGTTGGGTCTCTACTCACTGGATTTTGGAGAAAGAGAGGTGATCACATTGAGACAGATGGGATTCTTTAGGGGTTTGACAGGATAAACACAGAGGATGTGTCTGAGGGTAAATACTGAGAGGGGAGTCTGAAACCAGATTATGAGTCACGGAATCAAGGGTTCGGTTTTGGATTCAAGTTTAAGGTGACACAGACACGGGTAAGGGGTTTCAGTAGCAATGGAGCTGGGGTGAGGTGGAAAAAAGTAACGTTTAAGAGATTGGAATTCCTGGTGTTTGTGATTGTGTGGATGTCTGATCAGAAGGTCACCTTGGGGTCAGATATAACAGCAATATTGTGAAGAGTGTCATTCTGCTTCAGAGAGTTCCCAGTGAGAGGGAGGGGCTCAGCAGAAAGGTAAATGTAAGGCAATGGGTTTAACCATGACAATGTTTCATTGGAGGAAACTGCAGCTAATCGAGTCGTAGGAGTGTGGTAAGCAGTTTGATAACTGAGTAACAGTGGAGTAATGGAGAGGGATGATGGGGAGGGAGAGCTGGGCATCGTCCGTGTACATGTCAAACCTAACACAGTGTGTTTGGATGATATCACCTCCTGGCATGATGTACGTGAGATACAGGAGAGACCAAGGATAGATCGTTGAGGGACACCAAATGCAAGGAATTCAGAAAGGAAAAGGAGAGTGGAGATGGAGCAGGATTTTCCAACAACAGTGAGGTCAAGTATTAGTTTTTCACAGAATGGGAGAGAAGGACATAACCAAAAAAAAAGACCAACAGACAGAACAAGGAACAATATCTATGAATTGGCGGGGGGGGAGTGATGAGGCGGCAGCAGAGGAAAGAGAGTTGGAAAGTGAGTTTAGTGAGATTAGGGTAAAGTGTCAAAGTGAGCTCTGATAAGACTTGACAAGACACTGGAGAAAGATGTAGGTTCAGGACAAAACCAGGAACACCACGTGAGGCAGTTTGGCTCAGTGGGCTAGCGGGAGGGAGAGAAGCAGCAGATCGGATTATCTCAGTCTTAGTGACAGAGAAACTCCATGTGCTCCTCACTCGTTGGTGGAGGGGAGGATGGAGGAGATAGGATGATGGGCAGTGTTTTACAAAGAAACAAAACCAGGGTTAGTGATATTTAAAATGAATGAACAAACCTGATGTATTTAGGTTTTATCCAGAATATTAAAACAAATGACTGAAGTCCAGGTTTGAATCCCATCTTGGCAAATGGTGGCATCTGAATTCAAGAAAAAAAAACAACGTATTAGGAATCTCCTGATCTCCATGAAACCATTGTCATTGGCGAAAAAAATCCTGCCAACCTGACAGCAGCCCAGCCAGCTACTCACTGAAATAATCACTGCAAAGTCTCAACACAGGAATGAAACTGGATGGACCAGTTGGCAACTAACACAGCACCAGAAATTACAACCACAGAATCAGCTCTCTCGATGGTGCAACGTCCTCCTCACTAACATAGGGTTTTTGGGGCCAAAATGTGGAGAGCTGTCTCACAGACTAGTCAAGGAACAGCCTGACATAGTCATACCCACGGAATCATCCCTTACAAACAATGACCAGACACCACCATCACCATCCCAAGATATCGAGAGTGTGGTGCTGGAAAAGCACAACAGTCAGGTAGCATCCGAGGAGCAGGAGAATCGACGTTTCTAGCCTAAGCCCTTCATCAGCCTGACCTGCTTTGCTTTTCCAGCACCAGACCCTTGACTCTGATCTCCAGCATCTGCAGTCTTCACTTTCTCCTAAAATCTCTGGATATGTCCTGCCCCACCAGCAGGACAGACCAGGCAGAGGTGGTGGCACAGTGGTGTACAGATGGGGAGGATTGGCCCTCGGAGTACACAGCATTGGCTCCGGAGACCAGGAAGTCTCATGGCTCCTGCTGATTACCACGTCCTGTCCTCCCTTGGCTGATGAATCACTCCTCCTTCATGTTGAATAACATTTGGAGGAAGCACTGAGGCAATAAAATGGTGTCAAATGTACTCTGGGTACAGGATTTCAATGTCCACAATCGAGACTAGCTCTGCAACAGAATTACTGACTGAGCTGGCCAGGTCCTAAAGGGTATAGCTGCTCAACTGAGTCTGCAGCGGGTGGTGAGGGAACCAACAAGAGGGAAAAACATACTTGATCTCATTGTTATGAATTGACCAGCGGCAGATACATCTGTCCATGACAGTATCAGTACGAGCGACCATCACACATTCCTCTTGGAGACAAAGTCTTGCCTTAAAGTTGAGAAAAACCTCCATCGTGTTGAGTGACACTATCACCGTTCTAAATGGGATAGACTTTGAAGAGATGTAGGATCTCAAACTGGGTATCTCTGAGGCACTGTGGGACATCAACAGCAGCAGAACTGTACTCCAGCACAATCTGTAATCTCATGGGTTTGTAAATCCTGCTCTCACCCATCGCAATGGACAGTAAAGGAGGGCATGCCATGAGAAGCACCAGGCAGACTTAAAAATGAAGTGCCAACTGGGTGAAGTGACCAAACAGGACTATCTGCATATCAAACAGCATCAGCAGCAAACAACAGAGCTAAGTGATCCGACATCCAATGGAACAGATCGGAGCTCTGCAGTTCTGCCACACCCAGTTGTGAACGGTGATGGACAATTAAACAACTCACTGCAGGAAGCATCACAGATATCCCCACCCTTACTGATGGAGGGGCCTCACACATCCATGCACCAGATAAGATGACAGCATTTGCAGCAATCTGCAGCCAGAAGTGCAAAGTGGGATGATCCATCTCAGCCTTCTCCAGTGGTTTCCAACATCACAGATGTGAGTTTTAAAGCAGTTCAGTTGAGTTTGAATAACATCAAGAAACTGTTAAGTCGTGCAAAGGCTACGGGCCCTGCCAATATTCTGGCAATAATACTGATGGTTTGTGCTCCAGAACTTGCCACCCACCAAGCCAAGTACCACTCCAGCACTGGCACCTATCTACAATGTGGAACATTGCCCAGGGATGTTCAACACAAAAACACGGGGCAATCCAACCCAGCCAATTTCCCTCTATCAGTCCACACTCGATTAGCAGTAAAGTGATGGAAGATGTCATCGACAGGGCTACCAAGCAGCAGCTGCTCAGCAACAGTCAGATCAGCGACCCTCATTTTAGGCTCCACCAGGGCCACTCAGCTCCCGATTGTGTTACTGCCCTGATTCACAATCTGGCAACCAGCTGAATCCCAGAGGGGAGGTGAGGTGTGTGAGATAACTCAGCCCCACTCCAAGACCACTATTTCTAGCTGATTCCACCCTTGTCTCATCTCCAGACTTCATTTTCCAAACACACTCAGGTCCAGCTTGCCACATTCAACCTCCCTGTAATCTCAAGAAAGTCTAAATCTCTGCTTGTTGATTCATCAAAAGGCTCCTAATTATAATCAACATACAGCCATAGAGATGTACAGCAAGGAAACAGACCCTTCGGTCCAACCCGTCCATGCTGACTAGATAACCCAACCCAATCTAGTCTCACCTGCCAGCACCTGGCCAATATCCCTCAATTTAAAATTCTCACACTTGATTTAATTCCTGGCTGTGATAATCCCTAGCTCCCTGCACCACACACACTGAGACCTCGACAACCCACTTTCTTAGAGACTCCCAACCATTTGTTAATTCATTACTTCCCCTGTGTGGCTGTTTCGACAGTTGCTGCAGCAGCTTGGTCTGAACTTCGCAACCAAAACCTCACAGGTCTGCTTTCCACCTTTAAGACATCCCTCAAAACCTGCTTTTTGGCAATGCTTTTGGTCACCTGACCTAATATCTCCATCTCTGGCCTTATGTCTAAAGTTCTCAATAGTATTTTTGAGAAATTATAAGCATGATAATAAAAATACAAACTGTTGTTGATTTGGACATTATTTTCAAATCATCACTGTTGCTGAATGAATAATCTATAATGCCACTTACCCAACCACATTGTAGGAGCACCTCCACCACACAAACTGCAGCTGTACAAGAAAGTCAAACATCACCCTCTTCACAAGCAACAGGGCATTGGCATTAATCACTGGTATCTGTGGAAGGAGAAACACAGTTGATGTTTCAGGGAGTGCAAAATGGATTACAGGGAATGAAAATGGTGCAGAATTTGATCGTCAGAAATGGAAGGAAAATACACTTGCTTGTTGGAAAAAAGAATTCTTGACTGTCATAAATATTCAAGAAAAAAGTAATCTGATAATAGAGCAATACATGGTCAGGGGCTGGGCCGCAGTGAAAAACTCATTTACAAAGGGTCTATAAAAGTAATAATACAGTACTAAACAGACCAAAAATACACCCATGGTTCGAGACGGAGGAAGCTTGATATTGACAAAGTGGTTATGAGGGAGCCCAGAGGTGAATCAGAGCAGTATTGGCTGCTGTGATCATAATGACTCTATAATAGAGAAAGGCTGCACATGCGCCTGGCTGCACCTTGCCCCCTACAAAGATGGCGGCTCCACGTGTCCAGTGAATCGTTGTCCGGAATAAAGATGGCGGCGCTTACTCAGGTCTGCAGCCGCACTGAGGCAATTCTCCATTTACTGCAAACACGGGACTGGAACGTTCAAATTTATGTTTTCCGACGTGCACAATTTGTTTGTAAAACCTCTCCGCTCATAGCAACACAGTTTTTCTCCCGTTTCCCTGTTTATTTCTTTCCTTACCGTATCCTTTCTCTCCATAACTTCCCGAACATTCATTACGGCGACTCTGCGCCACGCGCGAGGGTGATCACATGGTTTAGTTTAGCTCCGCCCTTCATTTACTTTGATTGGTTGGAGGACCAACATCCCGTTAGGTCCTCCAGCTCCGCCCACCGTCCTTTCATTGATCCGGTGCTGACATCAATCACCCGCGGGTCACTTTGTTGGCTAGAGCATGCGCGGTGCGACCTGCTTTTGCTGATATGTTGGGTCATGTGATGGGAGAGTTTACTGAGGGGAGGAATTCCCTTTGTGTGAGCTCTGCAGTAGATTTCCTTTATTCATGGAGGGAATTGCCTTCCCACTCATGACTGTATAGCTGTTGTTAGAAACGAAAATTGCTTCTTAATAATCGCTCTAGACAAATTCAGGAAAACAAAGCTTTATTAGCAAGTCTGCAGAGATGGGCAGGCTTCTGAGTAAAAGGCGCGCTGAGGCTTACAAAGTTTCTCATTATATACAGTACAAGTCCCTCCCCTCCTTGGTTCTAACGAGCCATGAGGTTCACATTCTTAAAAACATCATTATTCTCCAACTTGCATCCTTATCACAAAGTCTGCAACAAATGCCTCCAGACCCTAGAGGTGTTATTTTTTTCTCCCCCTGTAGTCTTATCAATCAAAGACTTATTCTTCTCTGTCTGTGCTGTAGCAGATGTCTCTGTATCAATCTGTAGCAGATGTCTCTCGAGTCGTTTCCCTGTCCTGCAGTCTTTATCAGTCAAGGACTCATCCTTCCCTGCCTGTGTTTATGGTTTCATCAATCAAGGGCCTGTTTGTTTTACTCTGCTCACAAACTGCACTATTTTAAACTATTCTACTTTTGAGTATACAAAATGTTTTAAGAAAGCAAAAGTCTAATGTTTTAGAAAAGAAGCAAAAGTTTAATCTTTTATTATAGATCAGTCTGTGGTCTAGGCACATCTTAAAATTGCAAACCGAAATTATCTCTCACAATTCCACCCTTTTCTCTTTTTAAGATGTGCCTGATCAAGATAAGACCCCCCCCTTCCTTAAGGGCCTGGGAAATCTTTGGACTTTCGCAGCAACATCACCTTAAGTTCCCGTGTCCCATGTTGTGGAAACACCACTGCCTGGAGTCGGGAAATATTTTTCTGAATTAGAAGCTGAATACAGGGGATTAGGCAGGGTAATACGAGAAGAAGAATCACAACCCCCCCCCAACCATCAGTAGCGCCGTGCGCCACCAACTACCACCTAGGAGACCATCCCACCATCCGATGCCACTAAGAGGACGCCAAGATTGTACTGGCACATGGGCCAATTTCCGAATTTCATCGGAAATTTCCAAAACCGCTTTACCATTATCGTCAATTTCTAGACAGCAGTTAGTCAGGTTAAACTTCCCGCACACGCCCCCCTCCGAGGCCAACAGATAATCCAAGGCAAGTCGGTTTTGATATATAGCAGCCCTCATCTGATTCTGCTGCTTAGCCAGCAGCTCCAGGGCCAGGGCGGTCCGGTTAGTAATAACCTCTGTGACTGCTTGGAGCCTGATAATTTGATTTAACATATAGATAGGAGTACGGTATCCCCATGATCCGTCCTGTGCCCATGTAGCTGGCCCGTAGTATGCAATAACCCGGGCCGGTGGCCACTCATCCCCCCAATCACCGACTTGGATATCCCTTGGCGACCTACGGAGAGAGTCAAAGAGTTTAATTCCCAAATCATCGCCTTTCTCCCGGGGTAATAGGAAGAACGCAGGTCGTATTAGACCCAGGAAGCATACCCCAGCCCATCCCATGGGCAGTTTGGGGTATGCCTGATTACCGCATATCCAAAATAGGCCATCTGGAGCAGGCCCTCCCTGCCTCACAACGTCATCCCACAGCTCCTTCACCCCAGGGACGCCCTCATAAGGACCAGGACCACTGCAATTCCAGTAATCAGCCCCCAGCTCGTCAGAGGAGGAATCAATACGTAATGGAACGCAATTTCCATGACCTCGGTTTGCAATGTACCAAGTAATATCCTCAGGCCACCATACTCGCGTGGTCGCATCCAATACATTCTGACAGGGACTAATCCCTACCTCCACGGTCCCCTTGCCTTCAATACAGAACTGGCCCTCAGGGCTGTTTGTCAGTCTCCACCCCTGGCTTTTCTTTTCGTTGACATGAGTCCAAGTGGTTTGCAGTAATTCCCCTATGTCTAAGCTTTGGCCAGTCCACGGCCATTGTTCTGACATATGCGGCCCTCCACAAACCCAGCAATTGCTAACATTTAAAACAGTGGCTATTCTAGAGGTGAGATCAATAAACAGGTTTTGTGTAATATCAGGGAGTTCAATCTTTTCTTCTACCTGTTCGTATACAGATGGCACTTTAGAGAGCACGACCGTTCCCTGACGGTCTTGCTCTTTCCCCAACCCCCGATCAGTGTTCTGTATCTTGGTCTCCTTGACTCTGTCAACCTGCTCCCTGAGCAACACGGAAGATGGGTCCCACCTTCCAGTTTTGCTAATACATACCCAGCGCTCATTTATAGGGCATCCACGGATTTTGCCACCGTATCCCTTATTATACACCTGATAATAGGGTCTTCCGCCCTCCCAACATTCATGGCGTGCACTCACATCATAACACCAATCGTCCACATAGGAATGGGACACAAATGATCCCGTGTAGATTCGAATCCCAAGTCTTACTATAGTTCGACATTTGTCACATCTCCCCTCACCCTCCCCCACATACAGGAGTAAACTGATCAATATCCCCACCAATACAGTCCAAGTAGAGTTCATTATCGCTGTCTTTTCAGTTTTACCACCAACGGCTTGTCCCCTTGCTCGCATGTCCAAGTGCTTTCTCCTTCAGGCGGAACAGGCCCCTTTATCCTTGATGCATGGACCCACCCTTTTTCTTTCGTCCGAACAGCTGCTTCAGTTGTTAACAGAACCAGGAACGGTCCTTCCCACCGCGGCTGGAGCTTTTCGGCCTTCCAGGTCTTAACAAGTACCCAATCTCCGGGCTCCACCTTATGCAGGAGGAAGTCGAGCGGTGGAGTCTGAGCCAGGAGACCTTTCCTCCGGAGTTCTGCAAAAGAACGGGATAAGGCCAGTAAATAGTTTCTGATAAATACATCTCCCCCTTGTAGAGTGGGACATCCATCAACCTTACTCCAATATGGTAATCCGAACAGCATTTCATAGGGGGACACCCCGACATCCCGGCGAGGTGCCGTACGTATCCTCAATAGGGCAATGGGAAGGCACTTCGGCCAAGGTAACTTAGTTTCTAACACCAGCTTAGTCAATTGGGTTTTGAGTGTGCCATTCATTCTCTCAACCCGACCCGAACTCTGAGGATGCCAGGGTGCATGGAATTTCCATTGGATACCCAGGGCAGTACAGATCAAATGGTGTAGTTTAGAAATAAAATGCGTCCCGCAGTCTGAGTCGATAGATTCCATTATGCGATATCTCGGGATTATGTTCTCTAACAACAGTCGGGCCACGGTTGGTGCATCGACTTTGGCAGTTGGGAAAGCCTCTACCCAGTGAGTGAAATGGTCTACTATTACTAGCAGATATTTCCATCGCTGCACTGGGGGTAATTCTGTAAAGTCGACCTGGATCCTCTGAAATGGCCTAATTGCGAGGGGCTGACCACCGGCTGGCATAGAACGCATGGCTTTCTGATTAATCCGCCGGCAAGTGGGGCATCCGACTACCTCTTGTTGGGCTAATGTGTGTATCCCCCTGCATACATAGTCTCTCAGGATCGTGTCGCACATGGCTTGCACTCCCCAGTGGGTCTGATGGTGTAATCGGTGCAGAATACCCCGGGTGATCTGTTTGTTCAGTACTTGTCTCCCATCAGGAACCGTCCACTTCCCGTTAGTATCTAGCCGGGCACCCAATTGATCCGTTTTATCAATCTCCCCCTGGTTGAAGACGGGTTGTTTAGCGAGCCCTTCCCTCAACGGTATTAACGTTAACAATTGGACGGATTTTTCGACCGCTGCCCGCTTGGCTTCCTCATCTGCCAGCCGGTTTCCCACCACTTCCGGTGTCGACCCCTTCTGGTGACCGGGTACATGGACTACTGCAAGTTCCGTAGGTAACGCCAGGGCTTCCAACGTTAGGCTGATCATTTGTTCGTGAGCTAATTCTTTTCCCCGGGAAGTTATCAATCCTCGCTCTTTTCAGATTTTCCAAAAAGTATGAACGATCCCGTATGCATACTTTGAGTCAGTATATATGGTTCCCACCTTCCCTTCCAACAACTTCAGGGCCCTCTGGAGGGCGTACAACTCACAGGATTGGGCTGACCACTTCCCAGGCAGTCGTCCGGACTCGATCGTCTGCTTCGCTGCACCATCTATGATAGCATAGCCACTGTACCGTACCCCACTGATGCACCGGGAGGACCCGTCGATGTACAGTTCCTGTCCTTCACCCAGCGGGGCTTCTTGCAGGTCCTCTCGGCTCTTGGTCTGCAAGTCTACAAATTCCACACAATCATGCTCCTGTTCTCCATCTACAGGACGTCCGTATAGAAACTGGGCTGGGTTGCAACTGAGATCTTTTGCAAAATTGAGATCGTCCCCGGTCATCAAAATCGTCTCATACTTCAGGATGCGAGAGTATGGCACTAACCGAATGTGGGGAATATACTGTGATTCTTCCTCCAAAGGTAAGTTTCCGGGCCTCTTCCACTAACATTGCCGTAGCTGCCACTGCCTGTATACAGGTCGGCCATCCACATGACACAGGGTCTAACATTTTTGACAAAAATGCAACCGGCTGACGTTTCCCTGCCCGCAGCTGGGAAAGCACACCCTGGGCAATCCCGCCGGCACTATTGACATATAACTGGAACGGTTCCTTCAGGGTGGGTAAAGCCAATACCGGAGCTCGGATCAGTTTATTTTTAATAATATTAAATCGCTGCTCCTCCTCATCTGACCAGTCCACCTTTTGTCCTTCTTGTCCCAGTTTGTCGAACAAGAATTTTACTAAAGTGGTGTAACTTTCAATCCATATCCAGCAATATCCTACTAGCCCCAGGAATTGTCTGATTTCCTTCTTCGTCCTGGGTATTGGCATACCCGTAATCCCTGATATTCGTTCTGGCGTGATACGGCGATGCCCCTTACTGACTTGATGGCCCAGATATCTTACTTCTTGCTCCACAAACTGGAGTTTTGTCCTGGAGACGCGTAGGCCCTGTTTCCCCAGGAAGTTCAGCAGGGCAACGGTGTCTGCCCATACCTCCTCTTCTCTTGGTCCTGAGAGTAAGAGATCATCGACATATTGGAGCAATTGATTTTCCGCGTTACACCGAAATCCTCCTAAGATCTGCTCCAGTATTTGTCCAAACAAGTTGGGTGACTCCGTGAATCCCTGCGGCAAGACCGTCCACCTTAACTGTCGCTTTCGTCCTGTGAAGGGATTCTCCCATTCAAAGGCAAAAAGGTTCCGACTTTCTTCGTCAAGGGGGCAACTCCAGAAGGCATCCTTCAGATCTATTACGCTGAACTATTCGTGTTCGGGGGAAATTTTACTCATTAATGTGTAGGGGTTGGGTACCACCGGGTACCTAGCCTGGACTACTTCATTCAACCCCCGCAAGTCTTGCACCAGCCTATATGTCCCATCCGGCTTCCTCTCAGGGAGTATTGGAGTATTGAAAGGGGACATACATTCCTCCAGCAGTCCATCTGTGATTAATCTTTCTATCACAGGTTGTAACCCCTCGCGTCCTTCCATAGCAATCGGGTACTGTTTCCTTCTCACGGGGCCTCTTCCTGGTAACATGGTGATTTGGAGAGGTTTGATGTTTAAACCCCCTCTGTTCCCTTCTCGGTACCATACTTCCGGGTCTATTTGTTGATCATCTTCTTCGGTGAGGGCGAACAACCTTACCACTATTTCCCCTTTACTTGGTACCATTCCGATCCCTAGTTTGACCTGCAAGTCTCTTCCTAACAAATTAAACCCCGCTGATGGCAGTAGAAGGAGATCTCGTTTAGTAGTTCTGTTTTCATACCCAATTTCCACGTCCTCCACCACTGGGACTTGTAATTTCTGTCCTCCAATTCCAGATACCCACATAACTTTTCCTCCTGCTCGGGTGCCGGGGGGTATTTGGATTATACTTGATCTTTCGGCTCCCGAGTCCACCATAAATGTGATCTCCGATCCTTGGGGTCCTACTTTCAAGTTTACCAGGGGTTCCTGTCTATAGTCCTTTTGCCCCAAGGGTAGGTACCCCCGACCTCCCTAATCTTCCTCCATTAGTGCGTACGACCACACCTCCCGCTTGTAGCGGGGGCACTCCCGTTTAAAATGTCCCTCTTCATTACAGTAGTAACATCTGAGTATCCTCCTCGTTTCCCTGTCGCGGCCTCGAGTTCCTCCACTCTTCCTTTGTTCCGGCCATGGTTCTCTTTTCCTCTGCTCTTGCCACGACTCTCCCCTTTCCTGTTTCTGCCACGGCTCTCCCTTTTCCCTTCTTCCAGCTGTCATTTGTTGCACCGTTTGCATCATTATCTTTATCGCCTTCTTTTGCTTCTCATCGTCCCTTCTCAGAAATACCTTTTGCGCCTCCCGTAGTAGTTCACTTAGAGATTTACTATCCCAATCATCCATTTTCTCTAACTTCTTTCGTATGTCCGGCCAGGCTTTTGATACAAACTCTGCCCGTATGAGTTGTTGCCCCACGTCCGTCTCAGGGTCCACCCCAGCAAACTGCTGCAAGTTCTTCCTAATCCTGTCTAGGAAGTCCGTAGGGGTTTCCTCCGGGTTTTGATGATTACCAAAGGCCTTGGTAAAATTGTGCCCCTTCGGGGCTGCCTGTCTTATTCATTTTATCCAATATTCCCGCATGTCTCCCATGTTGCGCCGTCCTTCCTCCGTGTTCTTATCCCACTCAGGGTCGGTGAGGGGAAATTTCTGCTCCCCTCCTTCTCGCCCCTCTTTCTCCCAGACCAACAGCGCAGCTTGTCGTATCATCTGTCGTTCCTGGCTAGAGAACAATGTTTTCATGATGGAACACATCTCTTCCCACGTGTAAGTATTCGGACCCAGGAACTGATCTAATTGTTCAGCCAGGCCCATGGGGTCCTCTAGTAGACCCTTCATCTCCCTCCTGAAATTCCGTACTTCAGTACTCGTCAAGGGAATGTTCACATATCCCGTCCCTCCTTCCTCGCCCCCCATGGGCACTTCCCGGAGTGGATTCATTAATGCAATTGAGGTAGGGTTTTGTCCGTGACCCCTTCCAGCTCGAGATCTGGTCTGCACCCCTGAGGTAGCCTGTGATTCCTCCCCTTTTTCTTTCCCTTCCCCTGATTCGTCGTCACCTGGAGGAACATTTTGTTGGGCAGACGGGGTCACGTAGGGCGGCGGTAAGTGATCTAAAGGTTCCCATTCTTTCTGTCTTCTCGAGTCTTCATTAGTTGCCTGCATTTGGCAAGATATCGCAACCGGTAGCCAACAAAAGGCATAATCACTTTCTTCCAGATTATCACCCGGTTTTGAATTGACATATAAAATGAGAGCTTGCCGGACCCAGTCTTCGTCAGTGCCGAATCTAGGCCACCACACTGAGTCGCCCTGAATAGGTTTCTGGGACCACTTTTCACAGTATTCTACCATCTTCTTTTTAGATTTTCCTTTTCTCCCGCCCTGATTCCAATTATTTAACATTCTTCCTAACGGACTATCGTCAGGTACCCCGGGGTATGTGTCATTGTCCCTGTTTAAGCCTACCCTTCCCTTAATCGCCTTGGATCCCCTATTTCCCATTGCCGAGGACGTCGTATTTCTCGTATTATCCCGTGATAATCTATCACAATTTAGCCAATTCCCGGACCTTCAGTCCCGTGATCGCCCAGGTTCCTTTGCAGGCACCCCCGGTCTTTGGATTCCTGTGTCCGATGTCTCTGTGACACAGATCACAGGCACCCCATAGGTACACGTTCCTCATCAAACACGGTCTCTGCAAAATCCCTCACAGGCGAGCCCCGGTCTCTAGATACCTGAGTCCCACGTCTCTGTAGAAAAATCCACAGGCACCCCGTAGGTCCCCAGGCCTCCGGAAACACGGTCCCCGCAAGTTTTTTTCTTACCTGGGTTCGGTGCACCGAAATTACTCGATTGTTAACTGTCCACACTGCCTCGGCCACACCCCTCCTTTGTTTTCCTGAGCCTCCCGGATATCACTCGCTCAAGCCGCGCGGGGCGACAAGCAAGGAATCAGGGACTGCCGAACTCGGCAGGGTGCACCTTCTCCGATGTCCTTCCTCAGCTCCCCTTGCGGCCGGAGTGTTGACCGGATGAGCCCCCAAGTATTCTTAAAATTGCAAACCGAAATTACCTCTCACAGCTGTGATTTATGAATCAATGCCATCTGAATCGGTACATAAACACCCCATTTTCACAACATCTGAGATCTTTAGCACATTGTATCACGCTCTTCTTTGGAGACAACAAAAAAACATGAAACGGAGCCTCAAGGAATTGGAGCAGGAGTAGGGCACTCATCGCCTTCAGCTTGTTCCCCCATTCTATCAGATCATGGCTTGGCCAACCCAGACCTCAACACCTCTTTTATGCTTGATCCGCATAGCCCTCAACTGCTCAATATTTCAAAAATCTACCTGCCCACTTTTAAAATAATTTGAGACAGAATCACAGATTCCCTACTATGTGGAAACAGGCTCTTCAACCCAACAAGCCAGAACAACCCTCCAAAGAGTAACCCAACGATTCCCCTCCCACATTTAACTTTCACAATTGTTTGGGCGAGAAAATTTGAGCCATTCACTGAGAGAAAAAAATTCTTTACTTCTTCTAAAATGAATGTTCCCTTATGTAATATCCCCTGGTTTGAGACATCACTGGTGCTAGAAGATCTAGTCAACATCTACTCTGTCAAGCTCCTCAGAATCTTGTTTCCATTAGATCACCCCTACTTATCTATTCTTGATAGGTCAACCCTTTTGCCCTCAAAGCAGCTAAGTAAATCTTTTTTGAATGGTCTCCGATGTAAGTTTATCCTTTATTAAATATGGGAGCTAACACTGTATACAGCACTGCAAGTGAGGACTCAGCAACAGCCAGTGTGGTTAACCAATCCTCAGTCCATGCTAATACATTTCGCCGATACCATGAGCTCCTAAATTGTGCAATTAACTTTTATGTAGCACATTATCATTTGCATTTTTAAAATCCAAACACAGAACATCATTGGATTGCCCTTTATCACCCTGCTTGTTATCTCCTCAATGAACTGTCGCAAATCTGTCAAATATAGTTTTGCTTTCACAAAACCCAGTCTACCATGTTTAATAATAAGCTTTTCTAAATATCCTGCAATTTCTTACTTGAATATTTGACCTCTGTAGATTCTTTCAGTAGATTTGCTAAGTATGATTCCCCTCTCTTAAATCCATGTGGACTCTGTCCAATCCTGTCACTGTTCAGTAAGAAACTTGACTGTACTCCAATATACTTAGTAAATGTATCTGTATTTATTTTTAAAAATTGATTACTTCTAAATGCTGGACCCATGCAATATCAATGAATTAGTGACTCTGAATTTGGGTTATAATGTTTTTTCTATTAATTCCTTTTCGTACTGTGTTATGCAGACAGCACCAAGTGATCACTCTTAATTGTGAGTAACTTTGAAAATAATATATTTTAAAAATGACATCCCAAAATGCTGCCTCATTATTGTGCAAGGAGGATTTTGCATTCAATAGTTTGCAGATAAAATTGAACAGATTTTTGCTGCATTTTGGCCAGACTGCACGTTACACCAAAGTGGTAACTCTGCTATCAAATTCTTACGTGACACTGCCCAAGGCGATACTGATGGGACTTCACTTTGCCATTCTGGGTCACCAGCTTTATTTCCAGGTTTAATCCTATAATCATCCTAGAGCTTGTAATTTTAGACAACTTCTCTTTTAGGTACATATGTAAATATCATACTGAAATGTTGCACTGAATGGTACCAAATCTGAAATTAGTCTCTAATCTGACCCTTCTACAAATGTATTGGCATAAGTCTATGCCAGTTATTTTTCTGAAGCCTGTGATTCCTGATGAAGGGCTTACGCCTGAAATATCAACGCTCCTGCTTCTTGGATGCTGCCTGACTTGCTGTGCTTTTCCAGCATGACACTTTTCGACTCTGATATCCAGCTTCTTTGGTCGTCACTTTCTCTTTTGAGAAGTTTAAACCAAGAATAATTTTTATTGATCAAAGTGCAATAGGAACCAATTCATGAAATTCAGATATCTCACATTTACCTTAAGTATGGGAAGGCTAAGTCATGACTAAATTATTGTCAGTAATTGAAACCATGCTGACAAACTTGTGCAGTATCAGTGCCTCACCTTTACAGTGTTCCCAAAAATCGCACAGCTGCAGTATTTTGTTTTGCACTGAGCGATATGTTGTTCTCACTTTTTTCTTTGTGAAAGATTACAAAATTAACTTGGATGAATGAACTTATAACTTCTTTAATCAATGTCGGGAGAAAGAAAATGTCAGTATTTCAAGTGCTGATAAAGTAAAATAAACTGAATCAGTAGAAAGGGTTTAAGATGGATATGGAACAAATGCTGGCAAATGGGACTAGATCAATTTTGGATATCTGGTCAGCATGGGCAAGTTGGACTGAAGGGTCTGATTTTGTGTTGTACAACTATGACTTCATTCTCTCAATTATTCAAGAAGTTGAATACTTCGAGGAGGAAAAGGAGAATTTATTCAGAGAATGCACTTGAAATGATGATTGAGGTATGTGAGATGCAATTTCGGTTCAAACAATTAAGATGTGCCTGACCCAACAGGCTGCTATATAATAAAAGACAAGACTTTTGCTTCTTTTCTAAAACATTTTGTATACTCAAAAGTAGGATAATTTAAATTGTGCAAATGCTGACATTTTGTGAGCAGAGTAAAAACAAGTCCTTGATTGATGAAAATATTAACACAGACAGGGAAGAATGAGTCCTTGACTGATAAGACTGCAGGATAGAAAAACAACTCGAGAGACATCTGCTACAGATTGATACAGAGACATCTGCTACAGATTGATAAGACCGCTAGCACAGACAGAGAAGAATAAGTCTTTGACTGATAAGACTACAGGGTAAAAAAAACAACAACTCTGGAGACATTTGTTGCAGACTTTGTGATAAGGGTGCAAAATGGAGAATAATGACGGTTTAAGAATGTGAAACTCGTGGCTCGTTAGAGCCAAGGAGGGGAGGGACTTGTGCTGTATATAATAAGAAACTTTGTAAGCCTCGGCGCGCCTTTTTCTCAGAAGGGTGCCCAACTCTGCAGACTTGTAAATAAACCTTTGTTTTCCTGAATTTGTCTAGAGCGATTATTAAGAAGCGATTTTCGTTTCTAACAAACTTGGGGGCTCGTCCGATCAACACTCCGGCCGCGAGGGGAGCTGAGGAAGGATATCGGAGAAGGTGCACCCTGCCGAGTTCGGCAGTCCCTGATTCCTTGCTTGTCGCCCCGCGCGGCTTGAGCGAGTGATATCCGGGAGGCTCAGGAAAACAAAGGAGGGGTGTGGCCGAGGCAGTGTGGACAGTTAACGATCGAGTAATTTCGGTGCACCGAACCCAGGTAAGAAAAAAACTTGCGGGGACCGTGTTTCCGGAGGCCTGGGGACCTACGGGGTGCCTGTGGATTTTTCTACAGAGACGTGGGACTCAGGTATCTAGAGACCGGGGCTCGCCTGTGAGGGATTTTGCAGAGACCGTGTTTGAGGAGGAACGTGTACCTACGGGGTGCCTGTGATCTGTGTCACAGAGACGTAGGACACAGGAATCCAAAGACCGGGGGTGCCTGCAAAGGAACCTGGGCGATCACGGGACTGAAGGTCTGGGAATTGGCTAAATTGTGATAGATTATCACGGGATAATACAAGAAATACGAAGTGCTCGGCCATGGGAAATAAGGGATCCAAGGCAAATAAGGGAAGGGTGGGCTTGAACAGGGACAATGACACATACCTCGGGGTACCTGACGATAGTCCATTAGGAAGAATGTTAAATAATTGGAATCAGGGTAGGAGAAAAGGAAAATCTAGAAGGAAGATGGTAAAATACTGTCAAAAGTGGTCCCAGAAACCTATTCAGGGCGACTCAGTGTGGTGGCCTAGATTCGGTACTGACGAAGACTGGGTCCGGCAAGCTCTCATTTTATATGTCAATTCGAAACCTAATGTTATTCTGGAAGAAAGTGATTATGCCCTTTGTTGGCTACCGGTCACAATATCTTGCAAAATGAAGGTAACTAATGAAGACTCGAAAGGGCAGAAAGAATGGGAACCTTTAGATCACTTACCGCCACCCTACGTGACCCCGTCTGCCCCACAAAATGTTCCTTCGGGTGACGACGAGTCAGGGGAAGGGGAAGAAAATGGGGAGGAATCACAGGCTGCCTCAGGGGTACAGACTAGATCTCAAGCTGGAAGGAGTCACAGACAAAACCCTGTCTCGATTGCAAGAATGAATCCACTCCGGGAAGTGCCCATGGGGGGGGCGAGGAAGGAGGGATGGGATATGTGAACGTTCCCTTGACGAGTACTGAAGTACGGAATTTCAGGAGGGAGATGACGGGTCTACTAGAGGACCCCATGGGCCTAGCTGAACAATTGGATCAGTTCCTGGGTCCGAATACTTACACGTGGGAAGAGATGTGTTCCATCATGAAAACATTGTTCTCTAGCCAGGAGCGACAGATGATACGACAAGCTGCACTCTTGATCTGGGAGAGAGAGGGGAGAGAAGGAGGGGAGCAGAAGTTTCCCCTCACCGACCCCGAGTGGGATAAGAAAACAGAAGAAGGATGGCGCAACATGAGAGACATGCGGGATTATTGGATAAAAGGAATAAGGCAGGCAGCCCCGAAGGGGCACAATTTTACCAAGGCCTTTGGTAATCATCAAAACCCGGAAGAAACCCCTACGGACTTCCTAGACAGAATTAGGAAGAACTTGCAGCAGTTCGCTGGGGTGGACCCTGAGACGGATGTGGGACAATAACTCATACGGGTAGAGTTTGTATCAAAAGCCTGGCCGGACATACGAAAGAAGTTAGAGAAAATGGATGATTGGGATAGTAAACCTCTAAGTGAACTACTACGGGAGGCGCAAAAGGTGTTTGTGAGAAGGGACGATGAGAAGCAAAAGAAGGCGACAAAGATAATGATGCAGACTGTGCAATAAGTGACAGCTGGAAGAAGGGAAAAGGGAGAGCCGTGGCAGCAACAGGAAAGGGGAGAGTCATGGCAAGAGCAGCGGAAAAGAGGACCATGGCCTGAACAAAGGAAGAGTGGAGGAACACGAGACCGCGACAGGGAAACGAGGAGGATACTCAGATGTTACTACTGTAATGAAAAGGGACATTTTAAGCGAGAGTGCCCCCGCTACAAGCGGGAGGTGCGGTCGTACGCCCTGATGGAGGAAGATTAGGGAGGTCGGGGGTTCCTACCCTTGGGGCAAAAGGACTATCGACAGGAACCCCGGTAAACTTGAAAGTAGGGCCCCAACGGTCGGAGATCACATTTATGGTGGACTCGGGAGCCGAAAGATCAAGTATAATCCAAATACCCCCCGGCGCCCGAGCAGGAGGAACAGTTATGGGAGTATCTGGAATTGGAGAACAGAAATTGCAAGTCCCAGTAGTGGAGGACGTGGAAATTGGGTATGAAAACAGAACTACTAAACGAGACCTCCTTCTACTGCCATCGGCGGGGTTTAATTTGTTAGGAAGAGACTTGCAGGTCAAACTAGGGATTGGAACGGTACCAAGTAACGGGGAAATGGTGGTAAGGTTGTTCACCCTCACCGAAGAAGATGATCAACAAATAGACCCGGACGTATGGTACCGAGAGGGGAACAGAGGGGGTCTAAACATCAAACCTCTCCAAATCACCATGTTACCAGGAAAAGGCCCGGTAAGAAGGAAACAGTACCCGATTGCTATGGAAGGACGGGAAGGGTTACAACCTGTGATAGAAAGATTAATCACAGATGGACTGCTGGAGGAATGTATGTCCCCTTTCAATACTCCAATACTTCCTGTGAGGAAGCCGGATGGGACGTATAGGTTGGTACAAGACTTGCGGGGGTTGAATGAAGTAGTCCAGGCTCGATACCTGGTGGTACCCAATCCCTACACGTTAATGAGTAAAATTCCCCCCGAACATGAATGGTTCAGTGTAATAGATCTGAAGGATGCCTTCTGGAGTTGCCCCCTTGACGAAGAAAGTCGGAACCTTTTCGCATTTGAATGGGAGAATCCCTTCACAGGATGAAAGCGACAGGTAAGATGGACGGTCTTGCCACAGGGATTCACGGAATCACTCAACTTGTTTGGACAAATACTGGAGCAGATCTTAGGAGGATTTCAGTGTAACGCGGGGAATCAATTGCTCCAATATGTCGATGATCTCCTACTCTCAGGACTAAGAGAGGAGGAAGTACGAGCAGACACCGTTGCCCTGCTGAACTTCCTGGGGAAACAGGGCCTACGTGTCTCCAGGACGAAACTCCAGTTTGTGGAGCAAGAGGTAAGATATCTGGGCCATCGAGTCAGTAAGGGGCATCGCCGTATCACGCCGGAACGAATATTGGGGATTACGGGTATGCCAATACCCAGGACCAAGAAGGAGATCAGACAATTCCTGGGGCTGGTGGGGTATTGCCGGATATGGATTGAAAGTTACACCACTCTAGTAAAATTTTTGTACGACAAACTCGGACAAGAAGGACCACAGGTGTACTGGTCAGATGAAGAGGAGCAGCGATTTAATATTATTAAAAATAAACTGATCCGAGCTCCGGTATTGGCCTTACCCACCCTGAAGGAACCGTTCCAGTTATATGTCAATAGCGCCGGCGGAATTGCCCAGGGTGTGCTTTCCCAGCTGCGTGCAGGGAAGCGTCATCCGGTTGCATTTTTGTCAAAAATGTTAGACCCTGTGTCCTGTGGATGGCCGACCTGTATACAGGCAATGGCAGCTACGGCAATGTTAGTAGAAGAGGCCCGGAAACTTACCTTTGGAGGAAGAATCATAGTATACTCCCCACATTCAGTTAGCACCATACTGGATCAGAAGGCTCACCGCTGGTTAACAGACTCTCGTATCCTCAAGTATGAGACAATTTTGATGACCGGAGACGATCTTACTTTTGCAAAAGATCTCAGTTGCAACCCTGCCCAGTTTCTGTACGGATGTCCTGCAGATGGAGGACAGGAGCATGATTGTGTGGAATTTGTAGCCCTGCAGACCAAAAGCCGAGAGGACCTGCAAGAGGCCCCGCTGGGTGAGGGACAGGAACTGTACATCGACGGATCCTCCCGGTGCGTCAGTAGGATCCGGTACAGTGGCTATGCTGTCGTAGATGGTGCAACAAAACGGACGATTGAGTCCGGACGACTGCCTGGGAAGTGGTCAGCCCAATCCTGTGAGTTGTACGCCCTCCAGAGGGCCCTGAAGTTGTTGGAAGGGAAAGTGGGGACCATATATACTGACTCAAAGTATGCATACGGAATCGTTCATACTTTCGGAAAAATCTGGAAAGAGAGAGGATTGATAACTTCCCGGGGAAAAGAATTGGCTCACGAACAAATGATCAGCCTAACGTTGGAGGCCCTGGCGTTACCTACGGAACTCGCAGTAGTCCATGTACCCGGTCACCAGAAGGGGTCGACACCAGAAGCGGTGGGAAACCGGCTGGCAGATGAGGAAGCCAAGCGGGCAGCGGTCGAAAAATCCGTCCAATTTTTAACATTAATACCGTTGAGGGAAGGGCTCGCTAAACAACCCGTCTTCACCCAGGGGGAGATTGATAAAATGGATCAATTGGGTGCCCGGCTAGATACTAACGGGAAGTGGATGGTTCCTGATGGGAGACAAGTACTGAACAAACAGATCACCCGGGGTATTCTGCACCGATTACACCATCAGACCCACTGGGGGGTGCAAGCCATGTGTGACACGTTCCTGAGAGACTATGTATGCAGGGGGATATGCACATTAACCCAACAAGAGGTAGTCGGATGCCCCACTTGCCGGCGTATTAACCAGAAAGCCATGCGTTCTATGCCAGCCGGTGGTCAGCCCCTCGCAATTAGGCCATTCCAGAGGATCCAAGTCGACTTTACAGAATTACCCCCAGTACAGAGATGGAAATATCTGCTAGTAATAGTAGACCATTACACTCACTGGGTAGAGACTTTCCCAACTGCCAATGACGATGCACCAACCGTGGCCCGACTGTTGTTAGAGAACATAATCCCGAGATATGACATAATGGAATCTATCGACTCCGACTGTGGGACACATTTTATTTCTAAGCTACACCATTTGATCTGTACTGCCCTGGGTATCCAATGGAAATTCCATGCACCCTGGCATCCTCAGAGTTCGGGTCAGGTTGAGAGAATGAATGGCACGCTCAAGCCCCAATTGACTAAGCTGGTGTTAGAAACTAAGTCACCTTGCCCAAAGTGCCTGCCCATTGCCCTATTGAGGATACGTACGGCACCTCGCCGGGATGTCGGGGTTTCCCCCTATGAAATGCTGTTCGGATTACCATATTGGAGTAAGGTTGATGGATGTCCCACTCTACAAGGGGGAGATGTATTTGTCAGAAACTATTTACTGGCCTTATCCCGTTCTTTTGCAGAACTCCAGAGGAAAGGTCTCCTGGCTCAGACTCCGCCGCTCGACTTCCTCCTGCATAAGGTGGAGCCCGGAGATTGGGTACTTGTTAAGACCTGGAAGGCCGAAAAGCTCCAGCCGCGGTGGGAAGGACCGTTCCTGGTTCTGTTAACAACTGAAGCAGCTGTTCGGACGAAAGAAAAAGGGTGGGTCCACGCATCAAGGATAAAGGGGCCTGTTCCGCCTGAAGGAGAAAGCACTTGGACATGCGAGCAAGGGGACAAGCCGTTGGTGGTAAAACTGAAAAGACAGCGATAATGAACTCTACTTGGACTGTATTGGTGGGGATATTGATCAGTTTACTCCTGTATGTGGGGGAGGGTGAGGGGAGATGTGACAAATGTTGGACTACAGTAAGGCTCGGGATTCGAATCTACTCGGGATCATTTGTGTCTCACTCCCATGTGGACGATTGGTGTTACGATGTGAGTGCACGACACGAATGTTGGGAGGGTGGAAGACCCTATTATCAGCTGTATAATAAAGGATACGGTGGCAAAATCCGTGGATGCCCTATAAATGACCGCTGGGTGTGTATTAACAAAACTGGGCGGTGGGGCCTATCCTCCGTATTGCTCAGGCAGCAGGTTGACAGAGTCAAGGAGGCCAAGATACAGAACACTGATCGGGGGTTGGGGAAAGAGCAAGACCGTCAGGGAACGGTCGTGCTCTCTAAAGTGCCATCTGTATACAAAGAGGTAGAACAAAAGATTGAACTCCCTGATGTTACACAAAACCTGTTTATTGATCTCACCTCTAGAATAGCCACTGTTTTAAATGTTAGCAATTGCTGGGTTTGTGGGGGGCCGCATATGTCGGAACAATGGCCGTGGACTGGTCAAAGCTTAGACATATGGGAATTGCTGCAAACCACTTGGACTCATGTCAATGAAAGGAAAAGCCAGGGGTGGAGACTGACAAACAGCCCTGAGGGCCAGTTCTGTATTGAAGGCAAGGGGACCGTGGAGGTAGGGATTAGTCCCTGTCAGAATGTATTGGACGCGACCACGCGAGTATGGTGGCCTGAGGATATTACTTGGTACATTGCAAACCGAGGTCATGGAAATTGCGTTCCATTACGTATTGATTCCTCCTCTGACGAGCTGGGGGCTGATTACTGGAATTGCAGTGGTCCTGGTCCTTATGAGGGCGTCCCCGGGGTAAAGGAGCTGTGGGATGACGTTGTGAGGCAGGGAGGGCCTGCTCCAGATGGCCTATTTTGGATATGCGGTAATCAGGCATACCCCAAACTGCCCATGGGATGGGCTGGGGTATGCTTCCTGGGTCTAATACGACCTGCGTTCTTCCTATTACCCTGGGAGGAAGGCGACGATTTGGGAATTAAACTCTTTGACTCCCTCCGTAGGTCGCCAAGGGATATCCAAGTCGGTGATTGGGGGGATGAGTGGCCACCGGCCCGGGTTATTGAATACTACGAGCCAGCTACATGGGCACAGGACGGATCATGGGGATACCGTACTCCTATCTATATGTTAAATCGAATTATCAGGCTCCAAGCAGTCGTAGAGGTTATTACTAACCAGACTGCCCTGGCCCTGGAGTTGCTGGCTAAGCAGCAGAATCAGATGAGGGCTGCTATATATCAAAACCGACTTGCCTTGGATTATCTGTCGGCCTCGGAGGGGGGCGTGTGCGGGAAATTTAACCTGACTAACTGCTGTCTAGAAATTGACGATAATGGTAAAGCGGTTTTGAAAATTTCCGATGAAATTCGGAAATTGGCCCATGTGCCAGTACAATCTTGGCGTCCTCTTAGTGGCATCGGATGGTGGGATGGTCTCCTAGGTGGTAGTTGGTGGCGCACGGCGTTGCTGGTGGTTGGGGGGGGGGGGCGTGATGCTTCTCCTCATATTACCTTGCCTAACCCCCTGTATTCAGTTTTTAATTCAGAAAAATATTTCCCAACTCCAGGCAGTGGCGGTTCCACAACATGGGACGCAGGAACTTAAGGTGCTGTTGCTGCGAAAGACCAAGGATTTCCCGGGCCCTTGAGGAGGGGAGGCTTATCTTAAAAAGAGAAAGGGTGGAATTGTGAGAGGCAATTTCGGTTCAAACAATTAAGATGTGCCTGACCCAACAGGCTGCTATATAATAAAAGACAAGGCTTTTGCTTCTTTTCTAAAACATTTTGTATACTCAAAAGTAGGATAATTTAAATTGTGCAAATGCTGACATTTTGTGAGCAGAGTAAAAACAAGTCCTTGATTGATGAAAATATTAACACAGACAGGGAAGAATGAGTCCTTGACTGATAAGACTGCAGGATAGAAAAACAACTCGAGAGACATCTGCTACAGATTGATACAGAGACATCTGCTACAGATTGATAAGACCGCTAGCACAGACAGAGAAGAATAAGTCTTTGACTGATAAGACTACAGGGTAAAAAAAACAACAACTCTGGAGACATTTGTTGCAGACTTTGTGATAAGGGTGCAAAATGGAGAATAATGACGGTTTAAGAATGTGAAACTCGTGGCTCGTTAGAGCCAAGGAGGGGAGGGACTTGTGCTGTATATAATGAGAAACTTTGTAAGCCTCGGCGCGCCTTTTTCTCAGAAGGGTGCCCAACTCTGCAGACTTGTAAATAAACCTTTGTTTTCCTGAATTTGTCTCGAGCGATTATTAAGAAGCGATTTTCGTTTCTAACAAGGTATATCAAACTCACATTGTTTCATGACCTTTTCCTCTGGGTTCTTCAATGAACAAACTTGTTTTGTTATCTGAATAACTATGTATCATGTGATTTGTTTCACATAAAATATTTCATTAGGATCTTGCGAACTATTAAGAAGTGTTCATTTTTAAAATTTAGGTAGCTTGATTATTAAGCAAGAAAAGGTTAGCGTTTTACTCCCACTGAATCATTCCTCTATAAAAGGTAACAAGCTTTTTATTTTTTCTGGACTTTGAATATATGGAAGTCAATTCTGAAAGAAAAAAATCCTCGTCGGTAATGTTCCCACATATGTGGAGTAATTGCTTCTGGTCAGTCTTCAGGTTATAGAGGCTCGGAAAGAAATGAGTTGGCCAAAGTAAGCAACATCATTTCGATGGACTATGCTCATTGGGGAAACTTGCAGGATCTGCAGAAGGAACACGTGTTTCAGAGTGTATGCAATAAACCTGAACATTGTTATTTTTTCACAGAGCTTGTGATCCGACTGGAGCAGCAATGAAGCTCGAATTGTTTTTTAAATTTCCGAGCTTGCCAAATTATTGTTGGTAAATGCAGGTGACTTTATCAAAGCACATTTCACACTCCCCAGCCAGGAATTTGGTCCCAATTCTGTCAGTCCATCCATTCCTATGGATAACAGGTATTTTAAATGTGAGCACTCCATTGAACTATTTGAATTGAATACTTCAGTGGTTACATCCTCTTGGATTCTTAATTTCAAATTACTCAATGTGATTTTTTTGTCCCCCCTGAATTTGCCAAGCACTGGGCAATTCTGGAATATTCCAAATATTTACAATAGATGCATTCACACTATTGAAGGCAACCTGGCAGATTTGAATACCATTCAGGTCGTCGACAACAATACATAAGTAACTTTATGAATTGCTTACTGTACACCAACAACACAAGCCAAGTATTAGTGAAACCACAGATTCTCTCCCAAGGATTCCAAAATCTAAACAGTGCATTCCAGATATGCTCACTCTCACCATCTGGGAGCAGTCTCCCAAAGTGCTCCCAGAATTTAGAAAGCACATAAACTGCCCTCCAAAGCTAAATCTGCTCTCACAGGCTTCACTCTTATTGCATACAATGACATTTATTGTTCAGTTCTTTAACGTGACAAATGATTTTACAAACAATTTGTAAAATACTTTAAATCCTGAAGAAATGTGGTGTCAGCCCTTTGTAGAAGTGAATGGAAAGTGTGATGTTTGCTTGACCTTTGGCTCTATGTATCAGACTGAACTGAACCTTTAGCAAGATGTGGGATGTTTCCCACACACTTTGTTTAAAAAAGCAAAGATTATGCTCTGAGATTTAAATGTTCAATCAGGTTTAATAAAAATCCTTCCAAAAACTGAGTTTGACTTCAGTTCCTTTAAAGAGACATGCTCTTGTCCTTCAATTTTGTGACATGTGATCATTCTTTGGTGAAGGTGGCTGTGTGAAACACTGCAGGATGTTGTGCTGAAGTGCATCATTGGGTGGATGAGCTTTATTACTGATGTAACTTGGCTAATTTTGAGATGGAATATTATTGAGAGTTAAATCTTGTTTTTAAACTGAGGCGTGCTTGTGTAACTCAAGTGTGGAAACTATGCTCACGTTTGCAATGAACCTTTCACTTTTGGAGATTAGTATTTTTCTGATCGGTTTTGTAAATAAAGTTCACTAGAGAAAGCACAGTGCTGGAGAACTGCAGGTCCAGCAGCATCTCTGAGGGGAATAAAACATTGGAAGCTCCAAGTCTCATGACCATTTGTCCGTTCAGACGAAGAGTCACTGAAATTGAAATGTAACATTATTTTTCTCTTCACCGATGCCCTCAGAACTGCTGAGTTTCTCCAGCACTTTGTTTCTGGGATTCAGATCTCCAGCACCTGCAGTTTATTGTTTTGTTATAGATCTATGATTTGACTTGGGGAGCGAGAGGCAGCAACTGCAATCAACTCGGATAAAACTCTCCAACCATGGAAAACAAACACATAGTTCTTTATACTTTGCAAAACACAACTGTAAATAAGAAATGCAATTAAGCTAAGTGCAAGGCGGCATACCACCTGCCTTGTCTCAAACTTGCCACTCATCTTTGAGAACTAATCTGTCAGAATTGTGTTTGCTCCCTTCCTTTGAGATCACAGTCCACAAATGTCCCAGTTGCAATTCCTAGGCCGGGCCCAGTTACCACATTGCAGTGGGGTGGGGAGCTTTGTGTCAGCCTGAAGTTTTTGTTAAGAGCAACATTGCGTGTTGAAGTTGACGGTTTTGGCGAATATTGCGTCATCAAACTTGGAGGAAATCCTTCCGAATATATTGATTAACTGGACTGAGCCTGTTTACATGCTGCCCTGTTCGTATTGCGGTCATATTTTCAGTTAATAATCACACAACACCAGGTTATAGTCCAACAGGTTTAATTGGAAGCACACTAGCTTTCGGAGCACCGCTCCTTCATCAGGTGATTGTGGAGGGCACAATTCTAAGGCACAGAATTTATAGCAAAAATTTAGTGTGATGTAACTGAAATTATCAATTGAAAAATACCTTGATTGTCTGTTGAGTCTTTCATCTGTTCGAATACCATGATAGTTTCACTTTTTTCATGTGTAAATCACAAAACCTTTTTTTTTAAAGTTGCATTCCTGACAGTGGCCCATCAAATCACTCATTGTATTAATCACTGCACAGTCTCAACAAAGGAATGAAACTGGATGGATCACATTACATCTACCAATGCACTGGAAAATACAACGCAATCAGCCCTCTTGACCCTTCTGTCTCACTGTGGGCCAACAACAGCAGCAGAACTGTACTCCAGCCCAATCTGAAATCTCATGGCCTGGTATATTCCCCACTCAACCATTAACATCAAGGCAGGGGATCAACCCTAGTTCAATGGAGAGTTCCGCAGGGCATGCCAGGAGCAATACCAGGCATAACTAAAAATGTGGTGCCAACCTGGTGAAGCTACCCAACCTGCATGCCAAACAGCGTAAGCAACACCAAATAGAACTATGTGATCCAACAACTCATGGATCAGATCGGAGCTCTGCAGTTCTGCCACACCTAGTCAGGAATGGTGATGGACAATTAAACAACTCACTGCAGGAAGCATCACAGATATCCCCACCCTTACTGATGGAGGGGTCTCACACATCCATGCAACAGACAAGAAAACAGCATTTGCAGCAATCTTCAGCCAGCAGTGCCAAGTGGATGAGCCTTCTACATTGGTCCCTGACATCAGAGACGTGAATCAACTTGGTTGAAAACTTATTTCAAATCAGATCAAGAAATGGAGAAGTAGTGTAAAGGCAGTCAGCCCTACCAAAATTGTGGCAATAATACTGATGGCTGTGCTCCAGAAATTGCTGCCCACCAAGACAAGTCCAGCACTGGCACCTACTAACATTGTGGAACATTTCCCAGGGATGTTCAACACAAAAACACAGGACAGAGCCAACGCATCCAATTTCCCTCCATCAGTCGACATTCACTCAGCAGTGAAGTGATGGAAGGTGTCATCAACAGTGCTGTCATGCAGCTGCTCAGCAATAACCTTCTGTGAGACCCAGTTTGGGTTCTGCCAGGGCCACTCAGATCCTGGTCTTGTTACAGACTGGATTCACAAACTGACAAACAGCTGAATTCCAGAGGTGAGGTGAGGGTGATAGTCCAGTCCCACTCCATGACCACTATTTCGACTTCAGTGATATCACCGGACCTCACCACAGTCTCAGCTCATTTACTGAAACTCTCATTCATTTATTTTGTTAACTCTAGATTTCATTACCTAAACCCACTCCTGGCCAGCATCCCACAATCACCCTCCCTATAACCTCCAGAATATTGAAAACTCTACCGCCCAAGTGCTCACTTGTACCAGAACTTGCTGATCCATCAAAAGGCTCCCATTTATAAGCAACAACAATTTACTTTCACACCCTTGACTTAATTCCTGGCTGTAATCATTCCTATCTTCCTGCACCACACACCCTTTCATATCTCAATAACTTAGTTTAGACTCCCAATGATGTGTTTATTTTTGAGTTCAGCTGTGTGACTGTTTCGAAAGATTCCAAGGCAACGTGGTCTGGAATTCCCACCCTAACCCTCTAAGATCTGCTTTCTTCCTTTAAGGCATTCCTGAAAAATTGCTTATTTGGCAATGGTTTTGGTCACTGGACATAATATTCTCCAGCTGTGGCCTTATGTCAAAAGTTCTCAATATTTTTGTGAAATTAAAAACATGTTGATTTTTACAGATATCTTCTACTTCTCACTATCGCTGAGTGAATAATCTGTAATGTCTCTTACCCAACCATGTTGTGGGAGTGCCTTCACCATTCAAACTGCAGTTGTAAAAGGAAGTCAAACATCACCCTCTCCACAGGCAACAGGGCTTTGGCAATGATCACTGGCATCTGTAGGAGAAATACACATGATGTTTCAGGGAGTGCAATATGAATTATAGGGAATGAAAATGGTGCAGAATTTGACTGTCAGAAATGGAAGAAAAATCCACTCCCTATTGGAAAAAAGAATTCTTGACTGTCAAAGATATTGTGGAAAAAATAACCTGATAATGGAGCAGCATACGGTCAGGAGTCAGGCAGCAGTGGATAATCCATTTCCAAAAAGGTCTGTGAATGTAGTAGTAAAATACTAAATGTGGCAAAAATACACTCATGTGAGACTGAGGAAGCTAGATAATGAACAGGTGGACATCAAGGAGCCCAGAGGTGAATCAGAGCAGTGTTCACTTTTATGATCCCACAGTCAGAGATGTCTAGCACAAAAACAAACTCTTCAGTCCAACCCATCTTTGCAAACCAGATATTCTAACCTAAACTATTCCCATTTGCCAGCACTTGACTGACATCACTCTGAACCCTTCCTATTCAAATGCCTTTTAAATGTTACAATTTTGGTTGACCTTTAGGCTCCTTTTGAATTTTCCCCTCTCACCCTAAACCTATATCCTCTCGTTCTGGGTTCCACCACCCCAGGGTAAACACCTTGTCTATTTACGCTATCCATGCCCCTCACGATTTTATAAACCTCTTCAACATCACACCTCAGCCTATGACACTCCAGGGAAAATGGCCCCAGCATATTATGCCTCTCCCTGCAACTCAAATCCTCCAACCCTGGCAACATCCTTAAAAAAATCAATTCTCAAACCTTCCATGTTCCAGTGCCTCTTTCTGATAAGAGGGAGACCAGAATTCCACACAATATTCCAAAAGTGGCCGAACCAATGTCCTGTACAGCTCCTTTACTCAATGCTCTGACCAACGAAGGGAAGAATCCCAAACAATTTCTTCACTGTCCTATCTACCTGTGACTCTACTTTCAAGGAACTATGAACCTGCATTCCAAGGTCTCTTTGTTCAGCAAGACTCTCCAAGACCTTACAATTCAGTGTGAGTCCTGCTCTGATTTGCTTTTCTAAAATGCAGCATCTCACATTTATCTAAATTAAACCCTATCTGCCACTCCGCAGCCCATTGGCCCATCTGATCAATATGGGGGATTTTAACATGCAGGTAGACTGGGAGAATCAGGATGGTATCGGGCCTCAAGAAAGAGACTTTGTGGAGTGCCTCAGAGATGGATTTTTAGAGCAGCTGGTGCTGGAGCTGACCAGGGATAAGGCGATTCTGGATCTGGTATTGTGTAACGAACCAGACTTGGTCAGTGACCTCGAAGTGAAGGAGCCATTGGGAAGTAGTGACCATTATACAATAAGCTTCAATCTGCAATTTGAGAGGGAGTGGGTACAATCGGAAGTGACAATATTTCAGTTGAATAAAGGGAAATATGGAGCTATGAGGGAGCAACTGGCCAAAGTTCAATGGTTCAATACCTTAACAGGGAAGACCGTGGAGGAACAATGGCGGATATTTCTGTGTATAATGCAGAAGATGCAGGATCAGTTCATTCCTAAAAGGAAGAAAGATCCCAGGAGGAGACATGGGCGGCCGTGGCTGACGAGGGAAGTAAAGAAACATATAAAGTTAAAAGAGAAAAAGTATAACTTAGCCAAGATAAGTGGGAAAACGGAGGACTGGGAAGCTTTTAAAGAACAACAGAGGATTAGTAAGAAGGAAATACGCAGAGAAAAAATGAGGTACGAAGGTAAACTGGCCAAGAATATAAAGGAGCATAGTAAAAGCTTTTTTAGGTATGTCCAAGGCAAAAAAATGGTTAGCACAAAAATTGGGCCCTTGAAGACAGAAACAGGGGAATATATTACTGGGAACAAAGAAATGGCAGAGGAATTAAATGGGTACTTCAGATCTGTGTTCACTGGGGAAGACACAAGCAATCTCTCTGAGGTAACAGTGGCTGAAGGACCTGAACTTAAGGGAATTTATATTTGCTAGGATTTGGTTTTGGAGAGACTGTTAGGTCTGAAGGTTGATAAATCTCCGGGGCCTGATGGCCTGCATCCCAGGGTACTGGAGGAGGTGGCTCGGGAAATCGTGGATGCGCTGGTGATTATTTTCCAGAGTTCAATAGAATCGGGGTTGGTTCCTGAGGATTGGAGGGCGGCTAATGTTGTGCCACTTTTTAAGAAGGGTAGGCGGGAGAAAGCAGGAAATTATAGACCAGTTAGTCTGACCTCAGTGGTGGAAAAGATGCTGGAGTCTATTATAAAGGATGAAATTACGGCACATCTGGATAATAGTAACAGGATAGGATAGAGTCAGCATGGATTTATGAAGGGGAAATGATGCTTGACTAATCTTCTTGATTTTTTTGAGGATGTAACTCGGAAGATGGACGAGGGAGATCCAGTGGATCAGAAAGCTTTTGATAAAGTCCCAAACAGGAAGTTAGTGAGTAAAATTAGGGCGCACGGTATTGGGGTCAAAGTACTAGATTGGATCGAGAATTGGTTGGCTAATAGGAAACAAAGGTTAGTGATTAATGGCTCCATTTCGGAATGGCAGGCAGTGACCAGTGGGGTACCGCAGGGATCCGTGCTGGGACCGCAGCTTTTAACAATATATGTAAATGATATAGAAGATGGTATCAGCAATATCATTAGCAAATTTGCTGATGATACAAAGCTGGGTGGTAGGGTGAAATGTGATGAGGATGTTAGGAGATTACAGGGTGACCTGGACAAGTTAGGTGAGTGGGCAGATGCATGGCAGATGCAGTTTAATGTGGATAAATGTCTGGTTATCCACTTTGGTGGCAAGAACAGGAAGGCAGATTACTACCTCAATGGTATCAAATTAGGTAAAGGGGCTGTTCAGAGAGAACTGGGTGTTCTTGTACACTAGTCAATGAAGGCAAGCATGCAGGTACAGCAGATCGTGAAGAAGGCTGATAGCATGCTGGCCTTCATAACAAGAGGGATTGAGTATAGAAGCAAAGAGGTGCTTCTGCAGCTGTACAGGGCCCTGGTGAGACCACACCTGGAGTACTGTGTACAGTTCTGGTCTCCAAATTTGAGGAAAGACATTCTGGCTATTGAGGGAGTGCAGCGTAGGTTCACGAGGTCAATTCCTGGAATGGCAGGATTGCCTTACACAGAAAGACTGAAGCGACTGGGCTTGTATACCCTTGAGTTTAGAAGACTGAGAGGGGATCTGATTGAAACGTATAGGATTATGAAAGGATTGGACACTCTATCAGGAGGAAACATATTTCCACTGATGGGGGAGTGCCGAACCAGAGGACACAACTTAAAAATACGGGGTAGACCATTTAGGATAGAGATGAGGAGAAACTATTTCACCCAGAGAGTGGTGGCTGTGTGGAATGCTCTGCCCCAGAGGGCAGTGGAGGCCCAGTCTCTGGATTCATTTAAGAAAGAATTGGATAGAGCTCTTAAAGATAGTGGAGTCAAGGGTTATGGAGATAAGGCTGGAACAGGATACTGATTGGGAAAGATCAGCCATGATCATATTGAATGGCGGTGCAGGCTCGAAGGGCTGAATGGCCTACTCCTGCATCTATTGTCTATTGTCTAATATCCCATTGTATTCTGAGACAACTTTTATCTCTGTCCACAATACCTCCAATTTTGGTGTCATCTGCAAACTTACGAACCGTACCGGCTCTATTCACATCCAAATCATTTAAATGGATGAAGAAACAAATCCAAGAAAACAAAACATCAATTTCTCTGGGTTTGAATGTGGTCTGTAAATCCTGTCCTTTGATTCTCTACCAGGGAGGGCTGCACATACATACCTCTGAACTTTGCCCCCAACAAAGCTGGCAGCCGCGCACGTGTCCAGTGAATCTTTGCCCCGAATAAAGATGGCAGCGATCACACAATGAGGTTATTTTCCAGTTTACTGCAAAAACAGGACTGTAAGTTTCAAATTTGTATTTTCCGATGTGCACCAAATGTTTGTAAAGCCTCTCAGCCCATACCAACACCATTTCTGTCCAACTTCCTGCTGTTTATTTCTTTCCTTACCAAAAGCTCTCCATCTACACGTACCGCACATCCGCGCCCACGATGAGGATGATCACGTGGTATAGTCTAGTCCCGTCCTTCATTTACTCTGATTGGTCGGAGGACCAAATGCCCCGCCAGGTCCTCCAGCTGTGCCCCTGCCTTTCCATTGGTCTTCTGCTGACATCAACCACCAGGGGCCCCATTGTTGCCTGGAGCATGCACACTGCTTCGTGGCTTTTGTTGCTGTTTATCAGTTACAAGAGTGAGACACAAAGTTAAAAATCACACAACCACCTGATGAAGAAGCTGCAAAGCTAGTCCTTCCAAATAAACCTGTTGGACTATAACCTGGTGTTCTGTGAATTTCAATTTTGTCCATCCTAATCTAACACCAGCACCTGAAAGTCAAGAGTGTGGGAAGAATGCAAAATATAACAAAAGAACTCGGAACAGGAGAAGGCCGTCCTGCCCTTTGAGCTTGCTCTGCCATTCATTAAGATCATGGCTGATCATTTTGTGGACGCAGAACCATTTACAAATGTTCTCACCATATCCCTTAATTAATTAATTAATTCTTTTTTAAAAAGCTACCTTAGCTTTAAAAACGTTTACTGAACTAGCATCAACTACTTCCCTGGGCAATGAATACCACAGAGGTCAAGAAGTTCTTCTCAATTCAGTCCTAAATTTGCTGCCTCTAGTCTTATAGTGATGCCCTCTTGTCCGAGCTTCACCTGCCAGTGGAAACATTCCCTCTACTTCTGTTTTATCCATTCCATTCATTATTTTATATGTTTCCCATTCTTCTGATTTCCAATGAATATAATCCCAATCTACTCAGTCTCTGTTAAGCCAACCCCCTCAACTCCGGAATCAACCTAGTTAACCTCCTCTGCACCCCCTCTAGTGCCGGTACATCCTTGAGCAAGTAAGGAGACAGAAACTGCATGCAGTACTCCAGATGTGTCCTCACCAGCACCCAATACAGCTGGAACATAACCTCTGCTTTTAAACACAATCCCTTCAGCAATGAAGGCCAAAATTCCATTTGCTTTCTGAGTTGATTGTTGTACCTGGTGACCAACCTTCATTCAGAAGGTTACTGAGGTGCCCCTACATAGCAAATAATGCAACTTTTTAAAACTCAAGTAATAATCTCTTTTTTAATGTTACTCCAACCAAACAGTAGGACTTTACATTTATGAACATTATATTCCAAATGCCAGCCCATTGCCCACTCACTCACTGTATCTCTGTTCCTCTGCAAAGTTTCACAGTCCTCCACACACTTCGATCTGCTACTCATCTTAGTGTCATATACAAACTTTGACACCCTACATGTGGTCCCCAACTCCAAATCATCTGTATCAATTCTAAATAATCGCAGTCCCAACACTGATCCCTGAGGCACACTATTAGTCACTGATTGCCAGCCGGAATAGTACTCATTTATCCCCACACTTTGCTTCCTGTTAGTCAACCAATCTTCTATCCATGCTAATACTCTACTCCTAACACCATGCACCTTTATATTATGCAACTGCCTCTTGCACAGCACCTTGTTGAAGGCCTTTTGGAAATCTGGGTACACCGCATCCACTGGGTCCTTGTTGTCCACCTTGCTCGAAATGTCTTCATAGAATTCCAAAAGATTTGTGAAGCATGACCTGCCCTACATGAACCCACGCTCTGTTGTCCAATGGGACAATTGCTATTAAGATTCCCTGTTATTTCTTCCTTGATAATAGACCCAAGCATCTTTCCCACTACAGAGAATAAGCTAACTGGTGTATAATTCCCCACCTTTTGTCCACCTCCTTTTTAAAAACGTGCCGTCACTTTTGCTGCTTTCCAATCTGCTGGGACTGCCACAGAGTCCAGTCAATTTTGGAAAATTACTGCCAGTGCATTTGCTATTTCTCCTGGCATCTCCTTTAGTACCCTGGGATGCATTCCATCAGGGTCAGAAGACTTTTCTGTCATTAGCTCAATTAACTCCAACAGTCCAACACTAGCTGTTCCGTAATAATGACAGTTTCCAAATCCTCACCTATCTTTGTCTCTTTGCTAATTATTGGCAAGATATTAGTGTCCTCCACTGTGATATCCCATAATTAAATGTTCCTTCTCATTTTCCAAAGGACCAACATTTACTTTAGCCACTCTTTTCTCATTCAATATAAAATTTTGTTTTCTGTCTTTATAGTCTGTGCTAGTTTTTTTTCTCATGTTCTATCTTACTTTTCTTTATAGCTCTTCTGTGGCTTTCTGTTGACCTTTATAGTTTTCCCAGTTCTAGTTTCAGGCTGTTTTTGGCCACTTTGCATGCCTTCTCTTTCAATTTGATTGCTTTCCGTAGATACCCATCACAGAGTATGCCTTTTCTTACAGTCCTTCCTTTTCACTGAAATATATCATTGCTGAGCACTTTGTAAAGTGCCTCTGAAAATCTTCCACTGCTCATCAACTGTCCCACCATAAAATCTTTGTTTCCAGTCTACTTTATCCAGGTTCTCCCTCATTCTATTGTAGTTCCCTGTTTTGAAGCACAGGACCCAGGTGTTAGATTTTATCTTCACATTCTCCATATGTATTCTAAATTCAACCATACAGTGATCACTTCTTTCAAGAGGATCCCTAACTCTGAGGTCATTAATTATTCCTGTCTCATTGCACAGGGCCAGATACTGGATAGATTGCTCCCTTGTCAGTTCCATTTCATACTGTTCAAGAAAACTATCATGGATACACTTAATAAACTCAAGGCTACCCTGACTGAGCTGGTTCGACCAAACTACATGTAGATTAAAATCACCCATGATAATAGCTGTACCATTTTACCGGCAATAGTTATTTCTTTGTTTATTGCCCATCCCAATGTGATGTTATTATTTGGTGGCCTGCACACAACATCTGTCAGTGACTTTCTTGTTGGAATTTTGAATGCATCATTCCAGTTTCTCCGAATGTACAGCAATAACAACAACTATTTGCATTGAATGGAATCTTTTACAATGGCAAATCTCCCAAGGTGCTTCATGGATGATCAAAATATTGATTAAAGAGAATGATTTTAAAATACATCTTAAAAGGAGGATAGAGAAGGTGAGGGAGGGTATTCCATAGACTTCTGCCCTTGACAGCACCATTCGTGGAGTGATGCAAGTGGGATGGGTTGGAAAGGGAATGTGCAAAGGGGAAATGGAGGGGCACAGACAGAGCATAAGGTCTTAAGGACAGAGGAGGTTCCAGACTGAGTCTCTCTGTCACAGAGTATGGCTGCCTCATGGAGTTTGAAGCTCTGCAATGGGTCCATGCATGTCACGTTAGTCGAGGAGTGTATAACGGTGGCTGAGAGAACTTTTGATGAGGATTAGTCTCCTGAGGTAGTGTGGGCTGAGGTTAGAAACAGAAGAGGAGAGGTCACACTGCTTGGAATTTATTTTATATATAGGCCTCTGCAGAGTTCCAGGGAGGTGGAAGAGAGGATTAGCAAAATTATTCTGGATAGGAGTGAAAGTAACAGGGTGGTCAACATGAGGGACTTTAACTTCCCCAAAATTGACTGGACATGTTATTAATCTAATACGTTGGATGGATCGGTTTTTATCTAATGTGTACAGGAGGGTTTCCTGACACAGTATGTTGAAGGGCCGACAAGAGGGGAGGCCACATTGGATCTGGTCCTTGGTAATGAACCAGACTAGGTGTTTGATTTAGTTGTAGGTGAGCACTTTGGAGAGAGTGACCATAATTCAGTTAAGTTTAGTTTAGTGATGGAAAGGAATTAGTACATGCCACAGGTCAAGAGTTATTGATCGGGCAAGGGCAATTATAATGCTATTAGGCAAGAATTAGATGCACAGAATGGGGTAGCAAAATACAGGGAATTCAGACAATGGAAATGTGGAGTTGGTTTAAGGAACAGATATTGCATGTCCTTGATAGGTATGTCCCTGTCAGGCAGGAGGAAGTGATAAGGTAAGGGAACCTTGGTTTACTGTGGAAACTGCATCTCTTGTTACGAAGAAGAAGGAAGCTTTTAAGTGTTGATGAGGCAAGATGGTTCAGATGAGGAGATGGAGAATTACAGATCAGCTGAGAAGGATTTAAAGAGAGAGTTAAAAAGAGCAAAGAGAGGACACGACCAGTCTTTAACACATAGAATAAAGGAGAACCCTAGAGCTTTCTATAGGTATGTGAGGAATAAAAAGATGATTAGGGTAGGAATAGGGCCAATCACAGACAGAATGGGAAGGTGAGTGTTGACCCTGTGGAGATCGGAGAGATGCTAAATGAACATTTCTCATCAGTTTTCACTCAGGAAAAGGAGAATATTGTAGAGGAGGAGAATGAGGTGTGAGATATTAGACTAGAAATCATCAAGGTTAGTTACGAACAGGTGTTATCAATGATGGAAGGAGTGAAAATAGACAAGTCCTCTGGGCTGGATGGGATTTATCCGACGATTCTCTGAAAAGCTAGGGAGAAGGTAGCATAGCCTTTGGCTTAGATATTTGAGTTGTCATTGTCTGCAGATTTCGTACCAGAGCAGTGGAAGATTGCAAATGTTGTGTCCTTGTTCAAGAAGGTCAGGAGAGATGATCCAGGTAATTATAGACCAGTGAGCCTTACTTCTGTTGTAGGAAAGGTTTAGGAAAGGATTATAAGATTTAAAATCATCTGGCAAACATCAATTTGATTTCAGATAGTCAACTTGGTTTTGTCAAGGGCAGGTCATGTCTCACAAACCTCTGAGTTTTTTGAGACGGTCACCAAGCTTGTAGATAAGGGTAGGGCATTTGACGTGGTATACATGGACAAAAGTAAAGCCTTTGACAAGGTTCCACATGGTAGGCTGTTGGAGAAAATGCAGAGGCATAGAAACAAGTCTCACTACGAGAGCAGATTTGTTCAAGCAAATTCGAAGGCAGGTTTGCAGATGGGAAAGCAAGCAAGAAAGCTCCGTTCTTGTCCATGTAAAATTCTGCAGTTGAATAACAAAGCAGTTTCTGCCCAGTTTCAAACTGGGGACCTTTCGCGTATGAGGCAAACGTGATGAGTCCAGTTACTGGTCATGTGCCACCAGGATCTGTTTTGGGACCACTGCAGGTATAGGTGAATGGATTAGGAAATTTGCAGATGACACTAAAGTCAGTGTAGTAGTGGACAATGTGGAAGAATGTTACAGGTTGCAAGCGGACTTGGATAAACTGCAGAATTGGGCTGAGAGGTGGCAAATATAGAGTTCAATGCAACTAAATGTGAGATGATGCACTTTGAGAAGAATATCAGGAAGGCTGAATACTGGGTCAATGGAAAAAATCTTGGTAGTGTGGTGTGCAGAGGGATCTTTGAGTCCATGTACATAGATCCCTGAAAGTTGCCACCCAGGTTGATAGCGCTGTTAAGGCGGTAAACGGTGTGTTCGGCTTCATTCATGGAGGGATTGAAATACCATACTGCAAGTATACAAAATGCTGGTGCAGCTACACTTGGAATATTGTGTTCAGTTCTGGTGCCCATATTTCGGGAAGGATCTGGAAACATTAGAAAATGTGCAGAGGAGATTTACCAGAACATTGCCTGGTCTGGAGAGAAGGTCTTGTGAGGAAAGGCTGAGAGACTTGAAACTCTTCTCATTGGCAAGAACAAGGCGAGAGGGGATTTGATAGAGATATACAAGATGATCAGAGGATTAGAAAGGTAGGCAATGGAGGTATTTTTCCTAGGATGATGACGTCAGCATGGGGGGAATGGGGGTGGAACCCTGCTCATGACTCCACCTCCATTTCCCCCACTCCATTTACAGGCTCCGCCCCTACTCCCAGCTCCACACTCACACCAGATCCCAGCTCCCAGACCTGCCGAGTTTTCACCATCCCTCCAGACCTTCCCCTCACTGGGGACGAACGATCAGATCTTAGCAAAGGACTCATCTTCATCCCCCTCCGTCCACTCATCAATGAATTTAATACATGCCGTGACATTGAACAATTCTTCTGTTGCCTCCGCCTCCGAGCTTACTTTCACAATCAAGACTCCGGCCCACCTTCCGAGGACCCCTTTGCCCATGTCCAACACACTGCATCCACCTGGACACCTCGCGCTGGCCTATTACCTGCCCTCGACCTCTTCATTTCCAACTGCCGCCGGGACATTAACCGCCTCAACCTGTCATCCCCCCTCCCCCACTAAAACCTCTCACTCTCACAACGCGCAGCCCTCCAATCCTTTTGCTCTAATCCCAACCTCACCATCAAGCCAGCAGATAAAGGGGGCGCAGTGGTAGTCTGGCACACTAACCTTTACACCGCTGAACCAAACGCCAACTCGAGGACACCTCTTCCTCCTGCCCCCTCGACCATGACCCCACACCCCCATCACCAAACCATCATCTCCCAGACCATGCAGAACCTTATCGCCTCAGGAAATCTCCCACCCACAGCTTCCAACCTCACAGTCCGGGAACCCCGCACTGCCCGGTTCCACCTCCTTCCCAAGATCCACAAGCCTGACCACCCTGGCCGACCCATTGTCTCAACATGCTCCTGCCCCACTGAACTCATCTCTACCTACCACGACACTGTCCTATCCCCCTAGTCTAGGAACTCCCCACATACATTCGAGACACCACCCACGCCCTCCACCTCCTCCAAGACTTCAGTTCCCCCGGCCCCTAATGCCTCATCTTCACCATGGATATCCAATCCCTCTACACCTCGATCCGCCATGACCAGGGCCTCCAAGCCCTCCATTTTTTCCTCTCCCGACTTCCCCAACAGTACCCTTACACCAACACTCTCATTCATTTGGCTGAACTGGTCCTCACCCTTAACAAGTTCTCCTTTGAATTCTCTCACTTCATCCAGAACAAGAGGGTAGCCATTGGAACACGTAAGGTCCCCAGCTATGCCTGTCTCTTTGTTGGCTATGTAGAACAGTTGATCTTCCATAGTTACACCAGCACCACTCCCCACCTCTTCCTCCGCTACATTGATGACCGCATTGGTGCCACCTCGTGTTCCTGCGAGGAGGTTGAGCAATTCATCAACTTCACCAACACATTCCACCCTGACCTTAAATTTACCTGGACCATCTCTGACACCACCCTCCCCTTCCTACACCTCTCCATCTCCATTAATAATGATCGACTTGACACTGATATTTTTTACAAACCCACCGACTCCCACAGCTACCTGGATTACACCTGTTCCCACCCTACCTCTTGCAAAAATGCCATCCGGTATTCCCAATTCCTCCGCCTCTGCTGTATCTGCTCCCAGGAGGATCAGTTTCACCACACAACACACCAGGTGGCCTCCTTCTTTAGAGACCACAATTTCCCTTCCCACATGGTTAAAGATGCCCTCCAATGCATCTCGTCCACAACCCACACCTCTGCACTCAGACCCCACCCCTTCAAACATAACAAGGACAAAACGCCCCTGGTGCTCACCTTCCACCCTACCAACCTTCGCATAAACGAAATCATCCGCCGACATTTCTGCCACCTCAAAACAGACTCCACCACCAGGGATATATTTCCCTCCCCACCTCTTTCTGACTTCCGCAAAGACCGTTCCCTCCATGACTACCTGGTCAGGTCCACGCCCCCCCACTACCCACACTCCCAATCTGGCACCTTCCCCTGCCACTGCAGGAATTGCAAAACCTGCGCCCACACTACCTCCCTCACCTCTATCCAAGGCCCTAAAGGAGCCTTCCAATTACCTCAAAGTTTTGCCTGCACATCCAGTAATATCATTTATTGTATCCGTTGCTCCCGATGCGGTCTCCTCTACATTGGGGAGACTGGACACCTCCGAGCAGAGCACTTTAGGGAATATCTTCGGGACACCTGCACCTCTCAGGCCTCTCGATCCAAGATTCGGGATAGTTTCAAGATATCACAAGGCATCGACTCTAACTTCCCTTGTCCCTGAGCCTGCTGAGTCACGCCTGAATCAACTCTGCAATTGAGAGGAAGGGGCTGGACTGGAGGACCGAGCAGCGGCCGGTCCGCCAACCAGAGTGAGTGAGGAGCGGGACCAAAGCATTCTCGGGGTTGAACGCTTCAGGATTGGTCAGAAAGCAAACTATTTTGCAGAATTGATCATCCTCACGACACAGTGGAGCATGACACCTCTCCCATGAATCAATGTGAGATTTTTAAGAAATAGTTGAGATGTGAATCTGATAACGTACATTAGGGAGATTTAAACAATCCTGAGAGAAACACATGGGTGATTTTGAAATAGTGTAGGGGGACGAGCTGAGAATAATTCACAGGTCGGTTTACACAAGTCGAGTAAGAAACTTATTTTGAAACTCCCAGAACAATTGGTAATTTACATATCTGGCTAGCATGGTTAAATTGGATCGATCAATCTATTTGCATATAAACCACTCAATGATTGCAACTCGACAGAGCATTTGTTAATGACTAATATTTCACCCATGATCCTGTGCAGTTATGAATATTGTGGATAAAGTCACTGGCAATCTCAGACGCACGCGCAGTTTGGTTTCCATACAGAGCATGCGCACTGTCACATTGATCAGGTCACTGAGAAAGATAGACATGGAGCTGCTTTCTCCGGCAGCGGCTGCGATCAGCTTCAGAGAGCGGCGCTCAGAGCCAGTGTGTGGGAGCCAAGCTGGGAGAAAGGAGCGGAGAGATTTCACAAGTCCTGGAATCAGGTTAAAAATAACTCGAAAAAGACCCTCCAGGCCCGGGTAAGGAGGTGGCGGTCTCTGATCAGGGAAGGGGCCCAGAGTCACGGCCGCCATTTGTTTGAGGGAAGAGTGAGCGCTAATGGCCGCCATCTTGAGAAGGTCAAGGTGCAGGAGGGCGGGGCTCCCGGGGTCTGTAGACCAATCAGAGGAAAGGGAAGCCCCATTGTTATTGATTAATTCCACGAACACAGCTTCACTGGGCGGTCCTGCAGGAATATCCTCTCTCAGTCCTGCTGGGATGTTTCACCCCATCAGAACCAGCAGCTCTCCTCCTCTCTCAGCTCCCCTTCTGTCCTTCCTGCAGCATCTGTCCCCTGGAACATTGAGCTGCCTGTCCTGTCCCTCCCTTAGCTGTTGTTTCTGTAATACCTGTGATATCCCAGTCCCATCTCAGATTACTTCACTAAAGACAGGAATGCACCCGATGGATTTTTATTAACATCAGCAATTGTTTAATACTCACTTACAGGTTTTTAATTACATCATTTTTGAAGCATTTACTTCACATTCAACCATTTGCAATGGTGGGATTTGAACCTGTGTCCAGAGAACACTTGCTGAGTTTCTGGATAAATTCTCACACAATAATGCCACTAGGCCATCACTTCACCTGCTCACAGTTTGTATATCCCAGTGCAACATGAATCAAAACTCTTTCTTCCTGCACAATTGTTTGAGCCGGCACTCTGGTGATGTGACTCAGTACCTCTCCATGTGGTATCCCTCACTGTGTGTGTCTAATTGCAGCCTCTGTCAGCGTCTCTCACTTTTGAAGCTACTCCAGATCATAAGCCAACAGAATTCTCCACTCCAGAGAGATGAGGCAACACAGGTCAGGATTTTCCAGATCTCTGTGGGCTCAGTGCCATTCTGTATGTGTAACCTTCAAAGCATTCGTCTAATTTCCCATTTTGCCTATTTCTGTGTCTTCTACAGGTACCCATGGTGTTCTTGACTCAATAGACTGGCCAACGACTGGTTGGGACGATGGTTGGTCAGCCAGAAAGACAAAGTCAGGGAGGTCGGGAGTCTTCAATAAATCCTGCTGCCAGGTAAGATCATTCCAGTGCACAGAGCAGAGGGATCCAAACATCAGCTAACAAGACATGACATAGAGAAAGTGCTGCAGGGGGAGCACAGTACAGACACACCCCAGGCTCAATCACCACGCCTGCTGCAAGTTTTGTTGTAATGAGACAGCATCGAGAGTTCCCAGTTATCAGTCCAGGCCTGTGCTTTCTTAGGGAGCATCAGAACAACTGAGGGGAAAGCAGGCCTCCCACGAGAGAGTGGTAATGCTGCCTGGGATCTTTCTGTTCCCTATTCCCTCTCCAACACTGTATCTATGGCTTGTATTGATGACCAGTGCCTTTAATCATTCTAACTTCTATAGCAGTTCATGTTCTGTCATGTCCTCCCCTCTCACCAATTATTTCACATATTTGAAACCTCTAATCCAGATGACCATTCGTATCGCTGTAACTTGCTTCAGTCTCTACAACATGCCTTGTCTCGATAGTCTCCTCCTCCATGAACTGGAGACATCGGGTCTGTTTCTGTGCTGCATGACTTTTCGGCTGAGATTTCCTAAATGGAATGAGTCAGAATTGCCTGTGTTTGGCCCATATCCCTTCAAACCTTCTCCTCTCCATGTACCTGCCCGAGTGTCTTTTCCGTGTTGTAATTGTACTTATTTTCACCATTTCCTCTGGCAGTCCATTCCATCCATGCACCATCCTCTGTGGATAATGTTGCCCCTCAGCTCCCTCTTTAAATCCTTGTTCTCTTACCTCACGTTTATGCCTCTAGCTTTGGACTCACCTACCCTTGGCAATTTACCTTACTTAGACTATACATAGTTTCATAAACCTTTATAAGGTCACCCCGTGGCCTCCTCTGCCCAGGAGAAATATTGACGACAGTGTTACCAATATCTCCAACTCATGTTCTCAATGCTCTGACCAATGAAGACAAGTGTGCCAATTGCCGCTTTCAACACCCTGTCGCCCTGTGATGCCAGTCCAAGGAACAATGTAACTGCACCCCCTGGTGTCTCTTTTTTTCTAAAATACTGCCCAGGGCCCAACCATTACCCGTGTTAGTCCTCCCTGGTTTGTCTGAACTAAATCCAATACCTGAATTAAATTCCATCTTTCATTCCTTGGCCCAGTTGATTAACATCCCCTTCGATAACTATATTCTCTGCCCACTCTTCCACTAATCTTGGTATCCATAAACATACTAACAGGGACACCTATATTTTCACTCTAGTTGTTTATGTAAGTGGTGCACAACAGTGGTCCCAGCACCAGTCCTTACAGCACACCGCTGGTCAGAGGCCCCAGTCTGAACAACAACCCTCTCCCCCCACCCTCTGTCTCCCACTGTCATCCCATTTTGTATCCAGTTGGCTAGCTCTCCCTGATCCCTTGTGATCTAACCTTACTAACCAATGTATCATGTTACACCCTGAACAAGGGTTTGCAGAAGCCAGAAACAACGTCTGTTGCTCTGCCTTCATCTATCTTTTTGGTCACATCTTGAGCAAACTCCAGTCAAGTTTGTGGGACATGTTATCCCACGCACAAAGCCATGCTGGCTGTCTGTAATTAGGCCTTGTCTTTCCAAGGCCTACCTCTCAGAATGACCTCGAACAACTGACCCACCCTGATGTCTCGCTCATCAGTCTGTAGTTCCCTGGCTTTCTCTTGCAGCCTTTCTTAATTAATGACAAAAGATTATATTCATAGTCGGAGTCATACCGCACTGTTCAGTTAACGCTAACCATACTCTAAAACGGATCTCATCCCACCTGCCTGTTCCTGGGTCATATCCCTTCAAACCTTTCCTATTCCTGTACTAATCCAAATGTCTTTTGAACGTTGTAATTGTCCCCATGTTCACCCCTTCCTTAGGAAGTTCATTTCACACACAACCCACCCTCTGTGTAACAATGTGCCTCATGTCTTTTTTTAAAATGTCTCTCCTCTAAACTTAAAAATGTAGTGCCTTGTCTTGAAACTCCCCTGTCCAAGGGGAAATATAACTCCCATTAACTCTATCCCCCTCATGATTTTATAAACTTCTATGAGGTCATCTGTCAACATTCAGGTTTCAGTGAAAAATACCAACCTATTCAGCCTTTCTTTATACTGAAGCCTTTTGAACCCAGCCACATCCCAGTAAACCTCCTCTCAACCCTTTCCAACTTAATAATATCCTTCCTATAACTGGGCGACCAGAACTGGACACAGTATTCCAGAAGAGGACTCACCAATGGCCTGTATAATCTCAATGCGACTTCCCAACTCCGATATCCAAAGGACTGAGCAATGAAAGCAAGTGAGGCCAGCACCTTTTTTTAAACTATCCTGTCTCTCCATGTTGCAAACTTCAAAGAATTATGTAGCTGAACCCTGAGTTCTCTCTGTTCTACAACACTACCGAAGGTTTTGCCATTAATTGTATAAGTCCTGCATGTGTTTGTTGTACCAAATGCATTTCCTCGCATTTATTCAGATTGAACTCCATCTACAGTTTTTCAGCCATTCACACATTTCATCAGGATCCCTTTGTAATCTCAGAAAACCTTCACTGTCCACAATGCCACCCTCCAGTCTACCTGCCTATCACACATAGCTCTCTATGGTACAAATATATCTGCTAGGGGGCCTACAATTTCTTCACCAGCTTCCCACAATGTCCTGAGATCCATTTGATCAGGTCCTGGGGATTTATCTACCTGTGTGTTTTAAAACCTTGAGCACCTCCTTTTCTATAATGTGGACTCATTTCAAGACATTGAGTCATAGAGATGTACAGCACGAAACAGGCCCTTTGGACCAACTCCTGCATGACGTTTCTAGTCACATTTGCCACAATTTTCCCAATATCCCTCTGAACCCTTGCTATTCATACACCCATCCACATGCCTTTTAAGTGTATTTCTATCAGCCTCCACTATTTGCTCTGGCAGCTTATTCCATCCACTCTGCGGGAGCCAGTTGTCCTTTAGACCCCTTTGAAAAGTTTCCCTCGCCTGGGGAAATGACCTTGTCTATTGACCCTGTCGATGCCCACCATGATTTTAAACACCTTTTATCGGTTAACTCCTCAGCCTCCCATGTTCAACTGAAAACAGCCCCAGCCTATTCAGGCTTTTCCCTGAAGCACAAACCCTCCAACCCTGGCAACATCTTTGGTCATTTCTTCTGAACCCTTTCATGTTCCACGATATCCTTCCGATGGCATTGAGACCAGAATTACACACAGTATTCCAATAGTTGTCAGGCCAAACACTGTTTAGTTCCCTGAGCGCCCCAGTCTTTATCCACAGTAAGTTCCAAAGTGAAATATTTGTTTTGGATCTTGTCGTTTCACACATCGTTGCCTTCATTGATCATTAAGGAGACCGGGTTTGTCCCGAGCTCTTCTTTTGCTCTTAATACACTTGTAGAGTCTCTTTGGATTCTCCTTAACTGTCTCTGCCAAAGCGATCTCATGTCCCCTTTTTCATTCCTGATTTCCATTCTAAGTGTATTCCTACAGCCCCGATGCTCCTGAAGGGATTCCCTTGAGTCAGCCAGTTATATCTGACATGTGACCCCTTTTTTTCCTTGATCACAGCCTCGAATCTCAGCCAGTGTTTCCTAATTCAGTCAGCATTGAGCTGCACACTAACAGGAACACGCTGGCCCTGAACGCTCCTTTTATCTCGGGTTTAAAATATTCCTACTTGCCAGACTTCCCTTTATCTGCAAATAGCCTCCCCAGATCTACTTTAAAAATTCCTGTCTAATACTATTTTGCTCCATTGAATAACTTTAACTTGTGGACCAGGCCTGTCCTTTTCCATCGCTATTTTCAATCTAATACAATTGTGGTAACTTTCCAAAGTGCTCCCCCACTAACACCTCAGTCCCGTTCCCTGCCTTGTTTCCCAAGGGGAGGTCAGGTTTAGCCCCATTCTCCAGTTGGGCCACTTACATAATGACTGGGAGTTTTCGGAACACACTTAACAAATACCTTCCATTCAAATGCTTAACTTAGTAGCAATCCCAGTCCAGGTTTGGAACAGTTAAGATCCCCTATCATTACAACCCTATTATTCTAAGAGATATCTGAAATCTCCTGACATGTTTGCTCCTCCATCTCCCATTGCCTATCGCTGTAGTCCGACCGCAGAAAACTAATGACCAATTTTTATTTCTCGGTTCCACTAATATCGTTTAACTGGGCGATTCTACATGAATCCTCCCTCTAGGTACTGCTGGGATGTTTCCCCCCAATCAAACCCACCAGCTTTCCTCCTGTTGTGCCTCCTGTTCTATCCTTCCTGTAGTATCTGTCTCTGGAATATTGAGCTGCTGCTCCTGTTGCTCCCTCAGCTGTGTTTCTGTAATATCTATGGGATCCCAATCCCATGTTCCCATCCATGCTCTGGGTTCATCTGCCTTATCTGTCTGGCCTTTTGTATTGAAATAACTGCAGTTTAATCCACCAGTTTTCCCTCATTGTCTGCTATGTCCTTGCCCTCCCTTGTCTACTTATATTCTTCTCTTGAACATTTGTACCAGCCTCAACTTTCTTTCTGGCCTTACGACTTTTTGGGGTCACACAGCCCTGCCAGACGAGTTTAAATCCCCTTGAGCAGCTCCAGCAACATTCCCCACCAGGATGTGGGTCCCCCTCCTGCTCCCAGTTCAGGTGTATTCCCCACCCTGTCTACCTGTGCTGACACCTTCAGACATCCAGGGACTTGCCCACCAAGGTCCCTGTGTTCCTCAGTACTCCAGGAGGACCTACCATTCATGATGGATATCATTCATTTATGAGATTTCCCACAGTGTATTACCTTACAGTGATCAGAAGTAAACTCGGTCTGTCATTACTCTGCTCAGTTTATCATCTGTTCGATATCAGACTGCAGCCTGAGTCCATCCCCCTCACTATGGACAACACCCTCACCTTTCATGTTATCTGCAAACCACTAATGATTCCTTCTGCTTTGATATCCAAGTTATTAATGTATGTAACAGCCAGCAATGGCTCCTGCACAGATCCCTGTGGTACACCCGCTGGGCAAAGGCTTTCAATCACAAAACCAACCCTCCACCAATTGTGAACCCAATTCACCAACTTACCTTGTATCCCATGGGCTCTTCCCTTTTGGACCAGCCTTCCGTGTGGGACCTTGACAAAGACCTTAATGAACTCCATATAAACCACACCATCTGCACTGCCCTCATCAATATCAGAGGACAGTCATCGAGCAAATCCATACAGACAGTCCCTAATGAAATTGCGGGGGTATCCGTTTTTGGCGAATACATTGTATAGGTGTTCTTCTTCCTCTTTTTGCAGTTCTGGTGTACTGCAGTATGTTGTGGCCCTTTTGAACAGTGTCTTGATGCAACTTCTTTTGTGTGTGTTGGGTTGGTTTCTTTCATAGTTCAGGACTTGGTCTGTGTGTGTGGCTTTCCTGTATACCTTTGTGGTGAATTTTTCATTCGGTGTTCTCTGTACCGTCCCGTCTAGGAATGGGAGTTGGTTGTCCTTTTCTTCCTCTCTAGTGAATCGGATTCCTGTGAGTGTGGCGTTGATGATCCGGTGTGTGTTCTCTATTTCTGTGTTTTTAACGATTACAAAGGTGTCATCTACATATCTGACACAGAGTTTGGGTTGAATTTGCAGTAAGACTGTTTGTTCGAACCTTTGCATTATTGCTTGTGCTATGAGTCCAGAGATGGGTGAGCCCATGGGTGTGCCGTTGATTTGTTCATATATTTGGTTGTTGAATGTGAAGTGTGTTGTGAGGCCCAGGTCCAGTGGTTTGAGTATGCCGTCTTTGTTGATAAGTTCACCGTCCTGTTGTCTGTTCTGTATGTCCAGCAGGTTGGCTATTGTTTCTCTGGCTAGGGTTTTGTCGATAGAGGTGAACAGTGCCATTACATCGAATGAGACCAGGGTTTCTTCCTTGTCATGTGTGTATTTCTGATGATGTCCAAGAATTCCTGTGTTGACTGTATAGATTGTCTGGATCCGCTGACCAGGTGTTTCAGTTTCTGCTGTAGTTCTTGAGCCAGTTTGTGTGATGGTGTCCCTGGTAGTGATACGATGGGTCTGAGTGGGATGGCTGGTTTGTGCACTTTGGGTAGTCCATAGAATCTGGGGGTGTTGTTGCTTTCAGTTTTCATTCTCTCTAGTTCAAACCTGGTTATCTGTCCGTTTTTTTTGTAGGTTTCTCAGTGTGTTGTTTATCCTATTGGTGAGCTGTGGGGTGGGGTCAAACTCCACACAATTTCATCCACAGATGCCTCGGGGAAAGACAATGGAATGAAGACATGCCACGACCCAAAGGACTAGCCACACTACCATATATCAAGAACATTTCTGAACTGACAGCCAGACTACTGCAACCACTAGGACTCATAACAGCACACAAACCAACAGCCACTCTCAGACAACAACTCACCAGGACGATGGACCCGATACCCAACATGAGCAAAACCAACGTAGTGTACAAAATCCCATGCAAGGACTGCACAAAACACTACATAGGACAAACAGGAAGACAGCTAACGATCCGTATCCATGAACACCAACTAGCTACGAAACGACACGACCAGCTATCCTTAGTAGCCACACACGCAGATGACAAGCAACATGAATTCGACTGGGACAACACTACTATTATAGGACAAGCCAAACAGAGAACATCCAGGGAATTCCTGGAGGCATGGCACTCATCCACAGATTCAATCAATAAACACATCGACCTGGACCCAATATACGGTCCACTGCAGCGGACAGCTGGAACTTACAACCGGAAGCGGCAGATACAAACCACTATAGTTGCCGGAGGAAAGATCACAGAAGCGCTTCACAGGAGGCTCCCTGAGGATGTCACCTAGACAGGGGACGAAACGTCTGCAACACAAATTCCCAGCTCGGTGAACAGAACCACAACAACGAGCACCAGAGCTCCAGATCTTCTCCCAAACTTTGAAGCCCTTTCGACTCTACAAAGCTCCGTCATGAACAATCCACCATCTCTCTATTTCCTTTACCTTCTTCAGTGTCTCCAACTCTCGCTGTATCTTCCAGTAACGTTCTTTAGATACTGCAGGTCTGCCTAGCTCCCCAGATAACCTGTTTCATCCCCTACAGCTCCCTCAATCACTGTAACACCCTCTGCTCTGTCTAATCCTCCTCTTTCCCACTGTCTTCCAGGCACAACGGCGATCCTGTAAGAGAGCAGTGTGGAATGGGGTGTAATAAATCTCAGCTGAGGCTTGAGGCCTACCATTACCTGGGAGTCACAAGGGGAGAGAACCTGAGAGAGAGCAGCACAAAACGGGAGAATATAAATCAGCAGCGAGGGTCGGGACCGACTGGGACTTGGAGTTGGATAAAAAGCAGAGCACGAGCCTCGAAATCAGCACCGAGTCACAGAGGGAGTGACCGTGTGAGGGACCAACTTGGAGCAGGAGCATGAGGCTGACTCTCACCTGGGAGAATATAAATCCGCACTGAGGATCGAGGCCTAGTTGTACCTGGGAGTCACAGAGACGATGACCCTGTGAGGGAGCAGACTGGAGTGAGAGCTGGACGATGATATGTCCGAGGAGACACATCACTGTGTGTGCACGTGTCCCTCCATTGTTCTGTGTATATGTGTGTGTATGCGTGTGTGTGTCCCCTTCCCATGCTGTGTGTGTGTAATTCTCCTCACTGTGTGTGTTTTGTACCTCCCTCGTTGTGTGTGAGCATGTCCCTCCCTCACCATGTGTGTGTGCGTGTCCCTCCCTCACTTTGTGTGTGTGTGTGTGTGTGTGTATCCCCTCTCGCTTTCTGAGCACATGTCTCACCCTTGCTCTGTCTGCGTGTCTCAACCTCGCTGTGTGTGTGTGTGTGTGTGTGTGTGTGTGTGTGCGCGCGCCCCTCTTGCAGTGTGTGATGGTGTCCTCCCCTCACTCTGTATGTGTGTGTATGCATATTACTCACTCACTGTGTGTCCCTCCCTCGCTGTGTGTGTGTGTGTGTGCGCGTGTGTGTGTGCATGTCCCTCCCTCGCTGTGTGTGCATGTCCCTCCCTCGCTGTGTGTGCATGTCCCTCCCTCGCTGTGTGTGCATGTCCCTCCCTCGCTGTGTGTGCGTGTCCCTCCCTCGCTGTGTGCGTGCGTGTCCCTCCCTCGCTGTGTGCGTGCGTGTCCCTCCCTCGCTGTGTGCGTGCGTGTCCCCCCCTCGCTGTGTGCGTGCGTGTCCCCCCCTCGCTGTGTGCGTGCGTGTCCCCCCCTCGCTGTGTGCGTGCGAGTCCCCCCCTCGCTGTGTGCGTGCCTGTCCCCCCCTCGCTGTGTGCGTGCCTGTCCCCCCCTCGCTGTGTGCGTGCGTGTGTCCCTCCTTCGCTGTGTGCGTGTGTCCCTCCCTCGCTGTGTGCGTGAGCGTGTCCCTCCTTCGCTGTGTGTGCGTGAGTCCCCCCCCCGCTGAGTGCGTGAGTGCCCGCCTCGCTGTGTGCGTGAGTGCCCCCCATCGCTGTGTGCGTGAGTGCCCCCCATCGCTGTGTGCGTGAGTGCCCCCTCGCTGTGTGCGTGAGTCCCCCCCCTCGCTGTGTGCGTGAGTCCCCCCCCTCGCTGTGTGCGTGAGTCCCCCCCCTCGCTGTGTGCGTGAGTCCCCCCCCTCGCTGTGTGCGTGAGTCCCCCCCCTCGCTGTGTGCGTGAGTCCCCCCCCTGCTGTGTGCGTGAGTCCCCCCCCTCGCTGTGTGCGTGAGTCCCCCCCCCTCGCTGTGTGCGTGAGTCCCCCCCCTCGCTGTGTGCGTGAGTCCCCCCCCTCGCTGTGTGAGTGTGTCCCCCCCTCGCTGTGTGCGTGTGTCCCCCCCCTCGCTGTGTGCGTGAGTCCCCCCCTCGCTGTGTGCGTGAGCGTGTCCCTCCTTCGCTGTGTGCGAGCGTGTTCCCCCCCCGCTGTGTGCGTGTGTCCACCCCCCGCTGTGTGCATGTGTCCCCCCCTCGCTGTGCGCGTGCATGTGTCCCCCCCTCGCTGTGTGCGTGTGTCCTCCCCCTCGCTGTGTGCGTGCATGTGTCCCCCCCTCGCTGTGTGCATGAGCGTGTCCCTCCTTCGCTGTGTGTGCGTGAGTCCCCCCCTCGCTGTGTGCGTGCGTGTCCCCCCCTCGCTGTGTGCGTGTGTCCCCACCTCGCTGTGGGCATGAGCGTGTCCCTCCTTCGCTGTGTGTGTGAGTCCCCCCTCGCTGTGTGCGTGACTGTGTCCCTCCTTCGCTGTGTGTGCGTGAGACCCCCCCCCGCTGTGTGCGTGAGACCCCCCTCGCTGTGTGCGTGAGACCCCCCTCGCTGTGTGCGTGAGTCCCCCCTCGCTGTGTGCGTGAGACCCCCTCCTCGCTGTGTGCGTGAGTCCCCCCCCCGCTGTGTGCGTGAGCCCCCCCCTCGCTGTGTGCGTGAGCCCCTCCTTGCTGTGTGCGTGACTCCCCCCCCCTCGCTGTGTGCGTGAGCGTGTCCCTCCTTCGCTGTGTGCGTGTGTCCCCCCCCTCGCTGTGTGCGTGTATCCCCCCTTCGCTGTGTGCGTGAGCGTGTCCCTCCTTCGCTGTGTGTGCGTGAGTCTCCCCCCTCGCTGTGTGCGTGAGTCCCCCCCCTCGCTGTGTGCGTGAGTCCCCCCCCTCGCTGTGTGCTTGAGTCCCCCCCTCGCTGTGTGCGTGTGTCCACCCCCCGCTGTGTGCATGTGTCCGCCCCTCGCTGTGTGCGTGCATGTGTCCCCCCCTCGCTGTGTTCGTGTGTCCTCCCCCTCGCTGGGTGCGTGTGTGTCCCCCTCGCTGTGTGCATGAGCGTGTCCCTCCTTCGCTGTGTGTGCGTGAGTCCCCCCCTCGCTGTGTGCGTGCGTGTCCCCCCCTTTCTGTGTGCGTGCGAGTGTCCCACCTCGCTGTGTGCGTGAGTCCCCCCTCGCTGTGTGCGTGTGTCCCCCCCCTCGCTGTGTGCGTGAGTCCCCCCTCGCTGTGTGCGTGACTGTGTCCCTCCTTCGCTGTGTGTGCGTGAGACCCCCCCTCGCTGTGTGCGTGAGTCCCCCCTCGCTGTGTGCGTGAGACCCCCCCCTCGCTGTGTGCGTGAGTCCCTCCTCACTGTGTGCATGAGTCCCCCACTTCGCTGTGTGCGTGAGTCCCCCCCGCTGTGTGCGTGATTCCCCCCCCTGCTGTGTGCGTGATTCCCAACCTCGCTGTGTGCGTGAGTCCCCCCCTCGCTGTGTGCGTGAGCCCCCCCTCGCTGTGTGCGTGACTCCCCCCCCCCCTCGCTGTGTGCGTGAGCGTATCCCTCCTTCGCTGTGTGCGGGTGTCCCCCCCTCGCTGTGTGCGTGAGTCCACCCCCCTCGCTGTAGTGCGTGAGTCCCCCCTTGCTGTGTGCGTGAGTCCCCCCTCTTCGCTGTGTGCGTGAGCCACCCCCTCGCTGTGGGCATGAGCGTGTTCCTCCTTCGGTGTGTGCGTGTGAGACCCCCCTTGCTGTGTGCGTGAGTCCCCCCCCTCGCTGTAGTGCGTGAGTCCCCCCTTGCTGTGTGCGTGAGTCCCCCCCCTTCGCTGTGTGCGTGAGTCCCCCCCTCGCTGTGTGCGTGTGTCCACCCCCCGCTGTGTGCATGTGTCCCCCACTCGCTGTGTTCGTGTGTCCTCCCCCTCGCTGGGTGCGTGTGTGTCCTCCTCGCTGTGTGCATGAGCATGTCCCTCCTTCGCTGTGTGTGCGTGAGTCCCCCCCTCGCTGTGTGCGTGCGTGTCCCCCCCTTTCTGTGTGCGTGCGAGTGTCCCCCCTCGCTGTGTGCGTGTGTCCCCACCTCGCTGTGTGCGTGAGTCCCCCCTCGCTGTGTGCGTGTCCCCCCCCTCGCTGTGTGCGTGAGTCCCCCCTCGCTGTGTGCGTGACTGTGTCCCTCCTTCACTGTGTGTGCGTGAGACCCCCCCCTCGCTGTGTGCGTGAGTCCCCCCTCACTGTGCATGAGTCCCCCACTTCGCTGTGTGCGAGTCCCCCCCCCGCTGTGTGCGTGAATCCCCCCCCCGCTGTGTGCGTGATTCCCAACCTCGCTGTGTGCGTGAGTCCCCCCTCACTGTGCATGAGTCCCCCCCTCACTGTGTGCGAGTCCCCCCTGGCTGTGTGCGTGAGTCCCCCCCTCGCTGTGTGCGTGAGCACCCCCTCGCTGTGTGCGTGATTCCCCTCTCGCTGTGTGCGTGCGTCCCCCCCTCGCTGTGTGCGTGATTCCCCCCTCGCTGTGTGCGTGCGTCCCCCCCTCGCTGTGTGCGTGAGTCCCCCCCTCGCTGTGTGCGTGAGGCCCCCCCCCCGCTGTGTGCGTGAGCCCCCCCTCGCTGTGTGCGTGACTCCCTCCCCCCTCGCTGTGTGCGTGAGCGTGTCCCTCCTTCGCTGTGTACGTGTGTCCCCCCCTCGCTGTGTGCGTGTATCCCCCCTTCGCTGTGTGCGTGTGTCCCCCCTCGCTGTGTGTGCGTGTGTCCCCCCTCGCTGTGTGCGTGAGTCCCCTCCCTCGCTGTGTGCGTGAGTCCCCTCCCTCGCTGTGTGCGTGTGTCCCCCCCTCGCTGTGTGCGTGAGTCCCCCCCCCCTTGCTGTGTGCGTGAGTCCCCTCCCTCGCTGTGTGCGTGTGTCCCCCCCTCGCTGTGTGCGTGAGTCCCCCCCCTTGCTGTGTGCGTGAGTCCCCCCCCTTGCTGTGTGCGTGAGTCCCCCCCCTTGCTGTGTGCGTGAGTCCCCCCCCTTGCTGTGTGCGTGAGTCCCCCCCCTTGCTGTGTGCGTGAGTCCCCCCCCTTGCTGTGTGCGTGAGTCCCCCCCCTTGCTGTGTGCGTGAGTCCCCCCCCTTGCTGTGTGCGTGAGTCCCCCCCCTCGCTGTGTGCTTGTGTCCCCCCCTCGTTGTGTGCGTGAGCGTGTCCCTCCTTCGCTGTGTGCGTGAGACCCCCCTCGCTGTGTGCGTGAGTCCCCCCTCGCTGTGTGCGTGAGTCCCCCCTCGCTGTGTGCGTGAGTCCCCCCTCGCTGTGTGCGTGAGTCCCCCCTCGCTGTGTGCGTGAGTCCCCCCTCGCTGTGTGCGTGAGTCCCCCCTCGCTGTGTGCGTGAGTCCCCCCTCGCTGTGTGCGTGAGTCCCCCCTCGCTGTGTGCGTGAGTCCCCCCCTCGCTGTGTGCGTGAGTCCCCCCCTCGCTGTGTGCGTGAGTCCCCCCCTCGCTGTGTGCGTGAGTCCCCCCCTCGCTGTGTGCGAGAGCGTGTCCCCCCCTCGCTGTGTGAGTGTGTCCCCCCCTCGCTGTGTGCGTGTGTCCCCCCCCTTGCTGTGTGCGTGTGTCCTCCCCCTCGCTGTGTGCGTGTGTGTCCCCCTCGCTGTGTGCGTGCATGTGTCCCCCCCTCGTTGTGTGCATGAGCGTGTCCCTCCTTCGCTGTGTGTGCGTGAGTCCCCCCCTCGCTGTGTGCGTGCGTGTCCCCCCCTCGCTGTGTGCGTGTGTCCCCACCTCGCTGTGGGCATGAGCGTGTCCCTCCTTCGCTGTGTGCGTGAGTCCCCCCTCGCTGTGTGCGTGACTGTGTCCCTCCTTCGCTGTGTGTGCGTGAGACCCCCCCCCGCTGTGTGCGTGAGACCCCCCTCGCTGTGTGCGTGAGTCCCCCCTCGCTATGTGCGTGAGTCCCCCACTTCGCTGTGTGCGTGAGTCCCCCCCACTGTGTGCGTGATTCCCCCCCCTGCTGTGTGAGTGATTCCCAACCTCGCTGTGTGCGTGAGTCCCCCCCTCGCTGTGTGCGTGAGCCCCCCCCTCGCTGTGTGCGTGAGCCCCCCCTCGCTGTGTGCGTGACTCCCCCCCCCCCCCCCCGCTGTGTGCGTGAGCGTATCCCTCCTTCGCTGTGTGCGTGTGTCCCCCCCTCGCTGTGTGCGTGAGTCCACCCCCCTCGCTGTGTGCGTGAGTCCCCCCCCCTCGCTGTAGTGCGTGAGTCCCCCCTTGCTGTGTGCGTGAGTCCCCCCCCTTCGCTGTGTGCGTGAGTCCCCCCCTCGCTGTGTGCGTGTGTCCACCCCCCGCTGTGTGCATGTGTCCCCCACTCGCTGTGTTCGTGTGTCCTCCCCCTCGCTGGGTGCGTGTGTGTCCTCCTCGCTGTGTGCATGAGCATGTCCCTCCTTCGCTGTGTGTGCGTGAGTCCCCCCCTCGCTGTGTGCGTGCGTGTCCCCCCCTTTCTGTGTGCGTGCGAGTGTCCCCCCTCGCTGTGTGCGTGTGTCCCCACCTCGCTGTGTGCGTGAGTCCCCCCTCGCTGTGTGCGTGTCCCCCCCCTCGCTGTGTGCGTGACTGTGTCCCTCCTTCGCTGTGTGCGCGTGAGACCCCCCCCTCGCTGTGTGCATGAGTCCCCCCTCACTGTGTGCGTGAGTCCCCCCTCACTGTGCATGAGTCCCCCACTTCGCTGTGTGCGTGAGTCCCCCCTCGCTGTGTGCGTGATTCCCAACCTCGCTGTGTGCATGAGTCCCCCCCTCACTGTGTGCGAGTCCCCGCTGGCTGTGTGCGTGAGTCCCCCCCTCGCTGTGTGCGTGAGCACCCCCTCGCTGTGTGCGTGAGTCCCCCCTCGCTGTGTGCGTGCGTCCCCCCCTCGCTGTGTGCGTGAGGCCCCCCCCCGCTGTGTGCGTGAGCCCCCCCTCGCTGTGTGCGTGACTCCCCCCCCCCCTCGCTGTGTGCGTGACTCCCCCCCCCCCCTCGCTGTGTGCGTGACTGTGTCCCTCCTTCGCTGTGTGCGCGTGAGACCCCCCCCTCGCTGTGTGCATGAGTCCCCCCTCACTGTGTGCGTGAGTCCCCCCTCACTGTGCATGAGTCCCCCACTTCGCTGTGTGCGTGATTCCCAACCTCGCTGTGTGCGTGAGTCCCCCCTCACTGTGCATGAGTCCCCCCCTCACTGTGTGCGAGTCCCCGCTGGCTGTGTGCGTGAGTCCCCCCCTCGCTGTGTGCGTGAGCACCCCCTCGCTGTGTGCGTGAGTCCCCCCTCGCTGTGTGCGTGCGTCCCCCCCTCGCTGTGTGCGTGAGGCCCCCCCCCGCTGTGTGCGTGAGCCCCCCCTCGCTGTGTGCGTGACTCCCCCCCCCCCCCTCGCTGTGTGCGTGAGCGTGTCCCTCCTTCGCTGTGTACGTGTGTCCCCCCCTCGCTGTGTGCGTGTATCCCCACTTCGCTGTGTGCGTGTGTCCCCCCTCGCTGTGTGTGCGTGTGTTCCCCCTCGCTGTGTGCGTGAGTCCCCTCCCTCGCTGTGTGCGTGAGTCCCCTCCCTCGCTGTGTGCGTGTGTCCCCCCCTCGCTGTGTGCGTGAGTCCCCCCCCTTGCTGTGTGCGTGAGTCCCCCCCCTTGCTGTGTGCGTGAGTCCCCTCCCTCGCTGTGTGCGTGTGTCCCCCCCTCGCTGTGTGCGTGAGTCCCCCCCCTTGCTGTGTGCGTGAGTCCCCCCCCTTGCTGTGTGCGTGAGTCCCCCCCCTCGCTGTGTGCTTGTGTCCCCCCCTCGTTGTGTGCGTGAGCGTGTCCCTCCTTCGCTGTGTGCGTGAGACCCCCCTCGCTGTGTGCGTGAGTCCCCCCCTCGCTGTGTGCGTGAGTCCCCCCCTCGCTGTGTGCGAGAGCGTGTCCCCCCCTCGCTGTGTGAGTGTGTCCCCCCCTCGCTGTGTGCGTGTGTCCCCCCCCTTGCTGTGTGCGTGTGTCCCCCCCCTTGCTGTGTGCGTGTGTCCCCCCCCTCGCTGTGTGCGTGAGTCCCCCCCTCGCTGTGTGCGTGAGCGTGTCCCTCCTTCGCTGTGTGCGAGCGTGTTCCCCCCTCGCTGTGTGCATGTGTCCCCCCCCTCGCTGTGCGCGTGCATGTGTGCCCCCCTCGCTGTGTGCGTGTGTCCTCCCCCTCGCTGTGTGCGTGTGTCCTCCCCCTCGCTGTGTGCGTGTGTGTCCCCCTCGCTGTGTGCGTGCATGTGTCCCCCCCTCGCTGTGTGCATGAGCGTGTCCCTCCTTCGCTGTGTGTGCGTGAGTCCCCCCCTCGCTGTGTGCGTGCGTGTCCCCCCCTCGCTGTGTGCGTGTGTCCCCACCTCGCTGTGGGCATGAGCGTGTCCCTCCTTCGCTGTGTGCGTGAGTCCCCCCTCGCTGTGTGCGTGACTGTGTCCCTCCTTCGCTGTGTGTGCATGAGACCCCCCCCGCTGTGTGCGTGAGACCCCCCTCGCTGTGTGCGTGAGACCCCCCTCGCTGTGTGCGTGAGTCCCCCCTCGCTATGTGCGTGAGTCCCCCTCCTCGCTGTGTGCGTGAGCGTGTCCCTCCTTCGCTGTGTGCGTGTGTCCCCCCCCTCGCTGTGTGCGTGAGTCCCCCCCCTCGCTGTGTGCGTGTATCCCCCCTTCGCTGTGTGCGTGAGCGTGTCCCTCCTTCGCTGTGTGTGCGTGAGTCTCCCCCCTCGCTGTGTGCGTGAGTCCCCCCCCTCGCTGTGTGCTTGAGTCCCCCCCTCGCTGTGTGCGTGTGTCCACCCCCCGCTGTGTGCATGTGTCCCCCCCTCGCTGTGTGCGTGCATGTGTCCCTCCTTCGCTGTGTGTGCGTGAGTCCCCCCCCCTCGCTGTGTGCGTGCGTGTCCCCCCCTTTCTGTGTGCGTGCGAGTGTCCCACCTCGCTGTGTGCGTGAGTCCCCCCTCGCTGTGTGCGTGTGTGTCCCCCCTCGCTGTGTGCGTGAGTCCCCCACTTCGCCGTGTGCGTGACTGTGTCCCTCCTTCGCTGTGTGTGCGTGAGACCCCCCCTCGCTGTGTGCGTGAGTCCCCCCTCACTGTGTGCGTGAGACCCCCCCCTCGCTGTGTGCGTGAGTCCCCCCTCACTGTGTGCATGAGTCCCCCACTTCGCTGTGTGCGTGAGTCCCCCCCGCTGTGTGCGTGATTCCCCCCCCTGCTGTGTGCGTGATTCCCAACCTCGCTGTGTGCGTGAGTCCCCCCCTCGCTGTGTGCGTGAGCACCCCCTCGCTGTGTGCGTGAGTCCCCCCTCGCTGTGTGCGTGAGCACCCCCTCGCTGTGTGCGTGAGTCCCCCCTCGCTGTGTGCGTGAGACCCCCCTCGCTGTGTGCGTTAGTCCCCCCCCCCGCTGTGTGCGTGAGCCCCCCCCGCTGTGTGCGTGAGCCCCCCCCCCGCTGTGTGCGTGAGCCCCCCCTCGCTGTGTGCGTGACTCCCCCCCCTCGCTGTGTGCGTGTGTCCCCCCCTCGCTGTGTGCGTGAGTCCCCCACCTTGCTGTGTGCGTGAGTCCCCCACCTTGCTGTGTGCGTGAGTCCCCCACCTTGCTGTGTGCGTGAGTCCCCCCCCTCGCTGTGTGCGTGTGTCCCCCCCTCGCTGTGTGCGTGAGTCCCCCACCTTGCTGTGTGCGTGAGTCCCCCACCTTGCTGTGTGCGTGAGTCCCCCCCCTCGCTGTGTGCGTGAGTCCCCCCCTTCGTTGTGTGCGTGCGTGTCCCCCCACTCGTTGTGTGCGTGCATGTCCTTCCCTCGTTGTGTGCGTGCGTGTCCCCCCCTCGCTGTGTGCGTGCGTGTGTCCCCCCCATGCTGTGTGCGTGTGTGTCCCCCTCGCTGTGTGCGTGCATGTGTCCCCCCCTCGCTGTGTGCATGAGCGTGTCCCTCCTTCGCTGTGTGTGCGTGAGACCCTCCCTCGCTGAGTGCTTGAGTCCCCCCCTCGCTGTGTGCGTGAGTCGCCCCCTCGCTGTGTGCGTGTGTCCCCCCTCGCTCTGTGTGCGTGAGTCCCCTCCCTCGCTGTGTGCGTGAGTCCCCTCCCTCGCTGTATGCGTGAGTCCCCCCCCTTGCTGTGTGCGTGAGTCCCCCCCCTTGCTGTGTGCGTGAGTCCCCCCCCTCGCTGTGTGCGTGAGTCCCCCCCTTCGTTGTGTGCGTGCGTGTCCCCCCCCTCGTTGTGTGCGTGCGTGTCCTTCCCTCGTTGTGTGCGTGCGTGTCCCCCCCTCGCTGTGTGCGTGCGTGTGTCCCCCCCACGCTTTGTGCGTGTGTGTCCCCCTCGCTGTGTGCGTGCATGTGTCCCCCCCCTCGCTGTGTGCATGAGCGTGTCCCTCCTTCGCTGTGTGCGTGAGACCCTCCCTCGCTGAGTGCTTGAGTCCCCCCCTCGCTGTGTGCGTGAGTCGCCCCCTCGCTGTGTGCGTGTGTCCCCCCTCGCTGTGTGCGTGTGTCCCCCCCTCGCTGTGTGCGTGTGTCCCCCCCTCGCTGTGTGCGTGTGTCCCCCCCTCGCTGTCTGCGTGTGTCCCCCCCTCGCTGTGTGCGTGTGTGTCCCCTCGCTGTGTGCGTGTGTGCCCCCCTCGCTGTGTGCGTGTGTGCCCCCCTCGCTGTGTGCGTGTGTCCCCCCTTCGCTGTGTGCGTGAGCGTGTCCCTCCTTCACTGTGTGCGTGAGACCCCCCTCGCTGTGTGCGTGCGTCCCCCCCTCACTGTGTGCGTGAGTCCCCCTCCTCGCTGTGTGCGTGAGTCCCCCCCTCGCTGTGTGCGTGAGCCCCCCCCTCGCTGTGTGCGTGACTCCCCCCCCCTCGCTGTGTGCGTGAGCGTATCCCTCCTTCGCTGTGTGCGTGTGTCCCCCCCTCGCTGTGTGCGTGAGTCCACCCCCCTCGCTGTGTGCGTGAGTCCCCCCCCTTGCTGTGTGCGTGAGTCCCCCCCCTTCGCTGTGTGCGTGAGCCACCCCCTCGCTGTGGGCATGAGCGTGTTCCTCCTTCGGTGTGTGCGTGTGAGACCCCCCTCGCTGTAGTGCGTGAGTCCCCCCCCTCGCTGTAGTGCGTGAGTCCCCCCTTGCTGTGTGCGTGAGTCCCCCCCCTTCGCTGTGTGCGTGAGCCACCCCCTCGCTGTGGGCATGAGCGTGTTCCTCCTTCGCTGTGTGTGTGTGAGACCCCCCTCGCTGTGTGCGTGAGCCACCCCCTCGCTGTGGGCATGAGCGTGTTCCTCCTTCGCTGTGTGTGTGTGAGACCCCCCTCGCTGTGTGCGTGAGCCGCCCCCTCGCTGTGGGCATGAGCGTGTCCCTCCTTCGCTGTGTGTGTGTGAGACCCCCTCGCTGTGTGCGTGTGTCCACCCCCCGCTGTGTGCGTGTGTCCTCCCCCTCGCTGTGTGCGTGTGTGTCCCCCTCGCTGTGTGCATGAGTGTGTCCCTCCTTCACTGTGTGTGCGTGAGTCCCCCCCTCGCTGTGTGCGTGTGTCCACCCCCCTCGCTGTGTGCGTGAGTCCCCCCTCGCTGTGTGCGTGACTGTGTCCCTCCTTCGCTGTGTGTGCGTGAGACCCCCCCAGCTGTGTGCGTGAGTCCCCCCCCGCTGTGTGCGTGAGACCCCACTCGCTGTGTGCGTGAGACCCCCCTCGCTGTGTGCGTGAGTCCCCCCTCGCTGTGTGCGTGAGTCCCCCCTCGCTGTGTGCGTGACTGTGTCCCTCCTTCGCTGTGTGTGCGTGAGTCCCCCCCTCACTGTGTGCGTGAGACCCCCCCCCTCGCTGTGTGCGTGAGTCCCCCCTCACTGTGTGCATGAGTCCCCCCACTTCGCTGTGTGCGTGAGTCCCCCCCGCTGTGTGCGTGATTCCCCCCCCTGCTGTGTGCGTGATTCCCAACCTCGCTGTGTGCGTGAGTCCCCCCCCTCGCTGTGTGCGTGAGCACCCCCTCGCTGTGTGCGTGAGTCCCCCCTCGCTGTGTGCGTGAGACCCCCCTCGCTGTGTGCGTGAGTCCCCCCCCCGCTGTGTGCGTGAGCCCCCCCCGCTGTGTGCGTGAGCCCCCCCCCCGCTGTGTGCGTGAGCCCCCCCTCGCTGTGTGCGTGACTCCCCCCCTCGCTGTGTGCGTGTGTCCCCCCCTCGCTGTGTGCGTGAGTCCCCCACCTTGCTGTGTGCGTGAGTCCCCCCCCTCGCTGTGTGCGTGAGTCCCCCCCTTCGTTGTGTGCGTGCGTGTCCCCCCCCTCGTTGTGTGCGTGCGTGTCCTTCCCTCGTTGTGTGCGTGCGTGTCCCCCCCATGCTGTGTGCGTGTGTGTCCCCCTCGCTGTGTGCGTGCATGTGTCCCCCCCTCGCTGTGTGCATGAGCGTGTCCCTCCTTCGCTGTGTGTGCGTGAGACCCTCCCTCGCTGAGTGCTTGAGTCCCCCCCTCGCTGTGTGCGTGAGTCGCCCCCTCGCTGTGTGCGTGTATCCCCCCTTCGCTGTGTGCGTGTGTCCCCCCTCGCTGTGTGCGTGAGTCCCCTCCCTCGCTGTATGCGTGAGTCCCCCCCTCGCTGTGTGCGTGTGTGTCCCCTCGCTGTGTGCGTGTGTGCCCCCCTCGCTGTGTGCGTGTGTCCCCCCTTCGCTGTGTGCGTGAGCGTGTCCCTCCTTCACTGTGTGCGTGAGACCCCCCTCGCTGTGTGCGTGAGTCCCCCCCTCACTGTGTGCGTGAGTCCCCCTCCTCGCTGTGTGCGTGTGTCCCCCCCCTCGCTGTGTGCGTGAGTCCCCCTCCTCGCTGTGTGCGTGAGTCCCCCCCTCGCTGTGTGCGTGAGCCCCCCCCTCGCTGTGTGCGTGAGCCCCCCCTCGCTGTGTGCGTGACTCCCCCCCCCTCGCTGTGTGCGTGAGCGTATCCCTCCTTCGCTGTGTGCGTGTGTCCCCCCCTCGCTGTGTGCGTGAGTCCACCCCCCTCGCTGTGTGCGTGAGTACCCCCCCTCGCTGTAGTGCGTGAGTCCCCCCTTGCTGTGTGCGTGAGTCCCCCCCCTTCGCTGTGTGCGTGAGCCACCCCCTCGCTGTGGGCATGAGCGTGTTCCTCCTTCGCTGTGTGTGTGTGAGACCCCCCTCGCTGTGTGCGTGAGCCGCCCCCTCGCTGTGGGCATGAGCGTGTCCCTCCTTCGCTGTGTGTGTGTGAGACCACCCTCGCTGTGTGCGTGTGTCCCCCCCTCGCTGTGTGCGTGTGTCCTCCCCCTCGCTGTGTGCGTGTGTGTCCCCCTCGCTGTGTGCATGAGTGTGTCCCTCCTTCACTGTGTGTGCGTGAGTCCCCCCCTCGCTGTGTGCGTGCGTGTCCCCCCCCCTTTCTGTGTGCGCGCGAGTGTCCCCCCTCGCTGTGTGCGTGTGTCCCTCCTTCGCTGTGTGTGCGTGAGACCCCCCCGCTGTGTGCGTGAGTCCCCCCCCGCTGTGTGCGTGAGACCCCCCTCGCTGTGTGCGTGAGACCCCCCTCGCTGTGTGCGTGAGACCCCCCTCGCTGTGTGCGTGCGTCCCCACCTGGGTGTGTGCGTGAGTCCCCCCCTCGCTGTGTGCGTGTGTCCCCCCCCTCGCTGTGTGCGTGAGTCCCCCCTCGCTGTGTGCGTGACTGTGTCCCTCCTTCGCTGTGTGTGCGTGAGACCCCCCCCGCTGTGTGCGTGAGTCCCCCCCCGCTGTGTGCGTGAGACCCCACTCGCTGTGTGCGTGAGACCCCCCTCGCTGTGTGCGTGCGTCCCCACCTCGCTGTGTGCGTGAGTCCCCCTCCTCGCTGTGTGCGTGAGTCCCCCCCCCGCTGTGTGCGTGAGCCCCCCCTCGCTGTGTGCGTGAGCCCCCCCCTCGCTGTGTGCGTGTATCCCCCCTTCGCTGTGTGCGTGAGCGTGTCCCTCCTTCGCTGTGTGTGCGTGAGTCCCCCCCCTCGCTGTGTGCGTGAGTCCCCCCCTCGCTGTGTGCGTGTGTCCACCCCCCGCTGTGTGCATGTGTCCCCCACTCGCTGTGTTCGTGTGTCCTCCCCCTCGCTGGGTGCGTGTGTGTCCTCCTCGCTGTGTGCATGAGCATGTCCCTCCTTCGCTGTGTGTGCGTGAGTCCCCCCCCTCGCTGTGTGCGTGCGTGTCCCCCCCTTTCTGTGTGCGTGCGAGTGTCCCCCCTCGCTGTGTGCGTGTGTCCCCACCTCGCTGTGTGCGTGAGTCCCCCCTCGCTGTGTGCGTGTCCCCCCCCTCGCTGTGTGCGTGAGTCCCCCCTCGCTGTGTGCGTGACTGTGTCCCTCCTTCGCTGTGTGTGCGTGAGACCCCCCCTCGCTGTGTGCGTGAGTCCCCCCTCACTGTGCATGAGTCCCCCACTTCGCTGTGTGCGTGAGTCCCCCCCCCCGCTGTGTGCGTGAATCCCCCCCCCGCTGTGTGCGTGATTCCCAACCTCACTGTGTGCGTGAGTCCCCCCTCACTGTGCATGAGTCCCCCCCTCACTGTGTGCGAGTCCCCCCTGGCTGTGTGCGTGAGTCCCCCCCTCGCTGTGTGCGTGAGCACCCCCTCGCTGTGTGCGTGATTCCCCTCTCGCTGTGTGCGTGCGTCCCCCCCTCGCTGTGTGCGTGATTCCCCCCTCGCTGTGTGCGTGCGTCCCCCCCTCGCTGTGTGCGTGAGGCCCCCCCCCGCTGTGTGCGTGAGCCCCCCCTCGCTGTGTGCGTGACTCCCCCCCCCCCTCGCTGTGTGCGTGAGCGTGTCCCTCCTTCGCTGTGTGCGTGTGTCCCCCCCTCGCTGTGTGCGTGTATCCCCCCTTCGCTGTGTGCGTGTGTCCCCCCTCGCTGTGTGTGCGTGTGTCCCGCCTCGCTGTGTGCGTGAGTCCCCTCCCTCGCTGTGTGCGTGAGTCCCCTCCCTCGCTGTGTGCGTGTGTCCCCCCCTCGCTGTGTGCGTGAGTCCCCCCCCTTGCTGTGTGCGAGTCCCCTCCCTCGCTGTGTGCGTGTGTCCCCCCCTCGCTGTGTGCGTGAGTCCCCCCCCTTGCTGTGTGCGTGAGTCCCCCCCCTTGCTGTGTGCGTGAGTCCCCCCCCTTGCTGTGTGCGTGAGTCCCCCCCCTTGCTGTGTGCGTGAGTCCCCCCCCCTCGCTGTGTGCGTGAGTCCCCCCCCCCCTCGCTGTGTGCGTGCGTGTGTCCCCTCCACGCTGTGTGCGTGTGTGTCCCCCCTCGCTGTGTGCGTGCATGTGTCCCCCCCTCGCTGTGTGCATGAGCGTGTCCCTCCTTCGCTGTGTGTGCGTGAGACCCCCACTCGCTGAGTGCTTCAGTCCCCCCCTCGCTGTGTGCGTGAGTCCCCCCCTCGCTGTGTGCGTGTGTCCCCCCCTCGCTGTGTGCGTGTGTCCCTCCTTCACTGTGTGTGCGTGAGTCCCCCCCTCGCTGTGTGCGTGCGTGTCCCCCCCCTTTCTGTGTGCGCGCGAGTGTCCCCCCTCGCTGTGTGCGTGTGTCCCCACCTCGCTGTGTGCGTGAGTCCACCCCCTCGCTGTGTGCGTGTGTCCCCCCCCTCGTTGTGTGCGTGAGCGTGTCCCTCCTTCAATGTGTGTGTGTGTGTGTCCCCCTCGCTGTGTGCGTGAGTCCCCCCCCTCACTGTGTGCGTGAGTCCCCCCCTCGCTGTGTGCGTGAGTCCCCCCCTCACTGTGTGCGTGAGTCCCCCCCTCGCTGTGTGCGTGAGTCCCCCCTCGCTGTGTGCGTGAGCGTGTCCCTCCTTCGCTGTGTGTGCGTGTGTCCCCCCCTCGCTGTGTGCGTGAGTCCCCCCCCTCACTGTGTGCGTGAGTCCCCCCCTCGCTGTGTGCGTGAGTCCCCCCTCGCTGTGTGCGTGAGTCCCCCCTCGCTGTGTGCGTGTGTCCCCCCCTCGCTGTGTGCGTGAGTCCGCCCCTCACTGTGTGCGTGAGTCCCCCCCTCGCTGTGTGCGTGAGTCCCCCCTCGCTGTGTGCGTGAGACCCCCCCTCACTGTGTGCGTGAGTCCCCCCCTCACTGTGTGCGTGAGTCCCCCCTCGCTGTGTGCGTGAGCGTGTCCCTCCTTCGCTGTGTGTGCGTGTGTCCCCCCCCTCGCTGTGTGCGTGAGTCCCCCCCTCACTGTGTGCGTGAGTCCCCCCCTCGCTGTGTGCGTGAGTCCCCCCTCGCTGTGTGCGTGAGTCCCCCCTCGCTGTGTGCGTGTGTCCCCCCCTCGCTGTGTGCGTGAGTCCCCCCCTCACTGTGTGCGTGAGTCCCCCCCTCGCTGTGTGCGTGAGTCCCCCCCTCGCTGTGTGCGTGAGTCCCCCCTCGCTGTGTGCGTGAGTCCCCCCCCTCACTGTGTGCGTGAGTCCCCCCCCTCGCTGTGTGCGTGAGTCCCCCCCTCGCTGTGTGCGTGAGTCCCCCCTCGCTGTGTGCGTGAGTCCCCCCCTCACTGTGTGCGTGAGTCCCCCCCTGACTGTGTGCGTGAGTCCCCCCCTCGCTGTGTGCGTGAGCGTGTCCCTCCTTCGCTGTGTGCGTGAGTCCCACCCTCGCTGTGTGCGTGAGCCCCCCCCCTCGCTGTGTGCGTAAGTCCCCCCCCTCGCTGTGTGCGTGTGCCTCCCCCTCGCTATGTGCGTGCGTCCCCCCTCGCTGTGTGCGTCAGTCCCCCCTCGCTGTGTGCGAGCCTGTCCCCCCCTCGCTGTGTGCTGAGTCCCCCCCCTCGCTGTGTGCGTGAGTCCCCCCTCTCGCTGTGTGCGTGAGTCCCCCCCCCTCGCTGTGTGCGTGAGCCCCCCCCTCGCTGTGTGCGTGAGTCCCCACCCTCGCTGTGTGCGTGTGTCCCCCCCTCGCTGTGTGCGTGCTTGTGTCCCCCCCTCGCTGTGTGCGTGAGCATGTCCCTCCTTCGCTGTGTGTGCGTGAGACCCCCCCTCGCTGTGTCGTGAGTCCCCCCCACGCTGTGTGCATGAGTCCAACCCTCACTGTGTGCGTGAGTTACCCCTCGCTGTGTGCGTGAGCCCCCACCCTCGCTGTGTGCGTGAGCCCCCACCCTCGGTGTGTGCGTGAGTCCCCCCCCCGCTGTGTGCGTGAGCCCCTACCCTCGCTGTGTGCGTGAGCCCCCCCCTCGCTGTGTGCGTGAGTCCCTCCCCTCCCTGTGTGCGTGAGTCCCCCCCCTCGCTGTGTGCGTGAGCGTGTCCCTCCTTCGCTGTGTATGCATGTGTCCCCCCCTCGGTGTGTGCGTGTGTCCCCCCCTCGGTGTGTGCGTGTGTCCCCCCTCGCTGTGTGCGTGTGTCCCCCCCCTCGCTGTGTGCGTGTGTCCCCCCTCGCTGTGTGCGTGTGTCCCCCCCTCGCTGTGTGCGTGCTTGTGTCCCCCCCTCGCTGTGTGCGTGAGCATGTCCCTCCTTCGCTGTGTGTGCGTGAGACCCCCCCTCGCTGTGTCGTGAGTCCCCCCCACGCTGTGTGCATGAGTCCAACCCTCACTGTGTGCGTGAGTTCCCCCCTCGCTGTGTGCGTGAGCCCCCACCCTCGCTGTGTGCGTGAGCCTCCACCCTCGCTGTGTGCGTGAGTCCCCCCCCGCTGTGTGCGTGAGCCCCCACCCTCGCTGTGTGCGTGAGCCCCCCCCTCGCTGTGAGCGTGAGTCCCCCCCACGCTGTGTGCATGAGTCCAACCCTCACTGTGTGCGTGAGTTCCCCCCTCGCTGTGTGCGTGAGCCCCCACCCTCGCTGTGTGCGTGAGCCCCCACCCTCGCTGTGTGCGTGAGTCCCCCCCCGCTGTGTGCGTGAGCCCCCACCCTCGCTGTGTGCGTGAGCCCCCCCCTCGCTGTGTGCGTGAGTCCCCCCCCTCCCTGTGTGCGTGAGTCCCCCCCCTCGCTGTGTGCGTGAGCGTGTCCCTCCTTCGCTGTGTATGCATGTGCCCCCCCCCTCGCTGTGAGCGTGAGTCCCCCCCCTCGCTGTGTGCGTGAGCCCCCCCTCGCTGTGTGCGTGCTTGTGTCCCCCCCTCGCTGTGTGCGTGAGCATGTCCCTCCTTCGCTGTGTGTGCGTGAGACCCCCCCTCGCTGTGTCGTGAGTCCCCCCCCACGCTGTGTGCATGAGTCCAACCCTCACTGTGTGCGTGAGTTCCCCCCTCGCTGTGTGCGTGAGCCCCCACCCTCGCTGTGTGCGTGAGCCCCCACCCTCGGTGTGTGCGTGAGTCCCCCCCCCGCTGTGTGCGTGAGCCCCCACCCTCGCTGTGTGCGTGAGCCCCCCCCTCGCTGTGTGCGTGAGTCCCCCCCCTCCCTGTGTGCGTGAGTCCCCCCCCTCGCTGTGTGCGTGAGCGTGTCCCTCCTTTGCTGTGTATGCATGTGTCCCCCCCCTCGGTGTGTGCGTGTGTCCCCCCCCTCGGTGTGTGCGTGTGTCCCCCCTCGCTGTGTGCGTGTGTCCCCCCCTCGCTGTGTGCGTGCTTGTGTCCCCCCCTCGCTGTGTGCGTGAGCATGTCCCTCCTTCGCTGTGTGTGCGTGAGACCCCCCCTCGCTGTGTCGTGAGTCCCCCCCACGTTGTGTGCATGAGTCCAACCCTCACTGTGTGCGTGAGCCCCCACCCTCGCTGTGTGCGTGAGTCCCCCCCCGCTGTGTGCGTGAGTCCCCCCCCGCTGTGTGCGTGAGCCCCCACCCTCGCTGTGTGCGTGAGCCCCCCCCTCGCTGTGAGCGTGAGTCCCCCCCCCTCCCTGTGTGCGTGAGTCCCCCCCCTCACTGTGTGCGTGAGCGTGTCCCTCCTTTGCTGTGTATGCGTGTGTCCCCCCCTCGGTGTGTGCGTGTGTCCCCCCCTCGGTGTGTGCGTGTGTCCCCCCCTCGCTGTGTGCGTGTGTCCCCCCCTCGCTGTGTGCGTGTGTGTCCCCCTCACTGTGTGCGTGAGTCCCCCATCCTCGCTGTGTGCGTGAGTCCCCCATCCTCGCTGTGTGCGTGTGTCCCCCCCTCGCTGTGTGCGTGCGTGTCCCCCCCTCGCTGTGTGCGTGTGTGTCCCTCCATCGCTGTGTGCGTGAGACCCCCCCTCGCTGTGTGCGTGTTCCCCCCTCGCTGTGTGCGTGAGCGTGTTCCTACTTCGCTGTGTGTGTGTGACCCTCCTCGCTGTGTGAGTGTGTCCCCCCCTCGCTGTGTGCGTAAGCGTGTCCCTCCTTCGCTGTCTGTGAGCGTGTCCCCCCCTCGCTGTGTGCGAGCGTGTCCCTCCCTCGCTGTGTGCGTGAGTCCCCCACCTCGCTGTGTGCGTGAGCGTGTCCCTCCTTCGCTGTGTGTGCGTGACTCCCACCCTCGCTGTGTGCGTGAGTCCCCCACCTCGCTGTGTGCGTGAGCGTGTCCCTCCTTCGCTGTGTGTGCGTGACTCCCACCCTCGCTGTGTGCGTGAGTCCCACCCTCGCTGTGTGCGTGAGTCCCCACCCTCGCTGTGTGCGTGGGTCCCCCCCTCGCTGTGTGCGTGAGCGTGTCCCTCCTTCGCTGTGTGTGCGTGACTCCCACCCTCGCTGTGTGCGTGTGTCCCCCCCTCGCTGTGTGCATGTGTTCCCCCCTCGCTGTGTGCGTGTGTCCCCCCCCTCGCTGTGTGCGTGAGTCCCCCCCTCGCTGTGTGCGTGTATCCCCCCCTCGCTGTGTGCGTGCGTGTCCCCCCCTCGCTGTGTGCGTGCGTGTCCCCCCCTCGCTGTGTGCGTGAGCGTGTCCCTCCTTCGCTGTCTGTGAGCGTGTCCCTCCTTCGCTGTGTGCGTGAGATCCCCCCTTGCTGTGTGCGTGCGTGTCCCCCCCTCGCTGTGTGCGTGAGACCCCCCCTCGCTGTGTGCGTGAGCGTGTCCCTCCTTCGCTGTGTGCGTGAGACCCCCCTCGCTGTGTGCGATTCCCCCCCCTCGCTGTGTGCGTGTGTCCCCCCCCCTCGCTGTGTGCGTGAGACCCCCCATCGCTGTGTGCGTGAGTCCCCCCTCACTGTGTGCGTGAGTCCCCCCCCAGCTGTGTGCGTGATTCCCCCCCTCGCTGTGTGCGTGATTCCCCCCTCGCTGTGTGTGTGAGTCCCCCCCCGCTGTGTGCGTGAGCCCCCCTCGCTGTGTGCGTGTATCCCCCCCTCGCTGTGTGCGTGCGTGTCCCCCCCTCGCTGTGTGCGTGCGTGTCCCCCCCTCGCTGTGTGCGTGAGCGTGTCCCTCCTTCGCTGTCTGTGAGTGTGTCCCTCCTTCGCTGTGTGCGTGAGACCCCCCCTCGCTGTGTGCGTGCGTGTCCCCCCCTCGCTGTGTGCGTGAGACCCCCCCTCGCTGTGTGCGTGAGCCCCCATCCTCGCTGTGTGCGTGAGCCCCCCCCTCGCTGTGTGCGTGTGCCCTACCTCGCTGTGTGCGTGTGTCCCCCCCTCGTTGTGTGCGTGAGCGTGTCCCTCCTTCGCTGTGTGTGTGTGTCCCCCTCGCTGTGTGCGTGTGTGTCCCCCCCTCGCTGTGTGTGCGTGTGTCCCCCCCTCGCTGTGTGCGTGAGTCCCCCCCCTCGCTGTGTGCGTGAGTCCCCCCCCTCGCTGTGTGCGTGAGTCCCCCCCCCTCGCTGTGTGCGTGAGCCCCCCCCTCGCTGTGTGCGTGAGTCCCCCCCCTCGCTGTGTGCGTGAGTCGCCCCCCTCGCTGTGTGCGTGAGTCGCCCCCCTCGCTGTGTGCGTGAGTGTGTCCCCCCCTCGCTGTGTGTGCGTGTGTCCCCCCCTCGCTGTGTGCGTGTGTCCCCCCCTCGCTGTGTGCGTGTGTCCCCCCCTCGCTGTGTGCGTGTGTCCCCCCCTCGCTGTGTGCATGTGTCCCCCCCTCGCTGTGTGCGTGTGTCCCCCCCTCGCTGTGTGCGTGTGTCCCCCCCTCGCTGTGTGCGAGTCCCCCCCTCGCTGTGTGCGTGAGTCCCCCATCCTCGCTGTGTGCGTGAGCCCCCCCCTCGCTGTGTGCGTGTGCCCCACCTTGCTGTGTGCGTGAGCCCCCCCCTCGCTGTGTGCGTGAGTCCCCCCCCTCCCTGTGTGCGTGAGTCCCCCCCCTCGCTGTGTGCGTGAGCGTGTCCCTCCTTCGCTGTGTATGCATGTGCCCCCCCCTCGCTGTGAGCGTGAGTCCCCCCCCTCGCTGTGTGCGTGAGTCCCCCCTCGCTGTGTGCGTGTGTCCCCCCCTCGCTGTGTGCGTGCTTGTGTCCCCCCCTCGCTGTGTGCGTGAGCATGTCCCTCCTTCGCTGTGTGTGCGTGAGACCCCCCCTCGCTGTGTCGTGAGTCCCCCCCACGCTGTGTGCATGAGTCCAACCCTCACTGTGTGCGTGAGTTCCCCCCTCGCTGTGTGCGTGAGCCCCCACCCTCGCTGTGTGCGTGAGCCCCCACCCTCGGTGTGTGCGTGAGTCCCCCCCCCGCTGTGTGCGTGAGCCCCCACCCTCGCTGTGTGCGTGAGTCCCCCCCCTCCCTGTGTGCGTGAGTCCCCCCCCTCCCTGTGTGCGTGAGCGTGTCCCTCCTTCGCTGTGTATGCATGTGTCCCCCCCTCGGTGTGTGCGTGTGTCCCCCCCTCGGTGTGTGCGTGTGTCCCCCCTCGCTGTGTGCGTGTGTCCCCCCCTCGCTGTGTGCGTGCTTGTGTCCCCCCCTCGCTGTGTGCGTGAGCATGTCCCTCCTTCGCTGTGTGTGCGTGAGACCCCCCCTCGCTGTGTCGTGAGTCCCCCCCACGTTGTGTGCATGAGTCCAACCCTCACTGTGTGCGTGAGTTCCCCCCTCGCTGTGTGCGTGAGCCCCCACCCTCGCTGTGTGCGTGAGCCCCCACCCTCGCTGTGTGCGTGAGTCCCCCCCCGCTGTGTGCGTGTGTGTCCCCCTCGCTGTGTGCGAGTCCCCCCCTCGCTGTGTGCGTGAGTCCCCCATCCTCGCTGTGTGCGTGTGTCCCCCCCTCGCTGTGTGCGTGCGTGTCCCCCCCTCGCTGTGTGCGTGTGTGTCCCTCCATCGCTGTGTGCGTGAGACCCCCCCTCGCTGTGTGCGTGTTCCCCCCTCGCTGTGTGCGTGAGCGTGTCCCTCCTTCGCTGTGTGCGTGAGACCCCCCTCGCTGTGTGCGTGTTCCCCCCTCGCTGTATGCGTGAGCGTGTCCCTCCTTCGCTGTATGCGTGAGACCCCCCTCGCTGTGTGCGTGTGTCCCACCCCTCGCTGTGTGCGTGAGACCCCCCATCGCTGTGTGCGTGAGTCCCCCCTCACTGTGTGCGTGAGTCCCCCCCCAGCTGTGTGCGTGATTCCCCCCCTCGCTGTGTGGGAGTCCCCCCTCGCTGTGTGCGTGAGTCCCCCCTCGCTGTGTGCGTGAGTCCCCCCTCGCTGTGTGCGTGAGCCCCCCCTCGCTGTGTGCGTGAGTCCCCCCTCGCTGTGTGCGTGAGTCCCCCCCCGCTGTGTGCGTGAGCCCCCCCCCTCGCTGTGTGCGTGAGTCCCCCCCTCGCTGTGTGCGTGTGTCCCCTCCCCTCGCTGTGTGCGTGTGTCCCCCCCTCGCTGTGTGCGTGAGTCCCCCCCCCTCGCTGTGTGCGTGAGCACCCCCCCTCGCTGTGTGCGTGAGTCCCCCCTTCGGTGTGTGCGTGAGCATGTCCCTGCTTCGCTGTTTGTGCGTGTGTCCCCCCCCATCATTGTGTGCGTGTGTCCCCCCCTCGCTGTGTGCGTTGTCCCCCCCTCGCTGTGTGCGTGCGTGTGTCCCCCCCTTGCTGTGTACGTGAGTTACCCCCTCGCTGTGTGCGTGAGCGTGTTCCTACTTCGCTCTGTGTGTGTGTGACCCCCCCCGCTGTGTGCGTGAGCCCCCCCCTCGCTGTGTGCGTGAGTCCCCCCCTCGCTGTGTGCGTGTGTCCCCTCCCCTCGCTGTGTGCGTGAGTCCCCCCCTCGCTGTGTGCGTGAGCCCCCCCCCTCGCTGTGTGCGTGAGCACCCCCCGTCGCTGTGTGCGTGAGTCCCCCCTTCGGTGTGTGCGTGAGCATGTCCCTGCTTCGCTGTTTGTGCGTGTGTCCCCCCCATCATTGTGTGCGTGTGTTCCCCCATCGCTGTGTGCATGTGTCCCCCCCTCGCTGTGTGCGTTGTCCCCCCCTCGCTGTGTGCGTGCGTGTGTCCCCCCCTTGCTGTGTACGTGAGTTACCCCCTCGCTGTGTGCGTGAGCGTGTTCCTACTTCGCTGTGTGTGTGTGACCCCCCTCGCTGTGTGAGTGTGTCCCCCCCTCGCTGTGTGCGTAAGCGTGTCCCTCCTTCGCTGTCTGTGAGCGTGTCCCCCCCTCGCTGTGTGCGAGCGTGTCCCTCCCTCGCTGTGTGCGTGAGTCCCCCACCTCGCTGTGTGCGTGAGCGTGTCCCTCCTTCGCTGTGTGTGCGTGACTCCCACCCTCGCTGTGTGCGTGAGTCCCACCCTCGCTGTGTGCGTGAGTCCCCACCCTCGCTGTGTGCGTGGGTCCCCCCCTCGCTGTGTGCGTGAGCGTGTCCCTCCTTCGCTGTGTGTGCGTGACTCCCACCCTCGCTGTGTGCGTGTGTCCCCCCCTCGCTGTGTGCATGTGTCCCCCCTCGCTGTGTGCGTGTGTCCCCCCCCTCGCTGTGTGCGTGAGTCCCCCCCTCGCTGTGTGCGTGTATCCCCCCCTCGCTGTGTGCGTGCGTGTCCCCCCCTCGCTGTGTGCGTGCGTGTCCCCCCCTCGCTGTGTGCGTGAGCGTGTCCCTCCTTCGCTGTCTGTGAGCGTGTCCCTCCTTCGCTGTGTGCGTGAGACCCCCCCTTGCTGTGTGCGTGCGTGTCCCCCCCTCGCTGTGTGCGTGAGACCCCCCCTCGCTGTGTGCGTGAGCGTGTCCCTCCTTCGCTGTGTGCGTGAGACCCCCCTCGCTGTGTGCGATTCCCCCCCCTCGCTGTGTGCGTGTGTCCCCACCCTCGCTGTGTGCGTGAGTCCCCCCCCAGCTGTGTGCGTGATCCCCCCTCGCTGTGTGCGTGATTCCCCCCCTCGCTGTGTGCGTGATTCCCCCCTCGCTGTATGCGTGAGCCCCCCTCGCTGTGTGCGTGTATCCCCCCCTCGCTGTGTGCGTGCGTGTCCCCCCCTCGCTGTGTGCGTGAGCGTGTCCCTCCTTCGCTGTCTGTGAGCGTGTCCCTCCTTCGCTGTGTGCGTGAGACCCCCCCTCGCTGTGTGCGTGCGTGTCCCCCCCTCGCTGTGTGCGTGAGACCCCCCCTCGCTGTGTGCGTGAGCCCCCATCCTCGCTGTGTGCGTGAGCCCCCCCCTCGCTGTGTGCGTGTGCCCTACCTCGCTGTGTGCGTGAGCGTGTCCCTCCTTCGCTGTGTGTGTGTGTCCCGCTCGCTGTGTGCGAGCATGTCCCCCCCCTCGCTGTGTGCGTGAGTCCCCCCCCTCGCTGTGTGCGTGAGTCCCCCCCCTCGCTGTGTGCGTGAGTCCCCCCCCCTCGCTGTGTGCGTGAGCCCCCCCCTCGCTGTGTGCGTGAGTCCCCCCCCTCGCTGTGTGCGTGAGTCGCCCCCCTCGCTGTGTGTGCGTGTGTGTCCCCCCTCGCTGTGTACGTGAGTCGCCCACCTCGCTGTGCGCGTGTGTCCCCGCTCGCTGTGTGCGTGAGTGTGTCCCCCCCTCGCTGTGTGTGCGTGTGTCCCCCCCTCGCTGTGTGCGTGTGTCCCCCCCTCGCTGTGTGCGTGTGTCCCCCCCTCGCTGTGTGCGTGTGTCCCCCCCTCGCTGTGTGCGTGTGTCCCCCCCTCGCTGTGTGCGTGTGTCCCCCCCTCGCTGTGTGCGTGTGTGTCCCCCTCGCTGTGTGCGAGAGTCCCCCATCCTCGCTGTGTGCGTGAGCCCCCCCCTCGCTGTGTGCGTGTGCCCCACCTTGCTGTGTGCGTGTGTCCCCCCCTCGTTGTGTGCGTGAGCGTGTCCCTCCTTCACTGTGTGTGCGTGTGTCCCCCCCTCGCTGTGTGCGTGAGTCCCCCCTCGCTGTGTGCGTGTGTCCCCCCCCTCGCTGTGTGCGTGAGTCCCCCCCTCGCTGTGTGCGTGAGTCCCCCCTCGCTGTGTGCGTGAGTCCCCCCCTCGCTGTGTGCGTGAGTCCCCCCCTCGCTGTGTGCGTGAGTCCCCCCCCTCGCTGTGTGCGTGAGTCCCCCCCCTCGCTGTGTGCGTGTGTCCCCCCCTCGCTGTGTGCATGTGTCCCCCCTCGCTGTGTGCGTGTGACCCCCCCCGTCGCTGTGTGCGTGAGTCCCCCCCCTCGCTGTGTGCGTGTGTCCCCCCCTCGCTGTGTGCGTGCGTGTCCCCCCCTCGCTGTGTGCGTGTGTGTCCCTCCATCGCTGTGTGCGTGAGAACCCCCCTCGCTGTGTGCGTGTTCCCCCCCTCGCTGTGTGCGTGAGCGTGTCCCTCCTTCGCTGTGTGCTTGAGACCCCCCTCGCTGTGTGCGTGTTCCCCCCTCGCTGTGTGCGTGAGACCCCCTCGCTGTGTGCGTGTGTGTCCCTCCTTCGATGTGTGCGTGAGACCCCCCTCGCTGTGTGCGTGTTCCCCCCTCGCTGTGTGCGTGAGCGTGTCCCTCCTTCGCTGTGTGCTTGAGACCCCCCTCGCTGTGTGCGTGTGTCCCCCCCCTCGCTGTGTGCGTGAGACCCCCCATCGCTGTGTGCGTGAGTCCCCCCTCACTGTGTGCGTGAGTCCCCCCCCAGCTGTGTGCGTGATTCCCCCCCTCGCTGTGTGCGTGAGTCCCCCCTCGCTGTGTGCGTGAGCCCCCCCTCGCTGTGTGCGTGAGTCCCCCCTCGCTGTGTGCGTGAGCCCCCCCGCTGTGTGCGTGAGTCCCCCCCCAGCTGTGTGCGTAAGTCCCCCCCCCGCTGTGTACGTGACCCCCCCTCGCTGTGTGCGTGTGTCCCCCCCTCGTTGTGTGCGTGGGCGTGTCCCTCCTTCGCTGTGTGCGTGAGCCCCCCTCGCTGTGTGCGTGAGCCCCCCTCGCTGTGTGCGTGAGTCCCCCCCCTCGCTGTGTGCGTGAGCCCCCCCGCTGTGTACGTGACCCCCCCCTCGCTGTGTGCGTGAGCCCCCCCTCGCTGTGTGCGTGAGTCCCCCCTCGCTGTGTGCGTGAGTCCCCCCCCGCTGTGTGGGTGAGCCCCCCCCCCTCGCTGTGTGCGTGAGTCCCCCCCTCGCTGTGTGCGTGTGTCCCCTCCCCTCGCTGTGTGCGTGTGTCCCCCCCTCGCTGTGTGCGTGAGTCCCACCCCCTCGCTGTGTGCGTGAGCACCCCCCCTCGCTGTGTGCGTGCGTGTGTCCCCCCCTTGCTGTGTACGTGAGTTACCCCCTCGCTGTGTGCGTGAGCGTTTTCCTACTTCGCTCTGTGTGTGTGTGACCCCCCTCGCTGTGTGCGTGTATCCCCCCATCGCTGTGTGCGTGAGTCCCCTCCCCTCGCTGTGTGCGTGAGTCCCCCCCTCGCTGTGTGCGTGAGAGCCCCCCTCGCTGTGTGCGTGAGCCCCCCCCCCTCGCTGTGTGCGTGAGCACCCCCCGTCGCTGTGTGCGTGAGTCCCCCCTTCGGTGTGTGCGTGAGCATGTCCCTGCTTCGCTGTTTGTGCGTGTGTCCCCCCCCATCATTGTGTGCGTGTGTCCCCCCATCGCTGTGTGCATGTGTCCCCCCCTCGCTGTGTGCGTTGTCCCCCCCTCGCTGTGTGCGTGCGTGTGTCCCCCCCTTGCTGTGTACGTGAGTTACCCCCTCGCTGTGTGCGTGAGCGTGTTCCTACTTCGCTGTGTGTGTGTGACCCCCCTCGCTGTGTGAGTGTGTCCCCCCCTCGCTGTGTGCGTGAGCGTGTCCCTCCTTCGCTGTCTGTGAGCGTGTCCCCCCCTCGCTGTGTGCGAGCGTGTCCCTCCCTCGCTGTGTGCGTGAGTCCCCCACCTCGCTGTGTGCGTGAGCGTGTCCCTCCTTCGCTGTGTGTGCGTGACTCCCACCCTCGCTGTGTGCGTGAGTCCCCCCCTCGCTGTGTGCGTGCGTGTGTCCCCCCCTTGCTGTGTACGTGAGTTACCCCCTCGCTGTGTGCGTGAGCGTGTTCCTACTTCGCTGTGTGTGTGTGACCCCCCTCGCTGTGTGAGTGTGTCCCCCCCTCGCTGTGTGCGTGAGCGTGTCCCTCCTTCGCTGTCTGTGAGCGTGTCCCCCCCTCGCTGTGTGCGAGCGTGTCCCTCCCTCGCTGTGTGCGTGAGTCCCCCACCTCGCTGTGTGCGTGAGCGTGTCCCTCCTTCGCTGTGTGTGCGTGACTCCCACCCTCGCTGTGTGCGTGAGTCCCACCCTCGCTGTGTGCGTGAGTCCCCACCCTCGCTGTGTGCATGTGTCCCCCCTCGCTGTGTGCGTGTGTCCCCCCCCTCACTGTGTGCGTGAGTCCCCCCCTCGCTGTGTGCGTGCATCCCCCCCTCGCTGTGTGCGTGCGTGTCCCCCCCTCGCTGTGTGCGTGCGTGTCCCCCCCTCGCTGTGTGCGTGAGCGTGTCCCTCCTTCGCTGTGTGCGTGAGACCCCCCCTCGCTGTGTGCGTGCGTGTCCCCCCCTCGCTGTGTGCGTGAGACCCCCCCTCGCTGTGTGCGTGAGCGTGTCCCTCCTTCGCTGTGTGCGTGAGACCCCCCTCGCTGTGTGCGATTTCCCCCCCCTCGCTGTGTGCGTGTGTCCCCCCCCTCGCTGTGTGCGTGAGACCCCCCATCGCTGTGTGCGTGAGTCCCCCCTCACTGTGTGCGTGAGTCCCCCCCCAGCTGTGTGCGTGAGCCCCCCCTCGCTGTGTGCGTGATTCCCCCCTCGCTGTGAGCGTGAGTCCCCCCCCTCGCTGTGTGCGTGAGTCCCCCCCTCGCTGTGTGCGTGAGTCCCCTCCCCTCGCTGTGTGCGTGTGTCCCCCCCTCGCTGTGTGCGTGAGTCCCCTCCCCTCGCTGTGTGCGTGAGCCCCCCCCCTCGCTGTGTGCGTGAGTCCCCCCTTCGGTGTGTGTGTTAGCATGTCCCTGCTTCGCTGTTTGTGCGTGTGTCCCCCCCCATCATTGTGTGCGTGTGTCCCCCCATCGCTGTGTGCGTGTGTCCCCCCCTCGCTGTGTGCGTTGTCCCCCCCTCGCTGTGTGCGTGCGTGTGTCCCCCACTTGCTGTGTACGTGAGTTACCCCCTCGCTGTGTGCGTGAGCGTGTTCCTACTTCGCTGTGTGTGTGTGACCCCCCTCGCTGTGTGCGTGTATCCCCCCATCGCTGTGTGCGTGAGTCCCCTCCCCTCGCTGTGTGCGTGAGTCCCCCCCTCGCTGTGTGCGTGAGAGCCCCCCTCGCTGTGTGCGTGAGCACCCCCCCTCGCTGTGTGCGTGAGTCCCCCCTTCGGTGTGTGCGTGAGCATGTCCCTGCTTCGCTGTTTGTGCGTGTGTCCCCCCGATCATTGTGTGCGTGTGTTCCCCCATCGCTGTGTGCATGTGTCCCCCCCTCGCTGTGTGCGCTGTCCCCCCCTCGCTGTGTGCGTGCGTGTGTCCCCCCCTTGCTGTGTACGTGAGTTACCCCCTCGCTGTGTGCGTGAGCGTGTTCCTACTTCGCTGTGTGTGTGTGACCCCCCTCGCTGTGTGAGTGTGTCCCCCCCTCGCTGTGTGCGTGAGCGTGTCCCTCCTTTGCTGTCTGTGAGCGTGTCCCCCCCTCGCTGTGTGCGAGCGTGTCCCTCCCTCGCTGTGTGCGTGAGTCCCCCACCTCGCTGTGTGCGTGAGCGTGTCCCTCCTTCGCTGTGTGTGCGTGACTCCCACCCTCGCTGTGTGCGTGAGTCCCACCCTCGCTGTGTGCGTGAGTCCCCACCCTCGCTGTGTGCGTGTGTCCCCCCCTCGCTGTGTGCGTGAGCGTGTCCCTCCTTCGCTGTGTGTGCGTGACTCCCACCCTCGCTGTGTGCGTGAGTCCCACCCTCGCTGTGTGCGTGAGTCCCCACCCTCGCTGTGTGCGTGAGTCCCCCCCTCGCTGTGTGCGTGAGTCCCCCCCTCGCTGTGTGCGTGAGCCCCCCTCGCTGTGTGCGTGAGCCCCCCTCGCTGTGTGCGTGAGTCCCCCCCCTCGCTGTGTGCGTGAGCCCCCCCGCTGTGTACGTGACCCCCCCTCGCTGTGTGCGTGAGCCCCCCCTCGCTGTGTGCGTGAGTCCCCTCCCCTGGCTGTGTGCGTGTGTCCCCCCCTCGCTGTGTGCGTGAGTCCCCTCCCCTCGCTGTGTGCGTGAGCCCCCCCCCTCGCTGTGTGCGTGAGTCCCCTCCCCTCGCTGTGTGCGTGAGCCCCCCCCCTCGCTGTGTGCGTGAGTCCCCCCTTCGGTGTGTGCGTGAGCATGTCCCTGCTTCGCTGTTTGTGCGTGTGTCCCCCCCCATCATTGTGTGCGTGTGTCCCCCCATCGCTGTGTGCGTTGTCCCCCCCTCGCTGTGTGCGTGCGTGTGTCCCCCCCTTACTGTGTACGTGAGTTACCCCCTCGCTGTGTGCGTGAGCGTGTTCCTACTTCGCTGTGTGTGTGTGACCCCCCTCGCTGTGTGCGTGTATCCCCCCATCGCTGTGTGCGTGAGTCCCCTCCCCTCGCTGTGTGCGTTGTCCCCCCCTCGCTGTGTGCGTGCGTGTGTCCCCCCCTTGCTGTGTACGTGAGTTACCCCCTCGCTGTGTGCGTGAGCGTGTTCCTACTTCGCTGTGTGTGTGTGACCCCCCTCGCTGTGTGCGTGTATCCCCCCATCGCTGTGTGCGTGAGTCCCCTCCCCTCGCTGGGTGCGTGAGTCCCCCCCTCGCTGTGTGCGTGAGAGCCCCCCTCGCTGTGTGCGTGAGCCCACCCCCTCGCTGTGTGCGTGAGCACCCCCCCTCGCTGTGTGCGTGAGTCCCCCCCCTCGCTGTGTGCGTGAGCCCCCCCCCTCGCTGTGTGCGTGAGCCCCCCCCCTCGCTGTGTGCGTGAGCCCCCCCCCTCGCTGTGTGCGTGAGTCCCCCCTTCGGTGTGTGCGTGAGCATGTCCCTGCTTCGCTGTTTGTGCGTGTGTCCCCCCCATCATTGTGTGCGTGTGTTCCCCCATCGCTGTGTGCAAGTGTCCCCCCCTCGCTGTGTGCGTTGTCCCCCCCTCGCTGTGTGCGTGCGTGTGTCCCCCCCTTGCTGTGTACGTGAGTTACCCCCTCGCTGTGTGCGTGAGCGTGTTCCTACTTCGCTGTGTGTGTGTGACCCCCCTCGCTGTGTGAGTGTGTCCCCCCCTCGCTGTGTGCGTGAGCGTGTCCCTCCTTCGCTGTCTGTGAGCGTGTCCCCCCCTCGCTGTGTGCGAGCGTGTCCCTCCCTCGCTGTGTGCGTGAGTCCCCCACCTCGCTGTGTGCGTGAGCGTGTCCCTCCTTCGCTGTGTGTGTGTGACTCCCACCCTCGCTGTGTGCGTGAGTCCCACCCTCGCTGTGTGCGTGAGTCCCCACCCTCGCTGTGTGCGTGTGTCCCCCCCTCGCTGTGTGCATGTGTCCCCCCTCGCTGTGTGCGTGTGTCCCCCCCCTCGCTGTGTGCGTGAGTCCCCCCCTCGCTGTGTGCGTGTATCCCCCCTTCGCTGTGTGCGTGCGTGTCCCCCCCTCGCTGTGTGCGTGCGTGTCCCCCCCTCGCTGTGTGCGTGAGCGTGTCCCTCCTTCGCTGTCTGTGAGCGTGTCCCTCCTTCGCTGTGTGCGTGAGACCCCCCCTCGCTGTGTGCGTGCGTGTCCCCCCCTCGCTGTGTGCGTGAGCGTGTCCCTCCTTCGCTGTCTGTGAGCGTGTCCCTCCTTCGCTGTGTGCGTGAGACCCCCCCTCGCTGTGTGCGTGCGTGTCCCCCCCTCGCTGTGTGCGTGAGACCCCCCTCGCTGTGTGCGATTCCCCCCCCTCGCTGTGTGCGTGTGTCCCCCCCCATGCTGTGTGCGTGAGAGCCCCCATCGCTGTGTGCGTGAGTCCCCCCTCACTGTGTGCGTGAGTCCCCCCCCAGCTGTGTGCGCGATTCCCCCCTCGCTGTGTGCGTGAGCCCCCCTCGCTGTGTGCGTGAGTCCCCCCCAGCTGTGTGCGTGAGCCCCCCTCGCTGTGTGCGTGTATCCCCCCCTCGCTGTGTGCGTGCGTGTCACCCCCTCGCTGTGTGCGTGAGCGTGTCCCTCCTTCGCTGTCTGTGAGCGTGTCCCTCCTTCGCTGTGTGCGTGAGACCCCCCTCGCTGTGTGCGTGCGTTTCCCCCCCTCGCTGTGTGCGTGAGACCCCCCCTCGCTGTGTGCGTGAGCCCCCATCCTCGCTGTGTGCGTGAGCCCCCCCCTCGCTGTGTGCGTGTGCCCTACCTCGCTGTGTGCGTGTGTCCCCCCCTCGTTGTGTGCGTGAGCGTGTCCCTCCTTCGCTGTGTGTGTGTGTCCCCCTCGCTGTGTGCGAGCGTGTCCCCTCCTCGCTGTGTGCGTGAGTCCCCCCCCTCGCTGTGTGCGTGAGTCCCCCCCCTCGCTGTGTGCGTGAGTCCCCACCCCTCGCTGTGTGCGTGAGTCCCCCCCCCTCGCTGTGTGCGTGAGCCCCCCCCTCGCTGTGTGCGTGAGTCCCCCCCCTCGCTGTGTGCGTGAGTCGCCCCCCTCGCTGTGTGTGCGTGTGTCCCCCCCCTCGCTGTGTGCGTGTGTCCCCCCCCTCGCTGTGTGCGTGAGTCGCCCACCTCGCTATGTGCGTGTGTCCCCGCTCGCTGTGTGCGTGAGTGTGTCCCTCCTTCGCTGTGTGTGCGTGTGTCCCCCCTCGCTGTGTGCGTGTGTCCCCCCCTCGCTGTGTGCGTGTGTCCCCCCCTCGCTGTGTGCGTGTGTCCCCCCCCTCGCTGTGTGCGTGTGTGTCCCCCTCGCTGTGTGCGAGTCCCCCCCTCGCTGTGTGCGTGAGTCCCCCATCCTCGCTGTGTGCGTGAGCCCCCCCCTCGCTGTGTGCGTGTGCCCCACCTTGCTGTGTGCGTGTGTCCCCCCCTCGTTGTGTGCGTGAGCGTGTCCCTCCTTCACTGTGTGCGCGTGTGTCCCCCCCTCGCTGTGTGCGTGAGTCCCCCCTCGCTGTGTGCGTGAGTCCCCCCCTCGCTGTGTGCGTGAGTCCCCCCCTCACTGTGTGCGTGAGTCCCCCCCTCGCTGTGTGCGTGAGTCCCCCCCCTCGCTGTGTGCGTGAGTCCCCCCCTCGCTGTGTGCGTGAGTCCCCCCCTCGCTGTGTGCGTGAGTCCCCCCCTCGCTGTGTGCGTGAGTCCCCCCCTCGCTGTGTGCGTGTGTCCCCCCCTCGCTGTGTGCATGTGTCCCCCCCTCGCTGTGTGCATGTGTCCCCCCTCGCTGTGTGCGTGTGTCCCCCCCCCGTCGCTGTGTGCGTGTGTCCCCCCCTCGCTGTGTGCGTGCGTGTCCCCCCCTCGCTGTGTGCGTGTGTGTCCCTCCATCGCTGTGTGCGTGAGACTCCCCCTCGCTGTGTGCGTGTTCCCCCCTCGCTGTGTGCGTGAGCGTGTCCCTCCTTCGCTGTGTGCGTGAGACCCCCCTCGCTGTGTGCGTGTTCCCCCCTCGCTGTGTGCGTGAGCGTGTCCCTCCTTCGCTGTGTGCGTGAGACCCCCCTCGCTGTGTGCGTGTGTCCCCCCCCTCGCTGTGTGCGTGAGTCCCCCCCCAGCTGTGTGCGTGATTCCCCCCCTCGCTGTGTGCGTGAGTCCCACCCTCGCTGTGTGCGTGAGTCCCCACCCTCGCTGTGTGCGTGTGTCCCCCCCTCGCTGTGTGCTTGTGTCCCCCCTCGCTGTGTGCGTGTGTCCCCCCCCTCGCTGTGTGCGTGAGTCCCCCCCTCGCTGTGTGCGTGTATCCCCCCCTCGCTGTGTGCGTGCGTGTCCCCCCCTCGCTGTGTGCGTGAGCGTGTCCCTCCTTCGCTGTCTGTGAGCGTGTCCCTCCTTCGCTGTGTGCGTGAGACCCCCCCTCGCTGTGTGCGTGCGTGTCCCCCCCTCTGTGTGTGCGTGTGTTCCCCCTCGCTGTGTGCGTGTGTCCCCCCCTCGCTGTGTGCGTGAGTCCCCCCTCGCTGTGTGCGTGTGTCCCCGCTCGCTGTGTGCGTGAGTGTGTCCCCCCCCTCGCTGTGTGCGTGAGCGTGTCCCTCCTTCGCTGTGTATGCGTGTGTCCCCCCCTCGGTGTGTGCGTGTGTGTCCCCCTCGGTGTGTGCGTGTGTCCCCCCCACGCTGTGTGCGTGTGTCCCCCCCTCGCTGTGTGCGTGAGCATGTCCCTCCTTCGCTGTGTGTGCGTGAGACCCCCCCTCGCTGTGTGCGTGTGTCCCCCCCTCGCTGTGTGCGTGAGTCGGCCCCCTCGCTGTGTGCGTGAGTCCCCACCCTCGCTGTGTGCGTGAGCCCCCCCCTCGCTGTGTGCGTGAGCCCCCCCCCTCGCTGTGTGCGTGAGTCCCCCCCCTCGCTGTGTGCGTGAGTCGCCTCCCTCGCTGTGTGTGTCCCCCCCCTCACTGTGTTTGTGTGTCCCCCCCCTCGCTGAGTGCGTGTGTACCCCCTCGCTGTGTGCGTGAGCCCCCATCCTCGCTGTGTGCGTGAGCCCCCCCCTCGCTCTGTGCGTGTGCCCCCCCCTCGTTGTGTGCGTGAGCGTGTCCCTCCTTCGCTGTGTGTGTGTGTCCCCCTCGCTGTGTGCGAGCATGTCCCCCCCTCGCTGTGTGCGAGCGTGTCCCCCCCTCGCTGTGTGCGTGAGTCCCCCCCCTCGCTGTGTGCGTGAGTCCCCCCCCTCGCTGTGTGCGTGAGTCCCGCCCCCTCGCTGTGTGCGTGAGCCCCCCCCTCGCTGTGTGCGTGAGTCCCCACCCTCGCTGTGTGCGTGAGTCGCCCCCCTCGCTGTGTGCGAGTCCACCCCTCGCTGTGTGCGTGAGTCCCCCATCCTCGCTGTGTGCGTGAGCCCCCCCCTCGCTGTGTGCGTGAGTGTGTCCCTCCTTCGCTGTGTGTGCGTGTGTGTCCCCCTCGCTGTGTGCGTGTGTCCCCCCCTCGCTGTGTGCGTGTGTCCCCCCCTCGCTGTGTGCGTGTGTCCCCCCCTCGCTGTGTGCGAGTCCACCCCTCGCTGTGTGCGTGAGTCCCCCATCCTCGCTGTGTGCGTGAGCCCCCCCCTCGCTGTGTGCGTGTGCGCCACCTTGCTGTGTGCGTGTGTCCCCCCCTCGTTGTGTGCGTGACCGTGTCCCTCCTTCACTGTGTGTGCGTGTGTCCCCCCCTCGCTGTGTGCGTGAGTCCCCCCTCGCTGTGTACGTGTGTCCCCCCCTCGCTGTGTGCGTGAGTCCCCCCCTCACTGTGTGCGTGAGTCCCCCCCTCACTGTGTGCGTGAGTCCCCCCTCGCTGTGTGCGTGAGTCCCCCCCTCGCTGTGTGCGTGAGTCCCCCCCTCGCTGTGTGCGTGTGTCCCCCCCTCGCTGTGTGCATGTGTCCCCCCTCGCTGTGTGCGTGTGTCCCCCCCCGTCGCTGTGTGCGTGAGTCCCCCCCTCGCTGTGTGCGTGTGTCCCCCCCTCGCTGTGTGCGTGTGTCCCCCTCTCGCTGTGTGCGTGCGTGTCCCCCCCTCGTTGTGTGCGTGTGTGTCCCTCCATCGCTGTGTGCGTGAGACCCCCCCTCGCTGTGTGCGTGTTCCCCCCTCGCTGTGTGCGTGAGCGTGTCCCTCCTTCGCTGTGTGCGTGAGACCCCCCTCGCTGTGTGCGTGTTCCCCCCTCGCTGTGTGCATGAGAGCCCCCATCGCTGTGTGCGTGAGTCCCCCCTCACTGTGTGCGTGAGTCCCCCCCCAGCTGTGTGCGTGATTCCCCCCCTCGCTGTGTGCGTGAGTCCCCCCTCGCTGTGTGCGTGAGTCCCCCCTCGCTGTGTGCGTGAGCCCCCCCGCTGTGTGCGTGAGTCCCCCCCCAGCTGTGTGCGTAAGTCCCCCCCTCGCTGTGTGCGTGTATCCCCCCCTCGCTGTGTGCGTGCGTGTCCCCCCCTCGCTGTGTGCGTGAGCGTGTCCCTCCTTCGCTGTCTGTGAGCGTGTCCCTCCTTCGCTGTGTGCGTGAGACCCCCCCTCGCTGTGTGCGTGAGCGTGTCCCTCCTTCGCTGTGTGCGTGAGACCCCCCTCGCTGTGTGCGAGTCCCCCCCCTCGCTGTGTGCGTGTGTACCCCCCTCGCTGTGTGCGTGAGCCCCCATTCTCGCTGTGTGCGTGAGCCCCCCCCTCGCTGTGTGCGTGTGCCCCACCTCGCTGTCTGCGTGTGTCCCCCCCTCGTTGTGTGCGTGAGCGTGTCCCTCCTTCACTGTGTGCGCGTGTCCCCCCCTCGCTGTGTGCGTGAGTCCCCCCTCGCTGTGTGCGTGAGTCCCCCCTCGCTGTGTGCGTGTCCCCCCCTCGCTGTGTGCGTGAGCATGTCCCTCCTTCGCTGTGTGTGCGTGAGACCCCCCCTCGCTGTGTCGTGAGTCCCCCCCACGCTGTGTGCATGAGTCCAACCCTCACTGTGTGCGTGAGTTCCCCCCTCGCTGTGTGCGTGAGCCCCCACCCTCGCTGTTTGCGTGTGCCCCCACCCTCGCTGTGTGCGTGAGTCCCCCCCCTGCTGTGTGCGTGAGCCCCCACCCTCGCTGTGTGCGTGAGCCCCCCCCTCGCTGTGAGCGTGAGTCCCCCCCCTCCCTGTGTGCGTGAGTCCCCCCCCTCGCTGTGTGCGTGAGCGTGTCCCTCCTTCGCTGTGTATGCATGTGTCCCCCCCTCGGTGTGTGCGTGTGTCCCCCCCTCGGTGTGTGCGTGTGTCCCCCCTCGCTGTGTGCGTGTGTCCCCCCCTCGCTGTGTGCGTGCTTGTGTCCCCCCCACGCTGTGTGCGTGAGCATGTCCCTCCTTCGCTGTGTGTGCGTGAGACCCCCCCTCGCTGTGTCGTGAGTCCCCCCCACGCTGTGTGCATGAGTCCAACCCTCGCTGTGTGCGTGAGTCCCCCCCTCGCTGTGTGCGTGAGCCCCCCTCGCTGTGTGCGTGAGCCCCCCTCGCTGTGTGCGTGAGTCCCCCCCCCGCTGTGTGCGTGAGCCCCCCTGCTGTGTACGTGACCCCCCCCTCGCTGTGTGCGTGAGCCCCCCCTCGCTGTGTGCGTGAGTCCCCCCTCGCTGTGAGCGTGAGTCCCCCCCCTCGCTGTGTGCGTGAGTCCCCCCCTCGCTGTGTGCGTGCGTGTGTCCCCCACTTGCTGTGTACGTGAGTTACCTCCTCGCTGTGTGCGTGAGCGTGTTCCTACTTCACTGTGTGTGTGTGACCCCCCTCGCTGTGTGCGTGTATCCCCCCATCGCTGTGTGCGTGAGTCCCCACCCCTCGCTGTGTGCGTGAGTCCTCCCCTCGCTGTGTGCGTGTGTCCCCTCCCCTCGCTGTGTGCGTGAGTCCCCCCCTCGCTGTGTGCGTGAGAGCCCCCCTCGCTGTGTGCGTGAGCACCCCCCCTCGCTGTGTGCGTGAGTCCCCCCTTCGGTGTGTGCGTGAGCATGTCCCTGCTTCGCTGTTTGTGCGTGTGTCCCCCCCATCATTGTGTGCGTGTGTTCCCCCATCGCTGTGTGCATGTGTCCCCCCCTCGCTGTGTGCGCTGTCCCCCCCTCGCTGTGTGCGTGAGCGTGTCCCTCCTTCACTGTGTGTGCGTGTGTCCCCCCCTCGCTGTGTGCGTGTGTCCCCCCCTCGCTGTGTGCGTGAGTCCCCCCCCTCGCTGTGTGCGTGCGTGTGTCCCCCCCTTGCTGTGTACGTGAGTTACCCCCTCGCTGTGTGCGTGAGCGTGTTCCTACTTCGCTGTGTGTGTGTGACCCCCCTCGCTGTGTGTGTGTCCCCCCCTCGCTGTGTGCGTGAGTCCCCTCCCCTCGCTGTGTGCGTAAGCGTGTCCCTCCTTCGCTGTCTGTGAGCGTGTCCCCCCCTCGCTGTGTGCGAGCGTGTCCCTCCCTCGCTGTGTGCGTGAGTCCCCCACCTCGCTGTGTGCGTGAGCGTGTCCCTCCTTCGCTGTGTATGCGTGACTCCCACCCTCGCTGTGTGCGTGAGTCCCACCCTCGCTGTGTGCGTGAGTCCCCACCCTCGCTGTGTGCGTGTGCCCCCCCCTCGCTGTGTGCGTGAGCGTGTCCCTCCTTCGCTGTGTGTGCGTGACTCCCACCCTCGCTGTGTGCGTGAGTCCCACCCTCGCTGTGTGCGTGAGTCCCCACCCTCGCTGTGTGCGTGAGTCCCCCCCTCGCTGTGTGCGTGAGTCCCCCCCTCGCTGTGTGCGTGAGCCCCCCTCGCTGTGTGCGTGAGCTCCCCTCGCTGTGTGCGTGAGTCCCCCCCCTCGCTGTGTGCGTGAGCCCCCCCGCTGTGTACGTGACCCCCCCCTCGCTGTGTACGTGACCCCCCCCTCGCTGTGTGCGTGAGCCCCCCCTCGCTGTGTGCGTGAGTCCCCACTCGCTGTGTGCGTGAGTCCCCCCCCTCGCTGTGTGCGTGAGTCCCCCCCTCGCTGTGTGCGTGAGTCCCCTCCCCTGGCTGTGTGCGTGTGTCCCCCCCTCGCTGTGTGCGTGAGTCCCCTCCCCTCGCTGTGTGCGTGAGCCCCCCCCCTCGCTGTGTGCGTGAGTCCCCCCTTCGGTGTGTGCGTGAGCATGTCCCTGCTTTGCTGTTTGTGCGTGTGTCCCCCCCCATCATTGTGTGCGTGTGTCCCCCCATCGCTGTGTGCGTTGTCCCCCCCTCGCTGTGTGCATGCGTGTGTCCCCCCCTTGCTGTGTACGTGAGTTACCCCCTCGCTGTGTGCGTGAGCGTGTTCCTACTTCGCTGTGTGTGAGTGACCCCCCTCGCTGTGTGCGTATATCCCCCCATCGCTGTGTGCGTGAGTCCCCTCCCCTCGCTGTGTGCGTGAGTCCCCCCCTCGCTGTGTGCGTGAGTCCCCCCCTCGCTGTGTGCGTGAGCCCCCCCCCTCGCTGTGTGCGTGAGCACCCCCCCTCGCTGTGTGCGTGAGTCCCCCTTCGGTGTGTGCGTGAGCATGTCCCTGCTTCGCTGTTTGTGCGTGTGTCCCCCCCATCATTGTGTGCGTGTGTTCCCCCATCGCTGTGTGCATGTGTCCTCCCCTCGCTGTGTGCGTTGTCCCCCCCTCGCTGTGTGCGTGCGTGTGTCCCCCCCTTGCTGTGTACGTGAGTTACCCCCTCGCTGTGTGCGTGAGCGTGTTCCTACTTCGCTGTGTGTGTGTGACCCCCCTCGCTGTGTGAGTGTGTCCCCCCCTCGCTGTGTGCGTGAGCGTGTCCCTCCTTCGCTGTCTGTGAGCGTGTCCCCCCCTCGCTGTGTGCGAGCGTGTCCCTCCCTCGCTGTGTGCGTGAGTCCCCCACCTCGCTGTGTGCGTGAGCGTGTCCCTCCTTCGCTGTGTGTGCGTGACTCCCACCCTCGCTGTGTGCGTGAGTCCCACCCTCGCTGTGTGCGTGAGTCCCCACCCTCGCTGTGTGCGTGTGTCCCCCCCTCGCTGTGTGCATGTGTCCCCCCTCGCTGTGTGCGTGTGTCCCCCCCTCGCTGTGTGCGTGAGTCCCCCCCTCGCTGTGTGCGTGTATCCCCCCTTCGCTGTGTGCGTGCGTGTCCCCCCCTCGCTGTGTGCGTGAGCGTGTCCCTCCTTCGCTGTCTGTGAGCGTGTCCCTCCTTCGCTGTGTGCGTGAGACCCCCCCTCGCTGTGTGCGTGCGTGTCCCCCCCTCGCTGTGTGCGTGAGACCCCCCCTCGCTGTATGCGTGAGCGTGTCCCTCCTTCGCTGTGTGCGTGAGACCCCCCTCGCTGTGTGCGTGTGTCCCCCCCCACGCTGTGTGCGTGAGACCCCCCATCGCTGTGTGCGTGAGACCCCCCATCGCTGTGTGCGTGAGTCCCCCCTCACTGTGTGCGTGAGTCCCCCCCCAGCTGTGTGCGTGATTCCCCCCCTCGCTGTGTGCGTGAGACCCCCCCCCGCTGTGTGCGTGATTCCCCCCTCGCTGTGTGCGTGAGCCCCCCTCGCTGTGTGCGTGAGTCCCCCCCCGCTGTGTGTGTGTGAGCCCCCCTCGCTGTGTGCGTGTATCCCCCCCTCGCTGTGTGCCTGCGTGTCCCCCCCTCGCTGTGTGCGTGCGTGTCCCCCCCTCGCTGTGTGCGTGAGCGTGTCCCTCCTTCGCTGTCTGTGAGCGTGTCCCTCCTTCGCTGTGTGCGTGAGACCCCCCCTCGCTGTGTGCGTGCGTTTCCCCCCCTCGCTGTGTGCGTGAGTCCCCCCCCCTCGCTGTGTGCGTGAGCCCCCCCCTCGCTGTGTGCGTGAGTCCCCCCCCTCGCTGTGTGCGTGAGTCGCCCCCCTCGCTGTGTGTGCGTGTGTCCCCCCCCTCGCTGTGTGCGTGAGTCCCCCATCCTCGCTGTGTGCGTGAGCCCCCCCCTCGCTGTGTGCGTGTGCCCTACCTCGCTGTGTGCGTGTGTCCCCCCCTCGTTGTGTGCGTGAGCGTGTCCCTCCTTCGCTGTGTGTGTGTGTGTCCCTCGCTGTGTGCGAGCGTGTCCCCTCCTCGCTGTGTGCGTGAGTCCCCCCCCTCGCTGTGTGCGTGAGTCCCCCCCCTCGCTGTGTGCGTGAGTCCCCCCCCTCGCTGTGTGCGTGAGTCCCCCCCCCTCGCTGTGTGCGTGAGCCCCCCCCTCGCTGTGTGCGTGAGTCCCCCCCCTCGCTGTGTGCGTGAGTCGCCCCCCTCGCTGTGTGTGCGTGTGTCCCCCCCCTCGCTGTGTGCGTGAGTCCCCCCCCTCGCTGTGTGCGTGAGTCGCTCCCCTCGCTGTGTGCGTGAGTCGCCCACCTCGCTATGTGCGTGTGTCCCCGCTCGCTGTGTGCGTGAGTGTGTCCCTCCTTCGCTGTGTGTGCGTGTGTCCCCCCTCGCTGTGTGCGTGTGTCCCCCCCTCGCTGTGTGCGTGTGTCCCCCCCTCGCTGTGTGCGTGTGTCCCCCCCTCGCTGTGTGCGTGTGTGTCCCCCTCGCTGTGTGCGAGTCCCCCCCTCGCTGTGTGCGTGTGTGTCCCCCTCGCTGTGTGCGAGTCCCCCATCCTCGCTGTGTGCGTGAGCCCCCCCCTCGCTGTGTGCGTGTGCCCCACCTTGCTGTGTGCGTGTGTCCCCCCCTCGTTGTGTGCGTGAGCGTGTCCCTCCTTCACTGTGTGTGCGTGTGTCCCCCCCTCGCTGTGTGCGTGAGTCCCCCCTCGCTGTGTGCGTGTGTCACCCCCTCGCTGTGTGCATGTGTCCCCCCTCGCTGTGTGCGTCTGTCCCCCCCCCCGTCGCTGTGTGCGTGAGTCCCCCCCTCGCTGTGTGCGTGTGTGTCCCCCTCGCTGTGTGCGTGCGTGTCCCCCCCTCGCTGTGTGCGTGTGTGTCCCTCCATCGCTGTGTGCGTGAGACTCCCCCTCGCTGTGTGCGTGTTCCCCCCTCGCTGTGTGCGTGAGCGTGTCCCTCCTTCGCTGTGTGCGTGAGACCCCCCTCGCTGTGTGCGTGTTCCCCCCTCGCTGTGTGCGTGAGCGTGTCCCTCCTTCGCTGTGTGCGTGAGACCCCCCTCGCTGTGTGTGTGTGTCCCCCCCCTCGCTGTGTGCGTGAGACCCCCCTCACTGTGTGCGTGAGTCCCCCCCCAGCTGTGTGCGTGATTCCCCCCCTCGCTGTGTGCGTGAGTCCCACCCTCGCTGTGTGCGTGAGTCCCCACCCTCGCTGTGTGCGTGTGTCCCCCCCTCGCTGTGTGCTTGTGTCCCCCCTCGCTGTGTGCGTGTGTCCCCACCCTCGCTGTGTGCGTGAGTCCCCCCCTCGCTGTGTGCGTGTATCCCCCCCTCGCTGTGTGCGTGCGTGTCCCCCCCTCGCTGTGTGCGTGCGTGTCCCCCCCTCGCTGTGTGCGTGAGCGTGTCCCTCCTTCGCTGTCTGTGAGCGTGTCCCTCCTTCGCTGTGTGCGTGAGACCCCCCCTCGCTGTGTGCGTGCGTGTCCCCCCCTCGCTGTGTGCGTGAGACCCCCCCTCGCTGTGTGCGTGAGCGTGTCCCTCCTTCGCTGTGTGCGTGAGACCCCCCTCGCTGTGTGCGAGTCCCCCCCCTCGCTGTGTGCGTGTGTCCCCCCCCTCGCTGTGTGCGTGAGACCCCCCATCGCTGTGTGCGTGAGTCCCCCCTCACTGTGTGCGTGAGTCCCCCCCCAGCTGTGTGCGTGATTCCCCCCCTCGCTGTGTGCGTGATTCCCCCCTCGCTGTGTGCGTGAGCCCCCCTCGCTGTGTGCGTGAGTCCCCCCCCGTTGTGTGCGTGAGCCCCCCTCGCTGTGTGCGTGAGTCCCCCCTCGCTGTGTGCGTGAGCCCCCCTCGCTGTGTGCGTGAGCCCCCCTCGCTGTGTGCGTGAGCCCCCCTCGCTGTGTGCGTGAGTCCCCCCTCGCTGTGTGCGTGAGCCCCCCTCGCTGTGTGCGTGAGTCCCCACCCTCGCTGTGTGCGTGTGTCCCCCCCTCGCTGTGTGCATGTGTCCCCCCTCTCTGTGTGCGTGTGTCCCCCCCTCGCTGTGTGCGTGAGTCCCCCCCTCGCTGTGTGCGTGAGTCCCCCCCTCGCTGTGTGCGTGTATCCCCCCCTCGCTGTGTGCGTGCGTGTCCCCCCCTCGCTGTGTGCGTGAGCGTGTCCCTCCTTCGCTGTCTGTGAGCGTGTCCCTCCTTCGCTGTGTGTGCGTGACTCCCACCCTTGCTGTGTGCGTGAGTCCCACCCTCGCTGTGTGCGTGAGTCCCCACCCTCGCTGTGTGCGTGTGTCCCCCCCTCGCTGTGTGCATGTGTCCCCCCTCGCTGTGTGCGTGTGTCCCCCCCCTCGCTGTGTGCGTGAGTCCCCCCCTCGCTGTGTGCGTGTATCCCCCCTTCGCTGTGTGCGTGCGTGTCCCCCCCTCGCTGTGTGCGTGCGTGTCCCCCCCTCGCTGTGTGCGTGAGCGTGTCCCTCCTTCGCTGTCTGTGAGCGTGTCCCTCCTTCGCTGTGTGCGTGAGACCCCCCCTCGCTGTGTGCGTGCGTGTCCCCCCCTCGCTGTGTGCGTGAGACCCCCCCTCGCTGTGTGCGTGAGCGTGTCCCTCCTTCGCTGTGTGCGTGAGACCCCCCTCGCTGTGTGTGATTCCCCCCCCTCGCTGTGTGCGTGTGTCCCCCCCCACGCTGTGTGCGTGAGACCCCCCATCGCTGTGTGCGTGCGTTTTCCCCCCTCGCTGTGTGCGTGAGACCCCCCCTCGCTGTGTGCGTGAGCCCCCCCCTCGCTGTGTGCGTGAGTCCCCCCCTCGCTGTGTGCGTGAGCCCCCCCCTCGCTGTGTGCGTGTGCCCTACCTCGCTGTGTGCGTGTGTCCCCCCCTCGCTGTGTGCGAGCGTGTCCCCTCCTCGCTGTGTGCGTGAGTCCCCCCCCTCGCTGTGTGCGTGAGTCCCCCCCCTCGCTGTGTGCGTGAGTCCCCCCCCGCTGTGTGCGTGAGCCCCCCCCTCGCTGTGTGCGTGAGTCCCCCCCCTCGCTGTGTGCGTGAGTCGCCCCCCTCGCTGTGTGCGTGTGTCCCCCCCCTCGCTGTGTGCGTGAGTCGCCCACCTCGCTATGTGCGTGTGTCCCCGCTCGCTGTGTGCGTGAGTGTGTCCCTCCTTCGCTGTGTGTGCGTGTGACCCCCTCGCTGTGTGCGTGTGTCCCCCCCTCGCTGTGTGCGTGTGTCCCCCCCTCGCTGTGTGCGTGAGCCCCCCCCTCGCTGTGTGCGTGTGCCCCACCTTGCTGTGTGCGTGTGTCCCCCCCTCGTTGTGTGCGTGAGCGTGTCCCTCCTTCACTGTGTGTGCGTGTGTCCCCCCCTCGCTGTGTGCGTGAGTCCCCCCTCGCTGTGTGCGTGTGTCCCCCCCTCGCTGTGTGCGTGAGTCCCCCCCTCGCTGTGTGCGTGAGTCCCCCCCTCACTGTGTGCGTGAGTCCCCCCCTCGCTGTGTGCGTGAGTCCCCCCCTCGCTGTGTGCGTGTGTCCCCCCCTCGCTGTGTGCATGTGTCCCCCCTCGCTGTGTGCGTGTGTCCCCCCCCCGTCGCTGTGTGCGTGAGTCCCCCCCTCGCTGTGTGCGTGTGTCCCCCCCTCGCTGTGTGCGTGCGTGTCCCCCCCTCGCTGTGTGCGTGTGTGTCCCTCCATCGCTGTGTGCGTGAGACTCCCCCTCGCTGTGTGCGTGTTCCCCCCTCGCTGTGTGCGTGAGCGTGTCCCTCCTTCGCTGTGTGCGTGAGACCCCCCTCGCTGTGTGCGTGTTCCCCCCTCGCTGTGTGCGTGAGCGTGTCCCTCCTTCGCTGTGTGCGTGAGACCCCCCTCGCTGTGTGCGTGTGTCCCCCCCCTCGCTGTGTGCGTGAGACCCCCCTCACTGTGTGCGTGAGTCCCCCCCCAGCTGTGTGCGTGATTCCCCCCCTCGCTGTGTGCGTGAGTCCCACCCTCGCTGTGTGCGTGAGTCCCCACCCTCGCTGTGTGCGTGTGTCCCCCCCTCGCTGTGTGCTTGTGTCCCCCCTCGCTGTGTGCGTGTGTCCCCCCCCTCGCTGTGTGCGTGAGTCCCCCCCTCGCTGTGTGCGTGTATCCCCCCCTCGCTGTGTGCGTGCGTGTCCCCCCCTCGCTGTGTGCGTGAGCGTGTCCCTCCTTCGCTGTCTGTGAGCGTGTCCCTCCTTCGCTGTGTGCGTGCGTGTCCCCCCCTCGCTGTGTGCGTGAGACCCCCCCTCGCTGTGTGCGTGAGCGTGTCCCTCCTTCGCTGTGTGCGTGAGACCCCCCTCGCTGTGTGCGAGTCCCCCCCCTCGCTGTGTGCGTGTGTGTCCCCCCTCGCTGTGTGCGTGAGACCCCCCATCGCTGTGTGCGTGAGTCCCCCCTCACTGTGTGCGTGAGTCCCCCCCCAGCTGTGTGCGTGATTCCCCCCCTCGCTGTGTGCGTGATTCCCCCCTCGCTGTGTGCGTGAGCCCCCCTCGCTGTGTGCGTGAGTCCCCCCCCGTTGTGTGCGTGAGCCCCCCTCGCTGTGTGCGTGAGTCCTCCCTCGCTGTGTGCGTGAGCCCCCCTCGCTGTGTGCGTGAGCCCCCCTCGCTGTGTGCGTGAGTCCCCCCTCGCTGTGTGCGTGAGCCCCCCTCGCTGTGTGCGTGAGCCCCCCTCGCTGTGTGCGTGAGTCCCCACCCTCGCTGTGTGCGTGTGTCCCCCCCTCGCTGTGTGCATGTGTCCCCCCTCTCTGTGTGCGTGTGTCCCCCCCTCGCTGTGTGCGAGTCCCCCCCCTCGCTGTGTGCGTGTATCCCCCCCTCGCTGTGTGCGTGCGTGTCCCCCCCTCGCTGTGTGTGTGCGTGTCCCCCCCTCGCTGTGTGCGTGAGCGTGTCCCTCCTTCGCTGTCTGTGAGCGTGTCCCTCCTTCGCTGTGTGCGTGAGACCCCCCCCTCGCTGTGTGCGTGAGCGTGTCCCTCCTTCGCTGTGTGCGTGAGACCCCCCTCGCTGTGTGCGAGTCCCCCCCCTCGCTGTGTGCGTGTATCCCCCCCTCGCTGTGTGCGTGCGTGTCCCCCCCTCGCTGTGTGCGTGAGCGTGTCCCCCCCTCGCTGTGTGCGTGAGCGTGTCCCTCCTTCGCTGTCTGTGAGCGTGTCCCTCCTTCGCTGTGTGCGTGAGACCCCCCCTCGCTGTGTGCGTGAGCGTGTCCCTCCTTCGCTGTGTGCGTGAGACCCCCCTCGCTGTGTGCGAGTCCCCCCCCTCGCTGTGTGCGTGTGTACCCCCCTCGCTGTGTGCGTGTGCCCCACCTCGCTGTGTGCGTGTGTCCCCCCCTCGTTGTGTGCGTGAGCGTGTACCTCCTTCGCTGTGTGTGCGTGTGTCCCCCCTCGCTGTGTGCGTGAGCGTGTCCCTCCTTCACTGTGTGCGCGTGTGTCCCCCCCTCGCTGTGTGCGTGAGTCCCCCCTCGCTGTGTGCGTGAGTCCCCCCTCGCTGTGTGCGTGTGTCCCCCCCTCGCTGTGTGCGTGCTTGTGTCCCCCCCTCGCTGTGTGCGTGAGCATGTCCCTCCTTCGCTGTGTGTGCGTGAGACCCCCCCTCGCTGTGTCGTGAGTCCCCCCCACGCTGTGTGCATGAGTCCAACCCTCACTGTGTGCGTGAGTTCCCCCCTCGCTGTGTGCGTGTGCCCCACCTTGCTGTGTGCGTGAGCCCCCCCCTCGCTGTGTGCGTGAGTCCCCCCCCTCCCTGTGTGCGTGAGTCCCCCCCCTCGCTGTGTGCGTGAGCGTGTCCCTCCTTCGCTGTGTATGCATGTGTCCCCCCCTCGGTGTGTGCGTGTGTCCCCCCCTCGGTGTGTGCGTGTGTTCCCCCTCGCTGTGTGCGTGTGTCCCCCCCTCGCTGTGTGCGTGAGTCCCCGCTCGCTGTGTGCGTGTGTCCCCCCCTCGCTGTGTGCGTGAGTCCCCCCTCGCTGTGTGCGTGTGTCCCCCCCTCGCTGTGTGCGTGAGTCCCCCCTCGCTGTGTGCGTGTGTCCCCGCTCGCTGTGTGCGTGAGTGTGTCCCCCCCCCCCTCGCTGAGTGCGTGAGCGTGTCCCTCCTTCGCTGTGTATGCGTGTGTCCCCCCCCCTCGGTGTGTGCGTGTGTGTCCCCCTCGGTGTGTGCGTGTGTTCCCCCACGCTGTGTGCGTGTGTCCCCCCCTCGCTGTGTGCGTGAGCATGTCCCTCCTTCGCTGTGTGTGCGTGAGACCCCCCCTCGCTGTGTGCGTGTGTCCCCCCCTCGCTATGTGCGTGAGTGTGTCCCTCCTTCGCTGTGTGTGTGTGTCCCCCTCGCTGTGTGCGAGCGTGTCCCCCCCTCGCTGTGTGCGTGAGTCGGCCCCCTCGCTGTGTGCGTGAGTCCCCACCCTCGCTGTGTGCGTGAGCCCCCCCCTCGCTGTGTGCGTGAGCCCCCCCCCTCGCTGTGTGCGTGAGTCCCCCCCCTCGCTGTGTGCGTGAGTCGCCTCCCTCGCTGTGTGTCCCCCCCCTCACTGTGTTTGTGTGTCCCCCCCCTCGCTGAGTGCGTGTGTACCCCCTCGCTGTGTGCGTGAGCCCCCATCCTCGCTGTGTGCGTGAGCCCCCCCCTCGCTCTGTGCGTGTGTCCCCCCCTCGTTGTGTGCGTGAGCGTGTCCCTCCTTCGCTGTGTGTGTGTGTCCCCCTCGCTGTGTGCGAGCGTGTCCCCCCCTCGCTGTGTGCGTGAGTCCCCCCCCTCGCTGTGTGCGTGTGTCCCCCCCTCGCTATGTGCGTGAGTGTGTCACTCCTTCGCTGTGTGTGCGTGTGTCCCCCCCTCGCTGTGTGCGTGTGTCCCCCCCTCGCTGTGTGCGTGTGTGTCCCCCTCGCTGTGTGCGAGTCCCCCCCTCGCTGTGTGCGTGAGCCCCCCCCTCGCTGTGTGCGTGTGCCCCACCTTGCTGTGTGCGTGTGTCCCCCCCTCGTTGTGTGCGTGAGCGTGTCCCTCCTTCACTGTGTGTGCGTGTGTCCCCCCCTCGCTGTGTGCGTGAGTCCCCCCTCGCTGTGTGCGTGTGTCCCCCCCTCGCTGTGTGCGTGAGTCCCCCCCTCACTGTGTGCGTGAGTCCCCCCCTCGCTGTGTGCGTGAGTCCCCCCCTCACTGTGTGCGTGAGTCCCCCCCTCGCTGTGTGCGTGAGTCCCCCCTCGCTGTGTGCGTGAGTCCCCCCCTCGCTGTGTGCGTGTGTACCCCCCTCGCTGTGTGCGTGAGCCCCCATTCTCGCTGTGTGCGTGAGCCCCCCCCTCGCTGTGTGCGTGTGCCCCACCTCGCTGTGTGCGTGTGTCCCCCCCTCGTTGTGTGCGTGAGCGTGTCCCTCCTTCGCTGTGTGTGCGTGTGTCCCCCCCTCGCTGTGTGCGTGAGCGTGTCCCTCCTTCACTGTGTGCGCGTGTGTCCCCCCCTCGCTGTGTGCGTGAGTCCCCCCTCGCTGTGTGCGTGAGTCCCCCCTCGCTGTGTGCGTGTGTCCCCCCCTCGCTGTGTGCGTGCTTGTGTCCCCCCCTCGCTGTGTGCGTGAGCATGTCCCTCCTTCGCTGTGTGTGCGTGAGACCCCCCCTCGCTGTGTCGTGAGTCCCCCCCACGCTGTGTGCATGAGTCCAACCCTCACTGTGTGCGTGAGTTCCCCCCTCGCTGTGTGCGTGAGCCCCCACCCTCGCTGTGTGCGTGAGCCCCCACCCTCGCTGTGTGCGTGAGCCCCCCCCTCGCTGTGAGCGTGAGTTCCCCCCCCTCCCTGTGTGCGTGAGCCCCCACCCTCGCTGTGTGCGTGAGCCCCCCCCTCGCTGTGTGCGTGAGTCCCCCCTCGCTGTGTGCGTGTGTCCCCCCCTCGCTGTGTGCGTGCTTGTGTCCCCCCCTCGCTGTGTGCGTGAGCATGTCCCTCCTTCGCTGTGTGTGCGTGAGACCCCCCCTCGCTGTGTCGTGAGTCCCCCCCACGCTGTGTGCATGAGTCCAACCCTCACTGTGTGCGTGAGTTCCCCCCTCGCTGTGTGCGTGAGCCCCCACCCTCGCTGTTTGCGTGTGCCCCCACCCTCGCTGTGTGCGTGAGTCCCCCCCCTGCTGTGTGCGTGAGCCCCCACCCTCGCTGTGTGCGTGAGCCCCCCCCTCGCTGTGAGCGTGAGTCCCCCCCCTCCCTGTGTGCGTGAGTCCCCCCCCTCGCTGTGTGCGTGAGCGTGTCCCTCCTTCGCTGTGTATGCGTGTGTCCCCCCCCTCGGTGTGTGCGTGTGTGTCCCCCTCGGTGTGTGCGTGTGTTCCCCCACGCTGTGTGCGTGTGTCCCCCCCTCGCTGTGTGCGTGAGCATGTCCCTCCTTCGCTGTGTGTGCGTGAGACCCCCCCTCGCTGTGTGCGTGTGTCCCCCCCTCGCTATGTGCGTGAGTGTGTCCCTCCTTCGCTGTGTGTGTGTGTCCCCCTCGCTGTGTGCGAGCGTGTCCCCCCCTCGCTGTGTGCGTGAGTCCCCCCCCTCGCTGTGTGCGTGAGTCCCCACCCTCACTGTGTGCGTGAGCCCCCCCCTCGCTGTGTGCGTGAGCCCCCCCCTCGCTGTGTGCGTGAGTCCCCCCCCTCGCTGTGTGCGTGAGTCGCCTCCCTCGCTGTGTGTGTCCCCCCCCTCACTGTGTTTGTGTGTCCCCCCCCCTCGCTGAGTGCGTGTGTACCCCCTCGCTGTGTGCGTGAGCCCCCATCCTCGCTGTGTGCGTGAGCCCCCCCCTCGCTGTGTGCGTGTGCCCTACCTCGCTGTGTGCGTGTGTCCCCCCCTCGTTGTGTGCGTGAGCGTGTCCCTCCTTCGCTGTGTGTGTGTGTCCCCCTCGCTGTGTGCGAGCGTGTCCCCCCCTCGCTGTGTGCGTGAGTCACCCCCCTCGCTGTGTGCGTGAGTCCCCCCCCTCCCTGTGTGCGTGAGTCCCCCCCCCTCGCTGTGTGCGTGAGTCCCCCCCCTCGCTGTGTGCGTGAGTCCCCCCCCTCGCTGTGTGCGTGAGTCGCCCCCCTCGCTGTGTGCGTGAGTCGCCCACCTCGCTGTGTGCGTGTGTCCCCCCCTCGCTGTGTGCGTGTGTCCCCCCCTCGCTGTGTGCGTGTGTGTCCCCCTCGCTGTGTGCGAGTCCCCCCCTCGCTGTGTGCGTGAGTCCCCCATCCTCGCTGTGTGCGTGAGCCCCCCCCCTCGCTGTGTGCGTGTGCCCCACCTTGCTGTGTGCGTGTGTCCCCCCCTCGTTGTGTGCGTGAGCGTGTCCCTCCTTCACTGTGTGTGCGTGTGTCCCCCCCTCGCTGTGTGCGTGTGTCCCCCCCTCGCTGTGTGCGTGTGTCCCCCCCTCGTTGTGTGCGTGAGCGTGTCCCTCCTTCACTGTGTGTGCGTGTGTCCCCCCCTCGCTGTGTGCGTGAGTCCCCCCCTCGCTGTGTGCGTGTGTCCCCCCCTCGCTGTGTGCGTGAGTCCCCCCCTCACTGTGTGCGTGAGTCCCCCCCTCGCTGTGTGCGTGAGTCCCCCCCTCACTGTGTGCGTGAGTCCCCCCCTCGCTGTGTGCGTGAGTCCCCCCTCGCTGTGTGCGTGAGTCCCCCCCTCGCTGTGTGCGTGAGACCCCCCCCTCGCTGTGTGCGTGAGTCCCCCCCTCGCTGTGTGCGTGTGTCCCCCCCTCGCTGTGTGCATGTGTCCCCCCTCGCTGTGTGCGTGTGTCCCCCCCCCCCGTCGCTGTGTGCGTGAGTCCCCCCCTCGCTGTGTGCGTGCGTGTCCCCCCCTCGCTGTGTGCGTGCGTGTCCCCCCCTCGCTGTGTGCGTGCGTGTCCCCCCCTCGCTGTGTGCGTGTGTGTCTCTCCATCGCTGTGTGCGTGAGACCCCCCTCGCTGTGTGCGTGTTCCCCCCTCGCTGTGTGCGTGAGCGTGTCCCTCCTTCGCTGTGTGCGTGAGACCCCCCTCGCTGTGTGCGTGTGTCCCCCCCCTCGCTGTGTGCGTGAGACCCCCCCATCGCTGTGTGCGTGAGTCCCCCCCATCGCTGTGTGCGTGAGTCCCCCCTCACTGTGTGCGTGAGTCCCCCCCCCAGCTGTGTGCGTGATTCCCCCCCTCGCTGTGTGCGTGAGTCCCCCCTCGCTGTGTGCGTGAGTCCCCCCTCGCTGTGTGCGTGAGCCCCCCCGCTGTGTGCGTGAGTCCCCCCCCAGCTGTGTGCGTAAGTCCCCCCCTCGCTGTGTGCGTGAGTCCCCCCCTCGCTGTGTGCGTGAGCCCCCCTCGCTGTGTGCGTGAGTCCCCCCCCTCGCTGTGTGCGTGAGCCCCCCCGCTGTGTACGTGACCCCCCCTCGCTGTGTGCGTGAGCCCCCCCTCGCTGTGTGCGTGAGTCCCCCCTCGCTGTGTGCGTGAGTCCCCCCCCGCTGTGTGCGAGTCCCCCCCCTCGATGTGTGCGTGAGTCCCCCCCTCGCTGTGTGCGTGAGTCCCCCCCTCGCTGTGTGCGTGAGTCCCCCCTCGCTGTGTGCGTGAGTCCCCCCCTCGCTGTGTGCGTGAGTCCCCCCCCTCGCTGTGTGCGTGAGTCCCCCCCTCGCTGTGTGCGTGTGTCCCCCCCTCGCTGTGTGCATGTGTCCCCCCTCGCTGTGTGCGTGTGTCCCCCCCCCGTCGCTGTGTGCGTGAGTCCCCCCTCGCTGTGTGCGTGTGTCCCCCCCTCGCTGTGTGCGTGAGTCCCCCCCCAGCTGTGTGCGTAAGTCCCCCCCTCGCTGTGTGCGTGAGTCCCCCCCTCGCTGTGTGCGTGAGCCCCCCTCGCTGTGTGCGTGAGTCCCCCCCCTCGCTGTGTGCGTGAGCCCCCCCGCTGTGTACGTGACCCCCCCCTCGCTGTGTGCGTGACCCCCCCCTCGCTGTGTGCGTGAGCCCCCCCTCGCTGTGTGCGTGAGTCCCCCCTCGCTGTGTGCGTGAGTCCTCCCCCGCTGTGTGCGTGAGTCCCCCCCCTCGCTGTGTGCGTGAGTCCCCCCCTCGCTGTGTGCGTGAGTCCCCTCCCCTCGCTGTGTGCGTGTGTCCCCCCCTCGCTGTGTGCGTGAGTCCCCTCCCCTCGCTGTGTGCGTGAGCCCCCCCCCTCGCTGTGTGCGTGAGTCCCCCTTCGCTGTGTGCGTGAGCATGTCCCTGCTTCGCTGTTTGTGCGTGTGTCCCCCCCCATCATTGTGTGCGTGTGTCCCTCCTTCGCTGTGTGCGTGAGACCCCCCTCGCTGTGTGCGTGTGTCCCCCCCCTCGCTGTGTGCGTGAGACCCCCCATCGCTGTGTGCGTGAGTCCCCCCTCACTGTGTGCGTGAGTCCCCCCCCAGCTGTGTGCGTGATTCCCCCCCTCGCTGTGTGCGTGAGTCCCCCCTCGCTGTGTGCGTGAGTCCCCCCCCAGCTGTGTGCGTAAGTCCCCCCCTCGCTGTGTGCGTGAGCCCCCCTCGCTGTGTGCGTGAGTCCCCCCTCGCTGTGTGCGTGAGTCCCCCCCCTCGCTGTGTGCGTGAGCCCCCCCGCTGTGTACGTGACCCCCCCCCCCCTCGCTGTGTGCGTGAGCCCCCCCTCGCTGTGTGCGTGAGTCCCCCCTCGCTGTGTGCGTGAGTCCCCCCCTCGCTGTGTGCGTGAGTCCCCCCCTCGCTGTGTGCGTGAGTCCCCTCCCCTCGCTGTGTGCGTGAGTCCCCCCCTCGCTGTGTGCGTGAGTCCCCTCCCCTCGCTGTGTGCGTGAGCCCCCCCCCTCGCTGTGTGCGTGAGTCCCCCCTTCGGTGTGTGCGTGAGCATGTCCCTGCTTCGCTGTTTGTGCGTGTGTGTCCCCCCATGATTGTGTGCGTGTGTCCCCCCATCGCTGTGTGCGTGTGTCCCCCCCTCGCTGTGTGCGTGCGTGTGTCCCCCCCTTGCTGTGTACGTGAGTTACCCCCTCGCTGTGTGCGTGAGCGGGTTCCTACTTCGCTGTGTGAGTGTGTCCCCCCTCGCTGTGTGCGTGAGCCCCCCCCTTCGGTGTGTGCGTGAGCATGTCCCTGCTTCGCTGTTTGTGCGTGTGTCCCCCCCATCATTGTGTGCGTGTGTTCCCCCCCTCGCTGTGTGCATGTGTCCCCCCCTCGCTGTGTGCGTTGTCCCCCCCTCGCTGTGTGCGTGCGTGTGTCCCCCCCTTGCTGTGTACGTGAGTTACCCCCTCGCTGTGTGCGTGAGCGTGTTCCTACTTCGCTGTGTGAGTGTGTCCCCCCCTCGCTGTGTGCGTGAGCATGTCCCTCCTTCGCTGTCTGTGAGCGTGTCCCCCCCTCGCTGTGTGCGAGCGTGTCCCTCCTTCGCTGTGTGTGCGTGACTCCCACCCTCGCTGTGTGCGTGAGTCCCACCCTCGCTGTGTGCGTGAGTCCCCACCCTCGCTGTGTGCGTGTGTCCCCCCCTCGCTGTGTGCGTGAGCGTGTCCCTCCTTCGCTGTGTGTGCGTGACTCCCACTCTCGCTGTGTGTGTGAGTCCCCACCCTCGCTGTGTGCGTGAGTCCCCACCCTCGCTGTGTGCGTGAGTCCCCCCCTCGCTGTGTGCGTGAGCCCCCCCCTCGCTGTGTGCGTGAGCCCCCCTCGCTGTGTGCGTGAGCCCCCCTCACTGTGTGCGTGAGTCCCCCCCCCTCGCTGTGTGCGTGAGCCCCCCCGCTGTGTACGTGACCCCCCCCTCGCTGTGTACGTGACCCCCCCCTCGCTGTGTGCGTGAGCCCCCCCTCGCTGTGTGCGTGAGTCCCCCCTCGCTGTGTGCGTGAGTCCCCCCCCGCTGTGTGCGTGAGTCCCCCCCCTCGCTGTGTGCGTGAGTCCCCCCCTCGCTGTGTGCGTGAGAGCCCCCCATCGCTGTGTGCGTGTGTCCCCCCCCATCATTGTGTGCGTGTGTCCCCCCCTCGCTGTGTGCGTTGTCCCCCCCTCGCTGTGTGCGTGCGTGTGTCCCCCCCTTGCTGTGTACGTGAGTTACCCCCTCGCTGTGTGCGTGAGCGTGTTCCTACTTCGCTGTGTGTGTGTGACCCCCCTCGCTGTGTGCGTGTATCCCCCCATCGCTGTGTGCGTGAGTCCCCTCCCCTCGCTGTGTGCGTGAGTCCCCCCCTCGCTGTGTGCGTGAGAGCCCCCCTCGCTGTGTGCGTGAGCCCCCCCCCTCGCTGTGTGCGTGAGTCCCCTCCCCTCGCTGTGTGCGTGTGTCCCCCCCTCGCTGTGTGCGTGAGTCCCCTCCCCTCGCTGTGTGCGTGAGCCCCCCCCCTCGCTGTGTGCGTGAGTCCCCCCTTCGGTGTGTGCGTGAGCATGTCCCTGCTTCGCTGTTTGTGCGTGTGTCCCCCCCATCATTGTGTGCGTGTGTTCTCCCATCGCTGTGTGCATGTGTCCCCCCCTCGCTGTGTGCGTTGTCCCCCCCTCGCTGTGTGCGTGCGTGTGTCCCCCCCTTGCTGTGTACGTGAGTTACCCCCTCGCTGTGTGCGTGAGCGTGTTCCTACTTCGCTGAGTGTGTGTGACCCCCCTCGCTGTGTGAGTGTGTCCCCCCCTCGCTGTGTGCGTGAGCGTGTCCCTCCTTCGCTGTCTGTGAGCGTGTCCCCCCCTCGCTGTGTGCGAGCGTGTCCCTCCCTCGCTGTGTGCGTGAGTCCCCCACCTCGCTGTGTGCGTGAGCGTGTCCCTCCTTCGCTGTGTGTGCGTGACTCCCACCCTCGCTGTGTGCGTGAGTCCCACCCTCGCTGTGTGCGTGAGTCCCCACCCTCGCTGTGTGCGTGTGTCCCCCCCTCGCTGTGTGCGTGAGTCCCACCCTCGCTGTTTGCGTGAGTCCCCCCCCTCGGTGTGTGCGTGACTCCCACCCTCGCTGTGTGCGTGAGTCCCACCCTCGCTGTGTGCGTGAGTCCCCACCCTCGCTGTGTGCGTGTGTCCCCCCCTCGCTGTGTGCGTGAGCGTGTCCCTCCTTCGCTGTGTGTGCGTGACTCCCACCCTCGCTGTGTGCGTGAGTCCCCCCCTCGCTGTGTGCGTGAGTCCCCCCTCGCTGTGTGCGTGAGTCCCCCCCTCGCTGTGTGCGTGAGCCCCCCTCGCTGTGTGCGTGAGCCCCCCTCACTGTGTGCGTGAGTCCCCCCCCTCGCTGTGTGCGTGAGCCCCCCCGCTGTGTACGTGACCCCCCCCTTGCTGTGTGCGTGAGCCCCCCCTCGCTGTGTGCGTGAGTCCCCCCTCGCTGTGTGCGTGAGTCCCCCCCCGCTGTGTGCGTGAGTCCCCCCCCTCGCTGTGTGCGTGAGTCCCCCCCCTCGCTGTGTGCGTGAGAGCCCCCCATCGCTGTGTGCGTGTGTCCCCCCCCATCATTGTGTGCGTGTCCCCCCCTCGCTGTGTGCGTTGTCCCCCCCTCGCTGTGTGCGTGCGTGTGTCCCCCCCTTGCTGTGTACGTGAGTTACCCCCTCGCTGTGTGCGTGAGCGTGTTCCTACTTCGCTGTGTGTGTGTGACCCCCCTCGCTGTGTGAGTGTGTCCCCCCCTCGCTGTGTGCGTAAGCGTGTCCCTCCTTCGCTGTCTGTGAGCGTGTCCCCCCCTCGCTGTGTGCGAGCGTGTCCCCCCCTTGCTGTGTACGTGAGTTACCCCCTCGCTGTGTGCGTGAGCGTGTTCCTACTTCGCTGTGTGAGTGTGTCCCCCCCTCGCTGTGTGCGTGAGCATGTCCCTCCTTCGCTGTCTGTGAGCGTGTCCCCCCCTCGCTGTGTGCGAGCGTGTCCCTCCCTCGCTGTGTGCGTGAGTCCCCCACCTCGCTGTGTGCGTGAGCGTGTCCCTCCTTCGCTGTGTGTGCGTGACTCCCACCCTCGCTGTGTGCGTGAGTCCCACCCTCGCTGTGTGCGTGAGTCCCCACCCTCGCTGTGTGCGTGTGTCCCCCCCTCGCTGTGTGCGTGAGCGTGTCCCTCCTTCGCTGTGTGTGCGTGACTCCCACCCTCGCTGTGTGCGTGAGTCCCCACCCTCGCTGTGTGCGTGAGTCCCCACCCTCGCTGTGTGCGTGAGTCCCCCCCTCGCTGTGTGCGTGAGCCCCCCCCTCGCTGTGTGCGTGAGCCCCCCTCGCTGTGTGCGTGAGCCCCCCTCGCTGTGTGCGTTGTCCCCCCCTCGCTGTGTGCGTGCGTGTGTCCCCCCCTTGCTGTGTACGTGAGTTACCCCCTCGCTGTGTGCGTGAGCGTGTTCCTACTTCGCTGTGTGTGTGTGACCCCCCTCGCTGTGTGCGAGCGTGTCCCCCCCTCGCTGTGTGCGTGTATCCCCCCATCGCTGTGTGCGTGAGTCCCCTCCCCTCGCTGTGTGCGTGAGTCCCCTCCCCTCGCTGTGTGCGTGAGTCCCCTCCCCTCGCTGTGTGCGTGAGAGCCCCCCTCGCTGTGTGCGTGAGCCCCCCCCCTCGCTGTGTGCGTGAGCACCCCCCCTCGCTGTGTGCGTGAGTCCCCCCTTCGGTGTGTGCGTGAGCATGTCCCTGCTTCGCTGTTTGTGCGTGTGTCCCCCCCATCATTGTGTGCGTGTGTTCTCCCATCGCTGTGTGCATGTGTCCCCCCCTCGCTGTGTGCGTTGTCCCCCCCTCGCTGTGTGCGTGCGTGTGTCCCCCCCTTGCTGTGTACGTGAGTTACCCCCTCGCTGTGTGCGTGAGCGTGTTCCTACTTCGCTGAGTGTGTGTGACCCCCCTCGCTGTGTGAGTGTGTCCCCCCCTCGCTGTGTGCGTGAGCGTGTCCCTCCTTCGCTGTCTGTGAGCGTGTCCCCCCCTCGCTGTGTGCGAGCGTGTCCCTCCCTCGCTGTGTGCGTGAGTCCCCCACCTCGCTGTGTGCGTGAGCGTGTCCCTCCTTCGCTGTGTGTGCGTGACTCCCACCCTCGCTGTGTGCGTGAGTCCCACCCTCGCTGTGTGCGTGAGTCCCCACCCTCGCTGTGTGCGTGTGTCCCCCCCTCGCTGTGTGCGTGAGTCCCACCCTCGCTGTTTGCGTGAGTCCCCCCCCTCGGTGTGTGCGTGAGTCCCACCCTCGCTGTGTGCGTGAGTCCCACCCTCGCTGTGTGCGTGAGTCCCCACCCTCGCTGTGTGCGTGTGTCCCCCCCTCGCTGTGTGCGTGAGCGTGTCCCTCCTTCGCTGTGTGTGCGTGACTCCCACCCTCGCTGTGTGCGTGAGTCCCCCCCTCGCTGTGTGCGTGAGTCCCCCCTCGCTGTGTGCGTGAGTCCCCCCCTCGCTGTGTGCGTGAGCCCCCCTCGCTGTGTGCGTGAGCCCCCCTCACTGTGTGCGTGAGTCCCCCCCCTCGCTGTGTGCGTGAGCCCCCCCGCTGTGTACGTGACCCCCCCCTCGCTGTGTGCGTGAGCCCCCCCTCGCTGTGTGCGTGAGTCCCCCCTCGCTGTGTGCGTGAGTCCCCCCCCCGCTGTGTGCGTGAGTCCCCCCCCTCGCTGTGTGCGTGAGTCCCCCCCTCGCTGTGTGCGTGAGAGCCCCCCATCGCTGTGTGCGTGTGTCCCCCCCCATCATTGTGTGCGTGTGTCCCCCCCTCGCTGTGTGCGTTGTCCCCCCCTCGCTGTGTGCGTGCGTGTGTCCCCCCCTTGCTGTGTACGTGAGTTACCCCCTCGCTGTGTGCGTGAGCGTGTTCCTACTTCGCTGTGTGTGTGTGACCCCCCTCGCTGTGTGCGTGTATCCCCCCATCGCTGTGTGCGTGAGTCCCCTCCCCTCGCTGTGTGCGTGAGTCCCCCCCTCGCTGTGTGCGTGAGCCCCCCCCCTCGCTGTGTGCGTGAGCACCCCCCCTCGCTGTGTGCGTGAGTCCCCCCTTCGGTGTGTGCGTGAGCATGTCCCTGCTTCGCTGTTTGTGCGTGTGTCCCCCCCATCATTGTGTGCGTGTGTTCCCCCATCGCTGTGTGCATGTGTCCCCCCCTCGCTGTGTGCGTGCGTGTGTCCCCCCCTTGCTGTGTACGTGAGTTACCCCCTCGCTGTGTGCGTGAGCGGGTTCCTACTTCGCTGTGTGTGTGTGACCCCCCTCGCTGTGTGCGAGCGTGTCCCCCCCTCGCTGTGTGCGAGCGTGTCCCTCCCTCGCTGTGTGCGTGAGTCCCCCACCTCGCTGTGTGCGTGAGCGTGTCCCTCCTTCGCTGTGTGTGCGTGACTCCCACCCTCGCTGTGTGCGTGAGTCCCACCCTCGCTGTGTGCGTGAGTCCCCACCTTCGCTGTGTGCGTGTGTCCCCCCCTCGCTGTGTGCGTGAGCGTGTCCCTCCTTCGCTGTGTGTGCGTGACTCCCACCCTCGCTGTGTGCGTGAGTCCCACCCTCGCTGTGTGCGTGAGTCCCCACCCTCGCTGTGTGCGTGTGTCCCCCCCTCGCTGTGTGCATGTGTCCCCCCTCGCTGTGTGCGTGTGTCGCCCCCCTCGCTGTGTGCGTGAGTCCCCCCCTCGCTGTGTGCGTGCGTGTCCCCCCCTCGCTGTGTGCGTGCGAGTCCCCCCCTCGCTGTGTGCGTGAGCGTGTCCCTCCTTCGCTGTCTGTGAGCGTGTCCCCCCCTCGCTGTGTGCGAGCGTGTCCCTCCCTCGCTGTGTGCGTGAGTCCCCCACCTCGCTGTGTGCGTGAGCGTGTCCCTCCTTCGCTGTGTGTGCGATTCCCCCCCCTCGCTGTGTGCGTGTGTGTCCCCCCTCGCTGTGTGCGTGAGACCCCCCATCGCTGTGTGCGTGAGTCCCTCCTCACTGTGTGCGTGAGTCCACCCCCAGCTGTGTGCGTGATTCCCCCCCTCGCTGTGTGCGTGATTCCCCCCTCGTTGTGTGCGTGAGCCCCCATCGCTGTGTGCGTGAGCCCCCATCGCTGTGTGCGTGAGTCCCCCCCTCGCTGTGTGCGTGAGCCCCCCTCGCTGTGTGCGTGAGCCCCCCTCACTGTGTGCGTGAGTCCCCCCCCCTCGCTGTGTGCGTGAGCCCCCCCGCTGTGTACGTGACCCCCCCCTCGCTGTGTACGTGACCCCCCCCTCGCTGTGTGCGTGAGCCCCCCCTCGCTGTGTGCGTGAGTCCCCCCCCGCTGTGTGCGTGAGTCCCCCCCCTCGCTGTGTGCGTGAGTCCCCCCCTCGCTGTGTGCGTGAGAGCCCCCCATCGCTGTGTGCGTGTGTCCCCCCCCATCATTGTGTGCGTGTGTCCCCCCCTCGCTGTGTGCGTTGTCCCCCCCTCGCTGTGTGCGTGCGTGTGTCCCCCACTTGCTGTGTACGTGAGTTACCCCCTCGCTGTGTGCGTGAGCGTGTTCCTACTTCGCTGTGTGTGTGTGACCCCCCTTGCTGTGTGCGTGTATCCCCCCATCGCTGTGTGCGTGAGTCCCCTCCCCTCGCTGTGTGCGTGAGTCCCCCCCTCGCTGTGTGCGTGAGAGCCCCCCTCGCTGTGTGCGTGAGCCCCCCCCCTCGCTGTGTGCGTGAGCACCCCCCCTCGCTGTGTGCGTGAGTCCCCCCTTCGGTGTGTGCGTGAGCATGTCCCTGCTTCGCTGTTTGTGCGTGTGTCCCCCCCATCATTGTGTGCGTGTGTTCCCCCATCGCTGTGTGCATGTGTCCCCCCCTCGCTGTGTGCGTTGTCCCCCCCTCGCTGTGTGCGTGCGTGTGTCCCCCCCTTGCTGTGTACGTGAGTTACCCCCTCGCTGTGTGCGTGAGCGTGTTCCTACTTCGCTGAGTGTGTGTGACCCCCCTCGCTGTGTGAGTGTGTCCCCCCCTCGCTGTGTGCGTGAGTGTGTCCCTCCTTCGCTGTCTGTGAGCGTGTCCCCCCCTCGCTGTGTGCGAGCGTGTCCCTCCCTCGCTGTGTGCGTGAGTCCCCCACCTCGCTGTGTGCGTGAGCGTGTCCCTCCTTCGCTGTGTGTGCGTGACTCCCACCCTCGCTGTGTGCGTGAGTCCCACCCTCGCTGTGTGCGTGAGTCCCCACCCTCGCTGTGTGCGTGTGTCCCCCCCTCGCTGTGTGCGTGAGTCCCACCCTCGCTGTGTGCGTGAGTCCCCCCCCTCGCTGTGTGCGTGAGCCCCCCCGCTGTGTACGTGACCCCCCCCTCGCTGTGTGCGTGAGCCCCCCCTCGCTGTGTGCGTGAGTCCCCCCTCGCTGTGTGCGTGAGTCCCCCCCCGCTGTGTGCGTGAGTCCCCCCCCCTCGCTGTGTGCGTGAGTCCCCCCCTCGCTGTGTGCGTGAGATCCCCCCATCGCTGTGTGCGTGTGTCCCCCCCCATCATTGTGTGCGTGTGTCCCCCCCTCGCTGTGTGCGTTGTCCCCCCCTCGCTGTGTGCGTGCGTGTGTCCCCCCCTTGCTGTGTACGTGAGTTACCCCCTCGCTGTGTGCGTGAGCGTGTTCCTACTTCGCTGTGTGTGTGTGACCCCCCTCGCTGTGTGCGTGTATCCCCCCATCGCTGTGTGCGTGAGTCCCCTCCCCTCGCTGTGTGCGTGAGTCCCCCCCTCGCTGTGTGCGTGAGCCCCCCCCCTCGCTGTGTGCGTGAGCACCCCCCCCTCGCTGTGTGCGTGAGCATGTCCCTGCTTCGCTGTTTGTGCGTGTGTCCCCCCCATCATTGTGTGCGTGTGTTCCCCCATCGCTGTGTGCATGTGTCCCCCCCTCGCTGTGTGCGTGCGTGTGTCCCCCCCTTGCTGTGTACGTGAGTTACCCCCTCGCTGTGTGTGTGAGCGTGTTCCTACTTCGCTGTGTGTGTGTGACCCCCCTCGCTGTGTGCGTGAGCGTGTCCCTCCTTCGCTGTGTGCGAGCGTGTCCCCCCCTCGCTGTGTGCGAGCGTGTCCCTCCCTCGCTGTGTGCGTGAGTCCCCCACCTCGCTGTGTGCGTGAGCGTGTCCCTCCTTCGCTGTGTGTGCGTGACTCCCACCCTCGCTGTGTGCGTGTGTCCCACCCTCGCTGTGTGCGTGAGTCCCACCCTCGCTGTGTGCGTGAGTCCCCACCCTCGCTGTGTGCGTGAGTCCCCCACCTCGCTGTGTGCGTGAGCGTGTCCCTCCTTCGCTGTGTGTGCGTGACTCCCACCCTCGCTGTGTGCGTGTGTCCCACCCTCGCTGTGTGCGTGAGTCCCACCCTCGCTGTGTGCGTGAGTCCCCACCCTCGCTGTGTGCGTGTGTCCCCCCCTCGCTGTGTGCATGTGTCCCCCCTCGCTGTGTGCGTGTGTCCCCCCCCTCGCTGTGTGCGTGAGTCCCCCCCTCGCTGTGTGCGTGCGTGTCCCCCCCTCGCTGTGTGCGTGCGAGTCCCCCCCTCGCTGTGTGCGTGAGCGTGTCCCTCCTTCGCTGTCTGTGAGCGTGTCCCTCCTTCGCTGTGTGCGTGAGACCCCCCCTCGCTGTGTGCGTGCGTGTCCCCCCCTCGCTGTGTGCGTGAGACCCCCCTCGCTGTGTGCGATTCCCCCCCCTCGCTGTGTGCGTGTGTGTCCCCCCTCGCTGTGTGCGTGAGACCCCCCATCGCTGTGTGCGTGAGTCCCTCCTCACTGTGTGCGTGAGTCCACCCCCAGCTGTGTGCGTGATTCCCCCCCTCGCTGTGTGCGTGATTCCCCCCTCGTTGTGTGCGTGAGCCCCCATCGCTGTGTGCGTGAGTCCCCCCCCGCTGTGTGAGTGTGTCCCCCCCTCGCTGTGTGCGTAAGCGTGTCCCTCCTTCGCTGTCTGTGAGCGTGTCCCCCCCTCGCTGTGTGCGAGCGTGTCCCCCCCTTGCTGTGTACGTGAGTTACCCCCTCGCTGTGTGCGTGAGCGTGTTCCTACTTCGCTGTGTGAGTGTGTCCCCCCCTCGCTGTGTGCGTGAGCATGTCCCTCCTTCGCTGTCTGTGAGCGTGTCCCCCCCTCGCTGTGTGCGAGCGTGTCCCTCCCTCGCTGTGTGCGTGAGTCCCCCACCTCGCTGTGTGCGTGAGCGTGTCCCTCCTTCGCTGTGTGTGCGTGACTCCCACCCTCGCTGTGTGCGTGAGTCCCACCCTCGCTGTGTGCGTGAGTCCCCACCCTCGCTGTGTGCGTGTGTCCCCCCCTCGCTGTGTGCGTGAGCGTGTCCCTCCTTCGCTGTGTGTGCGTGACTCCCACCCTCGCTGTGTGCGTGAGTCCCCACCCTCGCTGTGTGCGTGAGTCCCCACCCTCGCTGTGTGCGTGAGTCCCCCCCTCGCTGTGTGCGTGAGCCCCCCCCTCGCTGTGTGCGTGAGCCCCCCTCGCTGTGTGCGTGAGCCCCCCTCACTGTGTGCGTGAGTCCCCCCCCTCGCTGTGTGCGTGAGCCCCCCCGCTGTGTACGTGACCCCCCCCTCGCTGTGTACGTGACCCCCCCCTCGCTGTGTGCGTGAGCCCCCCCTCGCTGTGTGCGTGAGTCCCCCCTCGCTGTGTGCGTGAGTCCCCCCCCGCTGTGTGCGTGAGTCCCCCCCCTCGCTGTGTGCGTGAGTCCCCCCCTCGCTGTGTGCGTGAGAGCCCCCCATCGCTGTGTGCGTGTGTCCCCCCCCATCATTGTGTGCGTGTGTCCCCCCCTCGCTGTGTGCGTTGTCCCCCCCTCGCTGTGTGCGTTGTCCCCCCCTCGCTGTGTGCGTGCGTGTGTCCCCCCCTTGCTGTGTACGTGAGTTACCCCCTCGCTGTGTGCGTGAGCGTGTTCCTACTTCGCTGAGTGTGTGTGACCCCCCTCGCTGTGTGAGTGTGTCCCCCCCTCGCTGTGTGCGTGAGCGTGTCCCTCCTTCGCTGTCTGTGAGCGTGTCCCCCCCTCGCTGTGTGCGAGCGTGTCCCTCCCTCGCTGTGTGCGTGAGTCCCCCACCTCGCTGTGTGCGTGAGCGTGTCCCTCCTTCGCTGTGTGTGCGTGACTCCCACCCTCGCTGTGTGCGTGAGTCCCACCCTCGCTGTGTGCGTGAGTCCCCACCCTCGCTGTGTGCGTGTGTCCCCCCCTCGCTGTGTGCGTGAGTCCCACCCTCGCTGTTTGCGTGAGTCCCCCCCCTCGGTGTGTGCGTGAGTCCCACCCTCGCTGTGTGCGTGAGTCCCACCCTCGCTGTGTGCGTGAGTCCCCACCCTCGCTGTGTGCGTGTGTCCCCCCCTCGCTGTGTGCGTGAGCGTGTCCCTCCTTCGCTGTGTGTGCGTGACTCCCACCCTCGCTGTGTGCGTGAGTCCCCCCCTCGCTGTGTGCGTGAGTCCCCCCTCGCTGTGTGCGTGAGTCCCCCCCTCGCTGTGTGCGTGAGCCCCCCTCGCTGTGTGCGTGAGCCCCCCTCACTGTGTGCGTGAGTCCCCCCCCTCGCTGTGTGCGTGAGCCCCCCCGCTGTGTACGTGACCCCCCCCCTCGCTGTGTGCGTGAGCCCCCCCTCGCTGTGTGCGTGAGTCCCCCCTCGCTGTGTGCGTGAGTCCCCCCCCGCTGTGTGCGTGAGTCCCCCCCCTCGCTGTGTGCGTGAGTCCCCCCCTCGCTGTGTGCGTGAGAGCCCCCCATCGCTGTGTGCGTGTGTCCCCCCCCATCATTGTGTGCGTGTGTCCCCCCCTCGCTGTGTGCGTTGTCCCCCCCTCGCTGTGTGCGTGCGTGTGTCCCCCCCTTGCTGTGTACGTGAGTTACCCCCTCGCTGTGTGCGTGAGCGTGTTCCTACTTCGCTGTGTGTGTGTGACCCCCCTCGCTGTGTGCGTGTATCCCCCCATCGCTGTGTGCGTGAGTCCCCTCCCCTCGCTGTGTGCGTGAGTCCCCCCCTCGCTGTGTGCGTGAGCCCCCCCCCTCGCTGTGTGCGTGAGCACCCCCCCTCGCTGTGTGCGTGAGTCCCCCCTTCGGTGTGTGCGTGAGCATGTCCCTGCTTCGCTGTTTGTGCGTGTGTCCCCCCCATCATTGTGTGCGTGTGTTCCCCCATCGCTGTGTGCATGTGTCCCCCCCTCGCTGTGTGCGTGCGTGTGTCCCCCCCTTGCTGTGTACGTGAGTTACCCCCTCGCTGTGTGCGTGAGCGGGTTCCTACTTCGCTGTGTGTGTGTGACCCCCCTCGCTGTGTGCGAGCGTGTCCCCCCCTCGCTGTGTGCGAGCGTGTCCCTCCCTCGCTGTGTGCGTGAGTCCCCCACCTCGCTGTGTGCGTGAGCGTGTCCCTCCTTCGCTGTGTGTGCGTGACTCCCACCCTCGCTGTGTGCGTGAGTCCCACCCTCGCTGTGTGCGTGAGTCCCCACCTTCGCTGTGTGCGTGTGTCCCCCCCTCGCTGTGTGCGTGAGCGTGTCCCTCCTTCGATGTGTGTGCGTGACTCCCACCCTCGCTGTGTGCGTGAGTCCCACCCTCGCTGTGTGCGTGAGTCCCCACCCTCGCTGTGTGCGTGTGTCCCCCCCTCGCTGTGTGCATGTGTCCCCCCTCGCTGTGTGCGTGTGTCGCCCCCCTCGCTGTGTGCGTGAGTCCCCCCCTCGCTGTGTGCGTGCGTGTCCCCCCCTCGCTGTGTGCGTGCGAGTCCCCCCCTCGCTGTGTGCGTGAGCGTGTCCCTCCTTCGCTGTCTGTGAGCGTGTCCCCCCCTCGCTGTGTGCGAGCGTGTCCCTCCCTCGCTGTGTGCGTGAGTCCCCCACCTCGCTGTGTGCGTGAGCGTGTCCCTCCTTCGCTGTGTGTGCGATTCCCCCCCCTCGCTGTGTGCGTGTGTGTCCCCCCTCGCTGTGTGCGTGAGACCCCCCATCGCTGTGTGCGTGAGTCCCTCCTCACTGTGTGCGTGAGTCCACCCCCAGCTGTGTGCGTGATTCCCCCCCTCGCTGTGTGCGTGATTCCCCCCTCGTTGTGTGCGTGAGCCCCCATCGCTGTGTGCGTGAGCCCCCATCGCTGTGTGCGTGAGTCCCCCCCTCGCTGTGTGCGTGAGCCCCCCTCGCTGTGTGCGTGAGCCCCCCTCACTGTGTGCGTGAGTCCCCCCCCTCGCTGTGTGCGTGAGCCCCCCCGCTGTGTACGTGACCCCCCCCTCGCTGTGTACGTGACCCCCCCCTCGCTGTGTGCGTGAGCCCCCCCTCGCTGTGTGCGTGAGTCCCCCCCCGCTGTGTGCGTGAGTCCCCCCCCTCGCTGTGTGCGTGAGTCCCCCCCTCGCTGTGTGCGTGAGAGCCCCCCATCGCTGTGTGCGTGTGTCCCCCCCCATCATTGTGTGCGTGTGTCCCCCCCTCGCTGTGTGCGTTGTCCCCCCCTCGCTGTGTGCGTGCGTGTGTCCCCCACTTGCTGTGTACGTGAGTTACCCCCTCGCTGTGTGCGTGAGCGTGTTCCTACTTCGCTGTGTGTGTGTGACCCCCCTTGCTGTGTGCGTGTATCCCCCCATCGCTGTGTGCGTGAGTCCCCTCCCCTCGCTGTGTGCGTGAGTCCCCCCCTCGCTGTGTGCGTGAGAGCCCCCCTCGCTGTGTGCGTGAGCCCCCCCCCTCGCTGTGTGCGTGAGCACCCCCCCTCGCTGTGTGCGTGAGTCCCCCCTTCGGTGTGTGCGTGAGCATGTCCCTGCTTCGCTGTTTGTGCGTGTGTCCCCCCCATCATTGTGTGCGTGTGTTCCCCCATCGCTGTGTGCATGTGTCCCCCCCTCGCTGTGTGCGTTGTCCCCCCCTCGCTGTGTGCGTGCGTGTGTCCCCCCCTTGCTGTGTACGTGAGTTACCCCCTCGCTGTGTGCGTGAGCGTGTTCCTACTTCGCTGAGTGTGTGTGACCCCCCTCGCTGTGTGAGTGTGTCCCCCCCTCGCTGTGTGCGTGAGTGTGTCCCTCCTTCGCTGTCTGTGAGCGTGTCCCCCCCTCGCTGTGTGCGAGCGTGTCCCTCCCTCGCTGTGTGCGTGAGTCCCCCACCTCGCTGTGTGCGTGAGCGTGTCCCTCCTTCGCTGTGTGTGCGTGACTCCCACCCTCGCTGTGTGCGTGAGTCCCACCCTCGCTGTGTGCGTGAGTCCCCACCCTCGCTGTGTGCGTGTGTCCCCCCCTCGCTGTGTGCGTGAGTCCCACCCTCGCTGTGTGCGTGAGTCCCCCCCCTCGCTGTGTGCGTGAGCCCCCCCGCTGTGTACGTGACCCCCCCCTCGCTGTGTGCGTGAGCCCCCCCTCGCTGTGTGCGTGAGTCCCCCCTCGCTGTGTGCGTGAGTCCCCCCCCGCTGTGTGCGTGAGTCCCCCCCCTCGCTGTGTGCGTGAGTCCCCCCCTCGCTGTGTGCGTGAGATCCCCCCATCGCTGTGTGCGTGTGTCCCCCCCCATCATTGTGTGCGTGTGTCCCCCCCTCGCTGTGTGCGTTGTCCCCCCCTCGCTGTGTGCGTGCGTGTGTCCCCCCCTTGCTGTGTACGTGAGTTACCCCCTCGCTGTGTGCGTGAGCGTGTTCCTACTTCGCTGTGTGTGTGTGACCCCCCTCGCTGTGTGCGTGTATCCCCCCATCGCTGTGTGCGTGAGTCCCCTCCCCTCGCTGTGTGCGTGAGTCCCCCCCTCGCTGTGTGCGTGAGCCCCCCCCCCTCGCTGTGTGCGTGAGCACCCCCCCTCGCTGTGTGCGTGAGCATGTCCCTGCTTCGCTGTTTGTGCGTGTGTCCCCCCCATCATTGTGTGTGTGTGACCCCCCTCGCTGTGTGCGTGAGCGTGTCCCTCCTTCGCTGTGTGCGAGCGTGTCCCCCCCTCGCTGTGTGCGAGCGTGTCCCTCCCTCGCTGTGTGCGTGAGTCCCCCACCTCGCTGTGTGCGTGAGCGTGTCCCTCCTTCGCTGTGTGTGCGTGACTCCCACCCTCGCTGTGTGCGTGAGTCCCACCCTCGCTGTGTGCGTGAGTCCCCACCTTCGCTGTGTGCGTGTGTCCCCCCCTCGCTGTGTGCGTGAGCGTGTCCCTCCTTCGCTGTGTGTGCGTGACTCCCACCCTCGCTGTGTGCGTGAGTCCCACCCTCGCTGTGTGCGTGAGTCCCCACCCTCGCTGTGTGCGTGTGTCCCCCCCTCGCTGTGTGCATGTGTCCCCCCTCGCTGTGTGCGTGTGTCCCCCCCCTCGCTGTGTGCGTGAGTCCCCCCCTCGCTGTGTGCGTGCGTGTCCCCCCCTCGCTGTGTGCGTGCGAGTCCCCCCCTCGCTGTGTGCGTGAGCGTGTCCCTCCTTCGCTGTCTGTGAGCGTGTCCCTCCTTCGCTGTGTGCGTGAGACCCCCCCTCGCTGTGTGCGTGCGTGTCCCCCCCTCGCTGTGTGCGTGAGACCCCCCTCGCTGTGTGCGATTCCCCCCCCTCGCTGTGTGCGTGTGTGTCCCCCCTCGCTGTGTGCGTGAGACCCCCCATCGCTGTGTGCGTGAGTCCCTCCTCACTGTGTGCGTGAGTCCACCCCCAGCTGTGTGCGTGATTCCCCCCCTCGCTGTGTGCGTGATTCCCCCCTCGTTGTGTGCGTGAGCCCCCATCGCTGTGTGCGTGAGTCCCCCCCCGCTGTGTGCGTGAGCCCCCCTCGCTGTGTGCGTGAGTCCCCCCTCGCTGTGTGCGTGAGTCCCCCCTCGCTGTGTGCGTGAGCCCCCCTCGCTGTGTGCGTGAGCCCCCCTCGCTGTGTGCGTGAGTCCCCCCTCGCTTTGTGCGTGAGCCCCCCTCGCTGTGTGCGTGAGTCCCCACCCTCGCTGTGTGCGTGTGTCCCCCCCTCGCTGTGTGCATGTGTCCCCCCTCGCTGTGTGCGTGTGTCCCCCCCTCGCTGTGTGCGTGAGTCCCCCCCTCGCAGTGTGCGTGTATCCCCCCCTCGCTGTGTGCGTGAGTCCCCCCCTCGCTGTGTGCGTGTATCCCCCCCTCGCTGTGTGCGTGCGTGTCCCCCCCTCGCTGTGTGCGTGAGCGTGTCCCTCCTTCGCTGTCTGTGAGCGTGTCCCTCCTTCGCTGTGTGCATGAGACCCCCCTCGCTCTGTGCGTGAGCGTGTCCCTCCTTCGCTGTGTGCGTGAGACCCCCCTCGCTGTGTGCGAGTCCCCCCCCTCGCTGTGTGCGTGTGTCCCCCCCCTCGCTGTGTGCGTGAGACCCCCCCATCACTGTGTGCGTGAGTCCCCCCTCACTGTGTGCGTGAGTCCCCCCCCAGCTGTGTGCGTGATTCCCCCCCTCGCTGTGTGCGTGATTCCCCCCTCGCTGTGTGCGTGAGCCCCCCTCGCTGTGTGCGTGAGTCCCCCCCCGCTGTGTGCGTGAGCCCCCCTCGCTGTGTGCGTGAGCCCCCCTCGCTGTGTGCGTGAGTCCCCCCCTCGCTGTGTGCGTGAGCCCCCATCGCTGTGTGCGTGAGCCCCCCTCGCTGTGTGCGTGAGTCCCCCCTCGCTGTGTGCGTGAGTCCCCCATCGCTGTGTGCGTGAGTCCCCCCTCGCTGTGTGCGTGAGTCCCCCCCTCGCTGTGTGCGTGAGTCCCCCCCTCGCTGTGTGCGTGAGTCCCCCCCCTCGCTGTGTGCGTGAGCGTGTCCCTCCTTCGCTGCGTGTGTGTGTTCCCCCCCTCGCTGTGTGCGTGAGTCCCCCCCTCGCTGTGTGCGTGAGTCCCCTCCCCTCGCTGTGTGCGTGAGTCCCCCCCTCGCTGTGTGCGTGAGCCCCCCCCCTCGCTGTGTGCGTGAGCCCCCCCCCTCGCTGTGTGCGTGAGTCCCCCCCCCTCGCTGTGTGCGTGAGTCCCCCCCTCGCTGTGTGCGTGCGTGTGTCCCCCCCTTGCTGTGTACGTGAGTTCCCCCCTCGCTGTGTGCTTGAGCGTGTTCCTACTTCGCTGTGTGCGTGAGTCCCCCCCTCGCTGTGTGCGTGTGTCCCACCTCGCTGTGTGCGTGCATGTGTCCCCCCTCGCTGTGTGCGTGTGTCCCCCCCCTCGCTGTGTGCGTGAGAACCCCTATCGCTGTGTGCGTGAGTCCCCCCTCACTGTGTGCGTGAGTCCCCCCCTCGCTGTGTGCGTGAGCCCACCTCGCTGTGTGCGTGAGTCCCCCCCCTCACTGTGTGCGTGAGCCCCCCGCTGTGTGCGTGAGCTTGTCCCTCCTTCGCTGTGTGTGTGTGTTCCCCCCCTCGCTGTGTGCGTGAGTCCCCCCCTCGCTGTGTGCGTGAGTCCCCCCCTCGCTGTGTGCGTGAGTCCCCCCCTCGCTGTGTGCGTGAGTCCCCCCCTCGCTGTGTGCATGTGTCCCCCCTCGCTGTGTGCGTGAGTCCCCCCCTCGCTGTGTGCGTGTGTCCCCCCCTCGCTGTGTGCATGCGTCCCCCCTCGCTGTGTGCGTGTGTCCCCCCCCGTCGCTGTGTGCGTGAGTCCCCCCCTCGCTGTGTGCGTGTGTCCCCCCCTCGCTGTGTGCGTGCGTGTCCCCCCCTCGCTGTGTGTGTGTGTCCCCCCCTCGCTGTGTGCGTGAGCGTGTCCCTCCTTCGCTGTGTGCGTGAGAACCCCCTCGCTGTGTGCGTGTTCCCCCCTCGCTGTGTGCGTGAGCGTGTCCCTCCTTCGCTGTGTGCGTGAGACCCCCCTCGCTGTGTGCGTGTGTCCCCCCCCCTCGCTGTGTGCGTGAGACCCCCCCTCGCTGTGTGCGTGAGTCCCCCCTCACTGTGTGCGTGAGTCCCCCCCCAGCTGTGTGCGTGATTCCCCCCCTCGCTGTGTGCGTGAGTCCCCCCTCGCTGTGTGCGTGAGTCCCCCCTCGCTGTGTGCGTGAGTCCCCCCCGCTGTGTGCGTGAGCCCCCCCGCTGTGTGCGTGACCCCCCCTTCGCTGTGTGCGTGAGCCCCCCCTCGCTGTGTGCGTGATTCCCCCCTCGCTGTGTGCGTGAGCCCCCCTCGCTGTGTGCGTGAGTCCCCTCCCGCTGTGTGCGTGAGCCCCCCTCGCTGTGTGCGTGAGCCCCCCTCGCTGTGTGCGTGAGTCCCCCCTCGCTGTGTGCGTGAGCCCCCCTCGCTGTGTGCGTGAGCCCCCCTCGCTGTGTGCGTGAGTCCCCCCTCGCTGTGTGCGTGAGTCCCCCCTCGCTGTGTGCGTGAGTCCCCCCTCGCTGTGTGCGTGAGTCCCCCCCGCTGTATGCGTGAGCCCCCCCGCTGTGTGCGTGAGTCCCCCCCCAGCTGTGTGCGTGAGTCCCCCCCTCGCTGTGTGCGTGAGTCCCCCCCTCGCTGTGTGCGTGAGCCCCCCTCGCTGTGTGCGTGAGCCCCCCTCGCTGTGCGCGTGAGCCCCCCTCGCTGTGTGCGTGAGTCCCCCCCCTCGCTGTGTGCGTGACCCCCCCCCGCTGTGTGCATGACCCCCCCTCGCTGTGTGCGTGAGCCCCCCCTCGCTGTGTGCGTGAGTCCCCCCCCGCTGTGTGCGTGAGCCCCCCCCGCTGTGTGCGTGAGCCCCCCTCGCTGTGTGCGTGAGTCCCCCCCCTCGCTGTGTGCGTGAGCCCCCCCGCTGTGTGCGTGACCCCCCCCCTCGCTGTGTGCGTGAGCCCCCCCTCGCTGTGTGCGTGAGTCCCCCCCCTCGCTGTGTGCGTGAGCGTGTCCCTCCTTCGCTGCGTGTGTGTGTTCCCCCCCTCGCTGTGTGCGTGAGTCCCTCTCTCGCTGTGTGCGTGAGTCCCCCCCTCGCTGTGTGCGTGAGCCCCCCCCCTCGCTGTGTGCGTGAGTCCCCCCCCCCTCGCTGTGTGCGTGAGTCCCCCCTCGCTGTGTGCGTGAGCGTGTCCCTCCTTTGCTGTGTGTGCGTGTGTCCCCCCCCATCATTGTGTGCGTGTGTCCCCCCATCGCTGTGTGCGTGTGTCCCCCCCTCGCTGTGTGCGTTGTCCCCCCCTCACTGTGTGCGTGCGTGTGTCCCCCCCTTGCTGTGTACGTGAGTTCCCCCCTCGCTGTGTGCGTGAGCGTGTTCCTACTTCGCTGTGTGTGTGTGACCCCCCTCGCTGTGTGAGTGTGTACCCCCCCTCGCTGTGTGCGTGAGTCCCCCCCCTCGCTGTGTGCGTGAGTCCCCCACCTCGCTGTATGCGTGAGTCCCCCCCCTCGCTGTGTGCATGAGTCCCCCTCCTCGCTGTGTGCGTGAGTCCCCCCCCTCGCTGTGTGCGTGAGTCCCCCCCTCGCTGTGTGCGTGAGTCCCCCCCCTCGCTGTGTGCGTGAGTCCCCCCCCTCGCTGTGTGCGTGAGTCCCCCCCCTCGCTGTGTGCGTGAGTCCCCCCCCTCGCTGTGTGCGTGAGTCCCCCCCTCGCTGTGTGCGTGTGTTCCCCCCCTCGCTGTGTGCGTGTGTCCCCCCCTCGCTGTGTGCGTGAGTCCCCCCCCCCGCTGTGTGCGTAAGTCCCCCCCTCGCTGTGTGCATGAGTCCCCCCCTCGCTGTGTGCGTGTGTCCCCCCCTCGCTGTGTGCGTGTGTCCCCCCCTCGCTGTGAGCGTGACTCCCCCCCCCCCCCGCTGTGTGCGTAAGTCCCCCCCTCGCTGTGTGCGTGAGCCCTCCCCTCGCTGTGTGCGTGAGCCCCCCCTCGCTGTGTGCGTGAGCCCCCCCCTCGCTGTGTGCGTGAGTCCCCCCCTCGCTGTGTGCGTGAGTCCCCCCCCAGTTGTGTGCGTAAGTCCCCCCCTCTCGCTGTGTGCGTGAGTCCCCACCCTCGCTGTGTGCGTGAGTCCCCCCCTCGTTGTGTGCGTGTGTCCCACCTCGCTGTGTGCGTGTGTCCCACCTCGCTGTGTGCGTGCATGTGTCCCCCCTCGCTGTGTGCGTGTGTCCCCCCCTCGCTGTGTGCGTGAGAACTCCGATCGCTGTGTGCGTGAGTCCCCCCTCACTGTGTGCGTGAGTCCCCCCCCTCGCTGTGTGCGTGAGCCCACCTCGCTGTGTGCGTGAGTCCCCCCCCTCACTGTGTGCGTGAGCCCCCCCGCTGTGTGCGTGAGCGTGTCCCTCCTTCGCTGTGTGTGTGTGTTCCCCCCCTCGCTGTGTGCGTGAGTCCCCCCCTCGCTGTGTGCGTGAGTCCCCCCCTCGCTGTGTGCGTGAGTCCCCCCCTCGCTGTGTGCATGTGTCCCCCCTCGCTGTGTGCGTGAGTCCCCCCCTCGCTGTGTGCGTGTGTCCCCCCCTCGCTGTGTGCATGCGTCCCCCCTCGCTGTGTGCGTGTGTCCCCCCCCGTCGCTGTGTGCGTGTGTCCCCCCCTCGCTGTGTGCGTGCGTGTCCCCCCCTCGCTGTGTGCGTGTGTCCCCCCCTCGCTGTGTGCGTGAGCGTGTCCCTCCTTCGATGTGTGCGTGAGACCCCCCTCGCTGTGTGCGTGTTCCCCCCTCGCTGTGTGCGTGAGCGTGTCCCTCCTTCGCTGTGTGCGTGAGACCCCACTCGCTGTGTGCGTGTGTCCCCCCCCTCGCTGTGTGCGTGAGACCCCCCATCGCTGTGTGCGTGAGTCCCCCCCCAGCTGTGTGCGTGATTCCCCCCCTCGCTGTGTGCGTGAGTCCCCCCTCGCTGTGTGCGTGAGTCCCCCCCGCTGTGTGCGTGACCCCCCCCTCGCTGTGTGCGTGAGCCCCCCCTCGCTGTGTGCGTGAGTCCCCCCCCGCTGTGTGCGTGAGTCCCCTCCCTCGCTGTGTGCGTGAGCGAGTCCCTCCTTCGCTGCGTGTGTGTGTTCCCCCCCTCGATGTGTGCGTGAGTCCCCTCCCCTCGCTGTGTGCGTGAGTCCCCCCCTCGCTGTGTGCGTGAGTCCCCTCCCCTCGCTGTGTGCGTGAGCCCCCCCCCTCGCTGTGTGCGTGAGTCCCCCCTTCGGTGTGTGCGTGAGCGAGTCCCCTCCCCTCGCTGTGTGCGTGAGTCCCCCCCTCGCTGTGTGCGTGAGTCCCCTCCCCTCGCTGTGTGCGTGAGTCCCCTCCCCTCGCTGTGTGCGTGAGTCCCCCCCCGCTGTGTGCGTGAGTCCCCTCCCTCGCTGTGTGCGTGAGCGAGTCCCTCCTTCGCTGCGTGTGTGTGTTCCCCCCCTCGATGTGTGCGTGAGTCCCCTCCCCTCGCTGTGTGCGTGAGTCCCCCCCTCGCTGTGTGCGTGAGTCCCCTCCCCTCGCTGTGTGCGTGAGCCCCCCCCCTCGCTGTGTGCGTGAGTCCCCCCTTCGGTGTGTGCGTGAGCATGTCCCTGCTTCGCTTTTTGTGCGTGTGTACCCCCATCGCTGTGTGCGTGTGTCCCCCCCCATCATTGTGTGCGTGTGTCCCCCCCTCGCTGTGTGCGTGTGTCCCCCCCTCGCTGTGTGCGTGAGTCCCCCCCTCGCTGTGTGCGTGTGTCCCTCCCTCGCTGTGTGCGTGTGTCCCCCACTCGCTGTGTGCGTGAGTCCCCCCGTCGCTTTGTGCATGTGTCCCCCCCCTCGGTGTGTGCGTGAGCGTGTCCCTCCTTCGCTGTGTGTGCGGGTGTCCCCCGCCTCGCTGTGTGCGTGTGTCCCCCCCTCACTCTGTGCGTGCGTGAGTCCCCCCTCGCTGTGTGCGTGAGTCCCCCCTCGCTGTGTGCGTGAGTCCCCCCTCGCTGTGTGCGTGTCCCCCCCTCGCTGTGTGCGTGAGCGTGTCCCCCCCTCGCTGTGTGCGTGTGTCCCTCCCTCGCTGTGTGCGTGTGTCCCCCACTCGCTGTGTGCGTGTGTCCCCCACTCGCTGTGTGCGTGAGTCCCCCCGTCGCTTTGTGCGTGTGTCCCCCCCCTCGCTGTGTGCGTGTGACCCCCCCTCGCTGTGTGCGTGTGTCCCTCCTTCGTTGTGTGTGCGTGAGACCCCCCTCACCGTGTGCGTGAGTCCCCCCTCGCTGTGTGCTTTAGTCCCCCCCTCGCTGTGTGCATGTGTACCCCCCCTCGCTGTGTGCTTTAGTCCCCCCCTCGCTGTGTGCATGTGTACCCCCCCTCGCTGTGTACGAGCGTGTCCCTCCTTCGCTGTGTGTGAGCGTGTCCCCCCCTCGCTGTGTGTGAGCGTGTCCCCCCCTCGCTGTGTGTGAGCGTGTCCCCCCTTCGCTGTGTGCGTGAGCGTGTCCCCCCCTCGCTGTGTGCGTGAGCGTGTCCCTCCTTCACTGTGTGTGCGTGAGTCCCCCCCTCGCTGTGTGCGTGAGTCCCCCCCCTCGCTGTGTGCGTGAGTCCCCCCCCTCGCTGTGTGCGTGAGTCCCCCCCTCGCTGTGTGCGTGTGTCCCCCCACTCGCTGTGTGCATGTGTCCCCTCTCCTCGCTGTGTGCGTGCGTGTCCCCCCCTCGCTGTGTGCGAGTCCCCCCCCTCGCTGTGTGCGTGAGTCCCCCCCTCGCTGTTTGCGAGTCCCCCCCCTCGCTGTGTGCGTGAGCCCCCCTCGCTGTGCGCGTGAGCCCCCCTAGCTGTGTGCGTGAGTTCCCCCCTCGCTGTGTGCGTGAGTCCCCCCCCGCTGTGTGCGTGAGACCCCTCGCTGTGTGCGTGAGCCCCCCTCGCTGTGTGCGTGAGTCCCCCCCCTCGCTGTGTGCGTGACCCCCCCCTCGCTGTGTGCGTGAGCACCCCCTCGCTGTGTGCGTGAGTCCCCCCCCTCGCTGTGTGCGTGAGCTTGTCCCTCCTTCGCTGCGTGTGTGTGTTCCCCCCCTCGCTGTGTGCGTGAGTCCCCCCCTCGCTGTGTGCGTGAGTCCCCCCCTCGCTGTGTGCGTGAGTCCCCTCCCCTCGCTGTGTGCGTGAGTCCCCCCCTCGCTGTGTGCGTGAGCCCCCCCAACTCGCTGTGTGCGTGAGTCCCCCCCCTCGCTGTGTGCGTGAGTCCCCCCCTCGCTGTGTGCGTGAGCCTCCCCCCTCGCTGTGTGCGTGCGTGTCCCCCACTCGCTGTGTGCGTGTGTCCCCCCCTCGCTGTGTGCGTGAGCGTGTCCCTCCTTCGCTGTGTGCGTGAGACCCCCCTCGCTGTGTGCGTGTTCCCCCCTCGCTGTGTGCATGTGTCCCCCCCCTCGCTGTGTGCGTGTGTGTCCCCCTCGCTGTGTGCGTGAGTCCCCCCCTCGCTGTGTGCGTGAGTCCCCCCCCCGCGGTATGCGTGAGTCCCCCCCTCGCTGTGTGCGTGTGTCCCCCCCTCGCTGTGTGCATGTGTCCCCCCCTCGCTGTGTGCGTGAGTCCTCCCCCTTGGTATGTGCGTGAGTGTGTCCCGCCTTCGCTGTGTGTGCGTGCGTCCCCCCCCTCGCCGAGTGCGTGTGTCCCCCCCTTGCTGTGTGCGTGTGTCCCCCCCTCGCTGTGTGCGTGCGTGCGTGAGCGTGTCCCTCCTTCGCTGTGTGTGCGTGAGTCCCCCCCTCGCTGTGTGCGTGTGTCCCCCCTCGCTGTGTGCGTGTGTCCCCCCCTCGCTGTGTGCGTGTGTCCCCCCCCTCGCTGTGTGCGTGAGTCCCCCCCTCGCTGTGAACGTGAGTCCCCCCGCTGTATGCGTGAGTCCCCCCCTCGCTGTTTGCGTGAGTCCCCCCTCGCTGTTTGCGTGAGTCCCCCCTCGCTGTTTGCGTGAGTACCCACCTCGCTGTGTGTGCGTGTCCCCCCCCTCGCTGTGTGCGTGTGTCCCACCCTCGCTGTGTGCGTGAGCACCCCCCCCTCGCTGTGTGCGTGAGTGCCCGCTTCGCTGTGTGCGTGTGTTCCCCCCCTCGCTGTGTGCGTGTGTCCCTCCCTCGCTGTGTGCGTGTGTCCCCCCCTCGCTGTGTGCGTGTGTACCCCCCTCGCTGTGTGCGTGAGCCCCCCCGTCGCTGTGTGCGTGTGTCCCCCCCTCGTTGTGTGCGTGAGCGTGTCCCTCCTTCGCTGTGTGTGCGTGTATCCCCCCCTCGCTGTGTGCGTGAGTGTGTCCCTCCTTCGCTGTGTGTGCGTGTGTCCCCCCCCTCGCTGTGTGCGTGTGTCCCCCCCTCGCTGTGTGCGTGAGCGTGTCCCTCCTTTGCTGTGTGTGCGTGAGTCCACCCCTCGCTGTGTGCGTGAGTCCCCCCCTTGCTGTGTGCGTGAGTCCCCCCCTTGCTGTGTGCGTGAGTCCCCCCCTCGCTGTGTGCGTGAGTCCCCCCCTCGCTGTGTGCGTGAGTCCCCCCCTCGCTGTGTGCGTGAGTCCCCCCCTCGCTGTGTGCGTGTGTCCCCCCTCGCTGTGTGCGTGAGTCCCCCCCCTCGCTGTGTGCGTGAGTCCCCCCCTCGCTGTGTGCGTGTGTCCCTCCCTCGCTGTGTGCGTGTGTCCCCCATTCGCTGTGTGCGTGAGTCCCCCCGTCGCTTTGTGCATGTGTCCCCCCCCTCGGTGTGTACGTGAGCGTGTCCCTCCTTTGCTGTGTGTGCGTGAGTCCCCACCCTCGCTGTGTGCGTGTCCCCCCCTCGCTGTGTGTGTGTGTGTCCCCCCCTCGCTGTGTGTGTGCGTGTCCCTCCCTCGCTGTGTGCGTGAGTCCCCCCGTCGCTGTGTGCGTGTCCCCCCCTCGCTGTGTGCGTGTCCCCCCCTCGCTGTGTGCGTGTGTCCCCCCCCTCGCTGTGTGCGTGCGTGTGTCCCCCCTCGCTGTGTGCGTGAGTCCCCCCCTCGCTGTGTGCGTGAGTCACCCCCCCTCGCTGTGTGCGTGAGTCCCCCCCCTCGCTGTGTGCGTGAGTCCCCCCCTCGCTGTGTCCGTGAGTCCCCCCCCTCGCTGTGTGCGTGATCCCCCCTCGCTGTGTGCGTGCGTGTCCCCCCCTCGCTGTGTGCGTGAGCGTGTCCCTCCTTCGCTGTGTGTGCGGGTGTCCCCCGCCTCGCTGTGTGCGTGTGTCCCCCCCTCGCTCTGTGCGTGCGTGAGTCCCCCCTCGCTGTGTGCGTGAGGCCCCCCTCGCTGTGTGCGTGAGTCCCCCCTCGTTGTGTGCGTGTCCCCCCCTCGCTGTGTGCGTGAGCGTGCCCCCCCCTCGCTGTGTGTGTGCGTGTCCCTTCCTCGCTGTGTGTGAGCGTGTCCCTCCCTCGCTGTGTGCGTGTGTCCCTCCCTCGCTGTGTGCGTGTGTCCCCCACTCGCTGTGTGCGTGTGTCCACCCGTCGCTTTGTGCATGTGTCCCCCCCCTCGCTGTGTGCGTGTGACCCCCCCTCGCTGTGTGCGTGTGTCCCTCCTTCGTTGTGTGTGCGTGAGACCCCCCTCACCGTGTGCGTGAGTCCCCCCTCGCTGTGTGCTTTAGTCCCCCCCTCGCTGTGTGCATGTGTACCCCCCCTCGCTGTGTGCTTTAGTCCCCCCCTCGCTGTGTGCATGTGTACCCCCCCTCGCTGTGTACGAGCGTGTCCCCCCCTTGCTGTGTGTGAGCGTGTCCCCCCCTCGCTGTGTGTGAGCGTGTCCCCCCCTCGCTGTGTGCGTGAGCGTGTCCCTCCTTCACTGTGTGTGCGTGAGTCCCCCCCCTCGCTGTGTGCGTGAGTCCCCCCCCTCGCTGTGTGCGTGAGTCCCCCCCCCTCGCTGTGTGCGTGAGTCCCCCCCTCGCTGTGTGCGTGAGTCCCCCCCTCGCTGTGTGCATGTGTCCCCTCTCCTCGCTGTGTGCGTGCGTGTCCCCCCCTCGCTGTGTGCGAGTCCCCCCCCTCGCTGTGTGCGTGAGTCCCCCCCTCGCTGTGTGCGAGTCCCCCCCCTCGCTGTGTGCGTGAGTCCCCCCCTCGCTGTGTGCGTGAGCGTGTCCCCCCCTCGCTGTGTGTGTGCGTGTCCCTTCCTCGCTGTGTGTGAGCGTGTCCCCCCCTCGCTGTGTGCGTGTGTCCCTCCCTCGCTGTGTGCGTGTGTCCCCCACTCGCTGTGTGCGTGAGTCCCCCCGTCGCTTTGTGCATGTGTCCCCCCCCTCGCTGTGTGCGTGTGACCCCCCCTCGCTGTGTGCGTGTGTCCCTCCTTCGTTGTGTGTGCGTGAGACCCCCCTCACCGTGTGCGTGAGTCCCCCCTCGCTGTGTGCTTTAGTCCCCCCCTCGCTGTGTGCTTTAGTCCCCCCCTCGCTGTGTGCATGTGTACCCCCCCCTCGCTGTGTGCTTTAGTCCCCCCCTCGCTGTGTGCATGTGTACCCCCCCTCGCTGTGTACGAGCGTGTCCCCCCCTTGCTGTGTGTGAGCGTGTCCCCCCCTCGCTGTGTGTGAGCGTGTCCCCCCCTCGCTGTGTGCGTGAGCGTGTCCCTCCTTCACTGTGTGTGCGTGAGTCCCCCCCTCGCTGTGTGCGTGAGTCCCCCCCCTCGCTGTGTGCGTGTGTCCCCCCTCGCTGTGTGAGTGTGTCCCCCCCTCGCTGTGTGCGTGAGTCCCCCCCCTCGCTGTGTGCGTGAGTCCCCCCCTCGCTGTGTGCGTGAGTCCCTCCCTCGCTGTGTGCATGTGTCCCCTCTCCTCGCTGTGTGCGTGCGTGTCCCCCCCTCGCTGTGTGCGAGTCCCCCCCCTCGCTGTGTGCGTGAGTCCCCCCCTCGCTGTGTGCGAGTCCCCCCCCTCGCTGTGCGCGTGAGCCCCCCTCGCTGTGTGCGTGAGTTCCCCCCCTCGCTGTGTGCGTGAGTCCCCCCCTCGCTGTGTGCGTGAGTCCCCCCCTCGCTGTGTGCGTGAGTCCCCCCCTCGCTGTGTGCGTGAGTCCCCTCCCCTCGCTGTGTGCGTGAGTCCCCCCCTCGCTGTGTGCGTGAGCCCCCCCCCTCGCTGTGTGCGTGAGTCCCCCCCCCTCGCTGTGTGCGTGAGTCCCCCCCCCTCGCTGTGTGCGAGTCCCCCCCTCGCTGTGTGCGTGAGCGTGTCCCTCCTTTGCTGTGTGTGCGTGTGTCCCCCCCCATCATTGTGTGCGTGTGTCCCCCCATCGCTGTGTGCGTTGTCCCCCCCTCACTGTGTGCGTGCGTGTCCCCCCCCCTTGCTGTGTACGTGAGTTCCCCCCTCGCTGTGTGCGTGAGCGTGTTCCTACTTCGCTGTGTGTGTGTGACCCCCCTCGCTGTGTGAGTGTGTACCCCCCCTCGCTGTGTGCGTGAGTTCCCCCCCTCGCTGTGTGCGTGAGTCCCCCACCTCGCTGTATGCGTGAGTCCCCCCCCTCGCTGTGTGCATGAGTCCCCCCCCTCGCTGTGTGCGTGAGTCCCCCCCCTCGCTGTGTGCGTGAGTCCCCCCCCTCGCTGTGTGCGTGAGTCCCCCCCTCGCTGTGTGCGTGTGTCCCCCCCTCACTGTGTGCGTGTGTCCCCCCCTCGCTGTGTGCGTGAGTCCCCCCCCCGCTGTGTGCGTAAGTCCCCCCCTCGCTGTGTGCGTGAGCCCCCCCCTCGCTGTGTGCGTGAGCCCCCCCCTCGCTGTGTGCGTGAGTCCCCCCCCTCGCTGTGCGCGTGAGCCCCCCTCGCTGTGTGCGTGAGTTCCCCCCCTCGCTGTGTGCGTAAGTCCCCCCCTCGCTGTGTGCGTGAGTCCCCCCCTCGCTGTGTGCGTGAGTCCCCCCCTCGCTGTGTGCGTGAGTCCCCTCCCCTCGCTGTGTGCGTGAGTCCCCCCCTCGCTGTGTGCGTGAGCCCCCCCCCCTCGCTGTGTGCGTGAGTCCCCCCCTCGCTGTGTGCGTGAGCGTGTCCCTCCTTTGCTGTGTGTGCGTGTGTCCCCCCCCATCATTGTGTGCGTGTGTCCCCCCATCGCTGTGTGCGTTGTCCCCCCCTCACTGTGTGCGTGCGTGTCCCCCCCCCTTGCTGTGTACGTGAGTTCCCCCCTCGCTGTGTGCGTGAGCGTGTTCCTACTTCGCTGTGTGTGTGTGACCCCCCTCGCTGTGTGAGTGTGTACCCCCCCTCGCTGTGTGCGTGAGTTCCCCCCCTCCCTGTGTGCGTGAGTCCCCCACCTCGCTGTATGCGTGAGTCCCCCCCCTCGCTGTGTGCATGAGTCCCCCCCCTCGCTGTGTGCGTGAGTCCCCCCCCTCGCTGTGTGCGTGAGTCCCCCCCCTCGCTGTGTGCGTGAGTCCCCCCCTCGCTGTGTGCGTGTGTCCCCCCCTCACTGTGTGCGTGAGTCCCCCCCCCCGCTGTGTGCGTAAGTCCCCCCCTCGCTGTGTGCGTGAGCCCCCCCTCGCTGTGTGCGTGAGCCCCCCCCTCGCTGTGTGCGTGAGCCCCCCCCTCGCTGTGTGCGTGAGCCCCCCCCCTCGCTGTGTGCGTGAGTCCCCCCCCAGCTGTGTGCGTGTGTCCCACCTCGCTGTGTGCGTGCATGTGTCCCCCCTCGCTGTGTGCGTGTGTCCCCCCCCTCGCTGTGTGCGTGAGAACCCCTATCGTTGTGTGCGTGAGTCCCCCCTCACTGTGTGCGTGAGCCCACCTCGCTGTGTGCGTGAGTCCCCCCCCTCACTGTGTGCGTGAGCCCCCCCGCTGTGTGCGTGAGCGTGTCCCTCCTTCGCTGTGTGTGTGTGTTCCCCCCCTCGCTGTGTGCGTGAGTCCCCCCCTCGCTGTGTGCGTGAGTCCCCCCCATCGCTGTGTGCATGTGTCCCCCCTCGCTGTGTGCGTGAGTCCCCCCCTCGTTGTGTGCGTGTGTCCCCCTCGCTGTGTGCGTGTGTCCCCCCCCCGTCGCTGTGTGCGTGAGTCCCCCCCTCGCTGTGTGCGTGCGTGTCCCCCCCTCGCTGTGTGCGTGCGTGTCCCCCCCTCGCTGTGTGCGTGTGTCCCCCCCTCGCTGTGTGCGTGAGCGTGTCCCTCCTTCGCTGTGTGCGTGAGACCCCCCTCGCTGTGTGCGTGTTCCCCCCTCGCTGTGTGCGTGAGCGTGTCCCTCCTTCGCTGTGTGCGTGAGACCCCCCTCGCTGTGTGCGTGTGTCCCCCCCCTCGCTGTGTGCGTGAGTCCCCCCCCTCGCTGTGTGCGTGTGTCCCCCCCCTCGCTGTGTGCGTGAGAACCCCTATCGCTGTGTGCGTGAGTCCCCCCTCACTGTGTGCGTGAGTCCCCCCCTCGCTGTGTGCGTGAGCCCACCTCGCTGTGTGCGTGAGTCCCCCCCCTCACTGTGTGCGTGAGCCCCCCAGCTGTGTGCGTGAGCGTGTCCCTCCTTCGCTGTGTGTGTGTGTTCCCCCCCTCGCTGTGTGCGTGAGTCCCCCCCTCGCTGTGTGCGTGAGTCCCCCCCTCGCTGTGTGCGTGAGTCCCCCCCTCGCTGTGTGCATGTGTCCCCCCTCGCTGTGTGCGTGAGTCCCCCCCTCGTTGTGTGCGTGTGTCCCCCCCTCGCTGTGTGCATGTGTCCCCCTCGCTGTGTGCGTGTGTCCCCCCCCCGTCGCTGTGTGCGTGAGTCCCCCCCTCGCTGTGTGCGTGTGTCCCCCCCTCGCTGTGTGCGTGCGTGTCCCCCCCTCGCTGTGTGCGTGTGTCCCCCCCTCGCTGTGTGCGTGAGCGTGTCCCTCCTTCGCTGTGTGCGTGAGACCCCCCTCGCTGTGTGCGTGTTCCCCCCTCGCTGTGTGCGTGAGCGTGTCCCTCCTTCGCTGTGTGCGTGAGACCCCCCTCGCTGTGTGCGTGTGTCCCCCCCCTCGCTGTGTGCGTGAGTCCCCCCCTCGCTGTGAACGTGAGTCCCCCCCGTTGTATGCGTGAGTCCCCCCCTCGCTGTTTGCGTGAGTCCCCCCTCGCTGTTTGCGTGAGTACCCACCTCGCTGTGTGTGCGTGTCCCCCCCCTCGCTGTGTGCGTGTGTCCCTCCCTCGCTGTGTGCGTGTGTCCCCCCCTCGCTGTGTGCGTGTGTACCCCCCTCGCTGTGTGCGTGAGCCCCCCCGTCGCTGTGTGCGTGTGTCCCACCCTCGCTGTGTGCGTGAGCACCCCCCCCTCGCTGTGTGCGTGAGTGCCCGCTTCGCTGTGTGCGTGTGTTCCCCCCCTCGCTGTGTGCGTGTGTCCCTCCCTCGCTGTGTGCGTGTGTCCCCCCCTCGCTGTGTGCGTGTGTACCCCCCTCGCTGTGTGCGTGAGCCCCCCCGTCGCTGTGTGCGTGTGTCCCCCCCTCGTTGTGTGCGTGAGCGTGTCCCTCCTTCGCTGTGTGTGCGTGTGTCCCCCCCTCGCTGTGTGCGTGAGTGTGTCCCTCCTTCGCTGTGTGTGCGTCCCTCCTTCGCTGTGTGTGCGTGAGCGTGTCCCCCCCTCGCTGTGTGCGTGAGTCCCCCCTCGCTGTGTGCGTGTGCCCCCCTCGCTGTGTGCGTGAGTGTGTCCCTCCTTCGCTGTGTGTGCGTGTGTCCCCCCCCTCGCTGTGTGCGTGTGTCCCCCCCTCGCTGTGTGCGTGAGCGTGTCCCTCCTTTGCTGTGTGTGCGTGAGTCCCCCCCTCGCTGTGTGCGTGAGTCCCCCCCTCGCTGTGTGCGTGAGTCCCCCCCTCGCTGTGTGCGTGAGTCCCCCCCTCGCTGTGTGCGTGTGTCCCTCCCTCGCTGTGTGCGTGTGTCCCCCACTCGCTGTGTGCGTGAGTCCCCCCGTCGCTTTGTGCATGTGTCCCCCCCCTCGGTGTGTGCGTGAGCGTGTCCCTCCTTTGCTGTGTGTGCGTGAGTCCCCACCCTCGCTGTGTGCGTGCGTGTGTCCCCCCTCGCTGTGTGCGTGAGTCCCCACCCTCGCTGTGTGCGTGTCCCCCCCTCGCTGTGTGTGTGTGTCCCCCCCCTCGCTGTGTGTGTGCGTGTCCCTCCCTCGCTGTGTGCGTGAGTCCCCCCGTCGCTGAGTGCGTGTCCCCCCCTCGCTGTGTGCGTGTCCCCCCCTCGCTGTGTGCGTGTGTCCCCCCCCTCGCTGTGTGCGTGTGTCCCCCCCCTCGCTGTGTGCGTGAGTCCCCCCCTCGCTGTGTGCGTGAGTCACCCCCCCTCGCTGTGTGCGTGAGTCCCCCCCCTCGCTGTGTGCGTGAGTCCCCCCCTCGCTGTGTGCGTGAGTCCCCCCCTCTCTGTGTGCGTGATCCCCCCTCGCTGTATGCGTGCGTGTCCCCCCCTCGCTGTGTGCGTGAGCGTGTCCCTCCTTCGCTGTGTGTGCGGGTGTCCCCCGCCTCGCTGTGTGCGTGGGTCCCCCCCTCGCTCTGTGCGTGCGTGAGTCCCCCCTCGCTGTGTGCGTGAGTCCCCCCTCGCTGTGTGCGTGAGTCCCCCCTCGCTGTGTGCGTGTCCCCCCCTCGCTGTGTGCGTGAGCGTGTCCCCCCCTCGCTGTGTGTGTGCGTGTCCCTTCCTCGCTGTGTGTGAGCGTGTCCCTCCCTCGCTGTGTGCGTGTGTCCCTCCCTCACTGTGTGCGTGTGTCCCCCACTCGCTGTGTGCGTGAGTCCCCCCGTCGCTTTGTGCGTGTGTCCCCCCCCTCGCTGTGTGCGTGCGTGTGTCCCCCCTCGCTGTGTGCGTGTGACCCCCCCTCGCTGTGTGCGTGTGTCCCTCCTTCGTTGTGTGTGCGAGACCCCCCTCACCGTGTGCGTGAGTCCCCCCTCGCTGTGTGCGTGAGCGTGTCCCTCCTTCACTGTGTGTGCGTGAGTCCCCCCCTCGCTGTGTGCGTGAGTCCCCCCCCTCGCTGTGTGCGTGAGTCCCCCCCCTCGCTGTGTGCGTGTGTCCCCCCTCGCTGTGTGAGTGTGTCCCCCCCTCGCTGTGTGCGTGAGTCCCCCCCCTCGCTGTGTGCGTGAGTCCCCCCCTCGCTGTGTGCGTGAGTCCCTCCCTCGCTGTGTGCATGTGTCCCCTCTCCTCGCTGTGTGCGTGCGTGTCCCCCCCTCGCTGTGTGCGAGTCCCCCCCCTCGCTGTGTGCGTGAGTCCCCCCCCTCGCTGTGTGCGAGTCCCCCCCCCTCGCTGTGCGCGTGAGCCCCCCTCGCTGTGTGCGTGAGTTCCCCCCCTCGCTGTGTGCGTGAGTCCCCCCCTCGCTGTGTGCGTGAGTCCCCCCTCGCTGTGTGCGTGAGTCCCCCCCTCGCTGTGTGCGTGAGTCCCCTCCCCTCGCTGTGTGCGTGAGTCCCCCCCTCGCTGTGTGCGTGAGCCCCCCCCCTCGCTGTGTGCGTGAGTCCCCCCCCCTCGCTGTGTGCGAGTCCCCCCCTCGCTGTGTGCGTGAGCGTGTCCCTCCTTTGCTGTGTGTGCGTGTGTCCCCCCCCATCATTGTGTGCGTGTGTCCCCCCATCGCTGTGTGCGTTGTCCCCCCCTCACTGTGTGCGTGCGTGTCCCCCCCCCTTGCTGTGTACGTGAGTTCCCCCCTCGCTGTGTGCGTGAGCGTGTTCCTACTTCGCTGTGTGTGTGTGACCCCCCTCGCTGTGTGAGTGTGTACCCCCCCTCGCTGTGTGCGTGAGTTCCCCCCCTCGCTGTGTGCGTGAGTCCCCCACCTCGCTGTATGCGTGAGTCCCCCCCCTCGCTGTGTGCATGAGTCCCCCCCCTCGCTGTGTGCGTGAGTCCCCCCCCTCGCTGTGTGCGTGTGTCCCCCCCTCACTGTGTGCGTGTGTCCCCCCCTCGCTGTGTGCGTGAGTCCCCCCCCCGCTGTGTGCGTAAGTCCCCCCCTCGCTGTGTGCGTGAGCCCCCCCTCGCTGTGTGCGTGAGCCCCCCCCTCGCTGTGTGCGTGAGTCCCCCCCCTCGCTGTGCGCGTGAGCCCCCCTCGCTGTGTGCGTGAGTTCCCCCCCTCGCTGTGTGCGTGAGTCCCCCCCTCGCTGTGTGCGTGAGTCCCCCCCTCGCTGTGTGCGTGAGTCCCCCCCTCGCTGTGTGCGTGAGTCCCCCCCTCGCTGTGTGCGTGAGTCCCCTCCCCTCGCTGTGTGCGTGAGTCCCCCCCTCGCTGTGTGCGTGAGCCCCCCCCCTCGCTGTGTGCGTGAGTCCCCCCCCCTCGCTGTGTGCGAGTCCCCCCCTCGCTGTGTGCGTGAGCGTGTCCCTCCTTTGCTGTGTGTGCGTGTGTCCCCCCCCATCATTGTGTGCGTGTGTCCCCCCATCGCTGTGTGCGTTGTCCCCCCCTCACTGTGTGCGTGCGTGTCCCCCCCCCTTGCTGTGTACGTGAGTTCCCCCCTCGCTGTGTGCGTGAGCGTGTTCCTACTTCGCTGTGTGTGTGTGACCCCCCTCGCTGTGTGAGTGTGTACCCCCCCTCGCTGTGTGCGTGAGTTCCCCCCCTCCCTGTGTGCGTGAGTCCCCCACCTCGCTGTATGCGTGAGTCCCCCCCCTCGCTGTGTGCATGAGTCCCCCCCCTCGCTGTGAGCGTGAGTCCCCCCCCTCGCTGTGAGCGTGAGTCCCCCCCCTCGCTGTGTGCGTGTGTCCCCCCCTCACTGTGTGCGTGAGTCCCCCCCCCGCTGTGTGCGTAAGTCCCCCCCTCGCTGTGTGCGTGAGCCCCCCCTCGCTGTGTGCGTGAGCCCCCCCCTCGCTGTGTGCGTGAGCCCCCCCCTCGCTGTGTGCGTGAGCCCCCCCCTCGCTGTGTGCGTGAGTCCCCCCCCAGCTGTGTGCGTGTGTCCCACCTCGCTGTGTGCGTGCATGTGTCCCCCCTCGCTGTGTGCGTGTGTCCCCCCCCTCGCTGTGTGCGTGAGAACCCCTATCGCTGTGTGCGTGAGTCCCCCCTCACTGTGTGCGTGAGTCCCCCCCTCGCTGTGTGCGTGAGCCCACCTCGCTGTGTGCGTGAGTCCCCCCCCTCACTGTGTGCGTGAGCCCCCCCGCTGTGTGCGTGAGCGTGTCCCTCCTTCGCTGTGTGTGTGTGTTCCCCCCCTCGCTGTGTGCGTGAGTCCCCCCCTCGCTGTGTGCGTGAGTCCCCCCCTCGCTGTGTGCATGTGTCCCCCCTCGCTGTGTGCGTGAGTCCCCCCCTCGTTGTGTGCGTGTGTCCCCCTCGCTGTGTGCGTGTGTCCCCCCCCCGTCGCTGTGTGCGTGAGTCCCCCCCTCGCTGTGTGCGTGTGTCCCCCCCTCGCTGTGTGCGTGCGTGTCCCCCCCTCGCTGTGTGCGTGTGTCCCCCCCTCGCTGTGTGCGTGAGCGTGTCCCTCCTTCGCTGTGTGCGTGAGACCCCCCTCGCTGTGTGCGTGTTCCCCCCTCGCTGTGTGCGTGAGCGTGTCCCTCCTTCGCTGTGTGCGTGAGACCCCCCTCGCTGTGTGCGTGTGTCCCCCCCCTCGCTGTGTGCGTGAGTCCCCCCCCAGCTGTGTGCGTGTGTCCCACCTCGCTGTGTGCGTGCATGTGTCCCCCCTCGCTGTGTGCGTGTGTCCCCCCCCTCGCTGTGTGCGTGAGAACCCCTATCGCTGTGTGCGTGAGTCCCCCCTCACTGTGTGCGTGAGTCCCCCCCTCGCTGTGTGCGTGAGCCCACCTCGCTGTGTGCGTGAGTCCCCCCCCTCACTGTGTGCGTGAGCCCCCCAGCTGTGTGCGTGAGCGTGTCCCTCCTTCGCTGTGTGTGTGTGTTCCCCCCCTCGCTGTGTGCGTGAGTCCCCCCCTCGCTGTGTGCGTGAGTCCCCCCCTCGCTGTGTGCGTGAGTCCCCCCCTCGCTGTGTGCATGTGTCCCCCCTCGCTGTGTGCGTGAGTCCCCCCCTCGTTGTGTGCGTGTGTCCCCCCCTCGCTGTGTGCATGTGTCCCCCTCGCTGTGTGCGTGTGTCCCCCCCCCGTCGCTGTGTGCGTGAGTCCCCCCCTCGCTGTGTGCGTGTGTCCCCCCCTCGCTGTGTGCGTGCGTGTCCCCCCCTCGCTGTGTGCGTGTGTCCCCCCCTCGCTGTGTGCGTGAGCGTGTCCCTCCTTCGCTGTGTGCGTGAGACCCCCCTCGCTGTGTGCGTGTTCCCCCCTCGCTGTGTGCGTGAGCGTGTCCCTCCTTCGCTGTGTGCGTGAGACCCCCCTCGCTGTGTGCGTGTGTCCCCCCCCCTCGCTGTGTGCGTGAGTCCCCCCCTCGCTGTGAACGTGAGTCCCCCCCGCTGTATGCGTGAGTCCCCCCCTCGCTGTTTGCGTGAGTCCCCCCTCGCTGTTTGCGTGAGTACCCACCTCGCTGTGTGTGCGTGTCCCCCCCCTCGATGTGTGCGTGTGTCCCACCCTCGCTGTGTGCGTGAGCACCCCCCCCTCGCTGTGTGCGTGAGTGCCCGCTTCGCTGTGTGCGTGTGTTCCCCCCCTCGCTGTGTGCGTGTGTCCCTCCCTCGCTGTGTGCGTGTGTCCCCCCCTCGCTGTGTGCGTGTGTACCCCCCTCGCTGTGTGCGTGAGCCCCCCCGTCGCTGTGTGCGTGTGTCCCCCCCTCGTTGTGTGCGTGAGCGTGTCCCTCCTTCGCTGTGTGTGCGTGTGTCCCCCCCTCGCTGTGTGCGTGAGTGTGTCCCTCCTTCGCTGTGTGTGCGTGTGTCCCCCCCTCGCTGTGTGCGTGAGTGTGTCCCTCCTTCGCTGTGTGTGCGTGAGCGTGTCCCCCCCTCGCTGTGTGCGTGAGTCCCCCCTCGCTGTGTGCGTGTGCCCCCCTCGCTGTGTGCGTGAGTGTGTCCCTCCTTCGCTGTGTGTGCGTGTGTCCCCCCCCTCGCTGTGTGCGTGTGTCCCCCCCTCGCTGTGTGCGTGAGCGTGTCCCTCCTTTGCTGTGTGTGCGTGAGTCCCCCCCTCGCTGTGTGCGTGAGTCCCCCCCTCGCTGTGTGCGTGAGTCCCCCCCTCGCTGTGTGCGTGAGTCCCCCCCTCGCTGTGTGCGTGTGTCCCTCCCTCGCTGTGTGCGTGTGTCCCCCACTCGCTGTGTGCGTGAGTCCCCCCGTCGCTTTGTGCATGTGTCCCCCCCCTCGGTGTGTGCGTGAGCGTGTCCCTCCTTTGCTGTGTGTGCGTGAGTCCCCACCCTCGCTGTGTGCGTGCGTGTGTCCCCCCTCGCTGTGTGCGTGAGTCCCCACCCTCGCTGTGTGCGTGTCCCCCCCTCGCTGTGTGTGTGTGTCCCCCCCCTCGCTGTGTGTGTGCGTGTCCCTCCCTCGCTGTGTGCGTGAGTCCCCCCGTCGCTGAGTGCGTGTCCCCCCCTCGCTGTGTGCGTGTCCCCCCCTCGCTGTGTGCGTGTGTCCCCCCCCTCGCTGTGTGCGTGTGTCCCCCCCCTCGCTGTGTGCGTGAGTGCCCCCCTCGCTGTGTGCGTGAGTCACCCCCCCTCGCTGTGTGCGTGAGTCCCCCCCCTCGCTGTGTGCGTGAGTCCCCCCCTCGCTGTGTGCGTGAGTCCCCCCCTCGCTGTGTGCGTGAGTCCCCCCCCTCTCTGTGTGCGTGATCCCCCCTCGCTGTATGCGTGCGTGTCCCCCCCTCGCTGTGTGCGTGAGCGTGTCCCTCCTTCGCTGTGTGTGCGGGTGTCCCCCGCCTCGCTGTGTGCGTGGGTCCCCCCCTCGCTCTGTGCGTGCGTGAGTCCCCCCTCGCTGTGTGCGTGAGTCCCCCCTCGCTGTGTGCGTGAGTCCCCCCTCGCTGTGTGCGTGTCCCCCCCTCGCTGTGTGCGTGAGCGTGTCCCCCCCTCGCTGTGTGCGTGAGTCCCTCCCTCACTGTGTGCGTGTGTCCCCCACTCGCTGTGTGCGTGAGTCCCCCCGTCGCTTTGTGCGTGTGTCCCCCCCCTCGCTGTGTGCGTGCGTGTGTCCCCCCTCGCTGTGTGCGTGTGACCCCCCCTCGCTGTGTGCGTGTGTCCCTCCTTCGTTGTGTGTGCGTGAGACCCCCCTCACCGTGTGCGTGAGTCCCCCCTCGCTGTGTGCTTTAGTCCCCCCCTCGCTGTGTGCATGTGTACCCCCCCTCGCTGTGTGCTTTAGTCCCCCCCTCGCTGTGTGCATGTGTACCCCCCCTCGCTGTGTACGAGCGTGTCCCTCCTTCGCTGTGTGTGAGCGTGTCCCCCCCTCGCTGTGTGTGAGCGTGTCCCCCCCTCGCTGTGTGCGTGAGCGTGTCCCTCCTTCACTGTGTGTGCGTGAGTCCCCCCCTCGCTGTGTGCGTGAGTCCCCCCCCTCGCTGTGTGCGTGAGTCCCCCCCCCTCGCTGTGTGCGTGAGTCCCCCCCCTCGCTGTGTGCGTGAGTCCCCCCCCTCGCTGTGTGCGTGAGTCCCCCCCTCGCTGTGTGCGTGTGTCCGCCCACTCGCTGTGTGCATGTGTCCCCTCTCCTCGCTGTGTGCGTGCGTGTCCCCCCCTCGCTGTTTGCGAGTCCCCCCCTCGCTGTTTGCGAGTCCCCCCCCTCGCTGTGTGCGTGAGTACCCCCCTCGCTGTGTGCGAGTCCCCCCCCTCGCTGTGTGCGTGTGTCCCCCCCCTCGCTGTGTGCGTGATTCCCCCCCTCGCTGTGTGCGTGAGTCCCCCCCGCTGTGTGCGTGAGCCCCCCTGCTGTGTGCGTGACCCCCCCCTCGCTGTGTGCGTGAGCCCCCCCTCGCTGTGTGCGTGAGTCCCCCCCCGCTGTGTGCGTGAGTCCCCCCCCTCACTGTGTGCGTGAGTCCCCCCCCTCGCTGTGTGCGTGAGTCCCCCCCCTCGCTGTGTGCGTGAGTCCCCCCCTCGCTGTGTGCGTGTGTCCCCCCACTCGCTGTGTGCATGTGTCCCCTCTCCTCGCTGTGTGCGTGCGTGTCCCCCCCTCGCTGTTTGCGAGTCCCCCCCCTCGCTGTGTGCGTGAGTCCCCCCCTCGCTGTGTGCGAGTCCCCCCCCTCGCTGTGTGCGTGTGTCCCCCCCCTCGCTGTGTGCGTGATTCCCCCCCTCGCTGTGTGCGTGAGTCCCCCCTCGCTGTGTGCGTGAGTCCCCCCCGCTGTGTGCGTGAGCCCCCCCGCTGTGTGCGTGACCCCCCCCTCGCTGTGTGCGTGAGTCCCCTCCCCTCGCTGTGTGCGTGAGTCCCCCCCCCTCGCTGTGTGCGTGAGTCCCCTCCCCTCGCTGTGTGCGTGAGTCCCCTCCCCTGGCTGTGTGCGTGTGTCCCCCCCTCGCTGTGTGAGTGTGTCCCCTCCCTCGCTGTGTGCGTGACCGAGTCCCTCCTTCGCTGCGTGTGTGTGTTCCCCCCCTTGCTGTGTGCGTGAGTCCCCTCCCCTCGCTGTGTGCGTGAGTCCCCTCCCCCCGCTGTGTGCGTGAGTCCCCCCCCGCTGTGTGCGTGAGTCCCCCCCCTCGCTGTGTGCGTGAGTCCCCCCCTCGCTGTGTGCGTGAGTCCCCTCCCCTGGCTGTGTGGGTGTGTCCCCCCCTCGCTGTGTGCGTGAGCCCCCCCCCTCGCTGTGTGCGTGAGCCCCCCCCCTCGCTGTGTGCGTGAGTCCCCCCTTCGGTGTGTGCGTGAGCATGTCCCTGCTTCGCTTTTTGTGCGTGTGTCCCCCCATCGCTGTGTGCGTGTGTCCCCCCCCATCATTGTGTGCGTGTGTCCCCCCATCGCTGTGTGCGTGTGTCCCCCCCTCGCTGTGTGCGTGAGTCCCCCCCCTCGCTGTGTGCGTGAGCGTGTCCCTCCTTCACTGTGTGTGCGTGTGTCCCCCCCTCGCTGTGTGCGTGTGTCCCCCCCTCGCTGTGTGCGTGTGTCCCCCCCTCGCTGTGTGCGTGAGTCCCCCCTCGCTGTGTGCGTGAGTCCCCCCTCGCTGTGTGCGTTAGCGTGTCCCTCCTTCGCCGTGTGTGCATGTGTTCCCCCCTCGCTGTGTGCGTGTGTGTCCCCCCTCGCTGTGTGCGTGTCCCCCCCCCTCGCTGTGTGTGTCCCCCCTCGCTGTGTGCGTGTATCCCCCCCTCGCTGTGTGCGTGAGTCCCCCCCTCGCTGTGTGCGTGAGTCCCCCCCTCGCTGTGTGCGTGAGCCCCCCCTCGCTGTGTGCGTGTGTCCCCCCCTCGCTGTGTGCGTGAGTCCCTCCTCGCTGTGTGCGTGTGTCCCCCCCTCGCTGTGTGCGTGTGTCTCCCCCTCGCTGTGTGCGTGAGTCCCCTCCCCTCGCTGTGTGCGTGTCCCCCCCCTCGCTGTGTGCGTGTGTGTCCCCCCTCGCTGTGTGCGTGTGTCTCCCCCTCGCTGTGTGCGTGAGTCCCCTCCCCTCGCTGTGTGCGTGAGCCCCCCTCCTCACTGTGTGCGTGAGCCCCCCCCTCGCTGTGTGCGTGAGCCCCCCCTCGCTGTGTGCGTGACCCCCCCCTCGCTGTGTGCGTGACCCCCCCCTCGCTGTGTGCGTGAGTCCCCTCCCCTCGCTGTGTGCGTGAGCGTGTCCCTCCTTCGCTGTGTGAGTGTCCCCCCCTCGCTGTGTGCGTGAGTCCCCCCCTCGCTGTGTGCGTGAGTCCCCCCTCGCTGTGTGCGTGAGTCCCCCCCTCACTGTGTGCGTGAGTCCCCCCCGCTGTATGCGTGAGCCCCCCCCTCGCTGTGTGCGTGTGTGTCCCCCCCCCTCGCTGTGTGCGTGTGTCCCCCCCTCGCTGTGTGCGTGTGTGTCCCCCCTCGCTGTGTGCGTCTGTCCCCCCCTCGCTGTGTGCGTGAGTCCTCCCCCTTGGTGTGTGCGTGAGTGTGTCCCTCCTTCGCTGTGAGTGCGTGCGTCCCCCCCCTCGCCGAGTGCGTGTGTCCCCCCCTTGCTGTGTGCGTGTGTCCCCCCCTCGCTGTGTACGTGTGTCCCCCCCCTCGCTGTGTGCGTGAGCGTGTCCCTCCTTCGCTGTGTGTGCGTGAGTCCCCCCACTCGCTGTGTGCGTGTGTCCCCCCCTCGCTGTGTGCGTGTGTCCCCCCCCTCGCTGTGTGCGTGAGTCCCCCCCTCGCTGTGAACGTGAGTCCCCCCCGCTGTATGCGTGAGTCCCCCCCTCGCTGTTTGCGTGAGTCCCCCCTCGCTGTTTCCGTGAGTACCCACCTCGCTGTGTGTGCGTGTCCCCCCCCTCGATGTGTGCGTGTGTCCCACCCTCGCTGTGTGCGTGAGCACCCCCCCCTCGCTGTGTGCGTGAGTGCCCGCTTCGCTGTGTGCGTGTGTTCCCCCCCTCGCTGTGTGCGTGTGTCCCTCCCTCGCTGTGTGCGTGTGTCCCCCCCTCGCTGTGTGCGTGTGTCCCCCCCTCGCTGTGTGCGTGAGCCCCCCCGTCGCTGTGTGCGTGTGTCCCCCCCTCGTTGTGTGCGTGAGCGTGTCCCTCCTTCGCTGTGTGTGCGTGTGTCCCCCCCTCGCTGTGTGCGTGAGTGTGTCCCTCCTTCGCTGTGTGTGCGTGAGCGTGTCCCCCCCTCGCTGTGTGCGTGAGTCCCCCCTCGCTGTGTGCGTGTCCCCCCCTCGCTGTGTGCGTGAGTGTGTCCCTCCTTCGCTGTGTGTGCGTGTGTCCCCCCCTCGCTGTGTGCGTGTGTCCCCCCCCTCGCTGTGTGCGTGTGTCCCCCCCTCGCTGTGTGCGTGAGCGTGTCCCTCCTTTGCTGTGTGTGCGTGAGTCCCCCCCTCGCTGTGTGCGTGAGTCCCCCCCTCGCTGTGTGCGTGAGTCCCCCCCTCGCTGTATGCGTGTGTCCCTCCCTCGCTGTGTGCGTGTGTCCCCCACTCGCTGTGTGCGTGAGTCCCCCCGTCGCTTTGTGCATGTGTCCCCCCCCTCGGTGTGTGCGTGAGCGTGTCCCTCCTTTGCTGTGTGTGCGTGAGTCCCCACCCTCGCTGTGTGCGTGTCCCCCCCTCGCTGTGTGTGTGTGTCCCCCCCCTCGCTGTGTGTGTGCGTGTCCCTCCCTCGCTGTGTGCGTGAGTCCCCCCGTCGCTGAGTGCGTGTCCCCCCCTCGCTGTGTGCGTGTCCCCCCCTCGCTGTGTGCGTGTGTCCCCCCCCTCGCTGTGTGCGTGTGTCCCCCCCCTCGCTGTGTGCGTGAGTCCCCCCCTCACTGTGTGCGTGAGTCACCCCCCCTCGCTGTGTGCGTGAGTCCCCCCCCTCGCTGTGTGCGTGAGTCCCCCCCCTCGCTGTGTGCGTGTGTCCCCCCCCTCGCTGTGTGCGTGAGTCCCCCCCTCGCTGTGTGCGTGAGTCACCCCCCCTCGCTGTGTGCGTGAGTCCCCCCCCTCGCTGTGTGCGTGAGTCCCCCCCTCGCTGTGTGCGTGAGTCCCCCCCCTCGCTGTGTGCGTGATCCCCCCTCGCTGTATGCGTGCGTGTCCCCCCCTCGCTGTGTGCGTGAGCGTGTCCCTCCTTCGCTGTGTGTGCGGGTGTCCCCCGCCTCGCTGTGTGCGTGTGTCCCCCCCTCGCTCTGTGCGTGTGTCCCCCCCCTCGCTGTGTGCATGAGTCCCCCCTCGCTGTGTGCGTGAGTCCCCCCTCGCTGTGTGCGTGTCCCCCCTTCGCTGTGTGCGTGAGCGTGTCCCCCCCTCGCTGTGTGTGTGCGTGTCCCTTCCTCGCTGTGTGTGAGCGTGTCCCTCCCTCGCTGTGTGCGTGTGTCCCTCCCTCACTGTGTGCGTGTCCCCCACTCGCTGTGTGCGTGAGTCCCCCCGTCGCTTTGTGCGTGTGTCCCCCCCCTCGCTGTGTGCGTGCGTGTGTCCCCCCTCGCTGTGTGCGTGTGACCCCCCCTCGCTGTGTGCGTGTGTCCCTCCTTCGTTGTGTGTGCGTGAGACCCCCCTCACCGTGTGCGTGAGTCCCCCCTCGCTGTGTGCTTTAGTCCCCCCCTCGCTGTGTGCATGTGTACCCCCCCTCGCTGTGTGCTTTAGTCCCCCCCTCGCTGTGTGCATGTGTACCCCCCCTCGCTGTGTACGAGCGTGTCCCTCCTTCGCTGTGTGTGAGCGTGTCCCCCCCTCGCTGTGTGTGAGCGTGTCCCCCCCTCGCTGTGTGCGTGAGCGTGTCCCTCCTTCACTGTGTGTGCGTGAGTCCCCCCCTCGCTGTGTGCGTGAGTCCCCCCCCTCGCTGTGTGCGTGAGTCCCCCCCCTCGCTGTGTGCGTGAGTCCCCCCCCTCGCTGTGTGCGTGAGTCCCCCCCCTCGCTGTGTGCGTGAGTCCCCCCCCTCGCTGTGTGCGTGAGTCCCCCCCTCGCTGTGTGCGTGTGTCCCCCCACTCGCTGTGTGCATGTGTCCCCTCTCCTCGCTGTGTGCGTGCGTGTCCCCCCCTCGCTGTTTGCGAGTCCCCCCCCTCGCTGTGTGCGTGAGTACCCCCCTCGCTGTGTGCGAGTCCCCCCCCTCGCTGTGTGCGTGAGTCCCCCCCTCGCTGTGTGCGTGAGTCGTCCCCCCCGCTGTGTGCGTGAGTCCCCCCCTCGCTGTGTGCGTGCGTGTCCCCCCCTCGCTGTGTGCGTGAGTCCCCCCCTCGCAGTGTGCGTGAGTCCCCCTCTCGCTGTGTGCGTGAGCGTGTCCCTCCTTCGCTGTGTGTGCGGGTGTCCCCCGCCTCGCTGTGTGCGTGTGTCCCCCCCCTCGCTCTGTGCGTGCGTGTCCCCCCCTCGCTGTGTGCGTGTGTCCCCCCTTCGCTGTGTGTGAGCGTGTCCCCTCTCGCTGTGTGCGTGTGTCCCTCCCTCGCTGTGTGTGCGTGTGTCCCTCCCTCGCTGTGTGTGCGTGTCCCTCCCTCGCTGTGTGTGAGCGTGTCCCCCCCTCGCTGTGTGAGCGTGTCCCTCCCTCGCTGTGTGTGAGCGTGTCCCTCCCTCGCTGTGTGCGTGTGTCCCTCCCTCGCCGTGTGCGTGTGTCACCCACTCGCTGTGTGTGAGTGTCCCCCCTCGCTGTGTGCGTGTGTTCCCCACCTTGCTGTGTGCGTGAGTCCCCCCCTCGCTGTGTGCGTGAGCGTGTCCCTCCTTCGCTGTGTATGCGTGTGTCCCCCCCTCGCTGTGTGCGTGAGCACCCCCCCCTCGCTGTGTGCGTGAGTGTGTCCCTCCTTCGCTGTGTGTGCGTTTGTCCCCCCCCTCGCTGTGTGCGTGTGTCCCCCCCTCGCTGTGTGCGTGTGTCCCCCCCTCGCTGTGTGCGTGTGTCCCCCCCTCGCTGTGTGTGTGAGTCCCCCCCTCGGTGTGTGCGTGAGTGTGTCCCTCCTTCGCTGTGTGTGCGTGTGTCCCCCCCTTCGCTGTGTGCGTGTGTGTCCCCCCCCTCGCTGTGTGCGTGTGTCCCCCCCTCGCTGTGTGCGTGTGTCCCCCCCTCGCTGTGTGCGTGTGTCCCCCCCCTCGCTGTGTGCGTGTGTCCCCCCCTCGCTGTGTGCATGTGTCCCCCCCCTCGCTGTGTGCGTGTGTGTCCCCCCTCGCTGTGTGTGTGAGCGTGTCCCTCCTTCGCTGTGTGTGCATGTGTCCCCCCTCGCTGTGTGCGTGAGACCCCCCATCGCTGTGTGCGTGAGTCCCCCCCTCGCTGTGTGCGTGAGTCCCCCCCTCGCTGTGTGCGTGTGTCCCCCCCTCGCTGTGTGCGTGTGTCCCCCCCTCGCTGTGTGCGTGTGTCCCCCCCTCGCTGTGTGCGTGTGTCCCCCCCCTCGCTGTGTGCGTGTGTCCCCCCCCCCTCGCTGTGTGCGTGTGTCCCCCCCCTCGCTGTGTGCGTGAGCGTGTCCCTCCTTCGCTGTGTGTGCATGTGTCCCCCCTCGCTGTGTGCGTGAGACCCCCCATCGCTGTGTGCGTGAGTTCCCCCCTCGCTGTGTGCGTGAGTCCCCCCCTCGCTGTGTGCGTGTGTGTCCCCCTCGCTGTGTGCGTGTGTCCCCCCCTCGCTGTGTGCGTGTGTCCCCCCTCGCTGTGTGCGTGAGCACCCCCCCCTCGCTGTGTGCGAGTGTGTCCCTCCTTCGCTGTGTGTGCGTTTGTCCCCCCCCTCGCTGTGTGCGTGTGTCCCCCCCTCGCTGTGTGCGTGTGTCCCCCCCTCGCTGTGTGCGTGTGTCCCCCCCTCGCTGTGTGTGTGAGTCCCCCCCTCGGTGTGTGCGTGAGTGTGTCCCTCCTTCGCTGTGTGTGCGTGTGTCCCCCCCTTCGCTGTGTGCGTGTGTGTCCCCCCCCTCGCTGTGTGCGTGTGTCCCCCCCTCGCTGTGTGCGTGTGTCCCCCCCTCGCTGTGTGCGTGTGTCCCCCCCCTCGCTGTGTGCGTGTGTCCCCCCCTCGCTGTGTGCGTGTGTCCCCCCCCCTCGCTGTGTGCGTGTGTCCCCCCCCTCGCTGTGTGCGTGAGCGTGTCCCTCCTTCGCTGTGTGTGCATGTGTTCCCCCCTCGCTGTGTGCGTGAGACCCCCCATCGCTGTGTGCGTGAGTCCCCCCCTCGCTGTGTGCGTGAGTCCCCCCCTCGCTGTGTGCGTGAGTCCCCCCCTCGCTGTGTGCGTGTGTCCCCCCCTTGCTGTGTGCATGTGTCCCCCCCTCGCTGTGTGCGTGAGTCCTCCCCTCCCTGTGTGCGTGAGTGTGTCCCTCCTTCGCTGTGTGTGCGTGCGTCCCCCCCTCGCCGAGTGCGTGTGTGTCCCCCTCGCTGTGTGCGTGAGCGTGTCCCTCCTTCGCTGTGTGTGCGTGTGTCCCCCCCTCGCTGTGTGCGTGTGTCCCCCCCTCGCTGTGTGCGTGTGTCCCCCCTCGCTGTGTGCGTGTGTCCCCCCCCTCGCTGTGTGAGTGTGTCCCCCCCTCGCTGTGTGCGTGAGTCCCCCCCTCGCTGTATGCGTGAGTCCCCCCCTCGCTGTTTGCGTGAGTCCCCCCTCGCTGTTTGCGTGAGTCCCCACCTCGCTGTGTGCGTGTGTCCCACCCTCGCTGTGTGCGTGAGCACCCCCCCCTCGCTGTGTGCGTGAGCACCCCCCCCTCGCTGTGTGCGTGAGTGCCCGCCTCGCTGTGTGCGTTTGTTTCCCCCTCGCTGTGTGCGTGTGTGTCCCCCTCGCTGTGTGCGTGTGTCCCCCCGTCGCTTTGTGCGTGTGTCCCCCCCCTCGCTGTGTGCGTGTGACCCCCCCTCGCTGTGTGCGTGTGTCCCTCCTTCGTTGTGTGTGCGTGAGACCCCCCTCACCGTGTGCGTGAGTCCCCCCTCGCTGTGTGCTTTAGTCCCCCCCTCGCTGTGTGCATGTGTACCCCCCTCGCTGTGTACGAGTGTGTCCCTCCTTCGCTGTGTGTGAGCGTGTCCCCCCCTCGCTGTGTGTGAGCGTGTCCCCCCCTCGCTGTGTGTGAGCGTGTCCCCCCCTCGCTGTGTGCGTGAGCGTGTCCCTCCTTCACTGTGTGTGCGTGAGTCCCCCCCTCGCTGTGTGCGTGAGTCCCCCCCCTCGCTGTGTGCGTGAGTCCCCCCCCCTCGCTGTGTGCGTGAGCCCCCCCCTCGCTGTGTGCGTGTGTCCCCCCACTCGCTGTGTGCATGTGTCCCCCCACTCGCTGTGTGCATGTGTCCCCCCCTCGCTGTGTGCGTGCGTGTCCCCCCCTCGCTGTGTGTGAGCGTGTCCCCCCCTCGCTGTGTGTGAGCGTGTCCCTCCTTCACTGTGTGTGCGTGAGTCCCCCCCTCGCTGTGTGCGTGAGTCCCCCCCCTCGCTGTGTGCGTGAGTCCCCCCCCCTCGCTGTGTGCGTGAGCCCCCCCCTCGCTGTGTGCGTGTGTCCCCCCACTCGCTGTGTGCATGTGTCCCCCCCTCGCTGTGTGCGTGCGTGTCCCCCCCTCGCTGTGTGTGAGCGTGTCCCCCCCTCGCTGTGTGTGAGCGTGTCCCCCCCTCGCTGTGTGTGAGCGTGTCCCTCCCTCGCTGTGTGCACGTGTCCCCCCTCGCTGTGTGTGTGCGTGTCCCTCCCTCGCTGTGTGTATGCGTGTCCCTCCCTCGCTGTGTGTGTGCGTGTCCCACCCTCGCTGTGTGTGTGCGTGTCCCTCCCTCGCTGTGTGTGAGCGTGTCCCCCCCTCGCTGTGTGTGAGCGTGTCCCCCCCCTCGCTGTGTGCGTGTGTCCCCCCCCTCGCTGTGTGTGAGCATGTGTCCTCCCCTCGCTGTGTGCGTGTGTCCCTCCCTCGCTGTGTGTGAGCGTGTCCCTCCCTCGCTGTGTGTGCGTGTGTCCCCCCCTCGCTGTGTGCGTGTGTCCCCCCCTCGCGGTCTGTGTGTACCCTCCCTCGCGGTGTGCGTGTGTCCCCCCCCTCACGGTGTGCGTGTCCCCCCCTCACGGTGTGCGTGTACGCCCCCTCGCGGTCTGCGTGTACCCCCCCTCGCTGGGTGCGTGTCCCCCTCCATCGCTGTGTGCGTGAGTCCCCCCCCTCGCTGTGTGCGTGAGTCTCCCCCCTCGCTGTGTGCGTGAGTCCCCCCCCCGCTGTGTGCGTGAGTCCCCCCACTCGCTGTGTGCATGTGTCCCCTCTCCTCGCTGTGTGCGTGCGTGTCCCCCCCTCGCTGTGTGCGTGAGTCCCCCCCTCGCAGTGTGCGTGAGTCCCCCCCTCGCTGTGTGCGTGAGTCCCCCTCTCGCTGTGTGCGTGAGCGTGTCCCTCCTTCGCTGTGTGTGCGGGTGTCCCCCGCCTCGCTGTGTGCGTGTGTCCCCCCCCTCGCTGTGTGCGTGAGTCCCCCCCTCGCTGTGCGCGTGTCCCCCCCTCACAGTGTGCGTGTGTCCCCCCCTCACAGTGTGCGTGTGTCCCCCCCTCGCTGTGTGCGTGTCCCCCCCCTCGCTGTGTGCGTGTATCCCCCCTCGCTGTGTGCGTGTGTCCCCCCCTCGCTGTGTGCGTGTCCCCCCCTCGCTGTGTGCGTGTCCCCCCTCGCTGTGTGCGTGTGTCCCCCCTTCGCTGTGCGCGTGTGTCCCCCCCTCGCTGTGCGCGTGTGTCCCCCCCCACGCTGTGTTCGTGTGTACCCCCCTCGCTGTGTGCGTGTGTCTCGCCCCTCGCTGTGTGTGAGCGTGTCCCCCCTCGCTGTTTGTGAGCGTGTCCCTCCTTCGCTGTCTGTGAGCGTGTGTCCCCCCCTCGCTGTGTGCGTGTGTCCCCCCCCTCGCTGTGTGCTTGTGTCCCCACCCCTCGCTGTGTGCGTGTGTCCCCCCCCTCGCTGTGTGTGTGTGTGTGTGTGTGTGTCCCCTCGCTGTGTGCGTGTGTCCCCCCCTCACTGTGTGCGTGTGTCCCCACCCCTCGCTGTGTGCGTGTGTCCCCCCCTCGTTGTGTGCGTGTGTCCCCCCTCGCTGTGTGCGTGTGTCCCCACCCCTCGCTGTGTGCGTGTGTCCCCCCCCTCGCTGTGTGCGTGTGTCCCCCCCTCGCAGTGTGCATGTGTCCCCACCCCTTGCTGTGTGCGTGTGTCCCCCCCCCTCGCTGTGTGCGTGTGTGTCCCCCCTCGCTGTGTGCGTGTGTCCCCCCCTCGCAGTGTGCATGTGTCCCCACCCCTTGCTGTGTGCGTGTGTCCCCCGCTCGCTGTGCGCGTGTGTCCCCTCACTGTGTGTGTGCGTGTCCCCACCCCTCGCAGTGTGCGTGTGTGTCCCCCTCGCTGTGTGCATGTGTCCCCCCCTTGCTCTGTGCGTATGTCCCACCCTCGCTGTGTGCGTGTGTCCCCCCCCTCGCTGTGTGCGTGTGTCCCCCCCCCCTCGCTGTGTACGTGTGTCCCCCCCCTCGCTGTGTGCGTGTGTCCCCCCCTCGCTGTGCGCCTGTGTCCCCCCCCTCGCTGTGTGCGTGTGTCCCCCCCTCGCTGTGTGCGTGTGTCCCCCCCTCGCTGTGTGCGTGTCCCCACCCCTCGCTGTGTGTGTGCGTGTCCCCACCCCTCGCTGTGTGCGTGTGTGTCCCCTCGCTGTGTGCGTGAGCGTGTCCCTCCTTCGCTGTGTGTGCGTGTGTCCCCCCCTCGCTGTGTGCGTGTGTCCCCCCCTCGCTGTGTGTGTGTGTGTCCCCCTCGCTGTGTGCGTGTGTCGCCCCGTCGCTGTGTGTGTGTGTCCCCCCCCCTCGCTGTGTGTGTGCGTGTCACTCCCTCGCTGTGTGTGAGCGTGTCCCTCCCTCGCTGTGTGTGAGCGTGTCCCTCCCTCGCTGTGTGTAAACGTGTCCCTCCTTCGCTGTGTACGTGTGTCCCCCCCTCGCTGTGTGCGTGTGTCCCCTCCTCGCTGTGTGCGTGTGTTGCCCCGTCGCTGTGTGTGTGTGTGTCCCTCCCTCGCTGTGTGTGTGCGTGTGTCCCTCCCTCGCTGTGTGTGTGCGTGTCCCAACCTCCCTGTGTGTGTGTGCCCCCCCTCGCTGTGCGTGTGTCCCCCCCTCGCTGTGTGTGAGCGTGTCCCAACCTCCCTGTGTGTGAGCGTGTCCCCCCCTCGCTGTGCGTGTGTCCCCCCCTCGCTGTGTACGTGTGTCCCCCCCTCGCTGTGAGTGTGCATGTCCACTCCCTCGCTGTTTGCTTGTGTCCCCCTCCCTCGCTGTGAGTGTGCATGTCCCCCCCCTCCCTGTGTGCGTGTGTCCTTCCCTCGCTGTGTGCGTGTGTCCCTCCCTCGCTGTGTGCGTGTGTCCCCCCTTGGCTGTGTGCGTGTGTAACCCCCTCGCTGTGTGCGTGTGTCCCCCCCCTCGCTGTGTGCGCGTGTCCCCCCCCTCGCAGTGTGCGTGTGTCCCTCCTCGCTGTGTGCGTGTGTCCCCCCCTCGCTGTGTGCGTGTGTCCCCCCCTCGCTGTGTTCGTGTGTCCCCCCCTCGCTGTGTTCGTGTGTACCCCCTCGCTGTGTGCGTGTGTCCCTCCCTCGCTGTGTGTGTGCGTGTCCCTCCCTCGCTGTGTGTGAGCGTGTCCCTCCCTTGCTGTGTGTGAGCGTGTCCCCCCCTCGCTGTGTGTGAGCGTGTCCCCCCCTCGCTGTGTGTGCGTGTCCCCCCCTCGCTGTGTGCGTGTGTCCCTCCCTCGCTGTGTGTGAGCATGTCCCCCCCTCGCTGTGTGCGTGTCCCTCCCTCGCTGTGTACGTATGTCCCCCCCCTCGCTGTGCGTGTGTCCCCCCTCGCTGTGTACGTGTGTCCCCCCCTCGCTGTGTGTGTGCGTGACCCCTCACTTGCTGTGTGTGAGCGTGTCCCTCCCTCGCTGTGTGTGAGTGTGTCCCTCCCTCGCTGTGTGTGAGCGTGTCCCTCCCTCGCTGTGTGTGAGCGTGTCCCTCCCTCGCTGTGTGTGAGCGTGTCCCTCCCTCGCTGTGTGTGTGCGTGTGTCCCCCCCCATCATTGTGTGCGTGTGTCCCCCCCCTCACTGTGTGCGTGTGTCCCCCCCTCGCTGTTTGTGAGCGTGTCCCTCCTTCGCTGTCTGTGAGCGTGTCCCCCCCCTCGCTGTGTGCGTATGTCCCCACCCCTCCCAGTGTGCGTGTGTCCCCCCCTCGCTGTGTTCGTGTGTCCCCCCCTCACTGTGTGCGTGAGTCCCCCCTCGCTGTGTGCGTGTCCCCCCCCTCGCTGTGTGTGAGCGTGTCCCCCTCTCGCTGTTTGTGAGAATGTCCCCCCCCTCGCTGTGTGGTGTGTCCCCCCCTCGCTGTGTGCGTGTGTCCCCCCTCGCTGTGTGTGCGTGTGTCCCCCCTTGGCTGTGTGCGTGTGTCCCCCCTTGGCTGTGTGCGTGTGTCACCCCCTCGCTGTGTGCGTGTGTCCCCCCCCTCGCTGTGTGCGCGTGTGTCCCCCCTTGGCTGTGTGCGTGTGTCCCCCCTTGGCTGTGTGCGTGTGTCACCCCCTCGCTGTGTGCGTGTGTCCCCCCCCTCGCTGTGTGCGCGTGTCCCCCCCCTCGCTGTGTGTGAGCGTGTCCCCCCCCTCGCTGTGTGCGTGTGTCCCCCCTCGCTGTGTGTGCGTGTGTCCCCCCTTGGCTGTGTGCGTGTGTCCCCCCTTGGCTGTGTGCGTGTGTCACCCCCTCGCTGTGTGCGTGTGTCCCCCCCCTCGCTGTGTGCGCGTGTCCCCCCCCTCGCAGTGTGCGTGTGTCCTCCCCTCGCTGTGTGCGTGTGTCCTCCCCTCGCTGTATTCGTGTGTGTCCCCCCTCGCTGTGTTCGTGTGTCCCCCCCTCACTGTGTGCGTGAGTCCCCCCCCTCGCTGTGTGCGTGTGTCCCTCCTCGCTGTGTTCGTGTGTCCCCCCCTCGCTGTGCGCGTGTGTCCCCCCCTCGCTGTGTTCGTTTGTATCCCCCTCGCTGTGTGCGTGTGTCCCCCCCCTCGCTGTGTGTGAGCGTGTCCCTCCCTCGCTGTTTGTGAGCGTGTCCCCCCTCGCTGTGTGCGTGTGTCCCCCGCTCGCTGTGTGCGTGTCCCCCCCCACCGCTGTATGCGTGTGTCCCCCCCCTCGCTGTGTGCGTGTGTCCCCCCCCTCGCTGTGTGCGTGTGTCCCCCCCCTCGCTGTGTGCGGGTGTCCCCCCCTCGCTGTGTGCGTGTGTCCCCCCCTCGCTGTGTGCGGGTGTCCCCCCCCTCGCTGTGTGCGTGTGTCCCCCCCTCGCTGTGTGCGGGTGTCCCCCCCTCGCTGTGTGCGGGTGTCCCCCCCTCGCTGTGTGCGTGTTCCCCCCCTCGCTGTGTGCGTGTCCCCCCTCTCGCTGTGTGTGTGCGTGTCCCCACCCCTCGCTGTGTGTGTGCGTGTCCCCCCCCTCACTGTGTGCGTGTCCCCACCCCTCGCTGTGTGCGTGTCCCCCCCCTCACTGTGTGCGTGTCCCCCCCCTCACTGTGTGCGTGTCCCCCCCCTCACTGTGTGCGTGTCCCCACCCCTCGCTGTGTGTGAGCGTGTCCTCCCCCTCGCTGTGTGCGTTTGTCCCCCGCCTCGCTGTGTGCGTGTGTCCCCCCCTCGCTGTGTGCGTGTGTCCCCCCCTCGCTGTGTGCGTGTGTCCCCCCCTCGCTGTGTGCGTGTGTCCCCCCCCCGTCGCTGTGTGCGTGTGTCCCCCCCCTCGCTGTGTGCGTGTGTGTCCCCTCGCTGTGTGTGTGCGTGTCCCTCCCTCGCTCTGTGTGTGTGTGTCCCCCCTCGCTGTGTGTGTGCGTGTCCCCACCCCTCGCTGTGTGCGTGTGTCCCCCCCCTCAGTGTTTGTGTGTCCCCCCCTCGCTGTGTGCGTGTGTCCCCCTCGCTGTGTGCGTGTCCCCCCCCTCACTGTGTGCGTGTTTCCCCCCCTGTCCTTTGTGCATGTGTCCCCCCCTCGCTGTGTGTGCGCGTGTCCCCCCTCGCTGTGTGTGTGCGTGTGTCCCCCCTCGCTGTGTGTGAGCGTGACCCCCCCCACTCGCTGTCTGTGAGCGTGTGCCCCCCTCGCTGTGTGTGTGCGTGTGTCCCCCCTCGCTGTGTGTGTGCGTGTGTCCCCCCTCGCTGTGTGTGTGCGTGTGTCCCCCCTCGCTGTGTGTGTGCGTGTGTCCCCCCTCGCTGTGTGTGTGCGTGTGTCCCCCCTCGCTGTGTGTGAGCGTGTCCCCCCTCGCTGTCTGTGAGCGTGTCCCTCCTTCGCTGTCTGTGAGAGTGTCCCCCTCCCTCGCTGTGTGTGTGCGTGTCCTCCCCCTCGCTGTCTATGAGCGTGTCCCCCTCCCTCGCTGTGTGTGTGCGTGTCCTCCCCCTCGCTGTCTATGAGCGTGTCCCCCTCCCTCGCTGTGTGTGTGCGTGTTCCCCCCCTTTGCTGTGTGCGTGTGTCCCCCCCTCGCTGTGTGTGAGCGTGTCCCCCCCTCGCTGTGTGTGAGCGTGTCCCCCCCTCACTGTGTGTGTGCGTGTCCCTCCCTCGCAGTGTGCGTGTGTCCCCCCTCGCTGTGTGCGTGTCCCCCCCTCGCTGTGTGTGAGCGTGTCCCTCCTTCGCTGTGTGCGTGCGTGTGTCCCCCCCTCGCTGTGTGCGTGTGTCCCACCCCTCGCTGTGTGCGTGTGTCCCCCCCTCGCTGTGTGTGAGCGTGTCCCTCCCTCACTGTGTGCGTGTGTCCCACCCCTCGCTGTGTGCGTGTGTCCCCCCTCGCTGTTTGTGAGCATCTCCCCCCCTCGCTGTGTGCGGGTGTCCCCCCCTCGCTGTGTGCGTGTGTGTCCCCCTCGCTGTGTGTGTGCGTGACCCCTCACTTGCTGTGTGTGAGCGTGTCCCTCCCTCGCTGTGTGTGAGCGTGTCCCTCCCTCGCTGTGTGTGAGCGTGTCCCTCCCTCGCTGTGTGTGAGCGTGTCCCTCCCTCGCTGTGTGTGTGCGTGACCCCACCCCTCGCTGTGTGCGTGTGCCCCCCCCCTCACTGTGTGCGTGTGTCCCCCCCTCGCTGTTTGTGAGCGTGTCCCTCCTTCGCTGTCTGTGAGCGTGTCCCCCCCCTCACTGTGTGAGTGTGTCCCCCCCTCGCTGTTTGTGAGCGTGTCCCTCCTTCGCTGTCTGTGAGCGTGTCCCCCCCCTCGCTGTGTTCGTGTGTCCCCCCCTCACTGTGTGCGTGAGTCCCCCCTCGCTGTGTGCGTGTCCCCCCCCTCGCTGTGTGTGAGCGTGTCCCCCTCTCGCTGTTTGTGAGCATGTCCCCCCCTCGCTGTGTGGTGTGTCCCCCCCTCGCTGTGTGCGTGTGTCCCCCCTCGCTGTGTGTGCGTGTGTCCCCCCTTGGCTGTGTGCGTGTGTCCCCCCTTGGCTGTGTGCGTGTGTCACCCCCTCGCTGTGTGCGTGTGTCCCCCCCTCGCTGTGTGTGTGCGTGTTCCCCCCCTTCGCTGTGTGCGTTTGTCCCCCGCCTCGCTGTGTGCGTGTGTCCCCCCCTCGCTGTGTGCGTGTGTCCCCCTCGCTGTGTGCGTGTGTCCCCCCCTCGCTGTGTGCGTGTGTCCCCCCCTCGCTGTGTGCGTGTGTCCCCCCCTCGCTGTGTGCGTGTGTCCCCCCCTCGCTGTGTGCATGTGTCCCCCCCTCGCTGTGTGCGGGTGTCCCCCCCTCGCTGTGTGCGGGTGTCCCCCCCTCGCTGTGTGCGTGTTCCCCCCCCTCGCTGTGTGCGGGTGTCCCCCCCTCGCTGTGTGCGGGTGTCCCCCCCTCGCTGTGTGCGTGTTCCCCCCTCTCGCTGTGTGCGTGTTCCCCCCCTCGCTGTGTGCGTGTTCCCCCCTCTCGCTGTGTGTGTGCGTGTCCCCACCCCTCGCTGTGTGTGTGCGTGTCCCCACCCCTCGCTGTGTGTGTGCGTGTCCCCCCCCTCACTGTGTGCGAGCGTGTCCTCCCCCTCGCTGTGTGCGTTTGTCCCCCGCCTCGCTGTGTGCGTGTGTCCCCCCCTCGCTGTGTGCGTTTGTCCCCCGCCTCGCTGTGTGCGTGTGTCCCCCCCTCGCTGTGTGCGTGTGTCCCCCCCCTCGCTGTGTGCGTGTGTCCCCCCCTCGCTGTGTGCTTGTGTCCCCCCCTCGCTGTGTGCGCGTGTGTCCCCCTCGCTGTGTGCGTGTGTCCCCCTCGCTGTGTGCGAGTCCCCCCCTCGCTGTGTGTGAGCGTGTCCCTCCCTCACTGTGTGCGTGCGTCCCCCCCCCTCGCTGTGTGCGTGTGTCCCCCTCGCTGTGTGTGTGCGTGTCCCTCCCTCGCTGTGTGTGTGCGTGTGTCCCCCCCTCGCTGTGTGCGTGTGTCCCCCCCTCGCTGTGTGCGTGTGTGTCCCCCTCGCTGTGTGCGTGTGTGTCCCCCTCGCTGTGTGCGAGTCCCCCCCTCGCTGTGTGTGAGCGTGTCCCTCCCTCACTGTGTGCGTGCGTCCCCCCCCCTCGCTGTGTGCGTGTGTCCCCCTCGCTGTGTGTGTGCGTGTCCCTCCCTCGCTGTGTGTGTGCGTGTGTCCCCCCCTCGCTGTGTGCGTGTGTCCCCCTCGCTGTGTGTGTGTGTGTCCCCCTCGCTGTGTGTGAGCGTGTCCCCCCTCGCTGTCTGTGAGCGTGTCCCTCCTTCGCTGTCTGTGAGAGTGTCCCCCTCCTTCGCTGTCTGTGAGCGTGTCCCCCTCCCTCGCTGTGTGTGTGCGTGTTCCCCCCCTTCGCTGTGTGCGTGTGTCCCTCCTTCGCTGTGTGTGAGCGTGTCCCTCCCTCGCTGTGTGCGTGTGTCCCCCCCTCGCTGTGTGTGAGCGTGTCCCCCCCTCACTGTGTGTGTGCGTGTCCCTCCCTCGCAGTGTGCGTGTGTCCCCCCCTCGCTGTGTGCGTGTCCCCCCCTCGCTGTGTGTGAGCGTGTCCCTCCCTCGCTGTGTGTGAGCGTGTCCCCCCTCGCTGTGTGCGTGTGTCCCCCCTCGCTGTTTGTGAGCATCTCCCCCCCTCGCTGTGTGCGGGTGTCCCCCCCCTCGCTGTGTGCGTGTGTCCCCCACGCTGTGTGCGTGTGTATCCCCCCCTCACTGTGTTTGTGTGTCCCCCCCCTCGCTGTGTGCGTGTGTCCCCTCCCTCGCTGTGTGCGTGTGTCCCCCCCCTCACTGTGTTTGTGTGTCCCCCCCCCTCGCTTGGTGTGGGTGTCCCCCCCTGTGCTGTGTGTGTGTGTCCCCCTCGCTGTGTGTGTGAGCGTGTCCCCCCTCGCTGTCTGTGAGCGTGTCCCTCCTTCGCTGTCTGTGAGTGTGTCCCCCTCCCTCGCTGTGTGTGTGCGTGTCCTCCCCCTCGCTGTCTGTGAGCGTGTCCCTCCTTCGCTGTCTGTGAGTGTGTCCCCCTCCCTCGCTGTGTGTGTGCGTGTGTCCCCCCTCGCTGTGTGTGCGTGTGTCCCCCTCGCTGTGTGTGAGCGTGTCCCCCCCTCGCTGTCTGTGAGCGTGTCCCTCCTTCGCTGTCTGTGAGAGTGTCCCCCTCCCTCGCTGTGTGTGTGCGTGTCCTCCCCCTCGCTGTCTATGAGCGTGTCCCCCTCCCTCGCTGTGTGTGAGCGTGTCCCCCCCTCGCTGTCTGTGAGCGTGTCCCTCCTTCGCTGTCTGTGAGTGTGTCCCCCCCCCTCGCTGTGTGTGTGCGTGTCCTCCCCCTCGCTGTCTGTGAGCGTGTCCCCCTCCCTCGCTGTGTGTGTGCGTGTTCCCCCTTCGCTGTGTGCGAGTCCCTCCTTCGCTCTGTGTGAGCGTGTCCGTCCCTCGCTGTGTGCGTGTGTCCCCCCCTCGCTGTGTGTGCGTGTGTCCCTCCTTCGCTGATTGTGTTCGTGTCCCTCCTTCGCTGTGTGTGAGCGTGTCCCTCCTTCGCTGTCTGTGAGCGTGTCCCCCTCCCTCGCTGTGTGCGTGCGTGTGTCCCCCCATCGCTGTGTGCCTGTGTCCCCCCATCGCTGTGTGCCTGTGTCCTCCCTCGCTGTGTGGGTGCGTCCCCCCCTCGCTGTGTGCGTGTGTCCCCCCCTCGCTGTGTGCGTGTCCCCCCCTCGCTGTGTGCGTGTGTCCCCCCCTCGCTGTGTGCGTGTGTCCCCCCCCTCGCTGTGTGCGTGTGTCCCCCCCCCTCGCTGTGTGCGTGTGTCCCCACCCCTCGCTGTGTGCGTGTGTCCCCACCCCTCGCTCTGTGCGTGTGTGTCCCCCCTCGCTGTGTGCGTGTGTGTCCCCCCTCGCTCTGTGCGCGTGTCCCCCCCCACGCTGTGTGCGTGTGTGTCCCCTTGCTGTGTGCGTGTGTCCCCCCCTCGCTGTTTGCGGGTGTCCCCCCCTCGAAGTGTGCGTGTTTCCCCCCCCTCGATGTGTGCGTGTGTCCCCCCCTACTGTGTGTATGTGTGTCCCCTCGCTGTGTGTGAGCGTGTCACTCCCTCGCTGTGTGTGTGTGTGTGTGTCCCTCGCTGTGTGCGTGTGTCCCCCCCCTCGCTGTGTGTGTGTGTCCCCACCCCTCGCTGTGTGCGTGTGTGTCCCCCCTCTCTGTGTGTGTGCGTATCCCTCCCTCGCTGTGTGCGTGTGTCCCCCCCTCGCTGTGTGTGAGCGTATCCCTCCCTCGCTGTGTGCGTGTCCCCCCCTCGCTGTGTGCGTGTGTCCCCCCCTCGCTGTGTGCGTGTGACCCACCCCTAGCTGTGTGCGTGTGTCCCCCCCTTGCTGTGTGCGTGTGTCCCCCCCTTGCTGTGTGCATGTGTCCCCCCCCTCGCTGTGTGCATGTGTGTCCCCTCGCTGTGTGCGTGTGTTCCCCCTTGCTGTGTGTGAGCATGTCCCCCCCTTCGCTGTGTGCGTGTGTTCCCCTCGCTGTGTGTGCGTGTGTCCCCCCCTCGCTGTGTGCGTGTGTCCCCCCTCTCTATGTGCGTGTGTCCCCCCCTCGCTATGTGCGTGTGTCCCCCCCTCGCTGTGTGCGTGTGTCCCCCCTCGCTGTGTGCGTGTATCCTCCCCCGCTGTGTGCGTGTGTCCCCCCCGGCTGTGTGCGTGTGTGTCCCCTCGCTGTGTGTGTGCGTTGTCCCCCCTCGCTGTGTGCATGTGTGTCCCTCCCTCGATGTCTGTGAGCGTGTCCCTCCTTCGCTGTGTGTGAGCATGTCCCTCCCTCGCTCTGTGTGTGCCTGTCCCTCCCTCGGTGTGTGCGTGTGTCCCCCCCTCGCTGTGTGTGTGTGCGTGTGTCCCCCCCTGGCTGTGTGCGTGTGTCCCCCCCCTCGCTGTGTGCATGTGTCCCCCCCTCGCTGTGTGTGAGCGTGTCACCCCCTCGCTGTGTGTGAGCGTGTCCCCCCCTCGCTGTGTGTGAGCGTGTCCCCCCCTCGCTGTGTGTGAGCGTGTCCCCCCCTCGCTGTGTGTGAGCGTGTCCCCCGCTCGCTGTGTGTGAGCGTGTCCCTCCCTCGCTGTGTGTGAGCGTGTCCCTCCCTCGTTCTGTGTGTGCCTGTCCCTCCCTCGCTGTGTGCATGTGTACCCCTTCGCTGTGTGTGAGCATGTCCCTCCCTCGTTCTGTGTGTGCCTGTCCCCCCCTCGCTGTGTGCGTGTGTCCCCCCCTCGCTGTGTGTGTGCCTGTCCCTCCCTCGCTGTGTGTGAGCGTGTCCCTCCCTCGCTGTGTGCGTGTGTGTCCCTCCCTCGCTGTGTGCGTGTGTGTCCCTCCCTCGCTGTGTGTGTGCGTGTGTGTCCCCCTCGCTGTGTGCACGTGTCCCTCCCTCGCTGTTTGTGCGCGTGTCCCTCCCTCGCGGTGTGTGCGTGTCCCCCCTCGCTGTGTGTGTGCGTGTCCCTCACTCGCTGTTTGTGCGCGTGTCCCTCCCTCGCTGTGTGTGCACGTGTCCCTCCCTCGCTGTTTGTGCGCGTGTCCCTCCCTCGCTGTGTGCGTGTGTCCCTCCCTCGCTGTGTGCGTGTGTCCCTCCCTCGCTGTGTGTGTGCGTGTCCCCCCTCGCTGTGTGTGTGCGTGTCCCTCCCTCGCTGTGTGTGTGCGTGTCCCCCCTCGCTGTGTGTGTGCGTGTCCCTCCCTCGCTGTGTGCGCGTGTCCCTCCCTCGCTGTGTGTGTCCGTGTCCCTCCCTCGCTGTCTGTGAGCGTGTCCCTCCTCGCTGTGTGTGTGTGTGTGTCCCTCGCTGTGTGTGTGCGTGTCCCTCCCTCGCTGTGTGCGCGTGTCCCTCCCTCGCTGTGTGTGTGCATGTCCCTCCCTCGCTGTGTGTGAGCATGTTCCCCCTCGCTGTGTGTGTGCATGTCCCTCTCTCGCTGTGTGTGTGTGTCCCCCCTTCGCTGTGTGTGTGCGTGTCCCTCCCTCGCTGTGTGTGTGTGTCCCCCCCTCGCTCTGTGCGTGTGTCCCCCCTCGCTGTGTGCGTGTGTGTCCCCCTCGCTGTGTGTGAGCGTGTCCCTCCCTCGCTGTGTGTGAGCGTGTCCCTCCCTCGCTGTGTGTGAGCGTGTCCCTCCCTCGCTGTGTGTGAGCGTGTCCCTCCCTCGCTGTGTGTGTGCGTGTCCCCCCCTCGCTGTGCGCGTGCGTGTCCCCCCCTCGCTGTGTGCGTGCGTGTCCCCCCCCTCGCTGTGTGCGTGCGTGTCCCCCCCTCGCTGTGTGCGTGTGTCCTCCCCTCGCTGTGTGTGCGCGTGTCCCCCCCTCACTGTGTGCGTGTGTCCCCCACCTCACTGTGTGCGTGTGTCCCCCCCTCGCTGTGTGCGTGTTTCCCCCCCTCGATGTGTGCGTGTGTCCCCGCCCTCGCTGTGTGCGTGTTCCCCCCCCTCGCTGTGTGCGTGTGTCCCCCTCGCTGTGTGTGAGCGTGTCCCCCTCGCTGTGTGTGAGCGTGTCCCCCCCTCGCTGTGTGTGAGCGTTTCCCTCCCTCGCTGTGTGTGTGCATGTCCCCCTCCCTCGCTGTGTGTGTGCGTGTGTCCCCCTCGCTGTGTGTGAGCGTGTCCCCCTCGCTGTGTGTGTGCGTGTCCCTCCCTCGCTGTCTGTGAGAGTGTCCCCCCCCCTCGCTGTCTGTGAGCGTGTCCTCCTCCTCACTGTCTGTGAGCGTGTCCCCCTCCCTCGCTCTGTGTGTGCGTGTTCCCCCCTTCGCTGTGAGCGTGTCCCTCCCTCGCTGTCTATGAGCGTGTCCCCCTCCCTCGCTGTGTGTGAGCGTGTCCCCCCCTCGCTGTCTGTGAGCGTGTCCCTCCTTCGCTGTCTGTGAGTGTGTCCCCCCCCCTCGCTGTGTGTGTGCGTGTCCTCCCCCTCGCTGTCTGTGAGCGTGTCCCCCTCCCTCGCTGTGTGTGAGCGTGTTCCCCCTTCGCTGTGTGCGAGTCCCTCCTTCGCTCTGTGTGAGCGTGTCCGTCCCTCGCTGTGTGCGTGTGTCCCCCCCTCGCTGTGTGTGCGTGTGTCCCTCCTTCGCTGATTGTGTTCGTGTCCCTCCTTCGCTGTGTGTGAGCGTGTCCCTCCTTCGCTGTCTGTGAGCGTGTCCCCCTCCCTCGCTGTGTGCGTGCGTGTGTCCCCCCATCGCTGTGTGCCTGTGTCCCCCCATCGCTGTGTGCCTGTGTCCTCCCTCGCTGTGTGGGTGCGTCCCCCCCTCGCTGTGTGCGTGTGTCCCCCCCTCGCTGTGTGCGTGTCCCCCCCTCGCTGTGTGCGTGTGTCCCCCCCTCGCTGTGTGCGTGTGTCCCCCCCCTCGCTGTGTGCGTGTGTCCCCCCCCCTCGCTGTGTGCGTGTGTCCCCACCCCTCACTGTGTGCGTGTGTCCCCACCCCTCGCTCTGTGCGTGTGTCCCCCCCCTCGCTGTGTGCGTGTGTGTCCCCCCTCGCTCTGTGCGCGTGTCCCCCCCCACGCTGTGTGCGTGTGTGTCCCCTTGCTGTGTGCGTGTGTCCCCCCCTCGCTGTTTGCGGGTGTCCCCCCCTCGAAGTGTGCGTGTTTCCCCCCCCTCGATGTGTGCGTGTGTCCCCCCCTACTGTGTGTATGTGTGTCCCCTCGCTGTGTGTGAGCGTGTCACTCCCTCGCTGTGTGTGTGTGTGTGTGTCCCTCGCTGTGTGCGTGTGTCCCCCCCCTCGCTGTGTGTGTGTGTCCCCACCCCTCGCTGTGTGCGTGTGTGTCCCCCCTCTCTGTGTGTGTGCGTATCCCTCCCTCGCTGTGTGCGTGTGTCCCCCCCTCGCTGTGTGTGAGCGTATCCCTCCCTCGCTGTGTGCGTGTCCCCCCCTCGCTGTGTGCGTGTGTCCCCCCCTCGCTGTGTGCGTGTGTCCCCACCCCTAGCTGTGTGCGTGTGTCCCCCCCTTGCTGTGTGCGTGTGTCCCCCACCTCACTGTGTGCGTGTGTCCCCCCCTCGCTGTGTGCGTGTTTCCCCCCCTCGATGTGTGCGTGTGTCCCCGCCCTCGCTGTGTGCGTGTTCCCCCCCCTCGCTGTGTGCGTGTGTCCCCCTCGCTGTGTGTGAGCGTGTCCCCCTCGCTGTGTGTGAGCGTGTCCCCCCCTCGCTGTGTGTGAGCGTTTCCCTCCCTCGCTGTGTGTGTGCATGTCCCCCTCCCTCGCTGTGTGTGTGCGTGTGTCCCCCTCGCTGTGTGTGAGCGTGTCCCCCTCGCTGTGTGTGTGCGTGTCCCTCCCTCGCTGTCTGTGAGAGTGTCCCCCCCCCTCGCTGTCTGTGAGCGTGTCCTCCTCCTCACTGTCTGTGAGCGTGTCCCCCTCCCTCGCTCTGTGTGTGCGTGTTCCCCCCTTCGCTGTGAGCGTGTCCCTCCCTCGCTGTCTATGAGCGTGTCCCCCTCCCTCGCTGTGTGTGAGCGTGTCCCCCCCTCGCTGTCTGTGAGCGTGTCCCTCCTTCGCTGTCTGTGAGTGTGTCCCCCCCCCTCGCTGTGTGTGTGCGTGTCCTCCCCCTCGCTGTCTGTGAGCGTGTCCCCCTCCCTCGCTGTGTGTGAGCGTGTTCCCCCTTCGCTGTGTGCGAGTCCCTCCTTCGCTCTGTGTGAGCGTGTCCGTCCCTCGCTGTGTGCGTGTGTCCCCCCCTCGCTGTGTGTGCGTGTGTCCCTCCTTCGCTGATTGTGTTCGTGTCCCTCCTTCGCTGTGTGTGAGCGTGTCCCTCCTTCGCTGTCTGTGAGCGTGTCCCCCTCCCTCGCTGTGTGCGTGCGTGTGTCCCCCCATCGCTGTGTGCCTGTGTCCCCCCATCGCTGTGTGCCTGTGTCCTCCCTCGCTGTGTGGGTGCGTCCCCCCCTCGCTGTGTGCGTGTGTCCCCCCCTCGCTGTGTGCGTGTCCCCCCCTCGCTGTGTGCGTGTGTCCCCCCCTCGCTGTGTGCGTGTGTCCCCCCCCTCGCTGTGTGCGTGTGTCCCCCCCCCTCGCTGTGTGCGTGTGTCCCCACCCCTCACTGTGTGCGTGTGTCCCCACCCCTCGCTCTGTGCGTGTGTCCCCCCCCCTCGCTGTGTGCGTGTGTGTCCCCCCTCGCTCTGTGCGCGTGTCCCCCCCCACGCTGTGTGCGTGTGTGTCCCCTTGCTGTGTGCGTGTGTCCCCCCCTCGCTGTTTGCGGGTGTCCCCCCCTCGAAGTGTGCGTGTTTCCCCCCCCTCGATGTGTGCGTGTGTCCCCCCCTACTGTGTGTATGTGTGTCCCCTCGCTGTGTGTGAGCGTGTCACTCCCTCGCTGTGTGTGTGTGTGTGTGTCCCTCGCTGTGTGCGTGTGTCCCCCCCCTCGCTGTGTGTGTGTGTCCCCACCCCTCGCTGTGTGCGTGTGTGTCCCCCCTCTCTGTGTGTGTGCGTATCCCTCCCTCGCTGTGTGCGTGTGTCCCCCCCCTCGCTGTGTGTGAGCGTATCCCTCCCTCGCTGTGTGCGTGTCCCCCCCTCGCTGTGTGCGTGTGTCCCCCCCTCGCTGTGTGCATGTGTCCCCACCCCTAGCTGTGTGCGTGTGTCCCCCCCTTGCTGTGTGCGTGTGTCCCCCCCTTGCTGTGTGCGTGTGTCCCCCCCTTGCTGTGTGCATGTGTCCCCCCCCTCGCTGTGTGCGTGTGTTCCCCCTTGCTGTGTGTGAGCATGTCCCCCCCTTCGCTGTGTGCGTGTGTTCCCCTCGCTGTGTGTGCGTGTGTCCCCCCCTCGCTGTGTGCGTGTGTCCCCCCTCTCTATGTGCGTGTGTCCCCCCCTCGCTATGTGCGTGTGTCCCCCCCTCGCTGTGTGCGTGTGTCCCCCCCGCTGTGTGCGTGTGTCCCCCCTCGCTGTGTGCGTGTATCCCCCCCCGCTGTGTGCGTGTGTCCCCCCCGGCTGTGTGCGTGTGTGTCCCCTCGCTGTGTGTGTGCGTTGTCCCCCCTCGCTGTGTGCATGTGTGTCCCTCCCTCGATGTCTGTGAGCGTGTCCCTCCTTCGCTGTGTGTGAGCATGTCCCTCCCTCGCTCTGTGTGTGCCTGTCCCTCCCTCGGTGTGTGCGTGTGTCCCCCCCTCGCTGTGTGTGTGTGCGTGTGTCCCCCCCTGGCTGTGTGCGTGTGTCCCCCCCCTCGCTGTGTGCATGTGTCCCCCCCTCGCTGTGTGTGAGCGTGTCACCCCCTCGCTGTGTGTGAGCGTGTCCCCCCCTCGCTGTGTGTGAGCGTGTCCCCCCCTCGCTGTGTGTGAGCGTGTCCCCCGCTCGCTGTGTGTGAGCGTGTCCCCCCCTCGCTGTGTGTGAGCGTGTCCCTCCCTCGCTGTGTGTGAGCGTGTCCCTCCCTCGCTGTGTGCATGTGTACCCCTTCGCTGTGTGTGAGCATGTCCCTCCCTCGTTCTGTGTGTGCCTGTCCCCCCCTCGCTGTGTGCGTGTGTCCCCCCCTCGCTGTGTGTGTGCCTGTCCCTCCCTCGCTGTGTGTGAGCGTGTCCCTCCCTCGCTGTGTGCGTGTGTGTCCCTCCCTCGCTGTGTGCGTGTGTGTCCCTCCCTCGCTGTGTGTGTGCGTGTGTGTCCCCCTCGCTGTGTGCACGTGTCCCTCCCTCGCTGTTTGTGCGCGTGTCCCTCCCTCGCGGTGTGTGCGTGTCCCCCCTCGCTGTGTGTGTGCGTGTCCCTCACTCGCTGTTTGTGCGCGTGTCCCTCCCTCGCTGTGTGTGCACGTGTCCCTCCCTCGCTGTTTGTGCGCGTGTCCCTCCCTCGCTGTGTGCGTGTGTCCCTCCCTCGCTGTGTGTGTGCGTGTCCCCCCTCGCTGTGTGTGTGCGTGTCCCTCCCTCGCTGTGTGTGTGCGTGTCCCCCCTCGCTGTGTGTGTGCGTGTCCCTCCCTCGCTGTGTGCGCGTGTCCCTCCCTCGCTGTGTGTGTCCGTGTCCCTCCCTCGCTGTCTGTGAGCGTGTCCCTCCTCGCTGTGTGCGTGTGTCCCTCTCTCGCTGTGTGTGTGTGTGTGTCCCTCGCTGTGTGTGTGCGTGTCCCTCCCTCGCTGTGTGCGCGTGTCCCTCCCTCGCTGTGTGTGTGCATGTCCCTCCCTCGCTGTGTGTGAGCATGTTCCCCCTCGCTGTGTGTGTGTGTGTCCCCCTCGCTGTCTGTGAGCGTGTCCCTCCTCGCTGTGTGCGTGTGTCCCTCTCTCGCTGTGTGTGTGTGTGTGTCCCTCGCTGTGTGTGTGCGTGTCCCTCTCTCGCTGTGTGTGTGTGTCCCCCCCTCGCTGTGTGTGTGCGTGTCCCTCCCTCGCTGTGTGTGTGTGTCCCCCCCTCGCTCTGTGCGTGTGTCCCCCCTCGCTGTGTGCGTGTGTGTCCCCCTCGCTGTGTGTGAGCGTGTCCCTCCCTCGCTGTGTGTGAGCGTGTCCCTCCCTCGCTGTGTGTGAGCGTGTCCCTCCCTCGCTGTGTGTGAGCGTGTCCCTCCCTCGCTGTGTGTGTGCGTGTCCCCCCCTCGCTGTGCGCGTGCGTGTCCCCCTCTCGCTGTGTGCGTGCGTGTCCCCCCCCTCGCTGTGTGCGTGCGTGTGTCCCCCTCGCTGTGTGCGTGTGTCCTCCCCTCGCTGTGTGTGCGCGTGTCCCCCCCTCACTGTGTGCGTGTGTCCCCCACCTCACTGTGTGCGTGTGTCCCCCCCTCGCTGTGTGCGTGTTTCCCCCCCTCGATGTGTGCGTGTGTCCCCGCCCTCGCTGTGTGCGTGTTCCCCCCCCTCGCTGTGTGCGTGTGTCCCCCTCGCTGTGTGTGAGCGTGTCCCCCTCGCTGTGTGTGTGCGTGTCCCTCCCTCGCTGTCTGTGAGAGTGTCCCCCCCCCTCGCTGTCTGTGAGCGTGTCCTCCTCCTCACTGTCTGTGAGCGTGTCCCCCTCCCTCGCTCTGTGTGTGCGTGTTCCCCCCTTCGCTGTGAGCGTGTCCCTCCCTCGCTGTGTTCATGTCCCTCCTTCGCTGTGTGTGAGGGTGTCCCTCCTTCGCTGTCTGTGAGCGTGTCCCCCTCCCTCGCTGTGTGCGTGCGTGTGTCCCCCCCTCGCTGTGTGCCTGTGTCCCCCCTCACTGTGTGCGTCTGTCCCCCCCTCGCTGTGTGCGTGTGTGTCCCCCTCGCTGTGTGCGTGTCCCCCCCTCGCTGTGTGCGTGTGTGTCCCCCTCGCTGTGTGCGTGTGTCCCCCCCTCGCTGTGTGCGTGTGTCCCCCCCTCGCTGTGTGCGTGTGTCCCCCCCCTCGCTGTGTGCGTGTGTCCCCACCCCTCGCTGTGTGCGTGTGTCCCCACCCCTCGCTGTGTGCGTGTGTGTCCCCCCTCGCTGTGTGCGTGTGTCCCCCCCCTCGCTGTGTGCGTGTGTCCCCCCCCTCGCTCTGTGCGCGTGTCCCCCCCCTCGCTGTGTGCGTGTGTGTCCCCTTGCTGTGTGCGAGTGTCCCCCCCTCGCTGTTTGCGGGTGTCCCCCCCTCGAAGTGTGCGTGTTTCCCCCCCCCTCGATGTGTGCGTGTGTCCCCCCCTCGCTCTGTGCGCGTGTCCCCCCCTCGCTCTGTGCGCGTGTCCCCCCCCTCGCTGTGTGCGTGTGTGTCCCCTTGCTGTGTGCGAGTGTCCCCCCCTCGCTGTTTGCGGGTGTCCCCCCCTCGAAGTGTGCGTGTTTCCCCCCCCTCGATGTGTGTATGTATTTCCCCTCGCTGTGTGTGAGCGTGTCACTCCCTCGCTGTGTGTGTGTGTGTGTCCCCCTCGCTGTGTGCGTGTGTCCCCCCCTCGCTGTGTGTGTGCGTCCCCACCCCTCGCTGTGTGCGTGTGTGTCCCCCCTCGCTGTGTGTGTGCGTGTCTCTCCCTCGCTGTGTGCGTGTGTCCCCCCCTCGCTGTGTGTGAGCGTGTCCCCCCCTCGCTGTGTGCATGTCCCTCCTTCGCTGTGTGTGAGGGTGTCCCTCCTTCGCTGTCTGTGAGCGTGTCCCCCTCCCTCGCTGTGTGCGTGCGTGTGTCCCCCCCTCGCTGTGTGCCTGTGTCCCCCCTCACTGTGTGCGTCTGTCCCCCCCCTCGCTGTGTGCGTGTGTGTCCCCCTCGCTGTGTGCGTGTCCCCCCCTCGCTGTGTGCGTGTGTGTCCCCCTCGCTGTGTGCGTGTGTCCCCCCCTCGCTGTGTGCGTGCGTGTCCCCCCCTCGCTGTGTGCGTGTGTCCTCCCCTCGCTGTGTGTGCGCGTGTCCCCCCCTCACTGTGTGCGTGTGTCCCCCACCTCACTGTGTGCGTGTGTCCCCCCCTCGCTGTGTGCGTGTTTCCCCCCCTCGATGTGTGCGTGTGTCCCCGCCCTCGCTGTGTGCGTGTTCCCCCCCCTCGCTGTGTGCGTGTGTCCCCCTCGCTGTGTGTGAGCGTGTCCCCCTCGCTGTGTGTGTGCGTGTCCCTCCCTCGCTGTCTGTGAGAGTGTCCCCCCCCCTCGCTGTCTGTGAGCGTGTCCTCCTCCTCACTGTCTGTGAGCGTGTCCCCCTCCCTCGCTCTGTGTGTGCGTGTTCCCCCCTTCGCTGTGAGCGTGTCCCTCCCTCGCTGTGTTCATGTCCCTCCTTCGCTGTGTGTGAGGGTGTCCCTCCTTCGCTGTCTGTGAGCGTGTCCCCCTCCCTCGCTGTGTGCGTGCGTGTGTCCCCCCCTCGCTGTGTGCCTGTGTCCCCCCTCACTGTGTGCGTCTGTCCCCCCCTCGCTGTGTGCGTGTGTGTCCCCCTCGCTGTGTGCGTGTCCCCCCCTCGCTGTGTGCGTGTGTGTCCCCCTCGCTGTGTGCGTGTGTCCCCCCCTCGCTGTGTGCGTGTGTCCCCCCCTCGCTGTGTGCGTGTGTCCCCCCCCTCGCTGTGTGCGTGTGTCCCCACCCCTCGCTGTGTGCGTGTGTCCCCACCCCTCGCTGTGTGCGTGTGTGTCCCCCCTCGCTGTGTGCGTGTGTCCCCCCCCTCGCTGTGTGCGTGTGTCCCCCCCCTCGCTCTGTGCGCGTGTCCCCCCCCTCGCTGTGTGCGTGTGTGTCCCCTTGCTGTGTGCGAGTGTCCCCCCCTCGCTGTTTGCGGGTGTCCCCCCCTCGAAGTGTGCGTGTTTCCCCCCCCCTCGATGTGTGCGTGTGTCCCCCCCTCGCTCTGTGCGCGTGTCCCCCCCTCGCTCTGTGCGCGTGTCCCCCCCCTCGCTGTGTGCGTGTGTGTCCCCTTGCTGTGTGCGAGTGTCCCCCCCTCGCTGTTTGCGGGTGTCCCCCCCTCGAAGTGTGCGTGTTTCCCCCCCCTCGATGTGTGTATGTATTTCCCCTCGCTGTGTGTGAGCGTGTCACTCCCTCGCTGTGTGTGTGTGTGTGTCCCCCTCGCTGTGTGCGTGTGTCCCCCCCTCGCTGTGTGTGTGCGTCCCCACCCCTCGCTGTGTGCGTGTGTGTCCCCCCTCGCTGTGTGTGTGCGTGTCTCTCCCTCGCTGTGTGCGTGTGTCCCCCCCTCGCTGTGTGTGAGCGTGTCCCCCCCTCGCTGTGTGCGTGTGTCCCCCCCTCACTGTGTGCGTGTGTCCCCCCCTCGCTGTGTGCGTGTGTCCCCACCCCTCGCTGTGTGCGTGTGTCCCCCCCTTGCTGTGTGCGTGTGTCCCCCCCTTGCTGTGTGCGTGTGTCCCCCCCCTCACTGTGTGCGTGTGTGTCCCCTCGCTGTGTGCGTGTGTTCCCCCTTGCTGTGTGTGAGCATGTCCCCCCCTCGCTGTGTGCGGGTGTCCTCCCCTCGATGTGTGCGTGTTCCCCCCCTTCGCTGTGTGCGTGTGTTCCCCTCGCTCTGTGTGAGCGTGTCCCTCCCTCGCTGTGTGTGCGCGTGTCCCTCCGCTGTCTGTGAGCGTGTGCCTCCCTCGCTGTGTGCGTGTTTCCCCCCCGTGCTGTGTGCGTGTGTCCCCCCCCTTGCTGTGTGCGTGTGTCCCCCCCTCGCTGTGTGTGTGTGTGTCCCCCGCTGTGTGCGTGTGTCCCCCCCTCGCTGTGTGCGTGTGTGTCCCCCTCGCTGTGTGCGTGTGTCCCCCCCGCTGTGTGCGTGTGTCCCCCCCTCGCTGTGTGCGTGTGTGTCCCTCCCTCGATGTCTGTGAGCGTGTCCATCCTTCGCTGTGTGTGAGCATGTCCCTCCCTCGCTGTGTGCGTGTGTCCCCCCCTCGCTGTGTGTGTGTGCGTGTCCCTCCCTCGCTGTGTGCGTGTGTCCCCCCCTCGCTGTGTGCGTGTGTCCCCCCCTCGCTGTGTGCGTGTGTCCCCCCCTCGCTGTGTGCGTGTGTGTCCCTCCCTCGATGTCTGTGAGCGTGTCCATCCTTCGCTGTGTGTGAGCATGTCCCTCCCTCGCTGTGTGCGTGTGTCCCCCCCTCGCTGTGTGTGTGTGCGTGTCCCTCCCTCGCTGTGTGCGTGTGTCCCCCCCTCGCTGTGTGCATGTGTCCCCCCCTCGCTGTGTGTGAGCGTGTCCCCCCCTCGCTGTGTGTGAGCGTGTCCCCCCCTCGCTGTGTGTGAGCGTGTCCCCCCCTCGCTGTGTGTGAGCGTGTCCCTTCCTCGCTGTGTGTGTGCGTGTCCCTCCCTCGCTGTGTGTGAGCGTGTCCCTCCCTCGTTCTGTGTGTGCCTGTCCCTCCCTCGCTGTGTGCATGTGTACCCCTTCACTGTGTGTGAGCATGTCCCTCCCTCGTTCTGTGTGTGCCTGTCCCCCCCCTCGCTGTGTGCGTGTGTGTCCCCCTCGCTGTGCGTGAGCGTGTCTCTCCCTCGCTGTGTGTGCGCGTGTCCCTCCCTCGCTGTGTGCGTGTGTGTCCCTCTCTCGCTGTGTGTGTTCGTGTGTCCCCCCCTCGCTGTGTGCGTGTGTACCCCCTCGCTATGTGTGTGCGTGTCCCTCCCTCGCTATGTGTGTGCGTGTCCCTCCCTCGCTGTGTGTGCGCGTGTCCCTCCCTCGCTGTGTGTGCACGTGTCCCTCCCTCGCTGTTTGTGCGCCTGTCCCTCCCTCGCTGTGTGCGCGTGTCCCTCCCTCGCTGTGTGTGTGCGTGTCCCCCCTCGCTGTGTGTGTGCGTGTCCCTCCCTCGCTGTTTGTGCGCGTGTCCCTCCCTCGCTGTGTGTGCACGTGTCCCTCCCTCGCTGTTTGTGCGCGTGTCCCTCCCTCGCTGTTTGTGCGCGTGTCCCTCCCTCGCTGTGTGTGAGCGTGTCCCTCCCTCGCTGTGTGTGAGCGTGTCCCTCCCTCGCTGTGTGTGCGCGTGTCCCCCCCTCGCTGTGTGCGTGTGTCCCCCCCTCGCTGTGTGCGTGTGTCCTCCCCTCGCTGTGTGTGCGCGTGTCCCCCACCTCACTGTGTGCGTGTGTCCCCCCCTCACTATGTGCGTGTGTCCCCCTCTCGCTGTGACTGAGCGTGTCCCTCCTTCGCTGTGTGCGTGTCCCCACCTTCGCTGTGTGCGTGTGTCTGCCCCTTGCTCTGTGTGTGTGTCACCCCCTCGCTGTGTGCGTGTGTCCCCCCCTCGCTGTGTGCGTGTGTCCCTCCCTCGCTGTGTGTGCGCGTGTCCCTCCCTCGCTGTGTGTGCGCGTGTCCCTCCCTCGCTGTGTGTTAGCGTGTCCCTCCCTCGCTGTGTGCGAGCGTGTCCCCCCTCGCTGTGTGTGAGCGTTTCCCTCCCTCGCTCTGTGTGTGTGTGTCCCTCCCTCGCTGTGTGTGTGTGTGTGTCCCCCTCCCTCGCTGTGTGTTAGCGTTTCCCTCCCTCGCTGTGTGCGTGTGTCCCTCCTTCGCTGTGTGTTAGCGTGTCCCTCCTTCGCTGTGTGTGTGTCCCCCCCCTCGCTGTGTGTGCCTGTGTCCCCCACCTCGCTGTGTGCGTGTGTCCCCCCTCACTGTGTGTGCCTGTGTCCCCCACCTCGCTGTGTGCGTGTGTCCCCCCTCGCTGTGTGTGAGCATGTCCCTCCCTCGCTGTGTGTGAGCGTGTCCCTCCCTCGCTGTGTGTGAGCGTGTCCCCCCCTCGCTGTGTGCGTGTGTCTTCCCCTCGCTGTCTGTGAGCGTGTCCCTTCTTCGCTGTGTTCGTGTCCCCCTCCCTCGCTGTGTGTGAGCGTGTCCCCCCCTCGCTGTGTGCGTGTGTCTTCCCCTCGCTGTCTGTGAGCGTGTCCCTCCTTCGCTATGTTCGTGTCCCCCTCCCTCGCTGTGTGTGAGCATGTCCCTCCTTCGCTGTGTGCGTGTGTCCCTCCCTCGCTGTGTGTGAGCGTGTCCCTCCTTCGCTGTGTGCGTGTCCCCCCCCCTCGCTGTGTGCATGTGTGTGCCCCACCTCGCTGTGTGCCTGTGTCCCCCCCCTCGCTGTGTGTGTGTGTGTCCCCCTCGCTGTGTGCGTGTGTCCCTCCCTCGCTGTCTGTGAGCATGTCCCCCCTTCGCTGTGTGTGAGCGTGTCCCTCCTTCGCTGTGTGTGTGTCCCCCTCCCTCACTGTGTGTTTGCGTGTCCCCCACCTCGCTGTGTGTGTGCGCGTGTATTCCCCCTCGCTGTGTGTGTGTATCCCTCCCTCGCTGTGTGTGAGCGTGTCCCTCCTTCGCTGTGTGTGCGTGTGTCTCCCCATCGTTGGGTGTGCGCATGTCCCTCTCTTGCTCTGTGTGTGTTTGTGTTTGTGTGTGTCCTTCCCTCATTGTGTGTGCATGTCCCTTCCAGGCTGTGTGTTCGTGACCCTCTCTCGCTGTGTGTCTGTAATTTTGTGCTTGTGCATGTGCGTGTCCCTCCCTCGCTGTGTGTGTGTGTCCCTGTTGCAGTGTATGTGTATCGCTCTTGCAGTGTATGTGAGTGTCCTTCCCTCACTGTGTGTCTGCGTGTATCCCCTTAACTATGTGTGTGTGTGTGTCCCTCCCTTGCTGTGTGTGTGTGTGTGTGTGTCCATCCCTCGCTGTGTGTGTGTCCCTCTTGCTGTGAGTATGTGTGTCCCTGTTGCAGTGTATGTGTATCGCTCTTGCAGTGTATGTGAGTGTCCCTCCCTCGCTGTGTGTGTGTGTGTGTGTGTGTGTGTGTGTGTCCCTCCCTCACTGTGTGTCTGCGTGTATCCCCTTAACTATGTGTGTGTGTGTGTCCCTCCCTTGCTGTGTGTGTGTGTGTGTGTGTGTGTGAGAGAGAGTATGTGTGTCCCTCCCTCACTGTGTGTCTGCGTGTATCCCCTTAACTATGTGTGTGTGTGTGTCCCTCCCTTGCTGTGTGTGTGTGTGTGTGTGTGTGTGTGTGTGTGTGAGAGAGAGAGTATGTGTGTCCCTCCCTCGCTGTGTGTCTGCGTGTATCCCCTTAACTGTGTGTGTGTGTGCGTGTCCCTCCCTTGCTCTTTGTGTATATCCCCCTCCCTGTGTGTGCTCATCTCCCCTCGCTGTGTGAGTGCATGACCCCCTTGCTGTGTGTGTTTGTGTATGTTGCTCTCTCGCTGTGTGTGTGCACGTCCTTCCCTCGCTGTGTATGAGCGTGCCCCTCCTCACTGTGTGTGTGCGAGTCCCTCCTTGCTGTGTGTGTGTGTGTACATCTCCCTCGCTCTGTGTGTGTGTATATGGTCCCACCCTCGCTGTCTGTGTATATGTGTGTCCCTCCCTTGCTGTGTATATGTGTGTCCCTCCCTCGCTCTGTGTGTGTGCGTGTCCCTCGCTGTGTATGTGTTAGTCCCCCCGTTTGTGTGTGAGTGCATGTCCCCCCTTGCTGTGTTTGCGTGTCCCTCCCACTCTGTGTGTGCATGTCCTTCTCTCCCTTGCTCTGTGTGTGTGTGCGCATGTCCCCCTTTTGGTGTGAATGTGTGTCCCTCTTGATGTGTATGTGCGTGTCACTCCCTCACTGTATGTCTGTGTGTCCCTCCCTGTGTGTCCCTCCCTCGCTGTGTGTCTGCGTGTATCCCCTTAACTGTGTGTATGTGTGCGTGTCCCTCTTGCTGTGCGTGTGTGTGTGTGTGCATGTGTCGCCCCCTCGTTATGTGTATGTGTGTGTGTCTCTCCCTCACTGTCTGTGTGTGCGTCCCTCCCTTGCCGTGTATTTGTGTGTCCCTCTCTAGCTGTGTGCCTGTGTTTGTGTGCTTGCGCATGCGCGTGTCCCTCCCTCACTGTGTGTGCTTGTCCCCCTCTTGCTGTGAGTATGTTTGTCCCTCTTGCAGTGTATGTGTGTGTCCCTCCCTCGCTGTGTTTGTGTGTGTGTGTGCACGCGCATGTCACTCCCTCACTGTGGGTCTGTGTGTCCCTCTCATGCTGTGTGAGTGTGTGTGTGTCTCCATCCATCCCTCTGTGTGTGTGTGTGTGTGTGTGTGTATGTCCCTCCCTCGCTATGTATGTGCATGTCCTTCCCTCGCTGTGGGCGCATGTCCCTCTCTCACTGTGTGTGCACGTGTCACTCCCTTGCTTTGCGTGTGTGTCCCGACCTTGTGTGTGTGTGTGTCCCTCACTGTATGTGCGCATCTCCCCTCGCTGTGTGAGTGCATGTCCCCCCCCTGCTGTGTGTGTTTGTGTCCCTCCTTCGCTGTGCCTGTGCATGTCCTCTCTCTCTCTCTCTGTGCGTGTGTCCCTCTCAATTTCAGTGCACATGCCCTCCCCCTCTCCGTGTGTGTGCATGTCCCTCCCTTTCTGATTATGTGCTTGTCCTTCCCTCGCTGTGTGTGTGTCCCTCCTTTGCTGTGTGTGCGCGCATCCCTCCCTCGCTGCGTGTCTCAGCAAGTCCCTCGCTCAGTGTGTGTGTGTGTGTGTCCCTCCCTCGCTGTTTGTGTGTACGTGTCACGTCCTCACTGTATGTGCTTGTGTGTCCCCCCTTCACTGCGTGTCCCTCACTCACTGTTTGAGTGTGTGTCACTCTATCGCATTGTGTGTATGTTTATCTCTCTCCCTGTGTGTGTGTGTGTGTATCCCTCCCTCGCTCTGTGTGTGTGTTTACGTGGGTGTCCCTCTGTGTGTGTGCGTGTGTGTAATTGTGTCTGCCTCCCACGCTGTGAGTGTGCGGGTCCGTCCGTCCCTCGCTGTGTGTGTGTGTGTGTGTGTGTCCCTCACTGTATCTGTGTGTGTACATCCGTCCCTCCCTCACTGTGCGTGTGTGTGTGCGTGGTCCCACCCTCTCTGTCTGTGTGTGTGTGTCCCTCCCTCGCTGTGTATGTGTGAGTTTACCATACTGGCTGTGTGTGTGTGTCCCTCTTGCTGTGCGTGTGTGCGCGTGGCCCTCCCTCGCTGCGTGTGCATGTGTCTCCACCTCACTGTGTGTGTGCGTATCCCTCTCTTGCTGTGTGTGTGTGTGTGTGTGTGTGTGTGTGTGTGTGTGTGTGTGTGTGTGTGTGTGTGTGTCCCTCTCTCGCTGTGTGTGCCTGTGTTTGTGTGCTTCCTCATGCACGTGTTGCTCCCTCGCTGTCTGTGTATGTGTGTCCCTCCCTCGCTCTGTGTGTGTGTGTGTGGGTGTGTGTGCCCCTCTTGCTTTGTGTGTGTGCACGTGGCCCTTCCTCGCTGTCTGTGCATGTGTCGCACCCTCGCTGAATGTGTGCGTGCGTGTGTGTCCCTCCCTCATTGAGTATGTGTGAGTTCCCCCCTTGCTCTCTGTGTGTGTGTGTCCCTCTTGCTGTGCGTGTGTGTGCGTGGCCCTCCCTCGCTGCGTGTGCATGTGTCTCCACCTCACTGTGTGTGTGCGTATCCCTCTCTTGCTGTGTGTGTGTGTGTGTGTGTGTGTGTGGTCTCACCCTCGCTGTCTCTGTGTGCGCGTGTCCCTCTCTCGCCGTGTGTCTGTGTTTGTGTGCTTGGGCATGTGCGTGTTCTTCCCTCACTGTGTGTACGTGTCCCCCTCTTGCTGTGAGTATGTGTGTCCCTCTTGCAGTATATGTGAGTGTCCTTCCCTCGCGGTGTGTCTTGTGTGTGTGTGTGTGTGTATGCATGTGTGTCCCTCCCTCACTGTTTATGTGTCAGTTTCCTGCACTGTGTGTGTGTGTATGTGTGTTACTCTTGCTGTGCATGTGTGTACGTGGCCCTCCCTCACTGTGTGTGCATGTGTCTCCCCCTCGCTGTTTGTGTGTGTGTCCCTCTCTTGCTCTGTGTGTATGTGTGTGTGTGTGTTTGCATGTGTCCATGTCCCTCCCTGGGACATGTGTGCATGTCCTTCTCTAGCTGTGTGTCTGTGTTTGTGTGCTTGAGCATGTGCGTGCCCATCCCTCGCTGTGTGTGCGTGTCCCCTCTCGCTGTGAGTATGTGTGACCCTTTTACAGTGTATGTGACTGTCCTTCCCTCGCTGTGTGTGTGTGTGTATGCGTGTCACTCCCTTGCTGTGTGTCTGTGTGTATGTGTGCGTGTCACTCCCTTGCTGTGTGTCTGTGTGTATGTGTGCGTGTCCCTCCCTTGCTTTGTGCGTGTGTGTGTGTGTGTGCGCCTCTTGCTGTGTGTGCGCATGTCACTCCCTCGCTCTGACTGTGTGGCCCTCCCTTGTGTGTGTGTTTATCCCTCCTTCACTGTGTGTGCGCGTTTCTCACTCACTCTGTGTTTGTGTGTGTGTGTGCATGCCCCTCCTTCGCTTTGTGTGTGTGTGTCCCCGTCCCTCGCAGTGTGTGTGTGTCCCTCCCTCTCTGTGTGTATGCGTGTATCCCCCTCACTGTGTGTATGTGAGTGTCCCTCCCTCGCTGTGTGTGTGTGTGTGTGTGTGTGTGTGTGTGTGTCCCTCCCTTGCTTTGCGTGTGTGTGCCCCCTCTCAATTTGTGTGCACATGCCCTCCCCCTCGCGGTGTGTGTGCTTGTCCCTCCTTCTCTGTGTGTCCCTCCCTCACTATGTGTGTGCATGTGTGTCGCTCCCTTGCTCTGTGTATGTGTGTCCCTCCCTCTGTGTGTGTGTGTGTGTGTGTGTGTGTGTGTGTGTGTGTGTGTGTGTGTGTGTGTGTGTGTGGTGTGTGTGTGTGCGCGCACCCCTCTTGCTGTGTGTGTGTGTGTGGCCCTCCCTCACTGTGTATGTGTGAGTTCCCCCCTTGCTCTGTGTGTGTGTGTCCCTCTTGCTGTGTGTGTGTGTGTGTGTCTGTGTTTGTGTGCTTCCTCATGCGCATGTTGCTCCCTCACTGTGTGTGCGTGTCCCTCCCACGCTGTTTGTGTGTGTATGTGTCCCTCCCTCGCTCTGTGTATGCATGTGTGACACTCCCTTGCTCTGTGTATGTGTGTGTGTATGTGTGTGTGTGTGTTTGTCGGGTCTCACCCTTGCTGTCTCTGTGTGTGCGTGTCCCTCCCTTGCTGCGTGTGTGTGCGTGTTCTTCCCTCACTGTGTATGTGTGAGTTACCCCCTTGCCCTGTGTGTGTGTGTGTGTGTCCCTCTTGCTGTGCATGTGTGTGTGTGTGTGTGTGTGTGTGTGGCCTTCCCTCGCTGTGTGTGCATGTGTCTCCTCCCCATGTGTGCGCGCATGTCCCTCCCTGGCTGTGTGTGTGTCCAGGTCCCTCCCTGGCTGTGTGTGCGCGCATGTCCCTCCCTGGCTGTGTGTGTGCGTGCCCCTCTCTCGCTGTTTGTCTGTGTTTGTGTGCTTGGTTATGTGCGTGTTCTTCCCTCGCTGTGAGTGTGTGTGTCTCTCTTGCAGTGTATCTGAGTGTCCTTCCCTCGTGCTGTGTGTTTCTGTGTGTGTGTGTGTGTGTGTGTGTGTGTGTGTGTGTGTGTATGCACGTGTGTCCCTCCCTCACTGTTTATGTGACAGTTTCCTGCCCTGTGTGTGCATATGTGTGTTACTCTTGCTGTGCGTGTGTGTATGTGGCCCTCCCTCGCTGTGTGTGCACATGTGTCTCCCCCTCACTGTTTTTGCGCGTTGTCCCTCTCTTGCTCTGTGTGTATGTGTGTGTGTGTGTGTGTGTGTGTGTGCCTGTGTGTGTGTTTGTGTGTGTCCATGTCCCTCCCTGGCTTTGAGTGTACGTGTCCCTCTCTCGCTGTGTGTCTGTGTTTGTGTGCTTGAGCATGCGCGTGCCCATCCCTCGCTGTGTGTGCGTGTCCCCTCTCGCTGTGAGTATATGTGACCCTTTTACAGTGTATGTGACTGTCCTTCCCTCGCTGCGTGTGTGTGCATATGCGTGTCACTCCCACACTGTGTGTGTCCCTCCCTTGCTGTGTGTCTGTGTGTATGTGTGCGTGTCCCTCCCTTGCTTTGTGCGTGTGTATGCGCCTCTTGCTGTGTGTGCGTGTATCACTCCCTCGCTGAGTGTGTGTCCGTCTCTTGTGTGTGTGTTTGTCCCTTCCTCGCTGTGTGTGCGCATCTCTCCCTTGCTCTGTGTTTGTGTGTGTATGTGTGTGTGTATGTGTGCGTGTCCCTCCTTCGCTTTATGTGTGTGTGTCCCCGTCCCTCTCTGTGTGTATGTGCGTATCCCTCCCTCGTGTGTGTGTCCCTCCCTCGCCGTGTGTCTGTCTGTATTCCCCTCACTGTGTGTGTGTTTGCGTGTCCCTCCCTCGCTTTGCGTGTGTGTGCCCCCTCTCAATTTGTGTGCACATGCCCTCTCCCTCGCGGTGTGTGTTTGTCCCTCCTTCGCTGCGTGTCCCTCCCTCGCTGTGTGTGTGCGTGTCCCTCACTCGCTGAGTGTGTGCGTGTCCCTCCCTCGCTGAGTGTGTGCGTGTCCCTCCTTCGCTGCGTTTCCCTCCCTCGCTGTGTGTGCGTGTCCCTCCCTCGCTGCGTGTGTGCGTGTCGCTCCCTCGCTGTGTGTGTGCGTGTCCCTCACTCGCTGAGTGTGTGCGTGTCCCTCCTTCACTGCATTTCCCTCCCTCGCTGAGTGTGTGCGTGTCCCTCCCTCGCAGTGTGTGTGCGTGTCGCTCCCTCGCTGTGTGTGTGCGTGTCGCTCCCTCGCTGTGTGTGTGCGTGTCCCTCACTCGCTGAGTGTGTGCGTGTCCCTCCTTCACTGCATTTCCCTCCCTCGCTGAGTGTGTGCGTGTCCCTCCCTCGCTGAGTGTGTGCGTGTCGCTCCCTCACTGCGTGTGTGCGTGTCCCTCCCTCGCTGAGTGTGTGCGTGTCGCTCCCTCACTGCGTGTGTGCGTGTCCCTCCCTCGCTGAGTGTGTGCGTGTCGCTCCCTCACTGCATGTGTGCGTGTCCCTCCCTCGCTGAGTGTGTGCGTGTCGCTCCCTCACTGCGTGTGTGCGTGTCCCTCCCTCGCTGAGTGTGTGCGTGTCGCTCCCTCACTGCGTGTGCGCGTGTCCCTCCCTCGCTGAGTGTGTGCGTGTCGCTCCCTCACTGCGTGTCTCAGTGTGTCCCTCCCTCGCTGAGTGTGTGCGTGTCGCTCCCTCACTGCGTGTCTCAGTGTGTCCCTCCCTCGCTGAGTGTGTGCGTGTCGCTCCCTCACTGCGTGGGTGCGTGTCCCTCCCTCGCTGAGTGTGTGCGTGTCGCTCCCTCACTGCGTGTCTCAGTGTGTCCCTCCCTCGCTGAGTGTGTGCGTGTCGCTCCCTCACTGCGTGTCTCAGTGTGTCCCTCCCTCGCTGTGTGTGCATCTCCTTCCCTCACTGTGTCCATGTGTGTCTCCCTTTGCTGCGTGTCTGTGCATGTCCCTCCCTCGCTGTGTGTATGCGTGTGTGTGTCTCCCTCACTGTGTGCGTGTCCCTCCCTCGTTGTGTGTGCGTGTCCCTCCCTCACTGTGTGTGTGCGTGTCCCTCCCTCGCTGAGTGTGTGCGTGTCGCTCCCTCACTGCGTGTCTCAGTGTGTCCCTCCCTCGCTGTGTGTGCATGTCCTTCCCTCACTGTGTCCATGTGTGTCTCCCTTTGCTGCGTGTCTGTGCGTGTCCCTCCCTCGCTGTGTGTGTGCTTGTCTCTGCCTCGTGTGTGGGTATCCCTTTCTTGCTGTGTGTGTGCGTGTCCCTCCCTCGCTGTGTGTGTGCGTGTCCCTCCCTCGCTGTGTGTCTGCAGATAACCCACTCTCTGTGTAGTGCGCGTATCCCTCCCTCACTGTGCGTATGCGTGTCCCTCCCTCGCTATGTGTGTGTATATGTGTCCCTCCCTCGCAGTGTGCGTGTGTGTTAGTGTGTCCTTCCTTCGCTGTGTGTCTGTGGGTAACCCCCTCTCTGTTTGCGTTTGCATATCACTCCCTCGCTGTGCGTGTGTGTGTGTCCGTCCCTTGTGTGCATGGGTGCATATCCTTCCCTTGTTCTGTGTGTGTTTGTGTGTTTGTATGTGTGCGTGTCCCTCCTTCGCTTTGCGTGTGTGTGTGTGTATCCGTCCCTTGAGTGTGTGACCAGCTTGCTGGGTGCATGTGTCCCACCCTTGCCCTGTCTGTGTGTGTCCTCTCTCGCTGTGTGTGTGTGCCCCCTCTCAATTTCTGTGCACATGTCCTCCCCCTCGGCATGTGTGTGTGTGTCCCTCCTTCGCAGTGTGTGTGTGTCCCTCCCTCACTGTGTGTCTGTGTGTCCCTCCCTCACTGTGTGTGTGTGTGTCCCTCCCTCACTGTGTGTGTGTGTGTCCCTCCCTCACTGTGTGTGTGTGTGTGTCCCTCCCTCACTGTGTGTCTGTGTGTCCCTCCCTCACTGTGTGTGTGTGTGTCCCTCCCTCACTGTGTGTGTGTGTGTCCCTCCCTCACTGTGTGTCTGCGTGTATTCCCCCCACCATAAGTGTGTGTGTTTGTCCCTTCCTCGCTGTGTGTGCACGTCTCTCCCTTGCTGTGTGTTTGTGTGTGTGTGTGTGTGTGTGTGTGTGTGTGTGTATGTGTGCGTGTCCCTCCTTCGCTTTACATGTGTGTGTCCCCGTCCCTCACTGTGTGTGTGTGTCCCTCCCTCGCCGTGTGTCTGTCTGTATTCCCCTCACTGTGTGTGTGTTTGCGTGTCCCTCCCTCGCATTGCGTGTGTGTGCCCCCTCTCAATTTGTGTGCACATGCCCTGCCCCTCACCGTGTGTGTGTTTGTCCCTCCTTCACTGTGTGTCCCTCCCTCGCTGTGTGTGTGTGTGTGTCTCCCCTCGCTGTGTGTGTGCGTGTCTCTCCCTCGCTGTGTGGGTGCGTGTCTCTTCCTCGTGTGTGCGTATCCCTTTCTTGCTGTGTGTGTGAGTGTCCCTTCCTCGGTGTCTGTGCGTGTCCTTCCCTCGCTGTGTCTGTGTGTGTGTGCAGATGCACGTCCCCCCCTTCGCCGCGTGTGTGCGTGTCCCACCCTCGCCGCATGTGTGCGTGTCCCACCCTCGATTTGCGTGTGTGCGTGTCCCACCCTCGATTTGCGTGTGTGCGTGTCCCACCCTCGATTTGCGTGTGTGCGTGTCCCACCCTCGATTTGCATGTGTGCGTGTCCCACCCTCGATTTGCGTGTGTGCGTGTCCCACCCTCGATTTGCGTGTGTGCGTGTCCCACCCTCGATTTGCGTGTGTGCGTGTCCCACCCTCGATTTGCGTGTGTGCGTGTCCCACCCTCGATTTGCGTGTGTGCGTGTCCCACCCTCGATTTGCGTGTGTGCATGTCCCACCCTCGATTTGCGTGTGTGCGTGTCCCACCCTCGATTTACGTGTGTGCATGTCCCACCCTCGATTTGCGTGTGTGCGTGTCCCACCCTCGATTTGCGTGTGTGCGTGTCCCACCCTCGATTTGCGTGTGTGCGTGTCCCACCCTCGATTTGCGTGTGTGCGTGTCCCACCCTCGATTTGCGTGTGTGCGTGTCCCACCCTCGATTTGCGTGTGTGCGTGTCCCACCCTCGATTTGCGTGTGTATGTCCGTCCCTCGCTGTGTGTCTGCGTGTATCCCCCTCGCAAACACACGCAGTGTGTCACTCCCTTGCTGTATGTGTGTGTGTGTGTGTGTGTGTGTGTGTGTGTGTGTGCGTGTGTGTCCAAAATTTGCACCATCAGTGAATTGGCCATCATAAGTTGACTGTAGTATTCAGGAATGTGTGGTTTAAGTAAGTTCACCACGAGAAATGCAGGATTTAATGTATAGGTAGAGGGGTGGGTCTGGGTAGGATGCTCTTCAGAGTTTTGGAATGGACTGGTTGGGCCGAATGGCCTGGTTGCACACGATGGCGATTCTATTCAGGTTATTGTTCAGCCCTATCAACCATCCCCGTCTCTTACACCTTGCCTCTTCCCCAATATTCTCCTTAACACAGTAATCTCCTCCAGACTCTAAAACACTCCTTGCCGATGTAAGCTTCTCCAGTCCTTTCAAAGATCGATATGTCTGTCACCTCGTCCTGCTTTTAGAACCCTCCCTATAACTATTCCCATTTGGTACAGCACTCCCAATCATTGTTCCCTCTTGAAACTCCCATAAACATTTGTATCTCTGAAAACTCATCTGGACTGTCTCAATTTCCCTTTGACAGTTACATGCTGAGACCTGCTCTATTTCAGTGAAGTAATTAAGTCTTGGCAACACTCACTGTTATAATCTCCCTCCAGCCTTACAGCACTGAGGATCTGTAGAAGGTCTTTTCAACCCGAGAGGCATCTCTGTGTCTGTAATCTCCTCCACTCCCCATAATACATTCTCTCTGAGCTCCTCTGTAGTCCATAAACACTCCCTAACACTGTCTGTATCAGTGTAACCTTCTCCAAAAACACAACCTTCCCTATCTGTGTAAATCCCTACACCAGTCCCTATCCCTCTCAGCTCCGTCTAATAATACAACCCTCCATGTCTGTGTATTCACCTTCAGTCCCTACTCGCCTCCCTATCTGTGTAACCTTCTCCATGCATTTTTGCTTCAGTCTCTTCAACTGTCCCTGTCAGTGTAACCTCTTCCAGACGTGAAAACTCTCCTCTTTTTGACTTACTCAGACCCCACACCCCTCACTATCTATAACCTACTCCTGTCTGAGAAACCTACCTCTGCAAATTGCTCCAACTCTTCAACTCTCCATAAGCTCCTGCAGCTCTTACATCCCTCCCTATCTACCAAATCTCTTCCATTCCCTAAACACCAACAGTCTGTGGAGACCCGACCACCATCCCTATCAGTGTAATCCTCTCAGGTCTCTGCAGTATTCCTGATCTGTCGAACTCACTCCATGCCTGTGCCTCTCCCAATCCAGTCCCTACAAAACCCACTATCTATTGAACACCCTCCTGTCACTATCACCCCCATGTCAATGTAGGCTCCTCCTGTGTCTGCATCATCTACCCATCTCCATAACCTTGTCCAGCTCTTACACCACTATCTGCTTAAACAACACCTTCCTCTACAACTTCCTCCTGTTTGTGCTATGCTCCCTTATCTGTGAAACTGTTTCTGACCAAAATTGTTATCCCAGTCTCTGAAAAGAAATCCAGATTCCACAGCCTCCATAACCCCCAGAACCTAATCCTTCCTATGTCTATAAACATCTCTGTTTGTTCTTCCAGTCGATACAAACATCTTTATCTCCGTAATCTGCTCAGCTCCCTAAAACACTCCCTGTCGGTGATCAAGTCCTGTCCTACAAACATCCTTATCCCTGTAAACTTCTCCATCCCTCCCAACATTCCCATCTCCATGAACCCGTCATCCCTACAGCTCTCCACATTTCTGTAACCTCCTGTGGGTCTATGGTCCTCCCTCCCTGTGAAACCACCTCCAGTCCCCACATCCCTCCCAATCTGGGTCCTCTGCTCCAGATCAGACCATTGCTGTCTCTGTAAACACCTCCACTCCTGACAACTCTTCCCATTTGTGTAACTTCGTTCAGACCCCATACTCTCCAGCTTCCTGAATCCTCTTCCTGCCATTGCAACCAAAACCACATGTTTATGTAATATCCACTAGTGCTTACACCCTCCCCAACTCAGTAACCACTTGCAGTCCTAACAAAACACCTAAACTGTGAAACCTCTCATTTCCCTACAATCCTCCCTCCCTCCCTCCCTCCCTCCTCAAATGCCTTCATCACCATGAAACCACACAATTACTGAAGCCTCCTTTTGGCACTGCAACCCTCCTAATGTCTGCAAAATCCTCCTGTCCTGATATCCCTCCCTGAGTCTGTAACCCCCACCACCCTCCAGTGCCCTTCTGGGGAACATGGCAGAGGAGAGAAGATTTGTAAAGTCCGATCCATGTTACGGAGGTAGAATTCTGGGAATTACAGATTTGGTCGAATGTCTATGGTGTGCAGATTATTGGCGAGGACTCTAAGGACAGGATTTATGACTACTTGGAAAACCATATTTAAATTAGTGACAGTCAGCATGGGTTTGTGAGGGGTCAGGTCACGCCTCATAAACCTTATTGAATTCTTTGAGGATATGGCAGAATAGGTTGATGGCTCATTCAGAAAAGAAGGAAAATTGGGATACAGGGAAATCTGTCTGTCTGGATACAGGATTGGATGGCCCAGAGAAGACAGAGGGTGGCAGCTGATGGACAGCATTGAGCCTGGAGCTCAGTGACCAGTGGGGTTCTGTAACAATCGGCTCTGGGACTCTACTCTTTGTGATTTTTATAAATGACTTGGATGTGGATGTTGGAGAGTGGGTTAGTAAGTTTGCCAATCACATGAAGTTTGGTGGAGTGGTGGGGAATGTGGAGGGCTGTTGTAGGTTGCAATGGGACATTGATAGGACGCAGAGCTGGGCTGGAAGTGGCAGATGGAGTCCAATCTGGAAAAGTGTGAAGTGATTCATTCTGGAAGGTCGAATTTGAATACAGAATACAGGGTGAAAGGCAGAATACTTGGCTGTGTGGAGGAACAGAGATCATGGGGTCCGTGTCCATAGATCCCTCAAAATCGCCACGCACGTTGGTAGGGTTGTGAAAAAGGCATATGTTGTTTTGGGTCCCCTTAGAAGGGGATTGACTGTAAGAGCCGTGAGGTTTTACTGCATCTTTATAGCGTCCTGGTGAGACCACACTTGGAATATTATGTTCAGTTCTGGTCCCCTGTTTACAGGAAGGCTGTGCAAGTTTTAGAGAGTGTACACAGGAGATTTACCAAGATGCTGACTGTAATGGAGGGCAGTTGTTACGAAGAAAGGTTGAGGGAGCTAAGCCTTTTTCATTGGAGAAGGGGGCAGGGCGACTTTGTGGAGGTTAGCAAGATTATAAGAGGCACAGAGTGAGTGAATAGTCAGAGACTTTTCCTCCTATGGAATAAATGGCTATTACAAGGGGGTGTAATTTTAAGGTGAATGGAGGATAGATAAGAGGATAGAGAATGGGAGGTGGTTGGAATGCACTGATAATGGTGGGAGTAAAATTAGACACATCCGGGACATTTAATAGACTCTTGGACATTCACATGTGTAAGAGTGAAATGAAGGGTATGTAGTTTAATTTGATCTTACAGTTGGATAAAAGGTTGGCATGAAATATGCCAAAGATACAAAGATAGGTGGAGTTGTGGACAGTGAGGAGGGCTGTTGTCGGCTGCAGAGGGACTTAGATATGATGCAGAGCTGGGCTGAGGAGTGGCAGATGGAGTTCAACCCTGCCAAGTGTGAGGTTGTCCATTTTGGAAGAACAAATAAGAATGCGGAATACAGGGTTAATGGTAGGGTTCTTGGTCAGGTGGAGGAACAGAGGGATCTTGGGGTCTATGTACATAGATCTTTGAAGGTTGCCACTCAGGTGGATAGAGTTTGTAAGAAGGCCTATGGAGTATTATCGTTCATTAGCAGAGGGATTGAATTCAAGAGTCGTGAGGTGATGTTGCAGCTGTACAGGACTTTGGTTAGGCCACAGTTGGAGTACTGTGTGCAGTTCTGGTCGCCTCACTTTAGGAAAGATGTGGAAGCTTTGGAGAGGGTGCAGAGAAGATTTACCAGGATGTTGCCTGGAATGGAGAGTAGATCGTACGAGGATAGGTTGAGAGTTCTCGGCCTTTTCTCGTTGGAACGGCGAAGGATGAGGGGTGACTTGATAGAGGTTTATAAGATGATCAGAGGAATAGATAGAGTAGACAGTCAGAAACTTTTTCCCCGGGTACAACAGAGTGTTACAAGGGGACATAAATTTAAGGTGAAGGGTGGAAGGTATAGGGGAGATTTCAGGGGTGGGTTCTTTACCCAGAGAGTGGTGGGGGCATGGAATGCGCTGCCCGTGGGAGTGGTAGAGTCAGAATCATTGGCGACCTTTAAGCGGCATTTGGATAGGTACATGGATGGGTGCTTAATCTAGGATAGAAGTTCGGCACAACATCGTGGGCCGAAGGGCCTGTTCTGTGCTGTATTGTTCTATGTTCTATGTTCTATGTTCTATGTTCTATGAAATCATGGCCGAAGGGTCTTGGGCTGAACTGTTCTGTGTTCTGTCTGGTAAACTGGGTAATAAGCTCAGATCAGTGTAAAAGGATATGGCATTCAGGAGGAGCTAGTCAACTGGATACAAAATTGGGCTTGATGGTTGGAGACAGAGTGTGATGGGAGACATGTTGTTTTTCTGACAGGAGGCATGTGACCAGCGGTGGAGTGGGTCCCCTGTTGTTTGTCATTTGGACAAATGGTTTGGATGGAAATATTGGTTTCCTGGTAAGTAATTGTTTTGGGTGACACTGAAATTGGTGGTAAAGTGGATAGTGGAGAAGGTTACAACAGGATATGATACAACAGGATGGACAGTACTGCTGGGATAGTGGGCTGAAGAATAGCAGATGGAGTTTAATTAGATAAAGGTGGGGTGTTCCATTTTGGTGAAACAAACCAGGGTGGGACTTGTACAGTTAATGTTCAGGCCCTGGGTAGTGTTGTCAGTCAGAGATCCAGTGACCCAGGTACACAGTTCTTTGAAAGTGGTGTCACAGGTAGACGGGCTGGTGAAGCAAGCATTTGGGATGGTTACCTTCATTGGGGAGAGCATTAAGAGTAAGAGTTGGGATGTCATGTTGTGGCTGTAAAAGACATTGGTGGGGCCACCATAAAAACATTGTTGATCAGTGGGCAGAACTCATCTAGTTCACTAACCTCCTTTAGGGAAGGACATTAAATATTCTAACTTGGTCTGGCCGACATGTGACTCCAGACCCACAGCAATATGGCTGACTCTGAGCTACCCTCTCAGTAATTAGCAGTGGGGTCAAAGAACGTTGTTCCAGGCAGTGACACTTACATCCCATGAATGAATATATAAAAATACCTATGTCCCTCCCTATCTCTGCAAACCCCTCCAGCTGCAGCAATCCGTACTGGCTTTGTAACACCCTGACCACTCTCTGTAACACTCTCACCACCTCCAGCACCTTCACCTCTCCCTGTTCCTATTGTGTCAATGAACCCTGACCGTGGCTCCCCTTCCCACAGCCCTCCTCCTGCGAGCAGACCCATTGCAATCCATTAACATTTACTCCTAAAACACTCTCTCACTTCAGGATTTTAAGTACTTTTTGGTGATCTTCTCAGCCTCATAATCTCGTATGATCCCTTTTGTCCTGAGTGAGGGATCAGTGGGAATTTCTTGCTGAGGTTTTTACTGTTTCAATGGAATGTCCTTTTGTTGAGTATTTTGCACTGTCCCTTCAAATGTTTTCCACTGTTCATTTACAGGCACATACTTCAGTCTGTTTAGCCTGTTTACCTTGGTCAGTTCTCCTCTCCAACTCATGTCATTGGCTATTTTTGTTTTTAGTTGTCGCTTGTCCTTTCTGTGATTCACTTTAAAACTTTATATTTCTTTAAACTGCACTTTATCACAATTTCCCAGAGGATCTCTCCAGGTGACATTACTCATTCACTAAGTTTCATTACACGGTCGCTCTGCGATAGTTATGTCCCTTAACAGTTGCACAATGTGTTTTTCAAAGAAACACTTAAAAAAAATTAACCGAACTCCTTCCAATATCAATGTTGACCGTGTGATTGTCCCAGATTATACAAATATTGAAGATTTCCAAAATTATCACAATGCCTTTGTTAAAAAATTCCAATGAGTTCCTGTTTAATGCAGTGATGAGCAATGAAATGCTGTTTGGTGGCTAAATCTGTTCTGCTGCTTATGTCCTTGGCAAGGAGTAGCCAGAATGTACATTCAGACTGACTCTACTTCATGATCTGAGGACAAATGCTTTCTCTGTAATGCCTTTGTTATACATTATTGTTAGCGTTGCCCATTTTGCCTGAGTTTGCACAAGATTACGAACCACTGAATATTTTTGTTCACCCTGTATCCATGTCTCCCTGGTGTCTAAATCTCTTTTATCTCTTTATCACAAATCCATCGACCTTATTGCAGCAACGTTGTCCGTTCAAAAAAAAAACATAATATACTCTCTTCCACAATTTTCTGTCACAAGTCTATTTTCTGATGTACAATTTTAGTTAAACTCTGTGCCATCCTGTTCCTTTCTGCTTGTTTTCAGCCACATTCCCATGCTGTTCCATTGCTTCACCTTTTCCCTTTGGATTAGGAAAGCTCCTTTCACCTGCATCCTCTCTGTCAGTTTAATGCCCTGTCCATAAACCTACCGACATGATTGGCCAGGACACTGGTCCCAGCACAGTTCCAGGGGGACCATCCTCATAGATTTTTTTTTTAATCAGGTATGGGAAGTGTGAGTCTCTGACTGACCAGCCTTTCTTGCCCAGTCCCAGAAGCCCTTGAACTGAGTAACTTGATCGGCCATTTCAGAGGGTAATTGAGAGGCAAACCCTTTGCTGTGGGGATGTCGTACAGACCACGTGAGGATGGGCAGTTGTCCTTCTCTAAAGGACAAGTGTTTGGATTTGTCGTACATCAGTAATGGTTTCATATATATTTGTGGACTGTTAATTATTATTTTTAAAATTATTGATTTCACTTGTCTCCTTTTCAGATGGTGGGATTCAATCCTGCCTCCCCTGAACATTAGCTGAGGTTTTGGATGCATTCTCTCGCAATAATACCACTAGGCCATTACTTCACCTGCTCACTGGGTGCTCATCCCTGAGCACTGATACCAGGGCATCATGAAGCTAAACCCATTCTACTGACACAATTGTGTGATCCTGACATCTTCCAGCAATCTGGGACTATTACTTAATATCGCTCCATTTTCCAGATCTCTGTGGAACTCAGTGCCATTCTCCATGTGTAACCCTCACTGCATCTGTTTAATTTCCCATTCTGTCTATTTCTCTGTCTCCTGTAGGTACTCAGGAAAGTCCTGACTCAATAGCCTTCCCAGCTGCTGGGTGGATCGTCCATCACCTCATTGAATGCAGTTGGTCTGCCAGAGAGAGACAAAGGGAAAGGAGATCTGGAGCCTTCAATAAATCCTGTAGTGAAGTAAGGTCACCCACAGTGCACAGAGCAAAGAACAATGAGAGGGATCCAACCATCTGTTAACACAACATGACATAGATACAGTGCTGGAGGGGAGAACAGTACACACACACCCCCCAGGCTCAATCACCACACCAATGTAAGTTCTGTTATATTAAAACTCACTACTCTACAACAGTCTATCTATGGCATGTCTTGTGGTCCAGTGTCTTCAATAATTTTTAATTCCTATGACCGATCCTATCGCTGTAACCTCCTGCTCTTCCCGATAGTCCCTCCACATATTTGAAATGTACTGCATTCCAGACTACCATCCCTATCCCTGTAACTTGGTTCAGTGTCTATAACATGCCTTACTTTGGTAGTCTCTTCCTCCAATAAGGTAAAAACAAGGACTGCAGATGCAAGAAACCAGAGTCTAGATTAGAGTGGTGCTGGAAAAGCACGGCAGGTTAGGCAGCATCCGAGGAGCAGGAAAATCGGTGTTTCGGGCAAAAACCCTCCATCAGGAACAGAGGCCGGGTGCCTGCAGAGTGGGGAGATAAATGAGAGGGGGGTGGGGATGGGGAGAATGTAGCATAGAGTACAATGGGTGAATGGGGGTGGGGATGGGGGTGATAGGTCAGAGAGGAGGGTGGGGGCAGGTAGCAAAGCGTACAATGGGTGAATGGGGGAGGGGATGGGGGTGATAGGTCAGAGAGGAGGGTGGGGGCAGGTAGCAAAGAGTACAATGGGTGAATGGGGGTGGGGATGGGGGTGATAGGTCAGAGAGGAGGGTGGAGTGGATCGGTGGGAAGGGAGATAGGCCATTAGGACAGGTCATGGGGGCGGGGCTGAGCTGGAAGGCTGGAGGTGGGGTGAGATGGGGGAAGGGGAAATGAGGAAACTGGTGAAGTCCACATTGATGCCCTGGGGTTGAAGTGTTCCAAGGCAGAAGGTGAGGCGTTCTTCCTCCAGGCGTCGGGTGGTGAGGGACCGGTGGTGGAGGAAGCGCAGGACCTGCATGTCCTCGGCAGAGTGGAAGGGGGAGTTGAAATGTTGGGTCACAAGGCAGTGGGGTTGATTGGTGCGGGTGTACCAGAGATGTTCCCTAAAGTGCTCTGCTAGGAGGTGTCCAGTCTCCCCAATGTTGAGGAGACCACATCGGGAGCAATGGATACAATAAATGATATGAGTGGATGTGCGGGCAAAACCTTGATGGATGTGGAAGGCTCCTTTAGGGCCTTGGATAGAGGTGAGGGGAGAGGTGTGGGCGCAGGTTTTGCAATTCCTGCAGTGGCAGGAGAAGGTGGCAGGAAGGGAGGGTGTGTTTTTGGGGGGTGTGGAACTGACCAGGTAGTCATGGAGGGAATGGTCTTTGCGGAAAGTGGAGAGGGGTGGGGAGGGAAATATATCCCTGGTGGTGGGGTCTTTTTGGAGGTGGCAGAAATGGCGGCGAATGATTTGGTTTATGCGAAGGTTGGTAGGGTGGAAGGTGAGCACCAGGGGCGTTCTGTCCTTGTTACGGTTGGAGGGGTGGGGTTTGAAGGCGGAGGTGCGGGATGTGGACGAGATGCGTTGGAGGGCATCTTTTACCACGTGGGAAGGGAAATTCCGATCTCTAAAGAAGGAGGCTATCTGATGTGTTCTGTGGTGGAACTGGCCCTCCTGGGAGCAGGTACGGCAGAGGCGGAGGAATTGGGAATAGGGGTTGGGAATTTTGCAGGCGGTAGGGTGGGAAGATGTGTAAACTAGGTAGCTGTGGGAGTCGGTAGGTTTGTAAAAAATGTCGGTGTCAAGTCGGTTGTCATTAATGGGGATTGAGAGGTCCAGGAAGGGGAGGCAGGTATCAGAGATGGTCCAGATAAATTTAAGGTCAGGGTGGAATGTGTTGGTGAAGTTGATGAATTGCTCAAACTCCTCGAGGGAGCACAAGGTGGTGCCAATGCAGTCATCAATGTTGCGGAGGAAGACGTGGGGAGTGGTGCCATTGTAACTACGGAAGATGGACTGTTCTACATAGCCAACAAAGAGACAGGCATAGCTGGGACCCATACGGGAGCCCATGGCTACCCCTTTGGTCTGGAGGAAGTGGGAGGATTCGAAGGAAAAATTGTTAAGTGTGAGGACAAGTTCAGCCAAACAACTGACAGTGTCGGTGGAAGAGTACTGTTGTGGACGTCGGGAGGTGAAGAAACGGAGGGCCTGGAGGTCCTGGTCATGGTGGATGGAGGTGTCGAGGGATTGGATATCCATTGTGAAGATGAGGCGTTGGGGGCCGGGGAAATGGAAGTCTTGGATGAGTGGAGGGTGTGAGTGGTGTCTCAAACGAATGTGGGTAATTCCTGGACTGGGGAATAGGACAATGTCGAGGTAGGTAGACATGAGTTCGGTGGGGTAGGAGCATGCTGAGACAATGGGTCGGCCAGGGTGGTCAGGCTTGTGGATCTTGGGAAGGAGGTAGAACCGGGCGGTGGGGGCTCCCGAACAATGAGGTTGGAAGCTGTGGGTGGGAGATCTCCTCCTGAGGTGATGAGGTTCTGTATGCTCTGGGAGATGACGGTTTGGTGATGGGAGGTGGATCATGGTAGAAGGGGGTGGTAGGAGGAGGTGTCTTTGAGTTGGCATCATGGCTTCAGCGGGGTAGAGGTCAGTGCACCAGACTCCCACTGCACCCCCTTTATCTGCTGGTTTGATGGTGAGGTCGGTATTGGAGCAGAGGAAGTGGAGGGCTGTACGTTGTGAGGGTGAGAGGTTGGAGTGGGGGAGGGGGTAGATAGGTTGAGGCGGTTCATGTCTCGGTGGAAGTTGGAAATGAAGAAATCGAAGGCGAGGTGTCCAGGTGGATGGAGTGTATTGGAGGGCGGCAAAGGGGTCCTCAGAAAATAGGCGGGAGTCTTCATTGTAAAAGTAAGCTCTGAGGCGGAGGCGGTGGAAGAAGTGTTCGATGTCACGGCGTGTATTAAATTCATTGATGTGTGGACGGAGGGGGATAAAGGTGAGGCCTTTGCTGAGGACTGATCATTCGTCCTCAGTGAGGGGGAGGTCCGGGGGAATGGTGAAAACTCGGCAGGACTGGTAGCTGGGACCAGGCGTAGGTGTGGAGCTGGGGGAGGCGACCGCGCCTGTAACTGGAGTGGGTGTGGTGTTCGGGGCGATGGGGATGGAGTCATGAGCAGGGGTGGGGTTCCCCTCAGGGTTCTGGGGGCAGGGATGATGACGGTGGGACCTGGGGGGTGGTGTCAGCAGAATGCAGATAAGTGGCGTTGGTGGGGGTGGAAGTGGTGGCAAACACGGCAGTGGGGGGGCGAGGAAGTCACTGAGTGTGTGACATCAGCGATGATGTGTTGGGCGGAAATGATGTCACTTGTGGTGTATAAGGAATTGTGAGGGGCGGAAATGGCATTTACTTTATTTTAACCAATAATTTCCTGTCACAAATCTGTTTGACAATGTCGTATTTTAAATAAACTCAGTCCCTTACTGTTTCTGTTGGTCTTCATCCACATCTCCATGGTGTTCCAATATTTCAACCTTTCTCTTTGGACTTGGGAATTTCCATTCACCTCAGACCTGTCCCCCTCCTCATCTGTGTCCGTTTATCGCACACTGTATAATCCTGGTACCAGAGGAACCTATCCCAATAAAATAGCTCAGTCCTCCCTGAGTACTGGTAGCAGTGCTCACTGGTCAGAACCACTTCTGATGGTACCATTGTGTGATCCTGATACATTCCTGCACTCTGCTGATATCACTGTCTCTCTCCATGTGGTATCCCTCACTGTGTGGGTCTAATTGCTGCCTCTGTCAGTGTCTCTCGCTCTTACAGCTACTCCAGATCCTGAGCCAACAGCATTCTCCACTCAAGAGGGAAGCAACTGCACAGGCCATGGATGGAGACTGGGATTTTCCATATCTCTGTGGGACTCAGTGCCATTCTCCATGTGTAACCTTCGTTACAGCAGTGTAATTTACCATTCTGTCTATTTCCCTGTCTCCTGTAGGTATTCTTGATGTCCCTGACTCAGCAGAATTCCCAATTCCTGAATCGTCCATCACCATATTGAAGACAGTTGGTCAGCCAGAGAGAGATGGAGAGGGAGATCTGGAGCCTTCAGTAAATCCTGCAGCCGGTAAGATCACTCACAGTAAACAGCACAGGGAGGAGTTAGTGGACTTTAATTCAGACCCTGAGGGGATGATGTTGGAACAATGCTGGGCAAGGAACATGAGAAAATTCTCAGGCTTCATTATCACCATCTTGTCTGTAAATTCATCTGTTCCACAGAACCCTCCCTACGTCTGTCAGTTTCTCCATTGTCTGTTTCATTGATACCACTTCCCCTATCTCTATCAGCCCCTACAATCCTACCTATCCCTGTAAACTCCTCATATCAGTAAAACTCTCCAAGTTTCTGCCTTTGCCTTTAATCCCGGGTTCTGTCACATCTCTCCTTAACTGAAGAAAAACAACTCTTCAGTTCCTTAAGCCATCCTGGTCAGTGTAGTCCTTTCCAGACCTGAAACACCTCCCTGCCTTTGTGACTTTTTTGAACTCCTACTATCTTCATGATCTCTGTGACCTTCCCCGTCACAACAACAAAAAAGCTCTGTACCTTAGTAACCTCCTCCAGCTGTGAGACTCCTCCTTGTCTCTGGGCACAGTGCAGAGTGACCCTGCTTCTCTCATAAATTAGTTTCTGCATTTCTTATGATGACTATGAACTCTTCCTGTCTCTAAAATGCACTCGGTCTCTGTAAACTCTGCTGGTCCCGATTGATGTAATTTCCTTCGGTAACTACAAACCTTTATAGCTTTAGTCTCCTCCAGACGCGACCACACAGTTTATTTTTATAACCTCTATGAGTGATAGAGTCATAGACGTGTACAGTATGGAAACAGACCCTTCAGTCCAACCCGTCCATGCCGACCAGATATCCCAACCCAATCTCGTCCCACCTGCCAGCACCCGGCCCATATCCCTCCAAACCCTTCCCATTCATATACCCATCCAAATGCATCTTAAATGTTGCAATTGTACCATCCTCCACCACATCCTCTGGCAGCTCGTTCCATACACGTACCATCCTCTGCGTGAAAATGTTGCCCCTTAGGTCTCTTTTATATCTTTCCCCTCTCACCCTAAACCTGTGCCCTCTAGTTCTGGACTCCCTGACCCCAGGGAAAAGACTTTGTCTATTTATCCTATCCTATCCATGCCCCTCATAATTTTGTAAACCTTTGTAAGGTCACCCCTCAGCCTCCGACGCTCCAGGGAAAACCACCCCAGCCTGGTCAGCCTCTCCCTGTAGCTCAGATCCTCCAACCCTGGCAACATCCTTGTAAATCTTTTCTGAACCCTTTCAAGTTTCACAACATCTTTCCAATAGGAAGGAGACCAGAATTGCATACAATATTCCAACAGTGGCCAAACCAATGTGCTGTACAGCCACAACATGACCTCCCATCTCCTGTACTTAATACTCTGACCAATAAAGGAAAGCATACCAAATTCCGCCTTCACTATCCTATCTACCTGCGACTCTACTTTCAAGGAGCTATGCACTTGCACTCCAAGGTCTCTTTGGTCAGCAATACTCCCTAGGACTTTACCATTACGTGGTAAAGTCCTGCTAATACTTGCATTCCCAAAATGCCGCACATCGCATTTATCTCAAATAAACTCCATCTGCCAGTTAGCACATTGGCCCATCTGGTCCAGATCCTGTTGTAACCCTCTTCACTGTCCACTACACCTCCAATTTTGGTGTCATCTGTAAACTTATTAACTGTACCTCTTATGCTCGCATCCAAGTCATTAATGTAAATAACAAAAAGTAGAGGGCGCAGCACCGATCCTTGTGGCACTCCACTGGTCACAGGCCTCCAGTCTGAAAAACAACCCTCCACCACCACTCTCTGTCTTCTCCCTTTGAGCCAGTTCTGTATCCAAATGGCTACTTTTCCCTGTATTCCATGAGTTCTAACCTTGCTAATCAGCCTCCCATGGGGAACCTTGTCGAATGCCTCACTGAAGTCGATATAGATCACATCTATCATCTGCTCTCCTCAATATTCTTTGTTACTTCTTCAAAAAACTCAATCAAGTTTATGAGACATGATTTCCCACGCACAAAGCCATGTCGACTATTCCTAATCAGTCCTTGCCTTTCCAAATACATGTGCATTTTGTCCCTTAGGATTCCCTCCAACAACTTGCCCACCACTGAGTTCAGGCTCACCGGTCTATACTTCCCTAGCTTGACCTTACCACCCTTCTTAAACAGTGGCACCACGTTTGCCAACCTCCAGTCTTCTGGCACCTCACCTGTGATTATTGATGATACAAATTTCTCAGCGAGAGGCCCAGTAATCAGTTCTCTAGCTTCCTTCAGAGTTCCCGGGTACACCTGATCAGTTCCTGGGGGTTTATTCACCTTTTACCATTTCAAGACATCCAGCACTTCCTTCTCTGTATATCTGGATGTTTTGCAAGATGTCACCATCGATTTCCCTACAGTCTATATCTTCCATATGCATTTCCACAGTAAATACTGATGCAAAATATTCATTTAGTATCTCCCCCATTTTCTGCGGCTCCACACAAAGGCCGCCTTACTGATCTTTGTGGGGCCCTATTCTCTCCCTAGTTACCCTTTTTTCCTTAATATATTTGTAAAATCCCTTTGCATTCTTCTTAATTCTATTTGTCAGACCTATCTCATGTCCACGTTTTGCCCTCCTGATTTCCCTCTTAAGTATATTCCTACTTCCTTTATGCTCTTCTAAGGATTCACTCGATCCATCCTGACATATGCTTCCTGCTTTTTCTGAACCAAACACTCAATTTCTTTAGTCATCCAGAATTCCCAATAATTACCAGCCTTCCCTTTCACCCTGACAGGAATATACTTTCTCTGGACTCTTGTTATCTCATTTCTGAAGTCTTCTCATTTTCCAGCTGTCCCTTTCGCTGCGAACATCTGCCTCCAATCAGCTTTCAAAAGATCTTGTTTAATACCGTCAAAATTGGCCTTTCTCCAATTTAGAACATCAAATTTAGATCTTGTCTATCCTTTTCCATCATTATTTTAAAACAAATAGAATTATGGTCGCTGTCCCCAAAGTGCTCCCCCACTGACACCTCAGTCACCTGCCCTGCCTTATTTCCCAAGAGTAGGTCAAGTTTTGCACCTTCTCGAGTAGGTACATCCACATACTGAATCAGAAAATTGTCTTGTACACACTTAAGAAATTCCTCTTCATCTAAACCTTTAACACTATGGCAGTCCCAGTTGATGTTTGGAAAGTGAAAATCCCCTACCATACCTACCCTATTATTCTTACAGATAGCTGAGATCTCCTTACAAGTTTGTTTGACAATTTCCTTTTGACTATTGGGGGGTCTGTAATACAATCCTAATAAACTGATCATCCCTTTCTTATTTCTCAGTTCCACCCAAATAACTTCCCTGGTTGTATTTCTGGGAATATCCTCCCTCAGCACAGCTGTAATGCTATCCCTTATCAAAAATGCCACTCCCCTCCTCTCTTGCCTCCCTTTCTATCCTTCCTGTAGCATTTGTAACGTGGAACATTAAGCTGCCAGTCCTGCCCATCCCTGAGCCATGTTTTTGTAATTGCAATGAGATCCCAGTCCCATGTTCCTAACCATGCCCTGAGTTCATCTGCCTTCCCCGTTAGGCCCCTTGCATTGAAATAAATGCAGCTTAATTTATTAGTCCTACCTTGTCCCTACCTGTCCTGAATGTTTGACTCACTTCTGTTTTCAGCTGTACCCGTCTCAGATCAAACTCCCAAATCCTCCCTGTGATTGTTATCACGTCCCATCCCTGCATTCCTCCGAATCCCTGTAAAGTCCTCCCATTCCTAAAACCCGCCCTGTATCTGTCACCTGTCCTAGCTTCCACAACCCTCCCTATCTCTGTAAGACACCCCCGACACCCCTGTCCCAGTTACTACAGCCCCCTGTATCACTAAATGCCAGTAGTCACTATAATATCAGAGTAAGGTGTGAAAGCAGGAATATTGTCCTGGGTTAAATGATCAGTCGTGATCATATTGAATGGTGGGACCGACTCTGGTCAAATGGCCGATACCTGGTCTTCTTTCCTGTGCTTCTCTATAAACTTACTATCTATATAACCTCCTTCAGTACCCACAGCCCTCCCTATCTCGATAAACTCCTTCAGTCCCCACGACTCTTCCTATCCATATCACCGAATCATTCCCCACAAACCTGCCTAACTCCATAATCTCCAAAAGGTCCCACGACCCTCCCTATCTCCATAATCTCATCCTGACCCAATGACCCTCCCGTTCAGAGTACCCTCCTTCAATCCCCATGATCCTCCTGATCTGTGCAACCTCCTTCAGACCCAACAGCCCTGCAGATCTCTTTGGCCCCTTTCAGGCCCCACATCATTCCCTATCTCCATAATGTCCTTCAGTCCCCACGACCCTCCTTATTTCCAACACCTCTATTACCTGTTGAACCTGTAAGCTACCTTTGTCAGATTGATAAACATGAACTCCCGTAACCCTTTCTGCTGCCAGTCTGAAACCAAATCGTGTTAACCTGATAGTAGGTCGGGAGCTGAAATATGTTTGAAAGTATATCTCAGTGAACAATAACTGGACCCTTAGAAACACTTTTAATAAAAAGAGAATGTGTTTTAACCTGTTGGATTTCATTTTTATTAGTGTGAATATCAATGGCAGAATAGATACGGTGTAGGAGCGGCTGTACCGAGGATATGGTTTATTTGAATTTTCAGAAACCTTCACACAAGTTTCACTAAAGGCTAAAGAGTAACTTGGTAGAGAATAGGGCACCTTAACTGTCAGGAGGTGGGTGAGATATTAGACAAAATAGTGTTGTTAGCATTTACTGTGGAGAAAGACAGGGAAGCTCGGGAACTTGGGGAAATAAATAGTGATGTCTTGGAAAGAATCCTCACCAGAGAAGAGAAAGTGCTGGAATCTTAAAACAAATAAAGGTAGATCAATCCTCAGTAGTTCATTGGGTCAATCCTAGAATATTAATGGAAGCTAGAGAAGAGATTTCAGTGTCTCTAACAGAGATACTTATACTATCAACAGACACAGTGAGGCACTGGAAGACTGGAGGTTGGCTAACGCTGTTCCATCACTGAAGGACTGCAGGGAAAAGCCAGGAAATGACAGCCCAGTGATGGGGAAGTTGTTGGATGAGATTCTGAGAGAAAGGAGCTCCTTACATTTACAAAGGCAATAGCTGATTCGAGATGGTCAGCATGGCTTTGTGAGTGGAAAACCATGTTTCACAAACCGGATTGACTCTTCAAGGAGGTGGCCAAAGATAGATGAAGGCAGAGCAGTCAAAGTTGTCCACATGGACTTTAGCATCTCGTCAAGAGGAAGGAGGAAGTTTACTTAAGGTTGAGGAAGCAAGGATCAGACAGGGCTCCAGAGAGTTGCATTGAGTGGCACGATGTCTCTGTGGTTAGCACTGCAACCTCATAGCGCCACGGACTCCATTTCGATTCCAGCCTCAGGCGACAGTCTGTGGGGAGTTTGCACATTCTTCCCATGTCTGCGTGGTTTTTCCTCCAGGTGCTCTGGTTTCCCACCACAGTCCAAAGATGTGCAGATTATGTGACTCAGCCATGCTAAATTACCCATAGTGTTCACGGATATGTAGGTGTGGTGCATAGGTCAAGGCAAATGGAGAGTAATAGGGTGGGGAATGGGGCTGGGTTGTTTACTGTTTGGAGGGTTGGTATGGAGGTGTTGGGCCAAATGGCCCATTTCCACACAGTAGGGATTCTCTGAAGGTACCAGGAAGGAACCATGGAATGGACTTAGGGCAATGAGAAGAGGACGTGAAAAAGCATTGTTGGGAAGGATGAAGGAAAACCGTAATGTATTCTCCACTTAATGGGAGCAACAAGAGCAAGGCCAGAGTGAGGATAGGGCCGGTCAGGGATAGTGGAAGGAACTTGTACCTGGAGTCACAGGAGGTAGGCAAGGTCCTTAATGAATACTATGCCTCAGTATTCACTGCTGAGAGGGACCTTGTCATTTGTTAGGACAGCCTGAAACAGGCTGATGTACGTGAACAGGCGGATGTTAAGAAGGAGGATGTGCTGAGAATTTTGTAATGGATGGATGCGTCCAAAGTTACCATACAAAGTGAGGGAATGGATTGCTGCGCACCTGGGTGATGACCTTTGCACCCTCACTGTCCACTGGAGTCGGACCAGATGATTGGAGGCAGGAAAATATTATTCCCTTGTTCAGAAAAGGGAATAGGGATGATCCTGGGATTTGCACACCTGTCAGTCTTATGTCTGTGGTGTGCAATTATTGGAGAGGACTCTGGGAGACAGGATTTATTATTCCTTGGGAAACCATAGTTTGATCAGAGACAGTCAGCATGGTTTTGTAAGGGGCAGGTCATGCCTTACAAGTCTTATTGAATCTTTTGAGAATGTGACGAAACACCTTTATGGCTCATTCAGAAAATACAGAGGCATGGGGTACAGGGAAACCTGTCTTTCTGGATACAGAATTACTGGCCCACAGAAGACAGAGGGCGATGATAGAAACCATTCATCCTGGAGCTCAGTGCCCAGTGGTTTTCTGCAGGGAGTGGTTACAGGACCTCTGCTCTTTGTGATTTTATGAATAAGTTGGATGTGTGAATGGAAGAGTTGGTTAGTAAGTTTCCCAATGACACAAAGGTAGGTGGAGTGGTTGATAGTGTGGGGGGCTGTTGTAGGTTGCAAAGGGACATTCACAAGATGCTGAGAAGTAGCAGATGGAGTTCAATCTGGAAAAGTGTGAAGTCATTCATTTTAAAAGCTTGAAGTTGAATGCAGAATTCCTGGTTAATGGTAGGATCCTTGGCAGTGTGAACGAACAGATTCATAGATCCCTCAAAGTTGCCAATCAGTGTTGCAGCTCGATAGAGCCCTGGTTAGACCCCATTTGGAATATTGTGTTCAGTTCTGGTCCCCTCATTACAGGAAGGATGTGGAAGCTTTAGAGAAGGTAAAGAGGAGATTTACCAGGATGCTGCCTGTACTGGAGAGCATGTCTTATGAAGAAAGGTTGAGGGAGCTAAGGCTTTTCTCATTGGAGTGAAGAAGGGTGAGGGGTGACATGGCAGAGGTGAACAAGGTGATGAGAGTCATAAATAGGGTCAATAGAGAGAGATTTTTTACCCTGACATAAATAGCTATTACAAGGGGGTATAATTTTCTGGTGATTAGCAGATGGTTAAGGGGAGATCTCTGAGGTAGGTTTGTTACATATAGAGTGGTGTATGTGGAATGCACTGCCAGCGTTGGCAGTAAAATTAGATGCATTAGGGACATTTAATATACTTCTGGATAGGCACATGGATGATAATAAAATGAAGGGAATGGAAGTTAGAGTCATAGAGATGTACAACATGGGAACAGACACTTCAGTCCAACCCGTCCATGCCGACCACATATCCCAACCCAATCTAGTCCCACCTGCCAGCACCTCGTCCTAATCTCTCCAAAACCTTCATATTCATATACCCATCCAAATACCTCTTAAATGTTGCAATTGTACCAGCCTCCACCACTTCTTCTGGCAGCTCATTCCATACATGTACCACCTTCTGTGTGAAAAAGTTGCCCCTTAGGTCTCTTTTATATCTTTCACCTCTTATCCTAAACCTATGGACTTCCCAACCCCAGGGAAAATACTTTGTCTATTTACCCTATCCATGCCCTTCATAATTTTGTAAACCTCTATAAGGTCACCCCTCAGCCTCCGACACTCCAATGAAAAAAGCCCCAGCCAGTTCAGCCTCTCCCTATAGCTCAAATCCTCCAACCCTGGCAACATACTTGGAAATCTTTTCTGAACACTTTCATGTTTCCCAACATCTTTCCAATAGTAAGGAGACCAAAATTGCACGCAATATTACAACAGTGGCCTAACCAATGTGCTGTACAGTCTCAACATGACCTCCCAACTCCTGTATTCAACACTCAGACCAATAAACGAAAGCATACCAAACACCTTCTTCATTATCCTATCTACCTGCGACTCCACTTTCAAGGTGCTATGAACCTGAACCTCAAGGTCTCTTGGTTCAGCAACACTCCCTAGGACCTTACCATTAAATGTGTAAGTCCTGCTAAGAGGTGCTTTCCCAAAATGCGGCACCTCGCATTTATCTGAATTAAACTCTATCTGCCACTTTTTTTTAAACTTACTGTCGGATAAAAGATTGGCATATCATCATAGCCGAAGGGTATGGTAAACTGGGTAATAAGCTCAGATCAGTGTAAAAGGTTATGGCATTCAGGAGGAGCTAGTCAACCGGACAGAAAATTGGGCTTGATGGTAGGAGACTGAGGGTGGTGGGAGACATGTTGTTTTTCTGACTGGAGGCATGTGACCAGCGATGGAGTTGGTCCCCTGTTGTTTGTCATTTGGATAAATGGTTTGGATGGGAATATTGTTAAGTAAGTTAAATAAGTTTTTTGGGTGACACTGAAATTGGTGGTAAACTGGACAGTGAAGAAGGTTATCTGTGATACAACAGGATGAACAGTACTGCTGAGATAGTGGGCTGAAGAATAGCAGATGGAGTTTAATTCGATAAATGTGAAGTGTGCCATTTTGGTGAAACAAACCAGGGTGGGACTTGTCCAGTTAATGTTAGAGCCCTGGGTCGTGTTGTTGATCAGTGACCCAGTGACCCAGGTACACAGTTCTTTAAAAGTGGTGTCACAGATAGACAGGCTGGTGAAGAAGGCGTTTGGGATGGTTTCCTTCACTGGGCAGAGCATTGAGAGTAGGAGTTGGCACGTCATGTTGTATCTGTACAAGACATTGGTCAGGTCACCATAAAAGCATTGTTGATCAGTGGGAAGAACTCATCTGGTTCACTCACCTCCTTTTGTGTAGAACATCTGACATTCTAACTTGGCCTGGCTAACATGTGACTCCTGACCCACTACAACATGGCTGACTCTGAGCTGTCCTCTGTGTAATTAGCAGTGACACCACATCCCATGAATGAATAAATAAAAATACATATGTCCCTCACTATCTCTGCGAACACCTCCAGCTGCAGCAATTCAGACTGGCTTTGTAACACCGTTCAGCCCTTACCACTCTCTGTAACACTCTCACCACCTCCAGCACCTTCACCCCTCCCTGTTCCTTTTGTGACATTAAACCCTTACACTGATTCCTCTTCCCACTGCCCAACTCCTGCGAGCAGACCCATTGCAATCCATTAACATTTACTCCTAAAACACTCTCTCACTTCAGGATTTTCAGTACTTTTTGGTGATCTTCTCAGCCTCATAATCTAATATGATCCATCTTGTCCTGAGTGAGGGTCTGGTGGGAATTTCTTGCTGAGATTTTGTCTGTTTCAATGGAATGTTCTTTTGTTGAGTGATTTACACTGTTCCTTCAAACTGTTCATTTACAGGCACATATTTCAGTCTGTTTCGCCTCTTTGCCATGGTCAGTTCTCATCTCAAACACATGTAATTGGCTGTTTTTATTTTGAGTTGTAGCTTATACTTTCTGTGGTTCACTTTAAAACTTTATATTTCTTTAAACTGCACTTTATCACAATTTCCCCGAGGATCTCTCCAGGTGACATTACTCATTCACTAAGTTTCATCACACAACGGTCGCTCTGAGATTGTTATGTCCCAAGCCAGTTGCACAATTTGTTATTCAAAAAAAAACACCGAAAAAAAAATTTTCTGAACTCCTCTTCCAACATCACTGTTGTCAGTATGACTGTGCCAGATTATGTGAATATTGAAGTTCCCCAAAATTATCACAATGCCTTTGTTAAAAAAAATTCCAATGAGTTCCTGTTTAATGCAGTGATGAGCAATGGAATGCTGTTCGGTGGCCTAAAAACTGTTCTGCTGCTTGTGTCCTTGGCAAGTAGTAGCCAGAATTTACATTCAGACTGACTCTACTTCATGATCTGAGACCAAATGCTTTCTCTGTAAGGCCTTTCTTATCCATTATTGTTAGTGTTACCCATTTTGCCTGAGTTTGCACAAGGTGGTGAACCATTGAATATTTATGCCCACCTTTTGTTCGCCCTGTAACCACGTCTCTCTGGTGTCTAAACCTCTTTTATCTCTTTGTCACAAATCAATCTACCTTATTGAAGAGACATTATCCATTCCAAAAAAAACATAATTTATTCTTTCCTACAATTTCCTGTCACAGACCTATTCCCTGATGTAGTTACACTCTGTCCCATCCTGTTCCTTCCTGCTTGCCTTCAGTCACATTCCCATGCTGATCCCATACTTCACCTTTTCTCTTTGCATTTGGAAAGCTCGTTTCTCCTGAACCCTGTGCCAGCATCCTCTTTGTCAGTTTAAAACCCTGTCCCACAAACCTATCGACATGATTGGCCAGGACACTGGTTCCGGTACAGTTCCAGTGGGACCATCCTCATGGATTATTTATTAAATCAGGTATGGGATGTGGGTGTCTCTGGCTGACCAGCCTTTCTTGCCCAGCCCTAGCTGCCTTCGAGCTAAGTAACTTGCTCGGCCATTTCAGAGGGTAATTGAGAGTCAAACACTTTGCTGTGGGGATGTCGTGTCGACCTAGTGAGGATGAGCAGATGTCCTTATCTAAAGGACAAGTATTTGTTTTTTATTTGTACATCAGCAACGGTTTCATATTTATTTATGGATTGTCAATTCCTATTTTTAAAATTATTAATTTCAAACTCCTCCATTTCTGATGGTGGGATTCAAACCTTCTTCCCCTGAACATTAGCTGAGGTTTTGGATACATACTCTAGCAATAATAACACTCAGCCATCACTTCGCCTGCTCACTGGTTGCTCATCCCTGAGCACTGATACATGAAGCTAAACCCATTCTTCCAACATGATTGTGTGATCCTGTAGTCTTGCAGCACTCTGGTGATATCACTCAGTCTCTCTCCATGTGGTATCCCTCACTGTGTGGGTCTAATTGCTGCCTCTGTCAGCTCCTCCCGCTCTTCCAGTTACTCCAGATCCTGAGCCAACAGAATTCTCCACTCCAGAGAAGTGCAACAGCACAACCCAGGGATGGAGTGGGATTTTCCAGATATCTGTGGGGCTCATTTCCATTCTCCATGTGTAACCCTCACTGCATCAGTCTAATTTTCTATTCTGTCTATTTCTCTGTATCCTGTAGGTATTTAGGAAGTTCCTGACTCAGTAGGCCTCCCAATTGCTGGGGGTCTCGTCCATCACCTCATTGAAGATGGTTGGTCAGCCAGAGAGACAAAGGGCAGGGAGATGTGGAGTCTTCAATAAATCCTGCAGTGAGGTAAGATCAATCAGAGTGCACAGAGCAGGGAGCAATGAGAGGGCTCCATATATCGGCTAACAGGACATGACACAGATACAGTGCTGAATGGGGAGCACAGTACAGTACAGACACACCCCAGACTCAATCACCACCTCTACTTTAATTTACGTTGCACTGAGACAGCATGGCGAGTTCATAGTTATCAATCCAGGCCTGCGCTGTCTTAGTGAGCATCAGGACAACAAAGGGGAGAATAGGCCTCCGACGAGAGGTTGGGAATGCTGCCTGGGATCTTTCTGTTCTGTGTTCTCCCTCCATCACTGTGCAAAGACTCACGACTCTGCAACTTTGTGCCTATGGCATGGTTTGTGCACCAGTGTCTTCAGTAAGTTTTAACTCCCATAATAGTTCCTGTCCCTGTAACTACCTCCCTTCCCGATAGTCCTCCACATATTTGAAATGTACTGCATTCCAGACTACCATCCTTATTGCTGTAAATTGCTTCAGTGTCTACAACATGCTTTATTTCAGTACTGTAATCTTCTTTAACTGGATACAGAGTGATACAGCACGGAAACAGAACCTGTGGTACAACTCATCAATGCTCTCCATGTTTCCTATAATGAATGAGTCTCATTTGCCTGCGTTTGGCCCTTATCTCTTCAAACCTTCTCCCCTCCATGTACCTGCCCAAATGTCTTTTCCATGTTGTCATTGTTCTTTTTTCTCCCCTGTTCCCCTGGCAGTCCGTCCTGTCTGTGCACCATCCTCTGTGGATAATGTTGCCCCTCAGCTCCCTCTTTAAATCTTTGCTCTCTCATGTCCCGTTTGTACTCTCGAGTTTTGGACTCCCTTACCCTTGGCTATTCACCATTCTTAGGTCCAATCCTTGTGGCACTCCACTGGTCACAGACCCCCAGTCTGATAAGCAAACCTCCACCACCACCCTCTGCCTTCTACCTTTGAGCCAGTTCTGTATCCAAATACCAATCCTCCCTGTATTCTGTGAGATCGAATCTTGCTAATCAGTCTCCCATGGGGAACCTTGTCGAATGCCTTACTGAAGTCCATATAGATCACATCTACCGCTCAGCCCTCTTCAATCCTCTTTGATACTTCTTCAAAAAACTCAATCAAGTTTGTGAGACATGATCGCCCACGCATAAATCTCTATCTCTAATCAGTCTTTGCCTTTCCAAATACATGTACATCCTGTCGCTCAGGATTCCCTCCAACAACTTGCCCACAACCGACGTCAGGCTCACTGCTCTATAATTCTCTGGCTTGACCTTACCACCCTTCTTAAACAGTGGCACCACGTTAGCCGACCTCCAGTTTTCCGGCATCTCACCTGTGACTATCGATGATAAAAATATCTCAACAAAAGGCCCAGTAATCACTTCTCTAGCCTCCCACAGGGTTTGAGGGTACACATGATGAGGTCCTGGGAATTTATCCACCTTTATGCATTTCAACACATCCAGCACTTGCTCCTTTGTAATATGGACATTTTGCAAGGTGTCACCATCTATTTCCCTACATTCTTTATCTTCCATATCCTTTTCCACAGTAAAAACTGATGCAAAATATTTGTTTAGTATCTCTGTCTTTTAAACGTTGTAATTGTAACCACGTCCACCCTTCCTCAGGAAGTTCATTCCACAATCAAAACACCCTCTGTGTAACAATTTGCCCCCATGTCTTTTTTTTTGAACATCTCTCTATTCTGACCTGAAAAATGTGGTCCCTCCTGTTGAGACTCCCCCATCCTGCGGAAAAGACAACTCGATCTATACCTCATTTTTAAAAAATAAACTTTTACAACATCACATCTCAAACTCCAGGCTTCAGTGAAAAAAGACTCAGCCTATCCAGCCATTTTTCAGAAATCAAGCCTTCCATATCCAACAATGTCCTGGTAAATCTCTGCTGAACCCCCTGCAGCTTAATAATATCCTCCCTATAACTGGGCGACCAGAACTCGACAGAGGAGTGCAGAAGATGCCTCATAAATGTCTGCACAATCTCAACATGACATCCCAAATCCTCCACTCAATGGACTGAGCAATAGTCAGGCATGCCATATCCTGCGGTTCCACACACCAATGGTCTCATTGATTTATAATGGACACTATTTTGTCTAGAGTTACTCTTTTATTCTTAATCTATTTATACAATCACTTTTGGATTCTCCTTCTCATTCTCTGCTGAGGCTATTTCATGTACCTTTTCTGCATTCCTGATTTCTATCCAAAGTGTATTCCTAAAGTCCCTGTGATCCTCAGGGATTCCCTTGATCCATCTGGCTGTACCTGACATGTTGCCCCCTTTTCCTTGACCAGACCCTCAATAGACAGCCAGTGTTTCCGAATGCTGTCAGCATTGACCTGCACACAAACAGGAACATGCTGGCGCTGATCGTTCAGCTTATCTCACTTTTAAAATATTCTCACTTGCCCGACTTCCCTTTCCCTGCAAATAGACTCCCTCGTCACCCTTTGAGAGTTCCTGGCTAATATTATCAAGATTAGTCTGGCCCCATTTTATAACTTGAACCTGTGGACCAGCCCTGTCCTTTTCCATCGCTATTTTCAAACTAATAGACTTGAGTCACTTTGGCAAAATGCTTTCCTACTCACACCTCAGTCCCTTTCCCTAACTTGTTTCCCAAGGGGAGGTCAGGTTTTGCCCCATTCTCTTTTCAGGCCATTTACATATTGATTGGGAGTTTTCTGGAAGACAATTACCAAATTCCTCCCTTGCAAACACTGAACACTGGCAGTCTCAGTCTAGGATTGGAAAGTTTAAAAACCCCAAAGATAACAGCCCTATTATTATGATTGATATTTGAGATCTCCTGATGTGTTTGTTCCTCAGTCTGCCACTGATTATTCGGGGTCAGTAAGACAATCGTGTCAGAGTGATGACCCATTCTTATTTCTCAGTTCCACTAACATAGTGTCACTGCGTGATCCCACAGGAATATCCTCTCTAGGTACTGATGTAATGATTCATGCAATGAAAACCCACCACCACGCGTCCTCTCCTGCCTCCCCTTCGATGCTTCCTGTTGCATCTCCACCTTGAAACAATGAACTGCCAGTCCTGTCCCTCCCTCAGCTGTGTTTCTGTAATAACTATAATATCCCAGTCCCATGTTCCAATCCATGCCCTGAGTTCATCTTCCTTAGCTGTCAGGCCCCTTGCATTGAAATAAATGCAGTTTAATCATCAGTTCCCCCTCCCCCATTTCCTGCTATGTTCCTGCCTGCCTTGTCTGCTGAAATTGCTGTCTTTAACTTGTGCACCAACCTCAATCTTCCTTCTGGCCTAATCACTGTTTAAGGTCCAACACCCTGCCAGATTAGATTATATCCTCTCAAGCAGCTCTAACAATTTGCCCCATCAGGATGTGGGTCCCCCTCCTGCTCCCAGTTCAGGTGCCTTCCCCACCCTGTCTACCTGTGCTGACACCTTCAGACATCCAGGGACTTGCCCACCAAGGTCCCGGTGTTACTCAGTTCTCCAGGAGGACCTACTCTTCATGATGTATATCCTTCGCTTATGAGACTTCCCACAGTACATTACCTCACAGTGATCAGAAGTAAACTCCATCTGCCATTACTCAGAGTGTGTACAACTCTGAGTATGACTAACTTCATCCAGTCTCCCCAACCGTCCCTACCTCTAATTGTCGAGAGAATGCACAACCCTCCCTATTACGTTAACCTCCTCCAGTCCCTCTCATGGACACCATCTATGTAAGCTTCTAATGTTCCTGACTATATTTTCCTCCTGTTCTAATAAACCCTTGTGAACTTTGTGAAATTGTCCAATCTCTGGAGTGCTCTGTATAATCAGCCTCACTGTGACTGGAATCTGGCTTCAATACCAGCCTTGGCCGACTGTCTGTGTGGACTTTGCATGTTCTCCCCCAGACTGTGTGGGTTGCTTCCAGGTGCTCTGGTTTCCTGCCACAGTCCAACATTTGCACGATACGTGGATGGGCCATCATAAATTGACTGTAGTATTCAGGCAAGTGTGGTTTAGGTGAGTTCACCATGAGGAATGCAGGGTTTATTGGACAGGGAGAGGGATGGGTCTGGTTAGGATGCTCTTTAGAGGGGTTAGTGTGGACTTGTTGGGCCGAATGGCCTGTTTCCACACTGTGTGAAGATTCTATTCAGGTTATTGTCCAGTCCTGTAAACCATCCCTGTCTCTTGAACCTTGCCTCATCCCCAATACTCTCCTTATATATGTAATCTCCAACAGTTTCTAAAACACTCCTTGGCGATGTCAGCTTCTCCAGTCCTTACCACGATCGATATGACTGTCACCTCCTCCTGCTTTTAGAACCTTCTCTATAAATATTGCCATTTGTTACATCACTCCCAATCACTGTCCCATCCTGAAAGCCCCAAAAACATTTATATCTCTGTCAACTCATCTGGACTGTCTGTACTTCCTTTTGACAGTCCCGTTCTGAGACTTTTTCTATATCAAAAAAGTCATTAAGTGTAGGTAACCCTTATTATTGTAACCTCCCTTCAGCCTTACAGCACTGAGGATCTGTAGAAGGTCTGTTCAAATCGACAGCCATCTCTGTGTCTGTAATCTCCTCCACTCCCCATAATACATTCTCTCTGAGCTCCTCTGTAGTCCATTCAACACTCTTTAACACTGTCTGTATCAGTGTAACCTTCTCCAACAACACACAACCTTCCCTATCTGTGTAAATCCGTACACCAGTCCCTATCCCTCTCAGCTCCGTCTAACAATACAACCCTCCATGTCTGTGTATTCACCTTCAGTCCCTACTCACCTCCCTATCTGTGTAACCTTCTCCATGCATTTTTGCTACAGTCTCTTCAACTGTCCCTGTCAGTGTACTATCTACCAGTCCCGAAAACTCCCCTCTCTTTAACTTTCTCCGGCCACACAACCCTCACTATCTGTGACCTACTCCTGTGGGAGAACCCTCCCTCTGTGAACTGCTCCAACTCTTCAACTCTCCATAAGCTCCTGCAGCTCTTACATAACCTCTTCCAGTCCCTAAAACGCCATCAGTCTGTGGAGACCCTACCACCATCCCTATCTGTGTTATCTTCTTAGGTCCCTGCAACACTCCCAATCTGTAGATCCCACTCCAATGCCTGTGCCTCTCCTGATCTTGTTCCTACAAGACTCATGAACAATGTAACATCCTCCCGTCACTATCACCCACCCTGTCAGTGTAAGCTCCTCCTGTATCTCCAAACATTTACTCATCTCCATAACCTTCTCCAGCTCTTACCCCCATCTGTGTAAACATCACTCTCCACTCAAACCCTCCCTACTGCAGGAACTTCCTTCTATTTGTGCTATGCTCCCTTATCTGTGAAAATGTCTCCAACCAAACTTGCTACCCAATCTCTCAAAAAAGAATCCAGATTCCACAGCCTCCATGTCTAAATAACCCTGAGAACCTAAGCCTTCCTATCTCTATAAACATCTTCAGTCACGATGACCCTCCATATCCCTGTTTGTTTCACCAGATGATACAAACCTCTTTATCTCTGTAATCTGCTCAGCTCACTAAAACAGTCCCTGTCTGTGTAATCCAGCCCTGTCCTACAAACATCCTTATCCCTGTAAACTTCTCTATCCCTCCCAACATTCCCATCTCCATGAGCCCGTCAGCCCTACAGCTCTCCACATTTCTGTAACCTCCTGTGGGTCTAAGGTCCTCCCACCCTGTGAAACCACCTCCAGTCCCCACATCCCTCCCAATCTGGGTCCTCTGCTCCAGATCAGACCATTGCTGTCTCTGTAAACACCTCCACTCCTGACAACTCTTCCCATTTGTGTAACCTTGTTCAGACCCCATACTCTCCAGCTTCCTGAATCCTCTTCCTGCATTGCAACCAAAACCACATGTTTCTGTAATATCCACCAGTGCTTAAACCTCCCCAACTCAGTAACCACTTGCAGCTCTAACAAAACACCTAAACTGTGAAACCTCTCATTTCCCTACAATCCTCCCTCCCTCCCTCCTCAAATGCCTTCATCACCATGAAACCTCACAATTACTGAAACCTACTACTGTCTGCAAAATCCTCCTGTCCTGATATTCCTCTCTATCTCTGTAACCCCCACCACCCTCCAGTGCCCTTCTGGGGAACATGGCAGAGGAGAGAAGATTTGTAGCGTCTGGACCATATTACGGAGGTAGAATTCTGGAAATTACAGATTTGGTCTGATGTTTGTGTGGTGCAGATTATTGGCGAGGACTCGAAAGAAAGGAATTATGACTACTTGGAAAACCATAGTTAATTTAGTGACAGTCAGCATGGGTTTGTGAGGGGTCAGGTCATGCCTCACAAACCTTATTGAATTCTTTGAGGATATGACAGAATACGTTGATGGCTCATTCAGAAGAGAAGGATGATTGGGATACAGGGAAATCTGTCTGTCTGGATACAGGATTGGATGACCCAGAGAAGACAGAGGGTGGCAGCAGATGGACAGTATTGAGCCTGGAGCTCAGTGACCAGTGGGGTTCTGTAACAATCGGCTCTGGGACTCTGCTCTTTGTGGATTTTGTAAATGACTTGGATGTGGATGTTGGAGAGTGGGTTAGTAAGTTTGCCAATAACATGAAGGTTGGTGGAATGGTGGGTAATGTGGAGGGCTGTTGTAGGTTGTAATGGGACATTGACAGGACGCCGAGCTGGGCTGGAAGTGGCAAATGGAGTTCAATCTGGAAAAGTGTGAAGTGATTCATTCTGGAAGGTCAAACCTGAATATAGAATACAGCGTTAAAAGGCAAAATACTTGGCATTGTGGAGGAACAGAGAGATCATGGCGTCCATGTCCATAGATCCCTCAAAATCGCCACGCACATTGATAGGGTTGCTAAAAAGTCATATGTTGTGTTGGCCTTTCTGAGCAAGGGGATTGATTTCAAGAGCCGTGAGGTTTTACTGCATCTTTATAGCGACCTGGTGAGACCACACTTGGAATATTGTGTTCAGTTCTCATCCCATCTTTACAGGAAGGGTGTGCAAGTTTTAGAGAGCGTACACTGGAGATATACCAGGATGCTGCCTGGAATGGAGGGCATTTCTTATGGAGAAAGTTTGAGGGAGATAAGGCTTTTCTCATGGGAGAGAGGAAGGAGGTGGGGCGACCTGGGTAGAGGTGAACAAGATGATGAGAATCACACAGAGAGAGGGAATAGTGAGAAACTTTTTCTCCTATGGCATAAATGGCTGTTACAAGGCGGCATAATTTTAAGGTGATTGGAAGATGGATAAGAGGATCGAGATGGTAGGTGGTTGGATGGACTGTCAATGGTTCTAGTAAAATTAGACACATTCGGGACATCTAATAGACTCTTGAACAGACACATGAATAGTAGTAAAATGAAGGGTATGTAGGCTAGTTTGATTTTACAGTCGGATAAAAGGTTGGCATAGCATCATGGCCGAAGGGTCATGGGCTGAACTGTTCTGCGTTCTGTATTCTGTCTGGTAAACTGGGTAATAAGCTCAGATCAGTGAAAAAGGATATGGCATTCAGGAGGAGCTAGTGAACTGGATACAAAATTTCCTTGATGGTTGTAGACAGAGGGTGATGGGAGACCTGTTGTTTTTCTGACTGGAGACATGTGACCAGCGGTGGAGTGGGCCCACTGTTGTTTGTCATTTGGATAAATGGTTTGGTTGGGAATATTGGTTTCCTGCTAAGTAAGGTGTTTGGGTGACACTGAAATTGGTGGTAAACTGGACAGTGGAGAAGGTTATCTATGATACAACAGGATGGACAGTACTGCTGGGATAGTGGGCTGAAGAATAGCAGATGGAGTTTAATTAGATAAAGGTGGGGTGTTCCATTTTGGTGAAACAAACCAGGGTGGGACTTGTACAGTTAATGTTCAGGCCCTGGGTAGTGTTTTTAGTCAGAGATCCAGTGACCCAGGTAGACAGTTCTTTGAATGTGGTGTCACAGGTAGACAGGCTGGTGAAGCAGGCGTTTGAGGTGGTTACCTTCATTGGGGAGAGCATTAAGAGTAAGAGTTGGGATGTCATGTTGTATCTGTAAAAGACATTGGTGGGGCCACCATTAAAACATTGTTGATCAGTGGGAAGAACTCCTCAAGTCACTTACTTCCTTTAAGGAAGGGCATTAAATATTCTAACCTGGTCTGGCCAACATTTGACTCCAGACCCACAGCAATATGGCTGACTCTGAGCTACCCTCTGGGTAATTAGCAGTTGGGTCAAAGAATGTTAGTCCAGGCAGTGACACCCACATCCCAGGAATGAATAAATAAAAATCCATATATCCCTCCCTACCTCTGTAAACACATCCAGCTGCAGCAATCCATCTTGGCTTTGTAACACTGTTCAGACCCTGACCCCTCTCTGTAACACTCTCACCACCTCCAGCACCTTCACCTCTCCCTGTTCCCATTGTGTCAATAAACCCTGACCATGGCTCCCCTTCCCACTGCCCTCCTCCTTCTAGCATACCCTTTGCAATCTATTTAACATTTACTCCTAAAACACTCTATCACTTCAGGATTTCAAGTACTTTTTGGGGATCTTCTCAGCCTCATAATCTAGTATGGTCCCTTTTGTCCTGTGTGCGGGACCAGTGGGGATTTCTTGCTGAGGTTTTTACTGTTTCAATCGAATATCCTTCTGTTGAGTGTTTTACACTGTTCCTTCAAATGATTTCCACTGTCCATTTACAGACACATGTTCCAGTCTGTTTAGCCTGTTTACCTTGGTCAGTTCTCCTCTCACACACATGTAATTGGCTATTTTTGTTTCTAGTTGTAGCTTGTCCTTTCTTTAAATCACTTTAAAACTTTATATTTCTATAAACTGCACTTTATCACAATTTCCCGAAGGATCTCTCCCGGTGACATTACTCATTCACTAAGTTTCATTACACGGTCGCTCTGCGATAGTTATGTCCCTTAACAGTTGCACAGTGTGTTTTTCAAAGAAACACTGAAAAAAAAATTAACCGAACTCCTCTTCCAATATCAATGTTGACCGTGTGATTGTCACAGACTATACAAGTATTGAAGTTTTCCAAAATTATCAAAATGCTTTTGTTAAAAAAATTGCAACGAGTCCCTGTGTAATGCAATGATGAGCAATGGCATACTGTTCAGTGGCTAAAACTGCTGTGCTGCTTGTGTCCTTGGCAAGTAGTAATTACATTCAGACTGACACTACTTCATGATCTGCAGCCAAATGCTTTCTCTGTAATGCCTTTGTTATCCATTATTTTTTAGTGTTACCCATTTTTCCTGAGTTTCCGCAAGATTGTGAACCATTGAATATTTTTGTTCACCCTGTATCCATGTCTCCCTGGTGTCTAAATCTCTTTTATCTCTGTGTCACAAATCCATCGACCTTATTACAGTGATGTTGTCCATTAAAAAAACATAACTTACTCTTTCCCACAATTTTCTGTCACAAATCTTTTTGCTGATGTACAATTTTAGTTAAACTCTGTCCCTTCCTGTTCCTTTCTGATTGCCTTCAGCCACATCCCCATGCTGTTCCATTGCTTCACCTTTTCTCTTTGGATTTGGAAAGTTCCTTTCACTTGAACCCTGTCCCAGCATCCTCCCTCTCAGTTTAAAGCCCTGTCCATAAACCTACTGACATGATCGGCCAGGACACTGCTCCCAGCATGGTTCCAGTGGGACCATCCTAATGGATTATGTATTAAATCAGGTCTGGGATGTGGGTGTCTCTGGCTGACCAGCCTTTCTTGCCCAGTCCTAGCTGCCCTTGAACTGAGTCACTTGCTTGGCCTTTGAAGAGGGTAATTGGGAGGCAAATACTTTGCTGTGGCTATGTCGTGCAGACCACGTGAGGATGGGCAGATGTCCTTTTCTGAATGACATAGCAGCCTGGGATACATTTCCCTGGGCAGTGGGGATTTCTCCACCTTTATGCCTGTGAAAACATTTAATACCTCCTCCTTATTGATCTTAACATATTCTGGAACCTCAGCATCCCAAATAAAATCCCCGGCAATAATGTCTTTCTCCTGTGTGAATACAGATGGGAAGTATTCATTGAAGACCTCACCTGCTTCCTCTGGCTCTATTGTCCCTTTGGTTTCTCACAGGCCTCCCTCTTTCGTTGGGAATCCTCTGACTCTCACGATGCTGATAAATTACCTGTGGCTTTTCCACAATTGTATCTGCCAAATATATTTCATGACCATTGTTTGTCCCTCATTTTCCACAATCCCCTTGCACTCTCTATACTTGTGAAGGGCTTCACCTGATTTTATTGCACTGTATTTTCTTTATCAAACTCACGATATCACTTGATCAGTATTCCCTGGACTTGCTGCCTTTATTATTCACTCTTCAAGGAGCACGCTGCCCCTGCGGTCTCACTGCATCATTTTAAAATACTCCACTTTCCTAACATGGACCCAACTGCAGGGAGTTCCTCCCTGTCTCTGTTTGCCAGATCCTCTGTAATGATCGTGATACTGATAGGAGGCTCAGTTGTGAGGGGGACAGACAGGAGACTGTGTGGCTCCAGAAGAGACCACAGGATGGTGTGCTGCCTCCCAGGTACCAGGATCAAGGATGTCTCTGAGTCGTTATTGAACATTATGAAGGGGGAGGGTGAACATCCAGAGGTCATTGTGCACATCGGTCCACATGACAGGGGTAGACAAAGGGATGGGGTCCTGAGAAATGAGTACAGGGAGTCAGGTGAGAAGTTAAAAAAGCAGGATATTGACCTTAATGATCTCCAGATTACTCCCAGTGCCAAGTGCCAATGAGGATAGAAATAGAAAGGTCGGCCGGATGGATGTGTGGCTGAGGAGCTGGTATAGTGGGCAGGGTTTTCAGTTCTTGGGTCATTGGGATCTCTTCTGGGGTAGAGGGGACCTGTACAAAGGGAATGGTTTGCACTTGAAACAAAGGGGCACAAGTATCCCAGGGAGGAGATTTGCTAGTGTTACCCGGGAGGATTTAAACTAGTTTGGCAGGGAGTTGAGACTCTGAGTGAGGAGAGGGACCATCGAAAAGTCAGGGGAAATACATCAGCCATCAAGAGCAAGTTACCTATTCAGGATATCCAGGGGCACAGTCGAGGGAGGGAGAAGACTTCTGGTTTAAAGGGCATTTATTTCAACACACGAGGCCTGACTGGTAAGGCAGACGAGCTCAGAGCATGGATTGTCTCTGGAGGACTGGGATAGTATAGCCATAACAGAATCATGGCTGAGAGAAGGGCAGGACTGGCAGCTCAGTGTTCCAGGATACAGAAACTACAGGCGTGACAGAAGGGCAAGTAAGTGAGGAGGGAGAGTTGTCCTTTTGATTAGGAAGGACATGACACCTGTGTATCGAGACAATTCTGTTAAGCAGTCATCAAGTGAGGCCATAAATTTAAAAGTTAGAAACAAAAAGGGGATGGTCAGTCTGCTGGGATCGTGTTCTAGACCCTCAAATAGCCAGCGGGTACGAGAGGAGCAAATGTGTAGTGAGTTTGCAGGTACCTGTACAAATAATAGAGTAGTATTGGATGGAGATTTTAACTGTCCCTGGATTGACTGGGTCACCCAGAGTGTAAAAGGCCCGGACTGGGTGGCATTTGTAAAATGTGTCCAAGAAAGTTTCCTAAACCAAGACGTAGAGGGCTCTATGCTACTCAGGGGGGTGCAACACTGGACCTCTCCTCAGAAATCCAGGTCAGGCAAGTGACTGAAGTATCAGTCGGAGAGCACATTGCATCCAGTCACCACAACGGTCTTTGTTTTAACATAGTTGTGGAAAAAGATCAGGCAGGTTGACAGATTTAGGTCTTATACTGGAACTGGGCCAATATTGGGACCATTCAGCAAGATCGAGCAGGGGTTGATTGGGTGAAGGTAAAAATCACACGACACTAGGGTATCGTCCAGATGGTTTACAGAGGAACCTCGATTATCTGAACGAGATGGGTGGGCACTATTTCGTTCAGATAATTGATTATTCGGTTAATCGATTCAATACCTTTCCTCTGGGGCTCGGAGTTTTCAGTCCAGTCTGCTCCCTGTTCAGGTGACTAGGCAGCAGCAAGCCATGAGTGAGCCCCCACACCCTGTCAGACCCCAAAAACACACCCCGCTCACCTCCAAACCCATCCAACACCGCCCCCACCTGCCTCTCAACGTCACCCCCCAAACTGACCCAACAGCGAATCCTGCCCCCAAAAGCGTCCGACACCACCATCCACCCGACGCCTGCCCCCACTTCCCAGACACGTCCGACATCACCCTCAGCCCGTCCCCAAACCCGTTCAACACCGCCCCCCCCCGCCCACCACACTCACCGTCCAATCCATGTCCATGTCCATGCCCATGCCCCCGTAAGTGTTACCTCTGTAAGCGGATAGTGGAGAAGGTGTTTGGTATTCTTTCCTTTATTGGTCAGAGCATTGATTATAGGAGTTCGGAGGTCACGTTGCAGCTGTACAGCACACTGTTTAGGGCACTTTTGGAATATTTCAAGCAGTTCTGATCTTTTTCCTATTGGAAGGATGTTGTGAAACTTGAAAGTGTTTAGAAAAGCTTTACAAGGATGTTGCCAGGAGTGGAGGATTTGAGCTATCAGGAGAGGCGGAAACGACTGAGACTGTTTTCCCTGGAGCGTCAGAGGCTAAGGGTTGACGTTCTTGAGGTTTATAAAATCATGAGGGGCATGGATAGGATAAACAGACAAGGTCTTTTCCCTGGGGTAGTGGAGACCAGAAATGGAGGGCGTAGGTTTAGGGTGAGAGATGGAAGATTTAAAAGGGACCTAAGGGGCAACATTTTCACGCAGAGTGTGGTTATGTAGGGAATGAACTGCCAGGGGAAGTGGTGGAGGCTGGTATAATTGCAGCATTCGAAAAGCATCTGGATTGGTATATGAATAAAACCGGTTTATTGGGATATGGGCCAAGTGCTGGCAGATGGGACGGGATTGGGACGTGGACGAGTTGGACCGAAGGGTCCGTTTATGTGCTGTACATCTCTAGGTCTCTCTGGCTCTAAATGTTTTCCACTGTTCATTTACAGCCTGACATTTCAGTCTGTTTCCCCTGTTTACCTTGGTCAGTTCTCTCTCAAAATCATATAATGGTCTTTGTTAGTGATGCTCGGGTGTGATTTATGGTCACTTTAAAATGTCATAATCTCTTTGAATTCCGGTATAATTTCTTGGAGGATCTCGATGTGATATTACTCATTCACTTAGCTTCATCACCCAATGGTCGATCTGAGATAGTTACATCCCTAGCTATTTGCACAATGTGTTATTCGAGGCAATACTGACAAAATCATTCAAGGAGGATCTCGGATAATATCACTCTTGCCAATGTGTCTGTCCCAGATTATACAAAGATTGAAGTCTCCAAAAATTATCACACCACCTTTGCTACAATTTGTAATGAATTTCTGTTTAATGCAGGGATGAGCAATGAAATACTGCAAGGCAGCATACAAACTGTTCTCCTGCTTGTGTTTTTGACACATAGCACCCAGAATTTGCATTCAGGCTGATTCAGCTGCATAATCTGAGGCCAAATGCTTTCTCTGTAATGCCTTTGTTATCCATTAATGTCAGGGTTCCCATCTTGTTTTTCCATTCTGCCTGAGATCCTGTCAGGTTGTTTACTGTTGAATATTTATATTCCGCCTTTTGTTCACCCTGTAATCATGTCTGTCTGGTGACTAAGTCTCATTTGTCTCTGTGTCCCAAGTCTATTACCTTATTGTAGATACTTTGTCCATTCCAAATCAAAACAACATTATAATTTCCTCTTCCCCACGATGTCCTGTCACAAACCGATTCATCAATGTACAGTTTTAGTTAAACTCTGTCCCTTCCTGTACTTTTCTGCTTGTCTTCAGTCACATTCCCATGCTGTTCGGAGGCTTCACATTTTCTCTTTGGATTTGGAAAGCTCCTTTCATCTGAACTATGTCCCTGCATCCTCTCTGTCAGTTTAAAGCCCTGTCCATAAACCTACCGACATGATTGACCAGGACACTGCTCCCAGCAGTGTTGATTTTAAATCACTCATGGGATGTTACTGTCTCTGGCTGGCCAGCATCGCATGCCCACCCTGACCAGCCTTAGAGCTGAGTGACTTGTCAGATCATTACAGTGGGCATTTGAGCGTCAATCCCATTGCCCTCGGTCTGGATTCATATGTAGGCCAGACTGGCAGCCTAGAACAGATTTGCTTACTGAAAGGGTATTATTAAGTGGTTAGATGGGTATCCCTGCCTCTGGCATTAAATTAGGAAAGGATATCTGGTCAGCGTTAAATTCTGGATGAACAGTCAAGTGAGAGTAACACGAGGTCATTGCCTGGTCTACTGATAGCTCCCTCATCCCTGAGTACTGATCCCAGTGCACCTTCTTCCTGACCGTGATTTGATCCTGATACCTTCCTGCACTCTGGTGCTATCACACATTCTCTCTCCATGTGGTATCCCTCACTGTGAGGGTCTAATTGAGGCCGGTGACTGCACCTTTTGCAGTTACTCCAAATCCTGAGCCAACAGAATTCTCCACTCCAGAGAGATGAGGCAACACAGACCAGGGATGGAGACTGGGATTTTCCTGATCTCTGAGGAACTTAGTGCCATTCTCCCTGTGTAACCCTCACTGCATCAGTCTCATTTCCCATTCTGTCTGTTTCTCTATCTCCTGTAGATATTCAGGATGCTCCTGACTCAACAGAATTCCCAATTCCTGTCTCGTCCATCACCACACTGAAGACAGTTGGTCAGCCAGAGAGATGGAGAGTGAGGTCTGGAGCCTTCAGTAAATCCTGCAGCGAGGTAAGATCACTCACAGTGAACAGAGCAGAGTGGATTTAAGGGATCGAACTTTGGTCCAGAAGACATGGCACAGATACAGTGTTGAAGGGTAAACATAGAGTATGATGGTCCCAGGCTCAAACCCCACCGTCTTGTTAATTTTCATCTCTGCTGTACTGAGCCTTTCTATGTCAATATAGTAAGTTGACAGTTATCAATGCAGGCCTGTGCTGTCTTAGTGAGGATCAGTTCAACAGAGGGGAAAGCAGGCCTCCCTCAAGGAGATGGTATTGAAACCTGGGATCTTTCTGTTCTATATTCCCTCCTCACACTGTCTCTTGTCATGTGATAGAGTCATACAGCAAGGAAACATGCCTTTCGGTCTAACTTGTTTGTGCCAATCTCTTGAATGCTTGTAATTCCCAGAAACTTTCCTATTTCTGTAACCTCCACCCCTCCCAAATTCCCGCTGTATATTTGAAACCTACTCCGATGCTGACGACTCTCCCTGTATGTAAATTGCTCCAATGTCGATAACATACCCAATCTCAATAATCTCATCCTGCATTCAGTACAATAATTCCTATTTCTGTAGTTTTGCACAATACTTACAGTGCCCCTGTCTCTGTAAAATCCTCCAGCCTGGAGCAAAATACCCACCTGTGTACTTTCCTCAAGCCCCAAGAAAACATGATATCACTGTAACCTTCTGCAGGTCCGATCACACTCCTGCCTCCTGGCCTATAGTACCACACGACCACAGTAACCTTCTCCCAACCCTACCCACCTCCTTACCGATATGAGCACCTCCAGACCCTATTCAAGCCACAGCAGCACTCCACATCTCTGTTTGCTCGTCCACTCCCTACAGTCCTCCCAGCACCTCAAACACTCTCTCTTTGTGTAATTCTGCAACTTGGGCAGCACGGTGGCTCAGTGGTGAGCGATGGTGCCTCACAGTGCCAGGGACGCAGGTTCGATTCCAGCGTTCGGTGACTGTCTGTTTGTGTGGAGTTTGCACCTTCTCCCTGTGTCTGCGTGGGTTTCCTCCAGATGTTCCAGTTTCCTCCCACAGTCCAAAGATGTGCAGTTCAGGTGAATTGGCCATGCTAAATTGTCCATAATGTTAGGTGCATTGTCAGAGAGAAATGGGTCTGGGTGGATTACTCTTTGTCGAGTTGGTGTGGACTTGTTGGGCCGAAGTACCTGTTCTCATGCTGTAGGGAATCTAATCCAAACTCTCCCTCTGCGTTCCATGTTACTGTCCCTAAATATATCCATCTATCCATAATCAGCCCCAACCCCTTCAAACCTCTGAATCTCTGTGAACTCCCACAACTCCAACATCCCTCCTTAACTGTGTAACCTTTTCCATTCCTGAAACACTCTGAAAATGTGAACATCCTACAATCCTCCCTATCTGCTTAATCCTCTCAGGACCCTGTAAAACCCCCGATCTGTGGAACCAGCTCCAATGCTTGTGACTCTCCCGATCAGTTTCTACAAGACTTACTATCTCTGTAACATTCTCCCGTTGCTATCACCCGCCCTGTCAATGTAAGCTCCTCCGGTCTCACCACCAATCTAATCATCTCCATAACCTTCTCCTGCTCTTACACCCCTATCTGTGTAAACGTTACACTCCCCTACAACCATCCCTAAAGCAGAAACCTCCTCCAGTGTCTGCAATACTCCCTATCTGTGTTTGTGTCCCCAGGATCTATTGCTGTTCCTGTCTCTGTAAGCTCTAACAGATTGTACAGCTTGCCGGTCCATATTCTTTCCAGAACCTCAGCATCTGACATCATTAACTGACATAATTAAAGTCTTCATTAACTACAGCCTTCCATATCTCTGTTCGTTACTCAATTCTACACAACTCTCTTAATCTCTGTAAGTAGCACAATTCTATAAAATACCCCATGCCTGCATAAACTGACCCAATCCGACAGTGAGAAGCCTCACTGACCTTTTGATCACCTGTTGTCCCTTCAGATCTCCCTGTATCTTCCCTGACTTCATTGAATACAGCCCATCTCATGTTATAACTCCTCTAACTCATATGTTCCTCCCCATCTCTGTGATATTCTTCAGTTACTGCAATTCTCATTCTTTATCTCCAGAGCTTCCAATCCCCCGATCGATGTAAGGATATTGATCCCTTGCAGCATGTTTAACACCTGTAGCAGCCTCCAACTCCTCAACGCATCCTGTCGCAGTAACCTCCTCAAATACTACAGCTCACCGTCTTTGTAATATCTTCCAGTATCTGCAACCCTCTTGATTTTTGTAACCCACTCCAGAACAGCACTCCACATCTCTGTGTAACTGATGGGAATGCTGTAAACCTGCCTTCACAGTCCTCAGTAACTCTCTGAACTTCTGCAGCCCTACAACTCTCAGTATCTCTGGCTCCTCCAATCCCTACACTTCTCCCTGGCTGTGTGAACTGATCCAGCCCCTTCACTCTCCCTATCTCACTCACTTCTGCAGCTCCAACTGTTGCCTCTGTCACTGTAATTCGAGCACCAAGAATCCTCCCAGTCTCTATAAACTCGTGCAGCTCCAACTACCACCCCTATCTGTGTACTCTCCAGTCCCTCCAATCCTCCCTTTCTCTCTAAACTCCTGTAGCTCCAAATACCACCCCATCTGTCTACTCTCCAGTGCCTATAACACTCCCTTTCTCTAAAACCTTCTGTAGCTCCAACTACTACTGTGTAATCTCTAGTCCCTATATTCCTCCCGATCTCTGTAAATCCTTCAGAACTGATAATCCTGTAACTCCACTTGACATCTTTCAGCCCAACAACCACCTGATCTCTAACCACCAACAGTGATCTCAAACCACCGAACTCTGTAACATCCTCCAGTCTCTACAGTCCAGCTTTTCTGTTAACTTCTCTAGTAACTGTGTTCCCCTTCATCTCCAGTTACAGATTCTTGCTCAGTGAAACAATGTCTCGGTGCCGAATCTGTCAGAACACAAGAATCTTTGGTGTATCAATAAATTTGCCTCATTTTCTAAATGTTAACAATTGCAAGTTCAACCTTCTCCACCTCTTCTCATAAATATCCATCCATTTTGAAGACCAGCCTGGTGAACCTTCTCTGGGCTGCCTCCAATGCAAGGGCATTTTCCCTCCAGATAGGGCAGCAAACCTGTTCACAGTATTCTCAGTGCGGGCTGACAGGAGTCCTCTATATTTATTACAAGCCTTCCCTATTTTTATTCTCCATTCCCTTTGAAATCAATGCCAGCATTCCATTTACATTCTCTATGTCCTGCTGACCCTGTATGCTACCTTTCTGAGATTTATACACCAGGATTCCCACGTTACACCATAGCGTAGCTTTCTGCAGTTGATCTGAAACCAAGAGATGACAGCAATAATCACGAAAGTGCTGGAATGTATGTTAAACGATATGCCAGAAATACTAACTGCACACTTAGAAACCTATGGAATAAGTGCAGTCCGTAAGACCACCATGTATAGGGGTAAAATTAGACCATTCAATCCATCAGGTCTATTCCACTATTCGATTGTGTATGTTTCTCAACCCCATTCTCTCACTCCTTGTAACCCTTGATCTCCTTATTCACCCAGAATCTGCTTATCTCTAAGTAAGATACACTGAATCACTTCGCATCCACAGCCCCATGAGGCAGTGAGTTCCACAGATCCATCACCCTCTGGCTGAATAAATTCCTCCACATCTCTGTTCTAAAGGGTATTCCCTTCACTCTGAAGCTGTGCCCTTGGCGCCGAGTCTCTCCTGCTCGTGGAAACATCTTGTCCCCGTCCACTCCATCCAGGGCCCTCAGTATTCTGTAAGTTTGAATGAGATTCTGCCGCCGCCTCTGAAACTTCATCAAGTGAAGACCCAGAGACTTCACCTACTCCTCATATGACACGAATTTCATCCCTGAAATCTTTCTTGGAAACCCATTTGACATACCCCTTCACATCCTTTGTTCAGACTCTGAATGAATAACGTGTTGAGTGTAGTCCCAACACTGACCCCTGCGGAGCTCCCCCCATCACCCGATCCCATCGTGAAAAAGACCCCTTCCTTCACACTCTCTGCCTTATGCCAACCAGACAAATCCTCTCTCCATGTTCAACAAGTTGTTGTGAAACAGAAATTTCATTTCACACACACTGCTGGATTTATTTTTCTGTCTGGCTGTCAACAGCAGAGTCTCACCATTACCTTCCCATCTGTAATTCCCTGGAGAAGGTGGTGGGGAGCTGCCTTCCTGACCCATTGCAGTCCTTTGGGTGTAGGGACAGACTCAGTGCTGGGAGGATGGAGCGTGCCTTGGAGGGCACCCTGGAAATGTTGGTGTTCCTCTGCACCTGGAGTTCCTCTCCTTCCAGGGTATAATGGTTCTGGGTTTGTAAAGTGCTGTTGAAAGGGCCTTCCTGAGTGACCTCAGTGCTACTTGTAGATCTTTTATTCCTTCATTCATTGGTGAACATGAGCTTTGTTGACTGGACCAGCATTTATTATTGATTTGGAGTTGTCCCTGAGAAGGTGGTGGTGAGCTGCCTTCCTGAGCCACTGCACCAGCCGTTTGAACTGGTGTTATCCATGTAACCTCCAGCAGGCGCTACAACACTCCTCATGTCTCTAATGCACACAGACAATGCAGCTCTCCCTTTTATATCTGACATCCTCCCCGACTTATAACTCTTATAGTTCCTCACACTATCGCACCTCTTCCATTCCCATCTGTGTTAGAGGTCACTAAAATTTCTTTATTCTTGTTTAAATTTCTGATCACCTAAAATCTCTCCCTTTTAAAATTTGTAACCCCTTCAGTTTCTGTAACTCTCCATATAGCTGTAATCAATGACAGCACAGGTTCCCTTCCTTAAATCTCTATAATTACGATGGTTGCGTGTGGTAAATTGGAACTTTTCATCCTCCTTATCCATCTCGAGACTTCCAGCCCCCACAATCCCACTATTTGGAACGCTCCCATTCTCTGCACCTCCTCATGTCCTGAGGGTCCTTGAACACTACCAGTGCTCCAAAAATTCTCTTCCCCTCATGTACTGCTAGTCTTCTAATTCGGTAATATCCAACAGTATCCAGTACCATACAACACTTGCTGGCTCTCAATTTGTATTTGTTGAAGTCTACACATCTCTGTAAGCAGCACAGAAAAAACACTTTGACTCTACATAGCTCCGTCATGAACAAGCTACTATCTCTATTTCCTTCGCCTTCTTCAGTGTCTGCAACTCTCACTGTATCTTCCAATGACCTGCTTTCGATACTGTAGGTCTGCCTAGCTCCCCAGATAACCTGCTGCATCCCATATAGCTCGCTCAATCACTCTAACACCCTCTGCTCTGTCTAATCCTCCTCTTTCCCACTGTCTTCCAGGCACAACCGCGATTCTGTAAGGCAGCAGTGCGGAATGGGATGTTGTAAATCTTCGATGAGGCTGATGCCTATCATTACCTGGGAGTCACAACGGGAGAGAACCTGAGAGAGAGCAGCGCAAAGCGAGAGAATATTGATCAGTAGCGAGGATCGAGGTCGACTAGGACTTGGAGTTGGAGAAGCAGCAGAGCAGGAGGCTCGAAATCAGCACCGAGTCACAGAAGGAGTGACCGTGTGACAGAGCAACTTGGAGCAGGAGCATGAGGCTCACTCACACCTGGGAGTTACAGAGGCAGCGAAGTGGGAGGATATAAATCAGCACTGAGGATCATGGCCTTATCGTGCCTGGGAGTCACAGAGACGGTGACCCTGTGAGGGAACAGGGTGGAGTGAGAGCTGGAAGATTACACGTACCTGGGAGTGACAGAGACGGTGACCCTGTGAGGGAGCAGAGTGGAGTGGGAGCTGGGGGATTACACGTCCCTGGGAGTCACAGAGACGGTGACCCTGTGAGGGAGCAGAGTGGAGTGGGAGCTGGAAGATTACACGTACCTGGGAGTTACAGAGACGGTGACCCTGTGAGGGAGCAGAGTGGAGTGGGAGCTGGAGGATTACACATACCTGGGAGTCACAGAGACGGTGACCGTATGAGGGAGCGGAGTGGAGTGGGAGCTGGAGGATTACACATACCTGGGAGTTACAGAGACGGTGACCCTGTGAGGGAGCAGAGTGGACTGGGAGCTGGAGGATTACACTTACCTGGGAGTTACAGAGACGGTGACCCTGTGAGGGAGCAGAGTGGACTGGGAGCTGGAGGATTACACGTACCTGGGAGTCACAGAGATAACTTTCTGCTGCTGGGACCTGCCTGCACTGAGTTTTGAAGAAGTACAAGAGCCTTCACAGAAAAGGCTGTAAATTCATTGGCAGATAATACATCGTTATTAGGGACTGTCAGTAAATTGATAGAAGTTAGCAAATTTATTTTTTCAACTTCTGAAATAAGGGTTGAACTCAGGAAATAAGAGGGAGAAGTGAAATTCTGAGCCAATATATACATTACCCTCAGTAAGCCACAGTTGAATAAGGGAGTTAATCATGTTGTTTTTTCCCTGATGTTAATTTAATTGTAAGTAATTAATTAAGTTACTCTCGACAGGTTGCATTTTAAGACATGACAGGACATGTTTGTTCGATGGAAAATATGTTCTGTAATGTTGTGAAGTCATAGCCCCTGCTCGTGTCCGAGATGAACACTGGGTCTTGGAGCTCAGATAGTAACTGGAGACTCTATAAGACATCTGTGATGCTGAGAGTTAGGGGGATCGCTCACACAGAGCAGATCACCCTGCAGACATGACAGCCAAGAAGAAGAAAGGGAATAGGGGACTAGACAATCGAATAGAAACATTCAGGGAATGGAAGAATATCCTGATATCTCCCTCCCAATTCAGTTTCCTGGTTTGGAAGCTGATGAAGGTGCGGGCTGTTCAGGGGAGGGCAGTCAGAGCCATGTCTGCGGCACCACAAGCAGGCTGACTGTGCAGGAGGGGAGGGAAAAGGAAGGAGGATCAAGAGGCACAGGGGAGTCAGGAAATTGAAGAAGGTGTCAGTGTTTCTGTAATTCCAGGATAGTGGGGTTAAGAATATAACGGTGTCTGCAGGACATTCGTCTGGGGGACAGTGAGCAGTCAAATGTCATGTCCCTTTTGGTAGGAATGACCTGGGTAGGAAGGGTGAAGCGGTCTGGGAATCAGAATTTAGGGAGCTAGGTGGATGGTTAGCAAGCGGGACCTGAAAATGTCGCAATCTCTTGGTTACTGCCAGTGCCGTGTCCAAGTGAGAACAGAACTTGGAGTTTTAGGTAGATGAGAGTGTGACTGGAACGATGGTGCAGCAGGAAGTGCTTCGGTTTCCTGGGACATTGGGACTGGTTCTGGGGAAGGCAGCAGCTGTACAAGCTGGATGGGCTAACGTGACAGAACGGGGACTGAGTTCCTTGTGCGATGTTTGGGAGGGATTGAAAATAACTTGGCGGGTGCATAGGATCCAAAAAGGAATCGTAGAGGAGACTACCAGGATTCTCAAAATAATGGGAGATACAGTTGGTACTAATTTACAACAACAAATTTATCAGTGGAAGATGGAGTAAGAAAGAAAGCCTTAATCTGAGGTTCTCTGCATAGACATGAATACTCGGAGTTTGGAGAGTTCCAGATGCAGATTGGTGTGTGGAAATCTGATGGACTGATCACCGAGAGCTGGCTCAAGGAATGGCAGGACTGTGTGTGAAATATTGCTGAGTATCAGGGATTCTGAAATTATAGAAGGGAAGGGAAAGGATGAAGGTGGAAGTATTGGTTTTGATTAGCATTAGTTAAGGCACCCAAGAGAAAGAGCCTACTCACTCACTCGGGACACCTCGCTACCTTTCCCGTAGCTGTACCAGCTGTTACAAATAATTCCACCCCTCTTAGTACTGTTTGATAATTCTCACTGTTCGGAAGGAACCAACCCACACAAGAGCAGAAAGAGCCAGGAGGGATAGGGGGTTCCCCAACATTCAGCTCCTCACTCTATCACAGGGAAGGATCCTGACCCTAACAACCATGAGAGGCTGACTGACTGTGTCTAAGCTCGCTGACTGGGATCTGAGACTCCCCCTGACTCACTGTGCTGGGCACCGTGACTGAATGTGGACAATGATATCAGGCTTCCTCGTTTTGTGTCTGTGCTAAACACCATGACAATACAGCAGGTGGGTGAGCCTCGTAGCTCGAGCTGAGGGGAAACACTGCTGAGGGCAGTGTAAAGCAAGGCAATCATTCTGTGAGCATTCAAGTCAGTTCAAAGTGAGTGTGTACAATCATCGAATGAGCACCCCAGAGGGACAGGCCATGAGCTGGGTGTGTCCCTGAGCACAGTGTCCTTGAGGCAACATTGAGTGCGTACAAACACGGAGTGATCATCCCAGAGGGACAGGCCATGAGCTGGGTGTGTCCCTGAGCATAATGTCCTTGCAGCAGCATTGCAATGAGAGTTGTGAGTGCACCCTGAGCTGCAGCACTGAAGTACAAATGTATACTGTCAGTGGGTCGGAGATGTGCTGGGATGGCATGGTGAGGATGGCATGTGACATGTGCCAGCATTGGTGGGTGTGGAGGACATGCAGCTTCTGTCTGTGCAGTGTCCCCCGAGATGTTGGTGTCCAAGATAGAAGGCTGTAGGAACGAGGGGCAAGATGGAGTCACCAGTTACCAGCTCTGACTTTCTCGTCCAATTCTCCATATTGAGTTTCCCTACTGTGGGAGGGAGGGAGGGTATGAAGCTGTAAGTTGTTGAGGAGAGATCCACTGAATGTGACTGTTGATCATCAGTAATCATTCAGTCAACATCTTCCCACTCCCGGGCTCAAATCTTGTTTTAGAGATCAGTCCAGTACAGGAACAGGCCCTTCATCCCAGTAAGCCCGCACTGACACATGATGCTTTTCTAAAGTTAAAAAGAAAGTCTTTGCTCCGACACCCTCTATCATTCTGTTCCCTACTTACTCATATTTGTGCCAAGATCCTTCTTCAACCTTGCTATATTAGCTTCTTCTCCTCTATCAGTGCATTCCAGGCACTTGCACATTCTGTCTGGAACAGCAAAAATAAACCTTGCCGATCATATCTCCCGAACTTTCTCCCTTTTACCAATTGACTGGGAAAAAGCCTCTAACTGTCCTTCTCTCTATGTCTCTGATAATTTTGTAAATATCTATCAGGTAGCCCCATAGCCAATGATTCCCAGGTGCACACAAATCACGTTTATTCAATTTCTCCTTCTGGCTAATACCCTCCAAACCAGACAACATCCTGGTAAACCTTTTCCATACCCTCTCCAACACTTCCACATTGTTCTCCTGGTGTGGCAACCAGTACTGTACACAATATTCTAAATGTACCCGAACTAAGTTTCTCTACAGCTGCAATATGACCTGCTAATTTTCATACTGCATGCTCCGATGCCTGTCTGCAAGTTTGCTGTCAGTTTTCTTGATCACCCTCTCCACCCGTGTTATCACTTTCAGGGAACTGTGGAGCTGTACACCTAGATCCTTTCGGATGTTGATGCAGCCAGTAGTTTTTCCATCCAGTTTATACTTCACTGCTGCATTAGACATTCTAAAACACATCACGTCACAACTGTCCAAATAAAGTTACATCTGTGTTTTCACTGTCCAAGTCTGCAGCTGACCTATATCCTGCTGTATTCTCTGGCAATCATCCACACAATCTGCAACTCCGCCAATCTATTTACAGATCTCCAGTCACAAAAACACTGTTCCACCACTACTCTGCCTTCTATGACCAAGCAGTTCTCTATCCATCTTACTAACTGACCGCTGATCCCACTTCACTTCACCTTCTGCATGAGTCTGCCATAAGGAACCATATCCAAGGCCTTGCTAAGGTCCAATCGGTCAACATCCAGCCCCACGCCCTCATCAATCAATTCTGTCACTTCCTCAAAATAATCAATCAAGTTTGTGAAACAGGATATTCCCCACACAACTGTGTTGCCTGTTGCTAGTAAGTCAATATTAGCGTACTGTTGGAGCTGCACTCATTCAGACAAGTGATTATTCCATCATATTCCTGACTTGAACCTTGGAGGTTAGATTAGATTCCCTACTGTGTGGATACAGGTCTTTCAGCCCAACCAGTTCACACCAACCCTCCGAAGAGTAACCCACCCAAACACATTCCCCTGCCCTATATTTACCCTGACTAATGCACCTAACACTATGGGCAATTTAACATGGCCAATTCACCTGAACTGCACATCTTTGAACTGTGAGAGGAAACCGGAGCACCCGGAGGAAACCTATGCAAGCACTGGAGGGAATGTGCAAACTCCACACAGACAGTCACCGAGGCCGGAATTGAACCTCGGATTTTGGTGCTGTGAGGCAGCAGAGCTAAGCACTGAGCTCTTGATAGTTCCTGTACAGTGGGAGGTATATTGGGCCATGATGGTTCCTGTACAGTGGGAGTTATGACGGACCGTGATGGTTACTGTACAGTGGGAGGTATGTCCGACCGTGATGGTTACTGTACAGTGGGAGGTATGTCGGGGTGTGATGGTTACTGTACAGTGGGAGGTATGTCGGGGTGTGATGGTTACTGTACAGTGGGAGGTATGTCGGGGCGTGATGGTTACTGTACAGTGGGAGGTATGTCGGGGCATGATGGTTACTGTACAGTGGGAGGTATGTCGGGGCGTGATGGTTACTGTACAGTGGGAGGTATGTCGGGTGTGAGGTTGCAGACTGAGTTGTACAGAGTATGATTCTGCTGCTGCAGAAGGCCCATTGCACCTCATAGATGCATCATCATTTGTTGCTCAATCTGTTTAACGCCTGTCCCAGTAGAAACCCATATCATGGTGAGGTGGGTCTGCAAAATGTAAAGGTAGCCCTTGCTCCCCATAAGGACTGTGCAGTGCCCATTCTTACCTGTATATGAAATGTAGAAGTGTATCTGCATCAGGCAGATCGGTGATGATTTGGTCAATGATATGTTTCCCTTTTACTGATTCCCCCATAACCTGTTGCAGAGCAGTCTAGCAGCTACAGGATCCAGCATCAATGCTGAGCACTGTATTGACTATATGCCAAGAACTTTCCCCTCAGCCTGGCTATGTCCTGTTAGTGGGACAGAACCTACCAGAGAGGATGGTGAAGTTGCCAGTGACATAGTCCTGTTCACAGAATCCTGCTTTACAGGCAATATCTGACTGTTTTTTGATTAGTTTGTGGGAAACATACAACAGGTCACTTTTTACATTTTGTGTAATGAAGTTTTAATATCACTTTGTTTCTTACATATTTTAAAATAACCCAAACATCAATATTTTTCAATTGAAAACAATTGAAGTGAACAATAATTGAAATACCAGAGCGCACACCTAAATATTACACTATTCAGTGACTGTAGTAAACAGCCGATTCATGTTCAGATCAGTGAACACACCATCTTGCAGGCAGCAAAGCTGTTGGAAATGACTTTGAGGAAAAGCCTGAATTCAGACACAGTGTCACTGGCCCTCACCATGACCTCCAAAGTACTGACCATCTTCAAAATCTGTCCAGAGAGCTTCCAAACTGGAACTGGGCAGTTACTCACGCAATAGACTGGTTAGAGACATACCTGAACAACGGGGAGAGGTGTGTGGGGCAGACTGGTCAATGGACGAGCACATGGCACAGTTCAACATTTGTAACAATGATCTGTAAACAACCATGTCTTGCAAGTATATTGCTTCTGGTATGGCACCTAAACTCTGTAATTCTGCACCTTGGACCCAATCCTGAATGAAGGTGTTATAAAGGTGATGGGCTCCTGCAGCACATGGCATCTTACATTGAATCCCTCATAAACCATATCCAGTGTATGTTAGTCCCACAATGTCAGTATCCAAACAGAATTGTACAGCTCCATTGATAGCCGGCATCATCCCAGACCAACGTTCTTGTGTGTGACTTGAGCTGGAAATCTCTGTGTAAATGTTTGCAGCATTGTTTTAACCGTTAACAGCAAACTCTCTTTACTGAAGGTCTGACATCCTTTCATAATACCAACTTTATAATAACAACAATATGATGAAAACAGAGCCCAACTGACAGTAAGGAACATTGAAATGATGAGTCTCATTCCCGCATCCAAGACCAAATTATGATTAAGTACAAGAAATTTGAAAATATACATTTATTTTCCCTTTTATTAACATTGTGAACTCATTGTCGACTCTCCTGCTCCTCAGTGTCTACATGAATGGCTGTGTTATTTTTTCAGAACCACCCTTTTTGACTCTGATCTCCAGCACCTGCAGTCCTCATTTTCTCCCTGCTAATATTCACGCATAATCATTCTCATGGCAACAATATCACTGTGTGTTTAAACATGTTACAGTCAGATCTGGGTACATTTTGAATTGCTTCTGTCTATCTCAGAGCTCAGTAATGTGAGATGTGAATGTCAGTGTCTGTGTGATGCTCGGTATGTAGGCCATGCCTCTGAGAGACTGACAGATTGTTTAAAACAGCACATCCCTTCGGCTGTTTAAAACAAACAGGTTACTGCCTAGACACTAACAGCCTGAGCTCACAAAACCCAAAGCACAGTGTCCAACATTGGGCAGGTCTGGACAATATTTTCATTTCATTTATTCATGGAATATGATTGGGCCAGTATTTATTGTCCATCCCTTGTTGCCCTTGAGAAGGTGAGGGTGTGTTGCCACATTGAACCACTGCAGTCAATGTGCTGTAATTAGACTTACAATACTTTGAGGATCTGACTAATAACGTTGATGAGGGTCGAGCTGTGGATGTGGTGTATATGGACTTCAGCAAGGCATTTGATAAGGTTCCCCATGGTAGGCTCAATCAGAAGGTCAGGAGGAATGGGAAATGGGGAACCTAGCTGTCTGGATACAGAATTAGCTGGCCAACAGAAGACAGCGAGTGGTAGTAGAAGGAATATATTCTGCCTGGAAGTGAGTGGGTGTTCCACAGGGCTCTGTCCTTGGGCCTCTACTGTTTGTAATTTTTATTAAAGACTTGGGTGAGGGGATTGAAGAATGGGTCAGCAAGATTGCAGATGACACAAAGGTTACAGGTGTTGTTCACAGTATAGAGGGCTGTTGTAGGCTGCAGCAGGACATTAACAGGATGCAGAGATGGGCTGAGAGGTGGTATATGGACCTCAACCTGGATAAATGTGAGGTGATGCATTTTGGAAGTTCGAATTTGAAAGCTGAGTACAGGATTAAGGATAGGATTCTTGGCCGTGTGGAGGAACAGAGGGATCTTGCTCTGCAGGTACATAGATCCCTTAAAATGGCCACCCAAGTGGACAGGTTGTTCAGAAAGCACATGGTGTTTTGGCTTTCATTAACGGGGGATTGAGTTCAAGAGTCGTGAGATCTTGTTGCAGCTCTATAAAACTTTGGTTAGACCGCACTTGGAATATTGCTTCCAGTTCTGGTCGCCCTATTATAGGAAAGATGCGGATGTTTTGGAGAGGGTTCAGAGGAGGTTTACCAGGATGCTGCCTGGACTGGAGGGCTTATCTTATGAAGAGAGGTCGACTGAGCTCGGACTCCTTTCATTGGAGAAAAGCAGGAGGAGAGGGGACCTAATTGAGGTATACAAGATAATGAGAGGCATAGATAGAGTCGATAGCCAGAGACTATTTCAAAGGGCAGAAATGGCTAATACGAGGGGTCATAGTTTTCAGCTGGTTGGAGGAAAGTATAGAGGGGATGTCAGAGGCGGGTTCGTTACACAGAGATTTGTGAGAGCATGGAATGCGTTGCCAACAGTAGTTGTAGAAGCAAGGTCATTGGCGACATTTAAGAGACTGCTGGACATGCATATGGTCACAGAAATTTGAGGGTGCATACATGAGGATCCGTGGTCGGCACAACATCGTGGGCTGAAGGGCCTGTTCTGTGCTGTACTGTTCTATGTTCTAATACCATTAGCGGGGGTTCCTATAAATAGTGATACTGAAGGAATGGCAATATACTTCCCAAACAGGATGGTGGTTGGCTTGGAATGGAAAGCGAATATGCTGATAATCCCATGTGTCTGTTTCCCTTGTCCTTCTTGACGGTCATGGTTTCAGAGGTACGTTGTAAGGAGCCTTGATAAGTTTCTGCAGAGCACCGTGTAGATGGCAGGTATTGATGCTCCTGAGTCTCAGTGGATGAGGGGTGAAGCTGCATTCACAGGGAAAATGGGGAGGGGGCGGGTATTTCATCGCACACAAATTCAATGTGTGTCTTATAGATGGTGTACAGGCTTTTGGAAATCATGAGGTATGTTATTTCTGCAGGATTCCTAGCCCCTGAGATATTCTTGGAGCCAATTAATTTATATGCGTCCAAGTGTGACGCTGAAAAAGCACAACAGGTCAGGCAGCATCTGAGGTACAGGAGAGTCGACGTTTTAGCATAAGGCCTTTACAGGACTGGGTAATGAAAGTATACGGTCAGTCCAGTTCTGGTTAACGGTAATCCGTGGGATATTAGTCGTTGGGAGTTCAGTGATGGTGGTGACATTGAACGTTAGAGGATATGATTCCATTTTCAATTATTAGAGGTAGTTGTTGTCTGTCATGTGTGCAATGGGAATGGGACTTGTCACTGTTAAACACAAACCTTCATATTTCCAGGGCCTTGTTGCATTTGGATAAGGATTGCTTCAGTATCAGAGTAAATCATTAATAGTGGTGAATATTGTCCAGTCATTGGCAAACAATCCCAGATGTGACTTCACTTGAGTCGGGATGGTCATTTATGAAGCAGCTGATAATTATTGGGCCTAGGGCAGAGAGCGCTTTTACAGCTCACTGATGCTGTCCCTCTCTCTGAGCTCGGAAGCTGGCTTCTAGTTCAACTTGCTCCAAAGGTGTTTCGCAACATATCTGAACGGAATAATATTACAATAGCTACCACATGGAGCTGAGTGATGACTTGGTTAGATGGACAGCTGGTTTGTAATGCAGATTAATACTAACAGTGTGGGTTCAATTCCTGCACTGACTGAGGTATATGATAAGGGCTGTCCTACTCAAGCTCTCCCTCACTTGAGGCATGATGACTGTCCAGTTAATCTACCGCTAGTCGTCTCTGTCTAACGAGAGAGCAGCCCAATCATCCTGTCGGGGTATGGTGCCTTACCTTTCCATTTCTGATCTGCAGGCTTACCCAGAAACCCCTCCCTTGGGGAACTGTGGCAGATCTGAGATGGTTGCTCTCCACCAACCCCAGCCACCTTCCTTTGTACCAGGTATAACTTCTGCCAATGCAGACGATTCCTATTTGATCCAGGTTTGCCATTAATCCTGGATACGACATTTGGTCAAATGCAGTTATGATCATGTTAAAAGTGAAGTCACTGTCACCTCACCTCTCGAATTCAGCTGTGTGTTTTCTTGTTGTAAATCGTTTAGCTGAAGACTGCCATCTGGAGGAGACTAAAGTTGATCCTCCCATCGATATTTCTGTCTAAACATTGTTGTGAAAGTTTCAGCCTTAGCTTTCCTGTTATTGTGCTGGGCTCTTCAATCTTTGAGGAAGGTGGTCTTTGTGGATCCTCCTCCTCCGGTGAGTTGTGTGATTGTCCACCACCACTCACCCAGACTGTATAGGAGAGGATTGCAGAGATGAGTCCTGATTCATTGGATAGATCTGTGTATCATTTTCTATTTATACCATGTGGTGAGTAAGTGGCCCAATTTAGTAACTTCATCTCATTCTGAGGTGTATTTGGTGCTACTATAGGCAGACCCTCCATTATTCTCCATTTAATAAGGCTGTATCCCTGGCTTGATGGTCAGGATAAAGTGGAGCATACACCAGGCAGTGATAGTGAAACTTATGCTGGAGGACAATTCTGCTGCTGTTGGTAATGACCCGAACTGCCTCACATAGGCCAGTGCAAAGTTCCAAAATCTGTTGGAAATCTGCCCTGTTTAGCACAGTGATGGTGTCACATATACACAGGGGGTCTTCACGATGTAAAAGTGGAACTTTGTCTCCAGAAATACTGTGTGCGGTAATTTGCCGTTCCCAATACGGTCATCGAACAATGTGTCTGCAGCCGGTAGGTTGGTGAGGATGAAGTCAAGGATGTTTCTCCCTATCAGTCATTCCCCCCGACTCGGTGCAGACGCAGTGAAGCAGTTATGTCCTTTTGGACGCGACCATCTCTATCAGCAACGCTGCTGCTGAGCCCCTCTTGATGTTGGTTTTGAAATGGCCCACCCAGTAAACATTCTCCAGCTCTGTCACTCTCTCAGTGCTTCCACCAAGTGGTGTTCAATGTAGAGGGACACTGATCCACCAGCTGAGGAGGGGGGTCAGCAGGAGGTTTCCGTGTCAGTGTTTGTCTGACACCGTGAGGCTGAGGGAGGGGAGTCAGCAGGAGGTTTCTGTGTCAGTGTTTGATCAGACACCGTGAGGCTGAGGGAGGGGAGTCAGCAGGAGGTTTCTGTGTCAGTGTTTGATCTGACACCGTGAGGCTGAGGGAGGGGGTCAGCAGGAGGTTTCCGAGTCAGTGTTTGATCTGACACCGTCTGGTTTTGTTATGTCACATTGTTGCTTGAGCAGTCTGTAGGACACCTCTTCCAAATCTAGCCCTTTCCCCCAGATATTAGGAAGGAGGGGTTTCCAGGGTCTGCAAGTCTTTTTATTTGTGTCACTGTCAACCGAATTGCCTGTCCTGTGCTGTAAGACATTGACTCTATTCCTCTTGTGATTGGACACTCCAAGGTCTCACTCCTTCAGTTCCTCCCAGTGCCTTCTCTACTCCAAAGATTACTATAATATTTTCTCTATTAAGATATTGATCAATTCCATTTTTAAACTATGTACGTGTATGTCTGTATCTTTCTTTGTCATCTTCTCCAGCCGCTACATCCATCTGTGTCTCAGTATCCCTCCATATCTCCACAATTTTTATCTCATACTCCAGACTCATCTATGACTGCAAATTCTGCCAGCCCCTACATTCTTACCTATCTCTATACCTTCCAGATGCTATACATCTCCCTACATCATGTGATTGAATTTAAAAATATCTCACTAACCTGTTATAGCATGCACAGGCCACGCTATCTCTTGGCCATCTCCAGCCTTGCTTTCCTTTTCCTGTAACATCTCCAGCTTTGCTTCCCTATCTCTAATATCTTCAGCCTTGCATTCCTAGACACCTCAGTGAATTGGTTATACATCTGCTCCTGTATTTTCCTCTTTCTGGGGCTATATAAAATATCCCCAGCAGTATGTTCTGTCAACATTTTGATCCTAACCTTGGCCGATAAACCCTCACTTGAAGACTCTTCCAAGATATTGTCCTTCCTTACCGCTGTAACTGGCTCCTTAATTAATAATACAACACCACCTCCTCTTCAACACCTTCTCCTCTCCTGCCCATATTTTACAGTATAACTGAACATTGAGTTGTTGACCCTGACCTTCCTCAAACAATGTCACACCTCCACATGTCAACTCATTCCTTTACCACATCAGTCTGTCTGGTAATACTGCCAGCATTAACATAAGCTGGAACATTACACTTGGAATACTCTATACCTTGGAGTTCTTCAGTCATTCACTATTTCGTATAAGGCTGCTCAAACCATGAACCAAAATTTTAACTCTGGCACTGAATGTTGAACTGTAATTTCTTTTTTTTAAAAAAAAACGTATTCATTAAGTGCAACTCTCCAGAACCGAGCAGTCAGCTCCACACACAATGAGTTTTTGATGGTTAATTCCCCACTCAGTGTACAGAGGGGACAGCTGCAGTAATGTAGAAAGTGAGGACTGCAGTTGATAGAGATCAGAGTCGAAAAGTGTGGAGCTGGAAAAGCACAGCAGGTCAGGCGGCATCCGAGGAGCAAGCGTGTTGATGTTTTAGGCACAAGCCCTTCATCAGGAAGGCTTTGGTGCATTCCTTCTTTTTTTCATTCTGTGATTCACAGGACGTTGGGAACCGTACTTACTCAGGCAGGCAGCACTGTATGTAGTATTGAAATGGAAAGCAGTGAATCAGTTGGTTGGACATGGAATAGAAAAGTTGAAGGGAAGTACAGACTGATTGAAGTACAAATATAAGGATAGGTAAATGACCCGGGTCAGATAGGGTACACCTGAGGTTATTCCAGGAAGTGATGAGAGAGATTGGTGTGCCTTTGGTGATAACCTCTGCGTCCTCATTGTCCACTGGAGAATTGCCAGATGATTGAAGGATGGCAAATGTTATTCCCTTCTCCAGGAAAGGTAATAGGGATAACCATGGGAATGACAGAACAGTCATCTTAAATCGGTGGTGAGCAAAGTATTAGAGATGATTCTGAGAGGCAGGATTTACAATTACTTAGAAAACAATAGTTTGATTAGAGGTAGTCAGCATGGCTTTGTCAGCAGCAGGTCATCCCTCAGAAACCTTATTGAATTCTTTGAAGATGTGAAAAAACACGTTGATGATGGTTGACCAGTAGATGTGGTGAACAAGAATGTTAGCAAGGCATTTGATAAGGTTCCCCATTGTAGGCGCATTCAGAAGATAAGGAGGCATGGAACACAGGGAAGTTTGACTGTCTGGATATGGATTTGGCAGGCCCATAGAAGACAGAGAGTGGTAGCAGATGGAAAGTATTCAGCCTGGAGCTCAGTGACCAGTGATGTTCCATAGGGATTGGCTCTGTGACCTGTGCAATTTGTGATTTTCTCGATGACTTTCATGAGGTAGTGGAATGGTGGGTTAATAAGTTTGCCGATGACATGAAGGTTGGTGGAGTTGTGGATAATATGGAGGGTTGGTATAGGTTACACGAGGACATTGACAGGATGCAGAGCTGGGCTGATAAGTAGCAGATACAGTTCGACCTTAAAAATTGTGAAGCGATTTATTTTGGAAGGTTGTATTTGCACACACAATGCAGGGTTAAAGGCTGAATTCATGGCAGTGTGGAGTGACGAGGGATATTGGGCTCCATGTCCATAGATCCCACAAAGTTGCCACCCAAGTTTGCAGGGTTGTTAAGAAGGCATCTCGTGTGTTGGCTTTCATTAACAGGGGTATTGAGTTTAAGAGCAGTGAGGTTAATGCTTAACTCTATAAATCTGTGGTCCAACCACACTTAGAATATTGTGTTAAGTTCTGGTTGGTTCATAGAACATAGAACAGTACAGCACTGAACAGGCCCTTCAGCCCACGATGTTGTGCCGACCATTGATCCTCATGTATGCACCCTCAAATTTCTGTGACCATATGCATGTCCAACAGTCTCTTAAATGTCCCCAATGACCTTGCTTCCACAACCGCTGCTGGCAACGCATTCCATGCTCTCACAATTCTGTGTCAAGAACCCGCCTCTGACATCCCCTCTATACTTTCCTCCAACCAGCTTAAAATTATGACACCTCGTGTTAGCCATTACTGCCCTGGAAAATAGTCTCTGGCTATCGACTCTATCTATGCCTCCCATTATCTTGCATACCTCAATTAGGTCCCCTCTCCTCCTCCATTTCTCCAATGAAAAAGGTCCGCGCTCATCCACCTCTCTTCATAAGATAAGTGCTCCAGTCCAGGCAGCATCCTGATAAATCTCCTCTGAACCCTCTCCAAAGCATGCATATCTTTCCTATAATAGGGCGACCAGAACTGGATGCAGTATACCAAGTGCAGTCTTACCTAAGTTTTATAAAGCTGCAACAAGATCTCACGGCTCTTAAACTCAATCCCCCCGTTAATGAAAGCCAAAACACCATATGCTTTCTTAACAAACGTGTCCACTTGGGTGGCCATTTTAAGGGATCTATGTACCTGCACACCAAGATCCCTCTGTTCCCTCACACTGCCAGGAATCCTATCATTAATCCTGTACTCAGCTTTCATATTTGACCTTCCAAAATGCATCACCTCGCATTTATCCAGGTTGAACTCCATCTGCCACCTCTCAGCCCATCTCTGCATCCTGTCAATGTCCAGCTGCAGCCTACAACAGCCCTCTATACGGTAAACGACACCTCCAACCTTTGTATCGTCTGCAAACTTGCTGACCGATCCATCAATCCTCTCATCCAAATCATTAATAAAAATTACAAACAGTAGAGGCCCAAGGACAGAGCCCTGTGGAACAGTACTCACCACAGACGTCCAGGCAGAATATTTATCTTCTACTATGACTCGCTGTCTTCTGTTGGACGGCCAATTCTGTATCCAGACTGCTATGTTCCCCTGAATCCCATTCCTCCTGACCTTCTGAATGAGCCTAGCATGGGGAACCTTATCAAAGGCCTTGCTAAAGTCCATAATCACCACATCCACAGCTCGACCTTCATCAACTTTTCTAGTCACATCCTCAAAGAACTCGATAAGGTTTGTGAGGCATGACCTGCCCCTCACAAAGCCGCGTTGGCTGCATTTAATCAAGCCACGCTCTTCCAGGTGGTCTTAAATCCTCGCCCTCAGAATCCTTTCTAACACGTTGAAGACGACAGACGTGAGACTGACTGGTCTGTAATTGCCGGGAATTTCCCTATTTCCTTTCGTGAAGAGAGGAATTACATTTGCCTCTCTCCAGTCCTCAGGTATGACTCCAGTGGAGAGCGAGGATGCAAAGATCTTCGCAAGTGGTGAAACAATCACATTTCTCGCTTCCCAAAGCAGCCGAGGGCAAATCATTCCGGGTCTGGCGACTTGTCAATCTTAATGTTTGACAAAAGTTTCAGCACATCAGCTTCCTCTATCTCTATCCATTACAGCATGCACACCTGCTCTTCAAATGTTTCATTCATTACAACGTTTGTTTCTTTCATAAAGACAGAAGCAAAAAACTCATTTAGTGCTTCCCCTACCTCCTCAGACGCCACACACATGTTCCCTATGCTATCCCTGATCGGCCCTACTCTTTCTTTGACCATTCTCTTATTCCTCACATAAGTGTAAAATGCCTTTGTGTTCTCCATAGTCCGTTCTGCCAAGCCTTTCTCGTGCCCCCTCCTGGCTCTCCTCAGACCATATTTGAGCTCCTTCCTCGCCTGCCTGTAATCCTCTAGAACTGAGCTTCACCCTCGCTTCCTCCACCTTATGTAAGCTACCTTCTTCCTTTTGACGCGAAGCTCCACCGGTCTCATCATCCAAGGTTCCTTTATCTTACCCTGTCTTGCCTGTCTCAGAGGAACATGTTTATTCATCATTGCAACAACTGCTCCTTAAACAGTCTCCACATGTCTATAGTGCCTTTACCATGGAACAATTGCTCCCAGTCCATCCTTCCTAACTCATCTCTAATTGCATCATTCTTTCCTCTTCCCCAATTAAATATCCTCCCATTTTGCCTAATCTTCTCCTTCTCCATAGCTATGTAGAATGTGAAGCGGTTGTGGCCTCTATCATGAAAATGCTCTCCCACCATAAGATCTGATACTGCCCCGGCTCGTTTCCGAGCACCAAGTCCAGAATGGCCTCTCTCCTCGTCGGCCTGTCAACGTACTGAGTTAGGAAACCCTCCTGAACACGCCTTACAAAAACAGCTCCATTCAAATCTTCTGCTCGAAGGAGGTTCCAATCAATATTGGGAAAGTTAAAGTCACCCATTACAACAACCCTACTACGTCCACACTTTTCCAAAATCTGCCGACCTATGCTTTCTTCAATCTCCCTGCTGCTATTGGCGAGCGTGTAGTAAACCCCTAACGAGGTGACTGGTCCCTTGCTGTTCCTAATTTCCACCCATACTGACTCGGTCGGCAGATCTTCCTCAACAATGGTAACTTCTGGAGCAGTGATGCGCTCTCCAATTAGTAGTGCTACACCCCCTCTTCTTTTCCCCCCTCCTTATTCTTTTTAAATGCCTTCCTGATATATGTACTCACTCCATTCCTTCCCGGCTGCCCCTCTGGTCCTCGTCACTTCCTCCACTGCTCCCACTCCTTCTGTGAAAGAGAAAACAACGCTGCCCGCTATTGGTAAGTAATTTTTTAAAAACTGCCTTACCTTAGCTGCAGTCTTTCGGGTTCGTCTTTCCTAAAGTGCTGCTCGCACTTACTTGTGGAAGTCACAGAGAGTGTGCAGAGCATATCTACCAGGATGCTGCCAGGACTGGAGGACATGTCTTAGGAAGAAAGGTTGAGAGAGCTAGGGCTTTTCTCACTGGAGCGAAGAAGGATGAGAGGTGACTTGACAGAGATGTACAAGATGTTGAGAGACTTAGAGTGAATAGCCAGAGCCTTTTCCCAGGGTAGAATTGGCTATCAACAAGGGGCATAACTTTAAAGTGATTGGAGGAAGGTTTAGAGGAGATGCCAGAGGTAGGTTCTTTATTCAGAGAGTGGTGGGTGGGCGGAATGCACCGCCAGCGGTGGTAGTAGAGTCAGATACATTAGAGATAGTTAAGAATACTCTTGGATAGGAACATGGAAGTTAGTACATTGAAGGGTATATAGGTTAGTCTGATCTAAGAGTAGGATAAAAGGCCAGCAAAACATTGAGGGCTGAAGGGCCTTTCCAGTGCTGTACTGTTCTGTGATCCAAGTTTCACTCAGTTTGTGGATTCTCATTAATTGGTGATTGTTTGAGGGAGTGAGGTGTGCAAGGGAGTGAGGTGTGCAAGGGAGTGAGCTGTGTGAGGTCAGGAAGCTGGGGTAGGGCGTTAGACCAAGACTTCCAGTTTTGGTGTGCATTGTTACATTCACCTAAATGCCAGCACAATATGTGTGGTTACCTAGACCAGACAAAATCCATCAAGTTCTGTAATTAAAATTATTCTTGGCTTGCCGTTTGCTCCTGGTTTCTTCAGAAGCATTCTGTTGTGTGTCCTATCAATTAGTACCAGACCATCCACAAACATGTACAATTTTATTTTGGTACTGGTGAATATGAAGGTACATTTATTGGATATAGTTTCAGAGGGTTCACTGTGAGACACAAGATGCTGCAATAGACTGTCAATTGTGAACGTTTACACCCAGTGTCTGGTCCAGGGGGCAGATGTATGGACTCTGGGGGACATGCAAGATGTCATCACCATAAGTAACTTGTGCGTTGTGATTCTGACACTCCATGTCCATACATCTGCTCCATGGGCCAGGCTCTGACTGAAGATGAATTTGTTACAGCTGATTCCTGGTCAGCCATTGGTATCTAATTTAGACAGCATTGATACCTACACCGAGAGCAGTGATCGCCTGTTGGTTTCTTTGCTCCTGCTCAAGGCGGATCCTAAATGATTCTCTGTGAGGAAATGTTTGAATAACTGCCCTGATCCAGGATGGAAACTCTCTGGGCAGATTCAGAGGCAGACCAGTGTCTCACTCAGTGCCACAGGCAGCTGTGAGGTCCAGGAGCACTGTACCTGAATTCACCCTTTTGGAATCCACTTTTAATGTCGGTCATGATGCAAAGTGATGGGTTTACTGACCTGAACAATGATCAGGAGTTTGCCATGTTTGTGAATTGGGCAATAATATGATATGAGCTACAATTATTCAACTGAACAATAACTGCATCATCTCTGAAAACAATAAAATTAATTTTATTTGATGGAATTAAAATATAAACACCGAACAACGTTTTATGATACAAAAGTAAAGAATTACATTTTGTTTTGTACTGAAGAAGAATATGTTGTCTGACTATTAGGGTGATAACAATTACACATTGAATCTCAGTATTCAAATGCATACATTGTCGCTCTATCGTTTACAAAATGACTGACCTCTGACTGATTGCACATTCAGAGTGAGCAAATGATTGAACAATCAAATAGAATTATAACTCTTACACATTTAAATATAACCAATCGATTTAATTTCTCACCTGAAATGTGTGAGCTTCAGTTATTTGCCAACAATTCTATTAGTTTTAAAATAATGATGGAAAAGGATAGACTAGATCTAAAAGTTGAAGTTCTAAATTGGAGAAAGGCCAATTTTGATGGTATTAGGCAATATCTTTCAAAAGCGCATGGCGGCAAATGTTCGCAGGTAAGTGGACGGCTAGAAAATGGGAAGTCTTCAGAAATTAGATAGCCGGAGTCCAGAGACAGTATATTCTTGTTAGGGTAAAAGGAAAGGCTGGTAGGTATAGAGAGTGCTGAATGACTAATGAAATTGAGGGTCTGGTTAAGAAAAAGAAGGAAGCATATGACAGGTACAGGCAGGATAGATCGAGTGAATCCTTAGAGGAGTAGAAAGGCAGGAGGAGTATACCAAAGAGGGAAATCAGGAAGGCAAAAAGGGGACATGAGATAGCTTTGACAAATAGAGTTAAGGAGAATCCAAAAGGATTTTACAAATACATTGAGAACAAAAGGGTAAATAGGGAGAGAACAGAGCCCTCAAAGATCAGCAAGGTGCTTTGTGTGGAGCCGCAGGAGATGGGAGAGATAGTAAACGAGTATTTTGTATCAGTGTTTACTCAGGACAAGGACATGGGAGATGTAGATATACAGAGAAATAGATAGTGACGTCTTGAAATATGTCCATATTACAGAGGAAGAAGTGCTGGATGTCTTGAAATGCATAAAGGTGGAAAAATCCCCAGGACCTGATAGATCAGGTGAAACTTGAAAGGGTTCAGGAAAGATTTACATGCATGTTGCCAAGGTTGGAGGGTTTGAGCGACAGCTGGAGGTTGAACAGGCTGGGGCTGTTTTCCCTGGAACGTTGGAGACTCGGGGTAACTTTATAGAGGTTTATAAAATCATGAGGGACCATGGATCGGGTAAATTGACAAGGTATTTTCCCTGGCGTGGTGAAGCCCACAACTAGAGGGCATAGTTTTCGGTTGGGAAGGGAAAAATATAAAAGAGATGTAAGGGGCAACCTTTTCACTCAGAGGGTTGTACGTGTGTGGAATGAGCTGCCAGAGGAAGTGGTGGCAGTTAGTACAATTGCAACATTTAGATGGCGTCTGGATGGGTATATGAATAGAAAGTGTTTAGAGGGATATGGGCTGAGTCCTGGCAGGTGGGACTAGATTGGGTTGGGATATTTGGTCGGCATGGACAAGTTGGACCGAAGGGCCTGTTTCCATGCTGTACATCTCTTTGACGCTGTGACTTTAATTTAGAAACGGCAATAATTTGACATGCACTATCAAATAAATAAATCGTTTACATTATTAAATTGTAGCATACAATAAGTTGAAAACTTGCTATTTTCAGAATGAATGATAAAGAAAAAAGAACATTCCAACACAGGAACAGACCCTTCGGCCCTCCTAGCCTGTGCTGATCCAGATCCTCCTATTTTCTAAACCTGCACCTATTTTCTAAGGGTCTGTATCCCTCTGCTCCCTCCCCATTCATGCTTCTGTCTAAATACATCTTAGATAACGCTATTGCTCCTGCCCCTACCACCTCAGATGGCCACACGTTCCAGGATGCCACCACCCTATGCGTAAAGATCTTCCCACATATATCTGCACTAAACCTTTCCCCTCTCACTTTGAACTCATGACCTCGAGTAATTGAGTTCCACAATCTGGGGAAAAAGCTTCTTCCTATCCATCGTGTATATATCTGTCTTGATTTTGTCGACCTCAACCTTCGACTTGGTAATGAAAATAGTCCTAATCTACTCAATCTTTCTTTCTTCATCTTTGTAGGCGACACGGTGGCACAGTGGTTAGCACTGCTGTCTTACAGCGCCAGAGACCCGAGATCAATTCCCCCCTCAGGCGACTGACTGTGTGGAGTTTGCACATTTTCCCCGTGTCTGCGTGGGTTTCCTCCGGGTGCTCTGGTTTCCTCCCACAGTCCAAAAATGTGCAGGTCAGATGAATTGGCCATGCTAAACTGCTCATAGTGTTAGGTTAGGGGTATGGGTGGGTTGTGCTTCGGCAGGTCGGTGTGGACTTGTTGGGACGAAGGGCCTGTTTCCACACTGTAAGTAATCTAAATCTATATACAGCATTCCAAATGCAGCCAAAACAAAGTCCTATGTAACTGTAACATGACTTGCCAGCGCATGTACTCAACACCTCATCCAATGAAGGAAAGCATACCATATGCCACCTTGACCACTTTGCTGACCTGTGTTGGCATCTTCAGGAAACAATGGACCCGAACACCCAGATCTCACAGTAAGTCAATTTTCCTCAGGAGTTTTCTGTTTTCTGTGTTGTTCACTCTTGAACTGGATCTTTCAAAATTCGTCACCTTGCATTTGCCCAGATTGAACTCCATCTGCTATTTCTGTGCCTATCTATAATCTGCTGTATTCTCTGACAGTTCCTTCACTATATGCTACTCCAACAATCTTGGTGTAATCTGCAAACTTGCCAATCAGGCAACCAACACCTTCTTCCAAATCATTGATATGTATCACAAACAACAGTGGTCCCAGTACGGATCGCTGTTGCACACCACTGGTCACAGGTCTCCATTTTGAGACATCCCCTTCCACTACTCCTCTCTGTCTCCTGTTGGCCAGCCAGTTCTCTATCCATCTAGATAGAACACTCTGGACCCCATGCGACTTCACCGTCTCCATCAGCCGACCGTGGGGAACCTAATAAAACACCTTACTCAAGCCCCTCAGTATTTTCTCCAGCAGCTTCCCTACCACCGATGTCAGGCTCGCTGGTCTACAATTACCTGGATTATCCCCGCTATCCTTCTTAAACAAGGGGACAATATTAGCAATTCTCCAGTCCTCCGGGACCTCACCCCTGTTAAATCATCCTGCAAAGATATATGTTAAAGACACAGTTATTTCCACACTCACATCCTTCAGTAACCTGTGGTTGATCCCATCCAGACTTGGGGGCTTGTCTAACTTAATACCTTTCAGAGTCTCCAAAACTTCCTCCCTCTTTATGTCGACTGGACCCAGAGAACTCAGAAATCTATTCTAAACTCAACATCCGTCAACATCTCCTTGGTGAATACAGATGCAAAGTACTCCCTAAGAATCTCTTCTATTTTCTCTGACTCCACGCATAACTTTCTTCCTTTGTCCTTGTGTGGGCCAAACATTTCTCTAGTTACCCTCTTGCTCCTTATATATGAAAATAAGTCTTTGGGATTTTCCATAACCCTGTTTACTAAAGCTATCTCATGACCACTTTTAGCCCTTTTAAATCCTCGATATTTACTGGGAAATGTGGCTAGTGAAAAGAAAATAAACATTTGTTCATGTGAGTGGGAACTCAGACCTTCTCAAAGTGTTTTGTGCCAAAAATAATTTGAAATTCGTCTCAGTGCAAATAAATGCAAGAGAAGAAACCTCTTGGGAAGAGTGCTTTTCAGCCACTATTCCCCCCAAAGTACTTCTAAGGTAGAAAAGAGTGAGGGTTTGTAACAAGGGCACAACAGTAACTATGGGTGGTTTGAACATGCAAATTGGCTCAATTAATCAACTTGACAGTGATATTCTTGAATAAAGATTCAGAGAGTGTATGAGAGATTATTTCTGAGAGCAGGCCATCATGGAAACAACCGGAGAATGGGGCTCAGTGGTTAGCTCAGCAACAGGGACCCAGGTTCGATTCCAGCCTCGGGGGACTGTCTGCGTGTAGTTTGCACGTTTTCCCGCTGTCTGTGTAGGTTTCCTCCCACAGTCTGAAGATGTGCAGGTCAGGTGAATTGGCCATGCTAAATTGCCCATAGAGTGATGTACGTAACTCAGAGGGGACTGGGTGGGTTAATTTTCAGAGGGTTGGTATGGACTTGTTGGGCCGAAGAACCTGTTTCCAAAATGTCGGGCATCTAATCTTATTTAGAGTTGTTATTATGTAACAAGGGAGGATGGGTGGATGAGCTTTGCCTTGGAAGGAATAACCACAACATGCTGGAGCTTCACATTCAGATTGAAAGAGTGAAGACTCAGTCATAAATGACAGTTTCAGTGTTAGGCAATGATAATTATACAGACTGAAGGAGGGAATTGGCTGTGGTGGTCTGGGGGAAGAAAAGAACAGTCAAAGGCAGGAGAGCTGAAGAAATTTGGCAAACAATTAGGGAGATACTAAAGACCAAAGAAGAATTGCATTATGGAAAACAAATCATCCATATCTTGATGAGGAAGTCAAGGATAATATGAAGACAACTCCCAGCGCATATCATACTTCACACGTTAGTCACACTGTGGTGGTTTGGGCAAGTCAGTGGCCTCGTGGTGTTATAATTGAATTCTTATGTGATAAAATCAGATAATGTTCTGGTGACCTGGGTCCAAATCCTGCCACAGCAAGTGGCGGAGCTCGAATTCAAATCTGGAATTAAGAGACTGATGTTGGTTATGAATCGATTGCCACGAAAAACATACCTGGTTCACTGATGTCCTTTAGGGAAGGAAACTGCCATCCTTACCATAGACTCACCACTCTCAGACTGAAGACATTTCTCCTTATCTCCGTTCTAAAGGTTTTCTCTTGACTCTCGGGCTATATCTTTGAGTGCTTTCTCTCCGAACAGTGGAAGCATCTTCCCAACGTCTACTCTGACCAGGCAACCAGTATTCTGTATGCTTCGATTAGAGCACCCTTCATCCTTATACACTCCAGCGAGTATAGACCCAGAGACCTCATATGTTTAGCTTTTTATTCCTAGGACCATTCTTATGAAGCTCCTCTGAACACGCTCCGGGGTGCTACATCCTTTCTGAGTTATGTGGCCCAAAACTGTACATAATACACCAAATGTGGGCTGACCAGAGTCTTATAGAGCCGCGGAAATCCACCCATTCAAGTCATCACAAAAGAAATGTCATCACTGTATTTGCCTTTCTGACCAGATTGATCACCTGAAATAATAATCTTACAATGGAAAATAATAAATTTACCATGGAGTTACAAATATGCACAACGATTAAAGCATGCTGGGAAGTAGAACCCATCCTTGACCAAACTCTCTGTGCTCTTCCACATGCTGCAGAATCCAGACAGATGGAGCTACCCACAGATGGTTTGCAAACAAACCTGACAGCTCCAGACCCTGTAATACCAACCTGAAGTTGGACCTGAATGGGACAATGGAAATTCGCCCTTTGGGCCATCAATGTGACAACCCCAGGTTGGTTCTGATTGATCAGGGTAAATGAACCTGATCATTTCATTGGCAGATCCTACATACTCTCCCAAAAGCTGTGAAGACTTGGAAGGATAAGAATCACCATAAAGCCCCTCGGAGAGTGGTAACTCGAGAATAACCACTGAAAGAGAAGACACCAACAAGGCAATCAGAAGAACAAGAGGACTTCACCACGTGGAATCCGGTCAACTTCTGGTGGGGTGGTATGTGATCATCCACGCTTAAGTTAAACCATAGGATAGACTGTAGTGTTTTTCATTACGTTATAATACGTTTTATTGTTCTAACATTAATTGCGTTAATAAACAAATATCATTGTTTATAAGAGTTGACTCAGTTCTTTTGCTGAACATAAGACTTCAAACACACTGTGTGGCAGATAGAGCACCTTCTTAGCTACTGACACAACCTGCACATTTATCTTGAGATAATCCTGACTGGAACTCGCAACACTCTGCACTTCAGACTTCTGAATTTTCTCCCCAGCTATAAAATAGTCCATGCCTCTCCTCTTCCTACTAAAGTGCATAACCTCGCACTTTCCCAAGTGCACTCCATCTGCCACGTCTTTGTCCACTCTCCGACCATGAATAAACCCTTCTGCAGCCTCCCTGCCATCTCAATGATACCTGTCCCTCTATCTACCTTTGCATCATCTAAAATCCTCGCTGGATTGCCCTCAGTTACTTAATCTAGATTGTTAACGTACAAAGTAAAAAGTTGTAGTTCCCTTGCGAAACACCAGTTGTCATTGACTGCTATCCTGAGAAGGACCCTTTTATTCCCACTCTCTATCTTCTGCCAGACAGCCAAACTTCTGTACACACTAGTATCTTATCTCTGATACCATGGGCACTTACTCAGCAGCCTCCTGTGAAGCACCTTGTTAACGTCCAGACACATAGTATCCATTAGCTCTCCTTGATCTAACCTGCCTGTTACATCCTCAAAGTGTTCTAACAGATTCATGAGCATGACCTCCCCTTGATGAAACCATACTGACTTCGCCCTACTTAATTATTCACAAATCTCATCCTTCACAGTGGATTCCAGGAAGTTACCCACGATCGAGGTTAGGTTGATCAGTTTGTAATTTTCTGCCTGTTGCCTTATTCCCTTTTAAACAGGGTGTCAGGGAGATCCAAGATGATGGCGACCCAGCAGGTCTGAGTCTACAGAGCTCTGCCCAAGACCCAGGCAAAGTGGGGTACCCATTCTCACCTCACCTGTTAAATAGTTTTCGCCCTGCAGCTTTGCCATTTAGCAGTTTGATGCTTTTTAAAATGTCCAAAGACAAAGGGTCTCGCAGTTCACAACAGGGAGGGACCCCTCCCCCCACCCTGTAGCAAGACAGATGTCTGCGGCTGTCCTGGGGGACTCACCTGCAGGGGTGAGCCTGATCTTGGAGCTTGTTAAACTCCGAGAGAAGTTGCTGCGTCCATTGAAGAGACCCAGTCCAGGTGGGAGTCGATCTCGATCATGCTGCAGAAACATGACGGAGAGATCGAGAAACTCGGGCAGCATGTCGGAGGTACAGAGCAATGGACCACGGCCTCCGAGACCACTGCTGAGGTATCCATGAGTCAGGTCTAGGCTCTGGAACATCGAGTCCCGACCATAGAGGCACATATTGACGACCTCGAAAATTGAGGTCATCGGAAAAGTATTCGGTTGCTGGGCCTTCCCGAATGGGAGGCGGAAGGCCAGCTTGTTGATTTCCTGGAGCAATGGCTCCCACAGCTGCTGTAACTGGAGTCAGAGCTGGGTCAGGTGTGGGTTGAACGGTCCCACCGGGTTGCTGTGCGCCGGCCCGGGTCGGACCAGCGCCCCCGCCCAGTCCTAGTTCAACTTCAACATTACAGGGAAAAACAGATGCTGCTCGAGGCCTCCAGAGTCTTGGGGAAGGATTCGCATGCCATGATATAAAGGGGTCCAGGATAATGTTCTTCCAGGACTTCACTCCAGCTGTGGTCTGCAAGAACAAGGCATTTGATGAGGCGAAGAAGCATCTGAGGGATTTAAATATTCAGTACTCTTTTCGCTGCAGTCATGGAGGATCTGTATATAACGTTGGATCACCGGAAAAAATAAAATAATTCCTGGCTTCTCTCAAATAGACTGCGGTACTTGAATTATATTGATAATGACTGTATTTTGCCCACCCCTTTGTTTTTTCCTCTTCCTTTCTTCCTCTTTCTCTTCTCCATCTTTCCTTGGTGAGGGGGTGTGGGCTGGGGGTCCCCTTCCTTATCCTTTCTATGGACTCTTATCTAGAGCTCGTGCTGTTTATTTGATTATTAGGGGACGTTTCTGAGTGTTATTTTTATTTGGTTGCGGATTACGTGCTGGGATTGTAATTTTGTAATTTTATATATTTTCATCTTGTGTTGTTTTGCTAAGTGTATCTTGGTGATGGGGGGGGGGGGGGTTTAGCTCGCACATTTTTAATGTCTGCTTTATAAGATATTGGAATTTATTTGCTCTACTTTGTAATACCTGGGCCGAGGACATGATTCTGGCTGGGAGATGTTATGGCGGGATTATTGGAAGCTAGTATTGCCTCCTGTGAACAAGGGGGAAGTCTCCTTTTAATTATTTTTGATGTTATTTGTTTTTTGGAGTAGTTCTTAGTTGTTTTGGTATCGCTGTTTAAAGAGTGTTTTTATGTGTGAATCGTTGTTGGTTTTTATTCAATGTCTTTTGGGTGGGGTTCTTCCTCCTGGCAGGTCTCGGGCTTGCTTGGACGATCATGGCTAGTCATTCGTTTAGGTGGTGCACTGGGAATGTCGAGGAGAGCCACTCACTAATCAAAAGGAAAAAGATATTATCAAGTCTTAAAAATAGAAAGGGTGGATGTAGCCTTTCTACAGGAGACGCATTTACTTTCTCAGGAGCATTTAAGGCTGAAATAGGGTGGATTTGGCCAGGTGTTCTTTTCATCTTTCATCTCAAAAAGTAGGGGAGTAGCCATTCTTATTCAGATGAGTCTTCCCTTCCAAATGCTGAGCCAATAAAAGATGAGTCTGGATGGTATATATTAATTAAAACTCTGAATAAATGGAGAGGAATTTGAGATTTTGAATCTCTGTTGCCCCCCCGGAGCACCCTTTTAAATTTGTGATGGAAGTGTTCTGTAAGTTGATGGCTCCCGAGGTGCACCACACAATTATAGGGGGGGATTGTAATTGTATCATCAACCCAGGGCTGGACAGAATATCTAAGATCTCTGCGGGCATATCTATGAGACCTAGGCAGTTGGCGGATCTGAATAGGGAGTTGGGGCTGGTGGAGGTGTGGCGGTGTCTTCACCCGGAGGCTAGAGACTTTACTTTTTATTCTAACCTTCACAAGTGACATACCGGAATCGATATGCTTCTGTCCCCTCAATCCTTTTGAACTCAATATTGTTTTGTGAAGTAGGTAATATTTCTGACCCTGCCGCAGTATATATGGAGGTTAAGAACAGTGATGATGAGATAGCTTCCCGACATGGGGTATAGACCATTTCTTATTGAAGGATAGTAAGTTCATAAAATATTTCTGGCAGGAATTTAAAACCTTCTGGGATATCAACTCCAACACGGCCAGTAACCCTTCGGTGATTTGGGAGACTGCTCAGGCATATGTGTGAAGTTTGATTATCTCATATTCTGTGATCCGGAAAAGACAAAAGGGAGAACAGTGTCTGCTCGAGGCTCGCCTGAAGGCGGGTGAGACAGCGTACGTTGACAGACCCTCCATTACTGAACTACAGCGGGTCACAGCACTTAGGGCAACTTTACCACACTTGAATACCACACTTACTCAAACAGCATTTAGGGAGCTATTACTTGCGAAGCAGAGATTGTTTGAATACGGTGACAAGCCTGGCAGATATCTTGCATACCTTGCCAGAAAGAAAAAGGCTCCCCAAGTCATTACGTCTATTAGAATGAGTGATGGTACCCTGACTTGTGATCGTAAAAAGATCAATGCAGTCTTTAGAAAGTTCTATTTCGAATTGTATAGATCACAGGACTGTGAGGATAGAACGAGGAAGATAGAGTCTTCTTTTAAACTCTAGCCCTCCTGGGCCTAACCACGGAGCAGGTATTGTTCTTGAATGCCCCCCCTGGAAACCCAGGAAGCACAGGAGGAGGTGAAGCAGCTCCAGAGTGGCAAAGCCCCCGGACCAGATGGATTCCAGGCTGAGTGCTATAAAGAATTGATTGGGGAATTGTTTGGGCCACTTATAAACATGCTTAATTATTCACATAGTCAGGGCTGTCTGCCGCCTTCTCTGAGAGAAGCAAATGTTTCAATCATTCTTAAGATGGGAAAGGCCCCAGATGACTGCTCTTCGTATCGACATATATCCTTGTTGAGTGTGGATTTTAAAGTTCTCTCAAAAATGTTGCCATTAAGACTGGAGAGGGTTTTACCATTCGTTATAAAAGAGGACCAGATGGGGTTTATAAAGGGTCGCAGATCAACTAATAACATTGGAAGAGCCTTATATATGGTACAAGCCTGCCAGCAGGTAGCGATACTGGGATTAGTTTTCTCCCGAGAGGCAGAGAAGGCATTCGATTGGGTAGAATGGCCATATCTCTTTTATACACTGGAACGGTTTGGTGTTGGAGAGGTCTTTACTAAAGCAGCGGTGATCACCAACAATTCAAGTTCAGATAGCTTTGGCGTTGGCCAAGGTTGTCGTCAGGAATGCCCTCTCTCACCATTATTATTTATGCTACTGATTGAGCCGTTGGCGGAAGCTATACGAGCTGACCATAATATAATGGCTCCACAGGTTGGATCGGTTAAGCACAAAATTACTCTCTCTGCGGATGATGTCCTCCTTTTCTTAAATGATCCATTGAATTCTGTGCCCCGCTTAATTCAAGTGGTTAACTTACTTGGCCTGTTCTCAGGTTATAAACTCAATTCTGTGAAATCATAGGCCACGCCGCTGGGAGGTCTTGCCAGTATATTTAATTTTCCAGAGGGATCCTGTTTCCGTTTTCAGTGGTCACTGGGGGGCTTTCTTTACTTTGGTATTTTTAATACTCCGCCATTTGGTCGGCTGTATAAAGTCAATTATACGCATTTATTGGAGAAAATAAGATAGGACCTTCAATGCTGGGAAGATCTCCCAATATCCTGGCTTTGGTCAACATGAATATCCTACCTGGCCTTTTATATGCTATGAGAATGCTCCCCTTGATGTTGCCGAGACAGGCGCTGCGTAAGCTTTATGGTTTGCTTGGTTCTTTTATTTGGAGTCATAGACGGCCCCTTGTTAAATTAGAAAAGCTGCAGCTTCCACAAGTAAGGGGTAGGCTGGATTTTCCGGATTTTAGTAGGTACCAATTGAGCTCTCTGTTATTCTACATTGCTGATTGGGTCAATCTGGTTAGATACTGAGGCCTCCCAAGCAAAATATCCCTTCATCAATCGACTATTTATGGACAGGTTGAGAGTTATTACAATCATTGTAAAAATCCTATTGTATTAAATACAAACAAAGCCTGGAGGATAATGCAACAGCATGAGGGCAACCTATAAAATCTTATACTGCTATAGTCGGAATGTTGAGATTCCAGCCAGGGCTGACTAATGCTGGATTCAGAACGTCCAACGGTATCTCCTATTTGGGAAACCTTTTTAATGGGGAGGTCATGATGTCCTTCAAACCGCTGCGTTAGAAATTTGGGTGGCCTAGCAAAGATCTTTTTCAATATTTTCAAATACGAGACTTTATACAAAACATTGATAATTAATCCATATCAATCTGATAGGGAAAGTCGAGTGCTTCGGCGGATGCATCCACCCGCGGTCAGTACCCTCTACCACTAACTAGTTAATATGGTATCAGAGGACATGGAACGGTTATATAATGGTCAAGAGTTGGGGATGGAAATATCTTTAGAGATGTGGGAGGACTTCTGGGAAAACGCCAGGAGGATCCATATCTGTAACAGAACCCAGGCTATCCAATTGAAGATACTTCATAGCGCTCACATGGCATCTGAGCGACTTGCAAAGTTCAAGGCAGGAGCACTTCCAATATGTCCTATGTGCAAACTAAGAATTGGTACTTCCACGCATTGTCTGTGGACATGCCGTAAGATCCGCATGTATTGGGACAGAATAGTGAATGTCTTGGCAAAGATTTTGGGTTCGGAGATTGGGTTGGAACCCAGTGCGTCTACTTTTGGGCTCCCCAAATTTCCCCTCTTTGGATGTCTACGGGAGGATAGTATTCATTATTATTTCCATTTGTCCGTGGGAAAAGCATTTCAGTGAATTCGATATGTGAAAGTCCCCCAAGACTTTCAAATTGTCACAGGATAGTCATGGAATATCTCCCCCTTAATTTCCTTACGAATTTGGTGCACCAAAAGACGGAATTATTTTATAGAACATGGCAGTCCGTTTTGAACTACATTGACACAGATATATCGGCCACATTGTTCAGAGCCTTTGCTTTGCCGTGGGGATGGTTCTGGCTGGTTCAGGGGCCCCTGGGAGGAGGAATCCTGTATCAATATAGATTCTGTTAAGACTTACTATAAAAATAAAAAAAATGTATCTAGTTATTTATTTACTTCTTTATTTTCTTTTCTCCTTTTGTTTTATTGTTTGTATTGTAGGATATCCTATTTTATGGTTTGCTAGTTTGGAGAATAGATTAGTAGTTTTTTTTAAAAATTCTATATTGGGGTTGTTATTATATTGTAAAGCAGAATACACTAGTTTGTACTATTTTGTAATTTTGTAAAAAAAAATCGAAATCTTTTTTTCATAAAAATATCTATTTAAAAAAAGTGTCACGTTCACAATTTTTTCGTCTGCTGGGACCCTCCCTGATTCCAAAGATTTCTGGAAGATCCCCATTAATGTCTCCATCCAGCTTATTCACCCATTTAGTTTTTCGAGCAACTTCTCCTAATCAGCTCTGCCTCCTCATTCTCTTGAATTTTTGGGATATTATTCATGTCTTCCACCATGAAAGCTGACGTGAAATAATTATTCAGTTTCTCATCTATTATTTGTTCCACACTACTATCTTATCAGCGTCATTTTCCAGTGCCCCAATATCCACTTCTGCTTCTCTTTTTTGCCCTTTATATATCTAAAGTGACTCTTACAGCCGTCCTTTATATCACTGGATAGCTTACCCTTGTATTTCATCGTCTTTGTCCTTATTTCTTATTTTGTTGCCCTCTGTTCCACTTTGTAAGCTTCCTAATCCTCTGGTTTCCCACTGCTATTTGCCATGTTATCTGCTTTCTCTTATGCTTAAGCTTAAGCTTCCTTATCAAGTCTGCCTTACTGCACAACACTAAATCTAGTATTGCCCGTTCCATTGTTGCCTGCACGACAAGCTGCTCCAAAAAGCCATATTGTAGATATTTCAAAAATTCCTTTCCTTTCAAATTACTACCACTAATTTTCTCAGTCCCCCAATCACTGTAACTTTGCCTCTCTTCCATATCTTTTCTATCTCCTGGTCTATCATGCGCCCCAGCTCCTGACTACGATTCAAAGGCCTATACATTACTCCAACTATGGGTTTCCACCTTTGCGGTTCCTCAAAGCTACCCACACAAATTCCACACCATCTGATCCTACTTTGAGTAATGGGAACTGGGTGATGGGACTTTAGCTTTGCATCAAACTTTTAGCATAGACATGGAGTAAAAATATTTCATTGTCAATTACTTTGAAATGTCGCCACAGTGTGTTTCTTTGGCCAAATATTCTGTCTGCATTAGGGAAGAATACAAACTTTTGAAACTGTTCGAGAAGGAAGATATGAAGAGGAAGATATGAAGAGGACACCTTAAGAAGATTAAGGTGGGCCAAGTGAACAGGCAAATATTGGTGTATGGAACATAGTAGAAAAATGTGTCTATGCTGAAAGATATTTGTGGGTTGAATGGAAAGTAGGGTATTATTTCAGTGGAGACATTGGCTTGAGGCACAGAGGAACCGGGCACCTCGGTTACAAAATAAAAACTTTCGTGTACATCAAATTTTTATTGAGGAAAAATAGACGTTGAAACTTCCTGAAACAGAATACATTTAAAAGTGGGGACGATTTTGTGCAGATTTATAATGTGATGTAACCACACCAAGAGAGTGATGACCACAATGATATGAAATGCAATCCAGAGAAGGTTCACTCAGCTGACTCCTGGGAGGAGCGTTTATTTATGGGGGACATCTTGAACTGACTGGCCCTGGATCTGCTGGAGTTTACGCGAACAATATGTGATCTTGTTTAACCCCAGAATATTCCAAGTAGTCTTTTCAAGTTGAATTCTAAAACAATGTTTCAGTTTGTGTCAGAGATTACCATGAGTGCATGGGTTGTAAAGCTGAAGAATATCTCAGTGAAGAAGATGGTGATTTGGTGTAATCATCTCAAAGTATTGTGCCTTTGTGGAACTCCCTTCCTAGAGAGCGATGGAGAATAAGACATTGACTATTCCTTAGGCAAAGGCAGGCAGATTCTTGATGAAGAATGATGCACTAATGTTTTAAGAGCAAAGGAGGAATGTCTGATTGAGGCCACAGTCAGATCATCCATGATCTTATCGCATGATGGAGCTGTTTTGATTCCTTACTCATGATGCTAGTTTCTGCATTTCTGTTGTCTTTAATTACTGAAAACTTCTGACACAATTGTTATGAACATGAAAACTCTCCTTTCAGATAATTGAGCACAGCTTTCCAAATGTGACTTTTAAAGAGCACGGGAAAAGCACTCAGGAAAGATTCATGATGTTGTAGAGAGGTCAGGAGCATAGGACAAAGCGAAAGCCTGCCTTGAAACTGCTTTAAAAATCAGATTGGGTCGAATGGATAACTTTAATACTTCAGATTCCTTTCAGTTGTTCTTGTGAGGTGCGTTTCATTACCAAGGCCAGCATTCTGTTGCTGTGTTTAATTTCTATTCAGAATATGGTGATAAACTCCAGGGATTCTTGTGCTGCAGAAACACTAACAGATATGTTACAAAGAGAGAAAAGGGTTCTGAACAATTTGATATTGAAGGGATAATGATATAACTGCATATCCTATGTGCCCTCGAGATTGTATTCCTCATTACTTGATACTCACAAGCTATGGAAATAGTGAGACTATATTCTCTGTTTGCAACAATTAAAGTGATAGAGTCATACAGCATGCAAACAGACCTTTCAGCCCAGTACAACTATGCCAGCCAGAAAACACCAAACTACATTATTCCCAGTTACCTGAAGATCTATACCCTACTATTCCCTGGCAGTTTGTGTTTCAATGCTGCGTTATCGTGTATCTGTGACCTGAGATTTTTTGTTCTTTCAATACATGCAAGAAATGCTTTCACGGAAATAGATCATACAACTTCAAAGACCACGACCAATTCATCAGATCAACAAAATGTCCTCATTGTTTAATAATTATTAGAAAATAGGATTGTCTTCTTCGTTCATTTGGGATTTTCATGGAGCTAGACCAGCAATAATTTGTCCTTGAGAAGTTCCAGTCCAGTTGGTGTTGGTCCACCCAAGTGGCTGGTGCGATGGAGTACCAGCAGTGCATCTCATGTGCTGGTTTAGCTGGGAGTAAAAATTACTGGATGGAGTGTTACACAAGCTCTCTTGCTGTGATGAACAGCTCGCAGGAAAACGGACTCTTTATCAATATGAATATATGAGAAGGAATTTACTATTCTTCAGAGAAATAGCAACCTTACACGAGAAGTCTATATAATAATGAAAGGAAGTCTCTTTCTATGTCATTGGTGTCCTTAAAATAATGGTGTCAAGCAGTTGGACTAATGTTGGTGCTGTCGTTGAATGACTCTTCACTGAGCATGTGTGTAATCCTAGATGTTCTCCGAGATGACTGGCGAGTCCTAGGTTGAGTAAGTGCTGATACTCCATGGGATGATGCTGGTTTATAATCTCGCCACTTACTGAGCATAGTTCAATGGAACAAACCAACATGTCCAATTGGCTGCTGCTTCAGAACATATCAGAGGTTTCATGGCTGCTACCACATGAAATCATGTTATAAAGACAAGGCCCATCGTGTCTACATCATCCAGTGCTGATACAAGTGCTTTATAAAGTTTGTGAGGTTTCTTTCCTTATTTACCCTCTCAGACAATCTGGGTTCAAAACAGATTCAACTAATCCTCTCTTAGTGTCTTATATTTTAATTTGAACGTGTTCTCCCGTATTTTTATCCCTTTGACAAAGGGGAACAAGCTGCTGTCTGTTCACTCTGCTCATACCTTTCACGTTCTTATTCACATCGGTTTAAACTAGTATGGCAGGCGGGTGGGAACCTGAGCTGTATACCGGAGGTGAGAGTTGATGCAGGTGAGGCAATAGCAAGAGGTAGACCAGCTAGTAGGAAGGATTTTCCTTGGAAGGAACGAAGGGATCAGTTAAAGTGTGTTTGCTTTAACAGAAGGAGTATCAGGAATAAAAGTGATGAACTTAGAGCATGGATCAGTACCTGGTGCTATGATGTTGTGGCCATAACAGAGACATGGGTTTCCCAGGGGCAGGAATGGTTGCTGGATGTTCCATGGTTTAGAGCATTTAAAAAGAATGGGGGGTGGGTGGGGAAGAGGAGGGGGTGTAGCACTACTAAACAGAGAGGGTATCACAGCTATAGAAGCTTCCATTATCGAGAAAGATCTGCCTACCCAAATCAGTATGGGTGGAAATTAGGAACAGCAAGGGAGCAGTCACCTCGTTAGGGGTTTACTACAGGCCCCCCAATATCAACAGGGAGATTGAAGAAAGCATAGGTCGGCAGATTTTGGAAAAGTGTGAATGTAGTAGGGTTGTTGTAATGGGTGACTTTAACTTTCCCAATATTGATTGGAACCTCCTTCGAAAAGAAGATTTGAATGGAGTTGTTTTTGTAAGGTGTATTCAGGAGGGTTCCCTAACTCGGTACGTTGACAGGCCGACGAGGAGAGAGGCCATTCTAGACTTGGTGCTCGGAAGCGAGCTGGGGCAGATATCAGATCTTGTGGTGGGAGAGCATTTTGGTGACAGTGAGCACAACTGCCTCACATTCTACATAGCTAGAGAGAAGGAGAAGATTAGGCAAAATGGGAGGATATTTAATTGGGGAAGAGGAAAGAATGATGCGATTAGCCATGAGTTAGGAAGGATGGACTCGGAGCAATTGTTCCATGGTAAAGGCACTATAGATATGTGGAGACTGTTTAAGGAACAGTTGTTGCGAGTGATGAATAAATATGTCCCTCTGAGACAGGCAAGAAGTGGTAAGATAAAGGAACCTTGGATGTCGAGAGCTGTTGAGATTCTCGTCAAAAGGAAAAAGGTAGCTTACATAAGGTGGGGGAAGCTAGGGTCAAGCTCGTCTCTAGAGGATTACAGGCAGGCAAGGAAGGAACTCAAAAATGGTCTGAGGAGAGCCAGGAGGAGGCACGAGAAAGGCTTGGCAGATCGGATTAGGGAGAACACAAAGGCATTTTACACTTATGTGAGGAATAAAAGAATGGTCAAAGAAAGAGTAGGGCCGATAAGGGATAGCATAGGGAACTTGTGTGTGGAGTCTGAGGAGGTAGGGGAAGCCCTAAATGAGATTTTTTGCTTCTGTCTTTATGAAAGAAACAAACTTTGTAGTGAATGAATCATTTGAAGAGCAGGTGTGCATGCTGGAATGGATAGAGATAGAGGAAGCTGATGTGCTGAAAATTTTGTCGAACATTAAGATTGACAAGTCGCCAGGCCCAGACCAGATTTGTCCTCGGCTGCTTTGGGAAATGAGAAATGCAATTGCTTCTCCACTTGCGAATACCTTTTCATCCTCGCTCTCCACTGGAGTACCTGAGGACTGGAGAGAGGCAAATGTAATTCCTGTCTTCGCGAAAGGAAATAGGGAAATTCCCGCCAATTACAGACCAGTAAGTCTCACATCTGATGTCTGCAAGGTGTTAGAAAGGATTCTGAGGGATAGGATTTATGACCATCTGGAAGAGTATGGCTTGTTTAAATGCAGTCAACACGGATTTGTGAGGGGCAGGTCATGCCTCACATACCTTATCGAGTTCATTGTGAATGTGACTAGAAAAGTTGATGAGGGTCGAGCTGTGGATGTGGTGTATGTGGACTTCAGCATGGCATTTGATAAGGTTCCCCATGGCTGACTCGTTCAGAAGGTCAGGAGGAATGGGATACAGGGGAACTTAGCTGTCTGGATACAGAATTGGCCGGCCAACAGAAAACAGCGAATGGTAGTAGAAGGAACATATTCTGCCTGGAAGTCTGTAGTGAGTGGTGTTCCACAAAGCTCTGTCCTTGGGCCTCTACTGTTTATAATTTTTATTAATGACTTGGATGAGGGGATTGAATGATGGGTCAGCAAGTTTGCAGACGACACAAAGGTTGGGGGTGTCATTGACAGTATAGAGGCTGTTGTAGGCTGCTGCAGGACATTGACAGGATGCAGAGATGGGCTGAGAGGTGGCAAATGGACTTCAACCTGGATAAATGCGAGGTAATGCATGTTGGAAGGTCGAATTTGAAAGCTGAGCACAGGATTAAGGATAGGATTCTTGGCAGTGTGGAGGAACAGAGGGATCTTGGGTGTGCAGGTACATAGATCCCTTAAAATGGCCACAAATGGACAGGGTTGTTAAGAAAGCATATGGTGTTTTGGCTTTCATTAACAGGGGGATTGAGTTTAAGAGTCATGAGATCTTGTTGCAGCTCTATAAAAATTTGATTGGACCGCAGTTGGAATACTGTGCCCAGTTCTGGTCGCCCTATTATAGGAAAGATGTGGATGCTTTGGAGAGGGTTCAAAGGAGGTTTACCAGGATGCTGCCTGGACTGGAGGGCTTATCTTATGAAGAGAGGTTGACTGAGCTCGGACTTATTTCATTGGAGAAAAGGAGGAGGAGAGGGGACCTAATTGAGGTATACAAAATAATGAGAGGCATTGATAGAGTCGATAGCCCAGGACCATTTGCTAGGGCAGAAATAACTAACACAAGGGGCCATTGTTTTAAGCTGGTTGGAGGAAAGTATAGAGGGGATGTCAGAGGTGGGTTCTTTATACAGAGTTGTGAGAGCATGGAATGCGTTGCCAACAGTAGTTGTAGAAGCAAGGTCATTGGGGACATTTAAGAGACTATTGGAATACATATGTTCACAGAAATTTGAGGGTGCATACATGAGGATCAGTGGTCGGCACAACATCGTGGGCTGAAGGGCCTGTTCTGTGCTGTACTGTTCTATGTTCTATGTTCTAAATGTCTGTCAGGTTCAGTTTCCTCCCACAGTGCACACAAGTTCAGTAGATTGACCATGCTAAATTACCCATCATATGCAGCGAGGTGTGTTAGCTATGGGAGACGCAGGGACAGGGTAGGAGTCGGGTTAGCCATGGGAAATGCAGGAAAGGGGTATGAGGTGGGTTGGGTTAAATGCTCTGCACAGGGTCAATGCGGACTTGATTGATCAATGTCCCATAAAATAACAAAAGTAAAGGTTAAATCAAACAAAGAAACAAAACAAAAAACAGAATGCTGGGGAAACTGAGCAGGTTTCGTAGCCTCTGTCGAGAGTTAGCATTTGGAGTCGACTCACGATGCTTCAGATGTGGAAACATCTGGGAAATTGTGCAATGTGTGTTGGTGGATTGAGTTGAATATATGGAGAAATAGAGACATTGTAAAAATAAACAAAGGGACTGTGGATAATCAGCTGGTATGGAAATAAATAGGGAGATCATTTTCATTTTTCTTTCACTTTTTCCCAAATTCCTGAGTATCATGCCCATGTAGGTATATATCCAAGTCCCTGTTTCAAGTGGGTTATGTCCCCTCTATCACCCCATCCTGAGTGTGGTCATCTTCTTTTCTTCATTAATGGGACATGGGTGTTGTTGGCTGGGCCAGCATTTATTTCACTTTCCGAGTTGCTTTTGAGAAGGTGCTGGGGAACTGCTTCTCTGAACCACTGCACATCGATGTGCTGTAGACTGGCAGTGGTTCCGTCTGTCTGGTTACACTTCTTTGAGACCTTGTAGTGTTATAACTGAATGTCTGACTTGACCATTTCAAAGGCCATTTGAGAGACTACCACTGCTGACAGCCTGGAATCACATGCAGGCCAGACCATTGAAGAAATCAAATTTCCTTCCCTGAAGGAGACCAGTGAGCTAGATGTTCTTAGTTTTGGCACCCATCAATATTTCATTAGATTGTTAATTCCAAATATTTTATTAAATTCAAATTCCAGCGTCTGATGTGGCGGGATTGAAGTCCGGGTTTGGGTCATTACCTCGGAAAGGTATACCATTGGGAAATATTTGTGGAAATCTCCGAATTTACAGTCTAGAGAAAATACCACTAGACCATCACCTCCCCCAGCATCTCCACCATCAATAGTAGTGTTGCTATTACCGTGACTGACATACAGATAATTGTGCAGTTACATTATCAACTATTTCCACGAGAGCAGAACTATTCATATTTCAGGGACGGCACAGAAATGTAACAGTTTATCAGCCAGGAATACAAACAGAGGAGATGTAGGCATTTTCAACACTGTGCCATATATATAAGTATTGACTTGCTCCTGACATTGGAAAGTCAGTGTAGTTTCTCTGGATGGTTTTCTTGGATTTACGTTGTTAGCTGCTGCATTCATTCAGGGAGACCAGAGGGCCTGGTGTTCCTACTCTGTGCAAGGTATGAGGACAGATTTTATAGTGTATCTGAGTCTGCTGAAACTGCATAGGGAGAAGTTGAGCACTGCATTATTCTTTCTGAGATTTCCACAAATACTTCCCAATGGTATACCTTTCCCAGGTGCAAAGAGTGAATCCAGTTTATTTCAACAATGGGGAGGTCACAAAGCTGTGCAGTCTCACACCAGGGAGAGGACTATATTCAAAATGTCCATCAACCATTTTGATTCAGGACCTTGCTAGGCAGGAGTAGGGGACATATCCATTATGCCAGAGCCCCATCATCGCACATATCCACAAGGTGACAGTGGCCACCTCTGTCCAGTCAGAAAATCTTTTTCGGAAATATTAGAGAACATGGTTACTGGCAAAAGTGAGGAAATTAAGAAATTTAGAGTTAGTAAAGTTGAAGTACTGGAAAAACTCATTGTGTTGAAGGTTGGTAAGCTGCTGGAACAGGTCAGTGATGAATTTAGAGGGCTACAGAGATAGGGTTGGAGAATTGAGCTTGCTGGATAACTCTTCGGAACTGGTGCAGACACGATGGGCCTTCTTTCCTGCATTTTCCGTAATTATATGAAAGAGATCAAATCTCTTTATGATGTGTAATGGATCCTGCAGGCTGGAAAGCAGCTATTGTGAACGCACATATTTACAAGAGGACGGAGAGTGAAAACAGAAAACGAACTGGGTGATAGGTTTATGTCATTAGTGAGATAACTATGAGCATTTTTTGTATTTAATCATAAATAGATCATTGGAGAACAATAATATGATTGAGTAGTGTCAACCAGATTCAGGACAGGAAAACTACCTTTGAAAAACGTACTGGAGTTTATGGATGATGTTGCTTGTGACATCGACAAGTGAGAACTAGTGTGAACGGTGTATTTGTATTTTCAGAAGAAGGTTCACACGGTTGCACACAGGTGAGAGAAGAAAGTTACAGTTCTCGGGTAAGGGGAAGGTATCCTGCATGGATTGAGAATTGGATGATAGAGAGAACACAGAGACTAGGGTCTTCCTTTGGACAGAAGGTCACAACTGATTGGGTATCACATGCATCAGTGCTTGGAGCATCGCTGTTTGTAACACAAAGAACTGATTTGAATGTGAACAACACATACAGTCCTTTTCATGCTGGATTTAATTAAAGGTGAAAGACTGCGAAGTGCTTTTGGCACAAAGGATCGGAATGTCCTTGGCCACAAGTCACGAATAGAATTCATGCAGGGCATCCATTAATCAGAACAGGAAATGAAATGTCAGCCTTCATTACAAAATGAATCATGTGGAGGAGTTGTGGAATGCTGTTGAGGCAGTATTTGGGCTATTGTGGACAGACTTTCTGACCTTTATAAATCAATGATCAACTTGTCACAGAGGAAGTGCAAAGCTGTTTTATCAGATTAATCTCTGGGATGATGGTAATATAAAGCGAGTGTGAACGAAATGGATGTTTAGTTGGTAGCACGGTGAGAGCATAAGAGTTGATTATATTGAAACTTGAAGATTATGGACGAACACACATTATGTCCAGAGAAAGACATTGGTGGCATAAGAAATTACATTTTGCCCATGATACGTGCTTCTTGGTAGTTTATGTTCCTCTGTGAAGCTCCTATATTGGTTGAGGGAGAGCTTCAGGTTCTGAATGAACTCTCATTGCCTCAATGTGCAGTTGGTGTGTGACCCTGCACTGAAAGTCACATTATTCACAAATCTGTCAGCAGTTGCAATGCCTAACTCCCGAAAATGTTAGCCATTCCCAACAGCTTCTGACCTCCATAGAGAATACCCTTCTGCCTTCTCGGAGATGTCCTCTCTCCTCACCATCAACAACCATATTAATGTATACATTGTGGACCATTAGCAATGGAGCCAGAAGGAACGACATGGAACAGTCTATCCATGCATTGTCTTTTTCATTGGTTTGTCATGTTTGGTTGTAGATAACATCGTCCTATTTCTGTACAAGGGGCTTGAGCGGCTGAATGTCCACCTCATGATGTCTTGGGAGACGCTCAAGAACCTGACTGTGCAACCCGTGGTTCCTGTTTAGCAGCTCAATGTGTTTGACTGGACTCCTTACCTTCCTGTGCAATAGTCAGGAGGGAATGAATGGGCTATCCCTATTCTTATCCAATAACATTGATGGGCGGAATGACCTCCTCATATTCCTGTGAAGTTAGCTTGAGGTGCTGAACGAACAGCTCTCTTTACTCTGGTAACACACAGTGTCCAGCAGGACTGTTACATGAATGTTACCGACACTTCAACAGCATAAGCCTGAATGCTGTCCGGGTCTTCCTGCACATGGACACAGACTGCTTCAGGAGCTGAGGGGGGCACATTGTTCTCAACATTACATGATTTTCAGTCACCACCTCCACTTCTGAGATTCTGATGGGGGGGAAGACACCGAGGCGCAAATGAGGATGTTTGTGCTGGGATCTCTAGCAGAGATGTCCCGAAACTGAGGTGATATATGTCGAAGAACCACAAACATCTTGTTTGTGCTGAATCACTCCAACCAGTGGGGAGGTTACCCTTGGATTTCCATTAAGTTCCATTTTCTTCAGGTTCCTTGATACCATCCTCAGGTCAACACTGCCTTGTTGTCAGGGCCATTCACTATTACCTGGTTTTTATATATTTTGTTCATGTCAATAGGTCACGGTTGTATGTGTGCGACGTGTTTCCTTCTCACATAGGGGTGTGACCATCGGGACTTCTCTATACCAGAGAGTTTGGGGAGATAGATCATTGAGATAGTGGTAAGACAGGGATGGATGGATGTTTGACACGGCAGGCACTCCAGGAGTTGGGACATAGAGCAGATCAGCCATGATCTTATTGAATGGAAAGGCAGGCAGTAGGGGCTGAATGACCTATCCTGCTTCTCATGTTCTTGAATTCTCTTATTGGAAAGTTCATCGTTGTTATATTCCTGGCTGTCCTGTGAAGGAATGCTGTAGTCAAAGAGACCAGAGGATTTTGTGAGCAATATCTGGGTAGTGTAAGGGGTCATTATTCACTGTGAATCTGGATCAACAACATGACAAATAAATGGAGAGGGGGTACTTCTGTAAGGAGTGAGGAGGGAACTGTTTCACAGTAACACCAACTCTTTTTTTCCCAAGAACGTTCTCCAATCCACACCAAATCATGTTTGACTGTATTCAGGGGCTGAATGGTCTCCTCGGTTTCTGTGCACCAGGTAGTAGGAGCAAGTAGTCTCCAACTGCTCCTGTGTAGCAGATTGAGGCGCTGAATGGAATGGGGCGAAATAGGACTGAGATACAGGAGTGGGTCCCTGCCCCACCAAGGACTAATTTTGTGGCTGATCACATTGTGGTCTCAGCTGCACGTTCCTATCTGCAGTTCATTATACTTGAGTCACTTTCCCGTCAAATATTTAACTAACACACCTTTCAATAAATGCAAACACACAGGTACCACAAACCTGTGGGGAGGAGAAATTCCCACTCAAATGGCCTTCTGAGAATTTCTCCTTATCCCTGTTCCTACTGAGGTTAGGGAGTCATTGCTTCTTTTTCTAGTCCCACTCCTCCAGCCGTCACGAAAAATTATCCGTGTAACTAAGTGTGTGATATGGTAAATGATATCGTTCTCAGACTGGGTCAGGTTCAGTGTTAGGAACAAGTCAGACAGGTTTCTCAACTTTGTTAAAAATCTAAAACCAAAGCTAAATTACTCGAAATACGATGGATACATAAATGATATAAGAGTTTGAACATTGACAATACCTACATCAACATTTATTTTTCTATAAATCTGAGACACAGAAATATGCACACAAAGACACACGCACACACACGTCTGAAGGCAAACGGAATAAAAAGAAACTCTGCAGGATATTAGTTCGAAAGAGCTTTGTCTAAATAACAGTAAATTTCATGACAATAGCAAAATTGAGATAGTTTCAATTGTTATTCTGCCTCTGAAGTGATTCTGCCTCACAGAAGCTGCTAGCACTGGGGTTTCTTCCTGGAACAGTTGGATTTGGCTGAATTCCCTTTGCTGCAGGCAAAGGACAGATTCCAATGAATCATCAGCAGGAAGCTTAAAAGAGTTCTAAAGATGGCTGATTGGTTTTCAGCTCTCATATGTTGCTGTAGAGAAGTACAAGTAGAGATGGAGCAATGGCCGTTTGCTTCTACGACAGGTCGCATTTGCTTCCTCCCTGATCTGAAACATGCAATAATGTGACCCAAACACCAACCTGGACTCGGTAAGGTCTGGGTGAACATCCTCCTGATTGAATTACTCCATCCACGTTACCTGCTCCATTTAGGAATAATTTGCAATTTATAATTTGAAGGTATATTTAGAGGTGTATGCATAATTTTTGTATAATATATTAAAGTCTTCATAGTACCTGTGTTAAAATGAGTATATTGTTTTTAAAATTAAATCCTTAGTTTTATTCTCTAATCCTCAGCTCTGCCCCAATACACTCTCCTCAGGGTCTTATATGGTTCAATATGATCAGCTCTCATTCTCAGGCTTGAAGTACTCTGACATTGTAGAGTCCATGAGGGCCATGGATGCGGGATCAGTCAAGGTTATTATCCAAAGGCTGGAGGAGTCCAAACCAGAGGGCAAAGACTTAAATTGAGAAGGGAAAATGAAAAAGATACCTGAGTGGTATCTTTATCACACAGAGGGTAATGCGTGTATGGAGCAAGCTGGCAGCGAAAGTGGTGGAGGCTGGTACAATTAAAACATTTAAGAGGCAGTGGATGGGTATATGAATAAGGAGGTTTAGAGAGTTATGGGTCTCATGTTGGCAAATGGTTTTACATCAGATTGGAATATCTGGTTGGTGCAAATGAGCTGGACTGAAGGGTCTGTTTCCGTGCTGTATGACACTATGGTTCTATCAGGCCTTCATTCTAGCAAGGAGTAAAGTGAAGCATGTGTGAAAAGCTTCTAAAACAATTGCATATTTTTTTCTTTCAATTTCGGGGTTCATAACTACATACAATACATTCGATGTAGTCTCAGCATTGTCATGTACAGATACAGAAAAACATCCCGATGATTATACCCAATAGCGTTTGCATGAAACAGCATCATTCGATACACTTCCCTAATCCCTTGCTGAATCTGCTGACGAGGTTTATATGGCTCATGTACCGAGACACACACATCCCTCCGTACCAATGCGTTCTGTGATGTTCTCTCCATTTAAGTAGGTTACTGTTATTTTATCTGTTCTGAGCACTGCCTTCCCTTAGCCCTTGTTATACTGTTTTCTGCCAAAGCTTTGCTCACTAATTTCCCCTGTCGGTATTCCATTGCAGAGTCTCCATGTGCTGTTAAATGATTATCGTGGTAAATGAACTAATTGAGTTCCAATCCAATGAGTCACCTCATCCAAGTCATTGGTATAAATTGTCAATTGTTGATAATGTCACACTGATCCCTGAGGCATTCCACCAAGTTGCAACTTTACAACCTGAATATAAACATTTATCCCGAATGTTTATTCCCTGATAGTTTACCAGGTTTCCCCTGTTGCTGGGCACCAGGCTAGAAAGGTTGGATGGCCTCATCCTACACTGTGTAATGTACTTAGTGGGCTGAATGACTTCAATCTATTCCTGTGTAAATCCTTAAAGGGTAGAATGGTCTCCGCCTGTCTCATTATAATGATGTTGACTGGCTGAATGGGACCTTTCTTTACCTCTGTAACATTATTGAGTGGTTGAGAGAACAGCATCTGGACATTCAGCCCCTCAGGCCTGCTGCACCATTCAGAATGTGCATTGTTGATGTGATTGTGATAAAACATCCCCTTCCTGTCAGTTCCTAATAAATATGGATTCTCTTGTTCATCAAAGATCTATGGAACTGAACCTTGCTACTTCGGCATGAGAACATCACAGATCATACAACCCTAAAGAGAAAGGAACATCCCTGTCTCAGTCAGAAATGGGAAGGTCCTTATTCTCAAAATGCGTTCCCCTCAAACGAATCACCACTCTTTTGATATATAAGGAGTCGACCATTAGGAACATATATCGACCATTCAGCCCCTCAAACCTGTCCACTTTCTCATTAACTCTCCTAAATCAAATTCTTACCAAATTCAGCCTCCACTGACCTCGTGGAAAGACAATTCCAGGCACTGCAAGATCATATGAGCAATGAACCTTGGAGCAGAATTTGGCCATTCAGCCCATCTTGTCTGCCATGACATTTGATCACGGCTAAAATATTTCTCAACCCCATTCTCCTGCCTTCTTCGACTGACCATTGATAACTTATTAATTAAAACGTATAAATCTCTGTATTAAAAACATTGTGTGCCTGTATGTGGGGTTATGTTCGTGTGTTTGTGTGTAAACGTCCATATCTGTGTGCGTATCTCTGTGGGCCTGTGTTATGTGTGTTAGTGTCAGTATCTCAGTTTGTGTGTACCTCTGTCTGCATCTCTGTGTAGAGTTGTTTTTGAAGTAAATAGATGGAAATTGGGATCAAAGTCTCCCTCTTCTCTCTCTGTCTGTCCCTGTTGTTGGCAGAGTTCATAGAATTCCTACAGTGTGGAAGCAGGTCCTTCGACCCAATACATCCACACTGACCCTTCGAAGAATAACCCACCCAAACCCGGTTGAAATACTCTCCTACGTTTACTCATGACTAATGCCCCTTACCTACACATCCCTGGGCACTGTGGACAATTTAGCATGGCCACTTCACCTAACATCAACATCTTTGGGCTGTGGGTGGAAACAGGAGAATCCAGTGGAAACCCTCGCAGACACGGAGAGAATGTGAAACTTCACACAGACAATCGCCCGAGCGTGGAATCGAGCCCGGGTGCCTAGCGCTGTGAGCAGCAGTGCTAGCCTCTGAGTTTGGTGATTAGATTCATACAATACTACCCTCTGCTGGACTCTCCACACCACTGCATCAATGGCAGAGTTTTTACTCTCTCAGAAGATAACAAATCTTCTGTGAATCTCTCAAATTGCACGGCCGTTTGATTTTCCAATAATATCTTTGGAAGCATAGAGCTGTTTTGTCCGATACAGAGCAATGTTGTTCCTACGTCATTAGCAACACTACTGGGCCTTTTTCAGGACTTTTCAATACTTTCTCAAATAAGTTTTAAGATTGCAACTCACAGAATGAGAAATCAATTCATGGCACCGTCTGACAAAATGGTTCACCTGGAGGTGAGCATTTCCATTCCGACAGGCCCAAGTATATTTGCAACCCACCATGTACCAGCATTGTGTGTGCGTGCCTGCACGTGGGTGTGTGTGTGTGTGTTGAAGGTGCTGTCAGTTTGCATCGTGCTATGAGCTCTCGCACTCTCTCCCCCTCCCAGACTGAATCCTCGAGGGTTGTCACTCTCTGCCACTATCGCTGCATACGGTGGGCAGGCCAGCTGAGGGAGACAGTGTTTCATTTTCAGCACCACAGAGACGTCAGACCTGCACTTAATTATAGATACTCACAGAGTCAAATACAGACACACAGGTACGGGTGGTGATGGAGGAGAGATGGATATCGGGCACTCCACCACCCAGCTTGTCCCTTTCCATCCTATTTCAGACTGTTTCTCTTGGAAACGAGAAATGGAGGGAGGGAGTGAAGGTGGGAGTGGGGGTACCTGCTGTTCGTGCTGTTGTGGGTGAGGAGGGAGGTGAGATGGTGATGTGTCCAGAGGTAGTCAGTCCATAGTGTTGTATCCAAACAATGTTATTAGTGAGGGAGATATAGTGGAGAGGAAAGAGAGAGAGAAGAAAGGTGCTATTTGCAGTATTGTGAGTGGTAGAGCATGAGCCTTGTTCGTGTGTCGGTACTATAACAGATATGCAGTGAGTGTGAGGGAGCAAAGAGAATACGGTGACCCTTATCCTGACAGAGTGGGGAAGGTTATTGATGCTTGTCCTGTATTGCTGGGCATTTCCTCAGACCTCAGATACTGCACTGAGTTGGGTGGTGAGCTCAGACCATGCTCGGTGGGTCTGGTGATGTGGCCCCCTCTGGGAAGAGAATAATCCTCTTCTGTACTAGCCCATCCACCAGGACCTCCGTGCCCCTGTCAACAAACAGTGGTGCAATTGCCCCTTATCCCCCATGCTCGGAGTAAACCGTGCAGGGCAGCTCCAAACTGAGAAAGCTCAACCGTGTGCCCATTGGACTTTTAAAGATGGCACCAGTGTCAGGGATCAGGGAATATCCAGGGGCACCCGGGAAATGGTGAGTACCTCCAGCCATGATGAGAGGGTCACCATGGGGTGGGGTGGGTAGTTAATGAGGTGCATTCGATAAGATAGTACAAAGTAACTAGCTCAGCCTCGTGCAGACAATCCCTCTGTCACACTGAATGAAAACGTCATTGAGACAAATTGTTGTTAGAATCAACCCAATGAGTCGAAGACTCTGCTGACCCCATTCCCAGTTACAACGCTGCAGCTGTTTGTCCAATGCTCTCCATCACAGAGAGGGAGCTAAACATCACCTTACCCTTGGGAATAAGGCAGTGGAGAGGGTGTGGTTTTGGTATCAGTGTGGGAGCACTTTATGGCAAGCCATCATAATTCTATTAGTTTCAAAATAGAGATGGAAAAGGATGAACCAGGTCTAAAACTTAAAGTTCTAAATTGTTGAAAAGTCAATTTTTATATTAATCAAGAATTTTCAAAGTCGATTGGGGCAGATATTCGCAGGGAAGGGGGAACCCTTCAAAAATGAGACATCAGGAGTCCCGAGACAGTATGTCCCTGTTAGGGTGAATGGTAAGGCTGGTACGTGTATGGAATGGTGGAGGATTGGAGAGGTTGAGGTTCTGGTCACGGAAAAGTGGGAAAGATATGTCAGGTATAGACAGCAGGAATTGAGATTTGTTTTCTTAATTCATTTACGGGATAAGGGCGTCCCTGGCTAGGCAAGCATCTATTACCCATCCCTAATTGCTCAGAGGGCAGTTAACAGTCATCCACATTGCTGTGGGTCTGAAGTCTCATGTAGGCCAGACCAGGTAAGGATGGCAGATTGTTTCCTTAAAAGGTGTTCAGATGGATTTTTCTGACATCGGAATGGTCATCATTAGCCTCGTAATTCCTGATTTAAAGTGAATCACTAGAGGAGTCTGAAGTCAACAAGAGTATACTTAAGAGGGGAATTGGGAGCATAAAAAGGGGACATGTGATAGCTTTGGCAAATAGAGTTAAGGAGAATCCCAAGGAATTCTACAAATATGTCAAGAACGAAGAGTAACTGTGGGGAGAATAGGACATCCTTAAAGATCAGCAAGGCTGCCCATGTGCAGAACCACAGGGAATGGCGGAGGTACTGAACGAATATTTTGTATCAGTATTTACTGTGCAGGAGGATATGGAAGCGAGGGAACTTGGGAAATATGTAATGACATCTTGGAAAGTGTCTGTACTACAGAGAAGCTGCTGGAGGTCTTAAAACATGCAAAGGAAGGAAAATGTCTTGCCTTTTATTAGATGTACGCTATACTCTGTGGGATGCTAGGGAAGTGATTGTTGAGCCCCATGCTATTATCAATAGCCACAGGTAAAGTGCTGGAAGACTGGAGGTTGACTAACGTGGTGCCATTATTTAAAGGATTGAAGAATGGTAATAAGGAAAAGCCAGTGAACCTGACGTCAAAGGTGGGTAAGTTGTTGGAGAGGATTACAAGGCATTGGATTTTCACGCATTTTGAAAGGTAACAACTGATCAGGGATAGTCAACATGGCTTTGAGCAAGCAATATTGTGTCTCACTGACCTGACAGAATTTTCTGAAGAAGCGACTCAGAAGATTAATCGAGGTAGAGAGGTGTACATTGTCGATATGGACATCAGTAAGGTGTTGAACAACATTGTGGATGGTCATCTGTTTAACAAGGTTCGTTCATACGTAATACATGGAGAACTAGCCATTTGGATACAAAATTGGTTAAAAAAGGTCGGAGACCGAGGGTGGCGGTAGAGGGTTGCAATATCCTGGCAAAGTTTGCAATGTTCTTCATGCTGTGCAGATAGTCCAGTTTATGGAGTAGTCCACAAGCACGGTCTGCTTAGCTCTCAATCTTAGCCATTACCTTACCCCAGTTTATGGTGTCTGGGCTGATTCTGTGAAGCAGATTCAAAATTTGAGGCAATGGACCATTCCAGCTGATCTGGCAATGTCTTTCTTCAATGTAAGCATCCTTGTGATTGGGCCCACTGTTGTCTCACTTATCCAGTTATTCCAATCCCCCCATCTCCTTATCCACATTTTGACCAAGTTATCAGTTAATTAATTGTTTGATTGTTTTTTCTGTATCTTTCCCTGGCCTGGGTTTTTGACTCCCTCGTGTATCGAGTGCTGGCATGGTGAACTTCAGAAACATTAAAATGGTGTGTGTCAGGCTGTTGTTCACTTCCCGAAGTGTCCCATGTGGTGCTCCATGGACAGCGGTGTTCCAGCAGCACTGACTCACGTGTTTGAAACTTGGTATGTGCCTGATCGCGGAATGCCTCTGTTTGTCTCTCTCAGTTGATTGTGCAGTCAGTAAAATGAGGAATACCCTTGAGTATAATCGTAAAGGACCAGGCATCTAACTTGTAGCTGAGGGGCTTGTGACTGACTCCTGTTATTGAAAAGTTAGTGGAGCTGCTGGGGATGGTTTGCCGGAGGTTGTGCTGTGAGCTGCCTCAGACATTCCGGACAACCTGAGGATTTGGTGACCCAACTCTGAATGGAATATGGGGACTGTAGTTACAGCATCTGGGTCTGTAACATGAACAACAAATGGAGAAGAGGCTACAGAGAGGGGAAGCTCTGAAACCACGGAGTTAGTGTATGTGGGGAAAGTGATCAGTGTCTGTGTCTTAGTCTGGACAAGTACACACTCTCACTCTCCCCGTTACATACACTAATGCACACTCTCCATATCTGCCCCTCACACACAATCACACTGCCCCTCTCTCACGTTCCACACACGCACCCCACTCCGTCACACTCTCTCCATCCCGCACACACACGCACAATCCACCTCACTCTCTCTCACATACAGAATGGGTGTCTCTCACTCACCTTCACGCAGACACGCCCTCTCTCACACACATACGCACACGCGCTACTCCTACTTTGTAAATAAAACCAGTCTGACTCCAGGTCAAGACACAGACAGAGTCCAAACAAGGCCTCAAGCTTAGAATATATTATCTGACAGCAAGTGTTACTTCATTTACATCGATAGTACCTGAAGTTATCTCCAGGCAGTGATTTGCATTTTAATCAATCAAACGCGCGTTTCCATTCTAACTGATTAAGTACTTAAGAGCCATCTTAGGTGTGTTCAATTCATGTGCATAAATTGTACAACCCTTTGATCTTGGCTAAAGATGGCTGGAAGAGAAGACTTTATGGTGGAACCGTTGATGAACAGTGGAAGGCTTTCAAAACAGTTTTTCAACGTTCTCAGCAACAGCATATAACAGTGAAATGGAAGGACTATAGGAAAAGGGTAATCTGCCATGAACGTCTCAGGAAATAAGGGAGGCTATTAAATTAAAATAAATGGTATAAATAATGGCAACGACCAGTGGGAAAGTAGAAGATTGGGAAAACTTTAAATGTCAAAATAATGTCAAAACCGTTAAATTTCAAAATAAAGCAACAAAAAAGTGATCAGGTCACATCAGATAGGTTATGACAGTAAACTACTCAGAATATAGAGACAGATAGCAAAATATTCTATAAATATACAAAACGAAATGAATGGCTAGGGTAAGCAATTGTCCTTTAGAAGGTGAGAAGTGGGATGCAGTAATGAGATATGAGGAAATGGACGAGGAATTGAAGAGTTATTTAGTTGATCTACACAATGAAGAACACTAATAACACGTCAGTAATTGTCAAAGGCAGGAAGGTAAGTTAGTACCTGGAAACAACCATTCCCGAGAGAGAGAGGGTTGGGCAAGCTCATGGAGCCAAAGGTAGATAAGTCTCCTGGCCCTGATGGAATGTATCCCAAGGTACTAACAGAGGTGATGAGAGAAATAGCAAATGTACTTGTGGAAATTTTTCTGATTTCACTGGACTCTGATACAGTTCCAGCAAATTGGAAATCAGGAGTTCAAACAGCACTGTTTAAAAAGGGAGATAGACAAAACATGGGGAATTATAGACCAGTTAGCCGAACATCTGTAGGAGAAAGTATTTCAATCTATAATCAAGGAATAAATGGCAATGTATCTTGATAGAAAATGTCCCGTTGGGCAGACACAGTGTTGGTTAATAAAAGGCAGGCCACGTGTAACGAACCTACTGGAATTCTATGAAGACATTACAACTACAGGAGCCCAGTAGGTGTGGTGTACTGAGATTTCCAAAAGACATTCAATATAGTGACGCCAAAAAGGCTGCTGCGTAAGGTGTGGCATTACGGGTAATGTATTAGCACGGATAGAGGATTGGTTAACTAACATGAAGCAACGAGTGGGAATACATGATTGTTTTTCTGGTTGCTGATCAGTGACTAGTGGAGTGCCTCAGGGGTCGGTGTTGGGACCGCAATTATTCACAGCTTACATAGATAATTTGGAGGAGGGGAGCACGTGTAGTATCTCAAAGGTTGCAGACGATACTAACATGACTGGCAGAGCAAAATGTGGAGAGGATGGTTAAAATTTACAAAGGAACATAAAGAGTTGAAGTGAGTGGGTCAAGGTCTGGCAGATGTAGTGCAATTATAATAAATGTAAAATCATCCGTTTTGGTAGGACAAATACTAAAGAGGACTCTTATTTGAATTGTTTAAAAATGCAGCATGCTCTTGTGCAGAGGGACCTGGGTGTCCTTGTGCATGAATCACAGAAGCTGGTCTGTAGGGGCAACAGGTAATTAACAAGGCAAATTGAATTTTGCCCTTCATTGCGAAAGGGATTGAGTGTAAAAGTAGGGAGGTTATGTTGCAGATTTAAAGGGTGCTGGGGAGACCACACCTGTAGTACGTGCAGTTTTGGTCTCCCCATCTGAGAAAGGAAATACTGGCACAATAATGTATGCAGAGGAGGCTCGTTAGGTTGGTTCCAGAGGTGAGGGGTCTGGTTATGAGGAGAGACTGAATAGATTGGAATTATACATTGATTGGAATTTGAAAGAATGAGGGAGGAAGGAGTAGAAACATTTATAATTGTGAAGGGAGTAGGTACGATAGAAATATAAAGGATGTTTCCAGAAGCATGTGAAATTAGATAACAGGGCAAAGCCTCAAAACTATATGGAGCAGATTTAGGACTGAATTTAGAAGGAACGTCTTGACCAAGAAGCTTGTGAATCTGTGGAATTCTTGAGGATTTGTCATTGAATGTGTTTGAACTTATATAGATAATTTTTTGAAGATTAAAGGAATGATGGATTATGGTGAGTGGGCGGGTAAGTGGAGCTGAGGCTATGAAATGATCAGCCATGATCTTATTGAATGGTGGCGCAGGCTTGAAGGGCCCGATGGCCTACTCCTGCTCCTAGTTTGTACGTTCTTATGTAATGGGTCAACATGAAATGGGAATTATATTTGACAAACTGACTGGTCGATGCATACAGAGAAGAAATGGATGCAATGCATTTAGAGTTTCAGAAAGATCTTGATAAAGACTATGGCCGAGTGTGCAAACTCAAATGTTACGGCATTGGGACTAAAATATGAACATGATTTCAATGTATAATTCCAATCTATTCAGTCTCTCCTCATAACCAGACTCCTCACCTCTGAAACCAACGGAACGAGCCCCCTCTGCATACATTGTAGTGCCAGTATTTCCTTTCTTAGATGGGGAGACCAAAACAATCTGTTTTGAAGTTGAAGGATCATGGCGTGTCGTAGGGATTAGTGATTGTGACACAGCTATTCTCAATGCATGCCAAACATTTAGGTGAGGGAATCAAATCTGCTGGCAGCACTAAATGATGTCAGATTGTTAGTGGGTGAGGAGGATTTAAAACAAAAGCTCCAAGGTGATTGAGACAAGTGGCGTGAATGGGCAAATATGTGGCAGATGAAGATCAATGGGGGTGGATGTGATGGTGTGTACTTTGATAGGTACAATAGAACAGCAACCTATCATTTGAAAAGGGATTGTATGAAACATGTTGGTCTTTAAAGGGATTTATGTTCTTTTTTTTCCTGTTGCGCAGCCCTCCGGGGTCAATGCAGGGCAGTGAGTTCTGAACCCAGAAGTCAATACTGGGAATGGCATTGGCACGCTGACCAGTGTACACAAACCCACCAAGTTGGGAGCTGTAACATTTAAAAGGATCTGTATCTCCTTGTACACCAATCACTGAAAGTAGTATTGCAAGAGCAGAAAGCAGGCAGGAAGATAAATGATGTGTTGACCTTAATTTCTAGGGGATTGACTGACAGAAGTAAGGGTGTCTTACTGCAGGTGTACAGGACCTCGGTGAGAGGCCATCTCGAACACTGTGCATTATTGTGTGCAGTACTGGTCTCCTTACCTAATAAGTGACAAACCTGACATTGAGGGAGTGCAGTGAAGGATGACCAGACTGATCTCTGGAATGACAGGCTTGTTGTGAGAGCAGAGTTTGGGGCGTTTGGGCCTGTATTCCATGGGCTTCAGGAAAATGAGTGGAGATCTCAGTGAAACATATAAAACTATAACAGTGTGAGACATATTGGAAGATGATAATTCCCCGGCCTGGGACGTCTAAAACAAGAGGCCACCGTATTAGGTACAGACAGGCCACTCTGCATTGAGATGACAATAAATGTCTGCACTCAATGACTGGTGACTCTGGGAATTTCTCTCCCACATAAGCTGTGGAACACAAGGCACTGAATATGAATAAGGATTTCTCGACACGAAAGTGAGCGGGAGGCATCTGGAGTATGGCTGTCACAAGCTCTCAGCCGATAGGAAGTAGACCTCTGCAGGGTCAACAAGAATGTGCTTCCCATTCCCTTTTCGGATACTGAGGCTGGTGCCGGGAATTCTGTCAGTTTTATCCTTCCAAATTCAGAGCAGTTTGATACAATTTTGTGTCCTACTTTGCCGTTTTCGAGACCATTGAAAAGTTTATCACATGCATGTGTGTATAGAGTATCGTTTAAGCCAGACCAGGAATGCATGGAATTCACCAGGCCAGAATTCACTTCCTGAATGTACATTGATGAAGCAAATTGGAGTTTACAATCGGCATTGATTTCAGCATCATCGTGACTGATACCAGATTTTAGATCTCGATATGTTGTTAATTGCTTTTCAATTCCATCAGCTATCCAGGGCATTAGCCTGGACCGGATTAGTAACCCAGTGATATTTCCACAACAGCACCATCTCCACGTCGGGACCTATTGGAAACCACACTGAGCTGGTTATTTCTGTGCGGATTGACAGATCTGTCAAAAAGAACTTCAACCAGTTTAACTATCGTGATGGGACTGAGGGGGTGGCAAATGGTCAGATTGTAATTATTCTCCTTTTCGCGGACTGGACATAGTTGAGTAATTTTCCACATTGCCAAGAAGATGTCAGAGTTGGAGCTGGAATGAAACAGCTTCCCCCAGGGACACGGTTATTGCGCAGCACAAGTCTTTAGTCCTGTTGCAGGAATCGTGTCAGGGCTCTTTGCCCTTGTCGTATCTACTGTGTTCAGCTGTTTCTTCATGTCGCTTGAACCAAATCGAATTGATTGAAGACTGGCATCTGTGATTCTTTGGGCATCATGCGAGGGTGAGGTGGATCATCCACTCAACACGTCTGGCGGAGTATCTTGCCAAAAATACATAATTATCTTTTACACTGATGTACAGGACTGTTCCATTATTTAGGATGGGGATAATAGTGAGCCCTCTCCTCCACAAAATTGTTTAACCGTCCATCACCACTTATGGCTGGATGTGACAGTACTGTTGGTTTGTTGGTGTTGGGATCATTACACCCTCTCGATCAGATGTTATTGCTGTAGTTTAGAATGCAGACAGTCAATTATGGTAGCTTTAACGGGTTGTCATCAGGTTTAGGTATACACGATTGGGACACTGGCACATTCACCTATACATCACTGAATCATAGATCAACTTGGTTGGAATGGTAGACTGGGGGATTATCCCAGGAAAAACGTTACAGATTGTGCTTGAATTTAATTCTGTTTCTGCTGCTGCTGTGGTCTGCAGAACCACATCAATGTCAGGAATTCTCTATTTAAGAAAGTTTGGAGAGTTAGATCATTTAAAATATCTGCAGATGAGCTTTGACTTGGAAATGAATTGAATGCAATTAAAGACTAGTGATGAAGGAGGAGTGAAAAAGTCATTGACTCTTCGAATCATACAATAAACAAACAGACATTTTGGCTCAACTCGTCCATACTCACCTGGTTTTCTAAACCGAATGATTACTATTTTTCTTCTTTAGGCACACACCCCTTCAAACCTTTGGTATTCATGTACACATCCAATTGTCTTTCAAATGTTGTAACTGTACTCCCCAATGCTACTTCCTCTGAAAACTCGCTACATATACACGCCACCCTCTGTGAGAAACAACTGTCCCTTAGATCTCTTTTCTCTCTCACCTTAAACCTATCCTGTTTGGTTCTGGACACACCCACCCGGAGGAAATGATCTTGTCTATTTATCCTATCCATGCCTCTCATGATGTAATAAAGGTAACCTCTCAGCCTCCAACGCAAAAGGAACAAAATCCCAGCCTATCCTTATATCTCAAAACTTCCCGTCTCCATCACATCATTTTAAATATTTTTGTCCCCTTCTCAGTTTATAACCTTCTTCCAATAGCAGGACAACAAGAATTGCTTCAAATGTGGCCTGACCATTCTCTTGTAGAGCCAGAACATGATGTGCCAATTCCTATAATCAATCCTCTGACCGATGGAAGTCAGCTTGCCTTATGCCTTATTCACTGTCCTGTCAATCTGCGACTCCACTTTCACGGAACTATGTACCTGGACCCTAGATTTCCCTGTTTGGCAACACTCCCCAGCGCGCTACCATTTTCTGAATAAAACCTACACACTTTTGTCTAACAAAATGCAAAACGTCGCATTTATCTGCATGAAGATCCATCAGCCAATCCTCAGCCCACTTGTCAAGTAGATCAAGATATCTTTGTTCCCTAAGATAGCCTTCTTCACTGTACACCATAGCTCCAATTTTGGGGGTTTCATCTCCAAATTACTATCCACAGTTCCAATATTCTCATCCAAACCATTTACAAAAACCATGAACAACAGCAGCCTGGTCCTTGTGGCACAACGCTGGACACAGGCCTCCAATTGGAACAGCAAATCTCTCCCAGCACCCTCTGTCTTCTACAGTCAAGTCTGTTTTGTATCTAATTGGATCGCTCTCCCTGATCTCCTGTGATCTAACCTTATTAAACAGACTACCATGTGGAACCTTGTTGGGCCTCAATAAGGTCCACATAGACAACGTATGTTGCTTGACCTTCATCTATCTTCCTGATCACTTCTTCTAAAACTCCAATCTAGTTTGTGAGACATGGATTCCCAGACAAAAAGACGTGCTGAATATCCCTAATCAGTCCTTGCCTTTCCAAATGCATGTAAATCCTGCCTCCCAGAATCTCCTACAAACACTTATCCACCCTTGACATCAAACTCACGGTCTGTAGTTCCCTGGGTTTTCTTTGCAGCCAAATTACAAATAATGTAACAACATGAGCTGTCTTCCTGTCCTCCAGGACCTCAACCGTGGCTGTCAATGATACACATAAGAAAGTCAAGAGAACTTCAGATTTCGTCAACCAGAAACTAGGACAGAAATGTGCTGGAAAAGCTCTGCTGGTCTGGCAGCATCTGTGCAGAGAAATCCGAGTTAATGTGTTACAACACGGGGGAAACCTTCCCCCCCTCCCACCATCTCCACCACCCCACGCTAATTTAAACTTGCAACACAGAAAAGATTTAACCCATGCTGTAATTTGTAAAAATTCGGAAGGCCAATAACCATCCTAAAGGTCACTATTTAAAGCAAGAATTAACATTTTTTTTAAAAAAAGTCTAACAGGGAATAATTACCTAATAACTTTTTGCAACTCCTTTCTCTGACCTATCTTTTACTTACTCTTCTATAATACTGGTCCGATAATCCCCCCACCCCACCCCACCCCCAATTAAGATATACCAAAACATTCAAATTTCAGAACCAGCCAGCTGTCGAATCTTCTCTTTGTATCGTCCTCTGTCTTCGCTTCTTCTCCTTAGAGTTTCTGTTTCACAGGTCATTGATAAATATATGTACATTTCGGAGAGCTATTCTCCGGGCAGTCTGCAGATGTTGGTGGCGTGGCAGTTCTCCCCTAACTGGTCAAATTTCTTTTCAGCTTTCTATCCCAAATCATCGGGTAATATCCTTTTTTTATAATATTGCCAAATGCCAAATTTAAACGCGATTGTAGTTTAGCTTCTTGGAACATAATTTAAATGGATTGATCAAATTTGATTTTATTTTTTGTCTCATAGCAACGCAGGCACTGCAAGCTGCTGGACCACATGTTACATTGTAAATTTTCCAGAACTCACTGTGCTTGGAAATCCTTCAACTCTCTTAAATGTACAATACCCTTTACACATTCATAACCCCTTCTCTCTCAAAAAAGAACAATCATAATGAAAATACGGTCTCATTTGTTTTTCTATTCTTTCAACACATTACCATAACATACAGATAACCTAAATCTAAGTTCACCTTAACTTCTTCCCCTTTACCTATATTTAACATTGGATAATTACAAATCTCGTCTAATCTTTATCAGTTAAATCTGTGAGAACGCATCTGAGATTACATACTTAAGACACTACGTGTATAGATTTTTAAATTAAAAGTCTGTAACATAAGACTCCAATGAAATAGTCTTTAAAGCGTTCAAAGAATGTAAGCAGATTGGGCTCCGTGTACACAACCATCTCCAACACTCTGTTTGTGAGTACACATTAAAATGTTATAAGGCTAGTACCAAACTCAATACTCCTTTCTCAACCGTGGAATATTTTATCTGGTCGATGTTGAGCTTCTTTGAAAAGGACGATCCCATCTCATCACAGTGCAGCTCCAACTCCTATGTCACTCACATCGACAGCAACTTTGAAATGTTTTCAAGCGTTTGGTGTAGCTGAGACTGGTTTGGTGCTCAATATTTCTTTTTAATGGTCGAATGCCTCCTGGCATTGTTCTGTCATCCAATACTTTGTGTTGTTCTTCAGCAAGTCGGTTAATGGTGCCACTACACTGCTGACATTTGGAACAAACTTCCGATAGAATCCGCTGACTCCGAAGGAGCGAAGTACTTTTTTCTTCGAGGTTGGCCGTGGAAATTCCTCGGTTGCTTTCGTCTTTGCGTTCCATGGGATCAACCTTCCATGACTGATATTTTGTCCCTTGAACATCATGTCTGCTTTCACAAATTGTGTTTTGTTTAATTTTATCACCAGTTTTGTTTCTCGTATTCATTCAAAAAGCTCGGCCAACTGTACCAAGTGATCTTTCCAGGACTTAGTAAAGATCACTACATCCGTCTAAACGGACTGCACAGTTTATTAATCAGGCTACAACTCTGTCCATGAGTCTTTGGAATGTGTTGGGTGTGTTCGTCATTCCAAAGGGCATCACTTTGAATTGATACAGACCATTTGCTGTTACAATTCAGAAATTTATTTCACTGTCTCTGATAAAGATACCTGCCAGAAACCACGCATTAAATCCAACTTCGTGATGTAACTGACTTGTCCAACTTTCTCGATACAGTCCTCCAGTGTTGGTCTTGGATATAAGTCTGATTTTGTAACAGTGTCGATCTTCCAATAATCCAAGCAAAATCATTGAGTCCCATCCGGTTTGGGAACTAAGATGATCGGCGAGCTCCACTCGCTCGGGCTTGGTTCGATGATGTCCTCATTGAGCATATCCTCCACCTCCTTCTGGACCTGTCTGGCTTTGAGGGATAAAGCCGATATGGATTGTTTTATCGGAACAGTACTCTCTACAACAACTTCATATACAATAGTGCCCACCATATGATTCTAACATATGTCCTCATATTGCAATAACAAACCTTTCAACTGTGTTCTATGCTCCTGAGACAGATAGTTTACTAATCTACCCCACTGCTCAAGGACTTCTACGTTTTTGACATATTTTGAGGCACATCAAAATCCACGACATTTGGAATTGATTCTTTACTCTGTGGGGGAGTAAATAACACCTGTTTCTCCAATTCTTTCTCTCCTCTACTTTTCAGGAGGGGACCTGCACACTCATTTATAAGTCACATGAAGTGGTCTTCAAATGTGAGAATTGGCAACAGAGGTGCTAGTTTCATTTCTGTCCGTGTCCTACCTACCATCTGGCATGAATGACATGTATGCCAAACGTTAACCACATCTTTGTGCATTCCAGGTCAATAAAAATATTTTTGTCCCTTAGCCCGAGTCTTTCGTACCCTATGTGACCTCCTACAGGTAGTTCATATGCTACCTGTAAAACTTCCTGTCTCTATGCTACGAGCAACACAATCTGATGCACCTCAGCACATTTCTCCTCTGCACTAACCTGATGTGGTCTCTATTTCTGTCTTAAGGTCTATCTTTCAGATAATAACCCTCATGAATATCCTCTGCCTCCTTTTCAGAGTACACATCCACATATATATCTTTTATCGTCTTGTCTGTCTGTTTCAAGTCCTTTAGCCTTTCAGGACAAAACACCTCTGTCTGACCCACTGCCTGTTCAGGTTTTCCCTGCACCATTACGGCAAACAGGGTGTCCATTAACTGAATCTCAACTCCTTCATCTTTGTCTATAGTTTGTCCTTCGTGCTGTGACTTATAATAGTGGGATATGGCTACTGCACAGCCTGGGAAAATACCAGGATATTTCCGATTTAACACTTCCATTTCTTTGTCTTCCTTGGGCTTCTCCACAACAAGCGATGTCACTCCCAACTTGGAAACTGCTAAACCCTTCCCAAGAACAAACTGCATTCCTGGATGTGACAGTCTGTCAAACTTTCCCGCTATAACTTCCCCAGTCTTGATTAGGCACTCCAACCTGATCTTACATTGGGAAATGCTAAATTTCTGTCCATCCTTCCCATAAATTAATGCATTCCCGGGTAACAGATCAGAAAGACTGCAAATTCATTCATCTCTTCCTATTATCGTCTGGTTAGATCATGTATCTCTCAAAATGGTAACTTCTTGCTCTTCTCCCCCCGTTAGTTCTGAGTAAACTTTACTCACAGACGCAAATTCTTTACAGAGATCAGGTACTAACTCCATACCCAGCCCCTGCCGAGGCTGTGCACTTTCCTGCAGCTCTTCGGTCTTGTTGGGGTTTCCTTTAAATCTTTCACTAATGCCACTGGCTTAGCTTCGTTTACCACATCTTTTCCTACAGTCCTTTTCTTCACAATCAGCACTGTGACCATACATTAACCTCCTTATGTTGGTGAAAACACCTTTTCCCAATGCCCTTCGGAAACCACCGGCACTGTAATTTTCTGTGTCCCACTCCATTACAGTGAAAACACCTGAGGCCTTTCACCTCCTTTCCACTCACTTGGGCAGCTTCTTTAACCTGTGGTAAACTCATATGTTCTACTCTTTCTTTTATAGTGTAGCATCTCCCCTTCTCCCAAACTCTATCCCTCACAGGACAAAATTCTGGCTGGAAGCTTGTCTTATGCAGCAGCATGTATTCATCTATTAATTCTCCTGCCCTTCTCAATTTCTGAACTTTCTTTCCCTCCACATGAATTATTATCATCTCTGGAAGTGAGGTTTTAAACTCCTCCAGCAGAATAATCTCCCTTAGAGCCTCATAGGTCTTATCTATCTTTAAAGCCTGCACCCATCTATCAAAATGCCTATGTTTAATTCTTTCGAACTCAACATAAGGCTGATCTTGTTCCTTCTTTATGTTTCTGAACTGCTATCTATATGCTTCCAGTACCAATTCGTAAGCACATAAAATACCTTGTTTCACGTCTTCATAATCTCTTGACCCCTCAACTGGCAGGGCAGCAAATACCTCACTAACTGTGCCGACCAGCTTAGCCTGAACTACCATTACCCATAAATCCTTTCACCACTCTACCTGCCTAGCCATTTTTAAAAAAGAAATAAAGAAAGCTTCAACATCTTTCTCATCAAAATGTGACAGAATTTTGACATAGTTGTATACATCACTAATGTCCCTTTTACTCTCCAGCCTGTTCACTTGACTTTGCATACTAAATCACAACTTCTCAAGTTCAAATTCACTCTCCCTTTGCTCAGCTGAGAACCTTCTCCTCTCTTTTTAATCCCCTGTCTCTCTTCCCTCTTGCTTTCTCTTTCTTCTCTCTCTTTCTCTCTCCCTTTGTTTATCTTTAAAACTGCATTTTCGTCAACTGTAATTTAAGTTTTTTTCTAAATATCGTGCACTTGTCTGTTTCTCTGGCACACCTTATTGTTTGAGTAATTTCCTGACAATTTCAACTTTACTCTTGTTCTTGGTTAAACCCAAATCTAAATTCTTTGCTAATTCTAAATATTTGGCCTTTATGTTTTCTATTAAATGCCATCGGCAAAAGTGAGAATCATCTTAAAACCCCAGAATCTTTTTAACATTTTTAAAGAGCCATTTCTCTCACTTTAAAATTAACCAACTACAAGTCACCGAAATTAAACAAAGTGTCTCATCGACTTTTTATTTAAAGCTCTCGGATAATAACTGATTATGATTGATGAAATTATTAAATGAGTTAATGTAAATGATTAAATCTGCTGTGCATTTTCATACCCCAAACCCATTTAACTCTGCCCAAATCTCAGACTAGATCTGTCTAAACTTGTTTTAATCACAGACAAAAGGCCCCAAACTGTTAATCTGAACCAGCCACAAATAAAAAAGTGCACCTCATGCTGTAATCTGTTAAATTTCGAGAGGCAATGATCCATTTACAGAGGTCACTATTTAAAGTAAAATTAACAATTTTCTAATTTAAGTCCAACAGAGAATATTAAAATGAACAACTATTTAGAACTCGTTTCGTTAAACCTATCTTTTACCTCCCACTCTACAATACTGGTCCGATAAAATAAAATACCATGATTAAGATTTGAAAAAAATACAATCACGTTTCAAAACCAGTCAGCTTTGTCAATTCTCCTTTGTAGATTTTTCTCTGTACATTTTTATCTCGGTTGGCTTTGATGTTCTGCTGTGCAAACGTCTTACAGACAGGTACCTTTCAGAAAGCTCTTCAGCTTTGTGGATGCCCTTGGCAGTTCTCTCCCTAAATGTTCAAACTGTCCAGTTTTACACCTCAAAACATTGGATTATTTAATTGATTTGGATGTCATCAAAAACATTATATTTCAAACTCCATTGGATTTCAGAGTGTTGGGGCATAGTTAAACTGACCGGCCGAATTTGAATTTGATTTTGTACCATGACAACTCAGACTCACTATTTGTTTCACAGTCAAATTTTACATTTTAACTTTTTTCAGAACACTGTACACCTCTACACCTTCATATCAATATCGTTTGTCAGCCCTATGTAGTTTTCCATGAATTTGATCACCTAAGTTCACATAATAGTTTTTTTCAAAATAAGACCCGCTTTCTCTCATCCTTCCTTTGTCTAAATCCTTCTTTCCAGTTATGATTCCAATTGCTTACAATGTTACTGGTATTCTTCGACAAAGTGATACATTGTGTGTGTTTTGTGAATAATCCTCTGTAATTGAAATGAGATGAACGAATGAGATGCAATCACATTCCCATATGAAGAAGTAAATGTGCAACTTTTCCGAGCTTTCTGATTTTAAAAATGATGCAAAAATCTCCTTTATTCAGGATTGGGAAAGTGAACAAATGGCGTTCACAGAGAGAACAAGAGTAATTCAATAAAGCTTTACTGGGATCATTGAATGACTAAATATTTAGTTTTCCCCTGAGATTTTAAATTTAGCTTTGTTTCAAGTCTGAGTTGTGCATGTTTTTGTCAATATGCAAATATCATCGGTGACAAAACCACAAGTTGCTGGTCATGCTCAGTATTTCTGGAAGTATCTGCTGTGAGAAAGCAGATTCAACATAGGGTAACAGAATGGGTCTAGGTTGCTTACTTTTTGCCAATAGTGTTCAACTATGTGCCGGTTAGGTGCATTAGTCAGGGGAAAATGCAGAGTAATCGAGTAGGGGAATGGGTCAGAGTACGTTACACTTCGGAGGGTCAGCGTGGACGTGCTGTGTGAAATGGCCTGTTTTCCCACTGCAGTGATTCTGTGATTCTATGAATTGTTCGTACAAAGGGCGGTTGGTGCGAGGATCAGGGATGTCTCTGAGCATGTTCTGGGCATACTGAAGGGGGTGGGTGAACAGCCAGCGGTCGTGGTACACATTGATATGAATGATATCCTTAAGAGGAGTGAAAGGTCCAGCAAAGAATGTTTAGGAACCAAGACCTTAGTTTAAAAGCAGGATCTCCATGGTTGTGTGGGAAATAGAACCCACTGAATTCAATAACTTCAGTCTGAAACAAGATCTGAAGCAGCAGTATCGGTTATTATACTCTTGCAAGAGTGGTGCCTATGAGATAGGCACACCGAATTTAACTAGTACACAACTTTTTGTACAATTCATTCCCCTTTTACTCCTCCCCTACTTATTCCATTGCTTCTCCCCTGTTTACATCTCCCACTTCTTTCAACACGGCTGTTTATCTCTTGCCTCATCTGGCCTTGTTCGTGACAAAAATGCATGTCCTGCTTGGCTGTTTCACCACATCCCTCTGTGGGCTATTGTTATATATCCTCCTTGACTGTCATCTGCTTCCTTCTTCGCTAAAGCAACATTTCCTTCCATTCTTTGCCCATACGGATCCTTATGAACACTTGATTGTGTTTTTTGTTTGTTTTTGCAGAAGCGGGAAACAGATACTTATAGCTGTTTGTGCAAGCATATCTCGCTTAACCTACACCCCTCTTCCACTTTCATTTTACAGCCTTGTGATTGTTGCTGATAACAACATTTATAATTACTCCTCACAATTCCCCCTTTCTATTTTTACATTTAATTGTTGTTTCTGCAATTTTCCCTTTAAGCATCGCCCCAAAAATTCACAAGCATCATTCCTGTAACCCATTGGCAATATGATTTGATGAATCTCTTCCCATTTCTCATCTCCTTGAAAATAGTTAGTCTCGATTTCCTCATTTGGACATCATTTTTAAGGTAATAACACTTAGGGATACATTCAAAATTCCTAACGTATATGTTTTTTGATGCAACTGCTTTAAACTTTTATCTTCCTGCTGTGACTAAATCAGTTTAGCTGAGCAAAAAATATTTACGTGTACACCTATTTGCTCCTGTTTTGTCTCAACTTTCTGATGGACCAAAGTATCTGCTCATGCCACTTAAGCTTCCTTATCTTTACGTTTTTGGTATTTTCTATTTCAACTGGTGATATTGGGACTTTATTACCCATAATCAGGAAAGTTTCCAGGATAAGATTCCTACATTGATTCAGTTGTCTGCATATCCACTGGCTTTTAAACGAGAGTAGCAGTAATCCAACCACTGAATCAGCTATATTTCCTGCGAGGACAAATTTCATTCCTGGAGCTGAGAGTTTGTCCAGTACCCCTGCCACAATTTCCCCACACTTTTTGGGACACGCTAAGCACACATTGCATACTTTTGCACCTTTTGTCTCATGGTGAATTCCCTCTTGCAGTCCCTTTTCTGGAAATAGTCCTTCAGGAGTACATATCTCCTTACCTTTTCACAGAGGATCCTGTGTCTCTTAATATTACACCCTCTCTACCTGCCCTATGTGAGTAAAATTTCCCTTTGCAGGTATATTTTCTAAGCAGATCTGGCACTTCCTCCTTAACAAACTTCCAATCAGCTTGTACACTCTGATGCAGCTTTCTAGCTTCCACTGTGCTTTCTGCTACCACTCCGACAAAACTCCCAGACTTATCTTTTTTCCTGCATCCGTTTTTTTTTCTGAACCCACCAAAACAGTGATTTCATGTGTCCTAATTTTGTGCAATGAAAACACCAGAGCTTTTTATCTTATTTGCCTCCTTCACGTATTGCCTTTTTACCCTGTGGTAAGTTCTTCACCGAGATCTATATCTCCCTTTCTACGTGGGGATTTCTCTTTGCCACAATTTCTATCCATCATGGATTGAAATTGATTCTGGAAGCCAGAACAAGTTTTATAATCATAATCACTAGTCAAAATCATCAGCCTCTTCAGCTGCCAGTTTTGTCTTTATAACTCTATGATCTTCCAAATGAGTGTGCACTATGTGAATACTTAAACACCTTCAAAGTAATTGTCTCTCGAAGAGCATTGTATGTTTGCTCTCTTTTTAAAGCTATTATCCATCTATCAAAATTACTTTGTTTAATCCTTTCAAACTCAATATGTGTTCGAACAGGATCCTTCCTTAAATTCCTGAAACGTTGTCTGTAGGCTTTTGGCACAAGCTCACATACATGTTTTCCTCTCCTCATACTCCCCAGATCCCTCCTTTGATAGTGTTGCACATATCTCACTAGCTCTACCTACAAGTTTTGTTTGGGTCAACAAAACCTACATGGTCACTGGCCACTGAAATTCTTTAGCCACTTTCCTACTCATCAAATTTAGGCAAGCTGTGAATATACTGAAACTAGGCTTTGGACTACAATGGGATTGCCCATCCTCAGTCTGTTCCTCACTAAGCTTACCTTCAGCCTTCATCCTCATCCTTTAAAGCTGACTTTCCATTCTAAGTGACCATCTCTGAAGCTCAAATGCTCCCTCTTTTTCTTTCTCTCCTGCTGAATGCATTATTTTTTTCTCTTTCCTCTGCTAAACCTATTCGTTATCTTTCTTCCTCTTCTGACTTTAGTCGTAGCTCAAACTGCTTCATCTCTGCTTCTAACTCAAGCTGCTGTCTTTTGCGATTGAAGTTTAGTCATGCCACAGATCCTGTTGGAGTTTCCAGTAAGATGGAATGCTGAACTACTGCTGCAATCATCTCATCTTTCCTCACATCAGACGGTAGCTTCAACTCCCTTTGTCTACTAATTCCCGCTGCTTGGACTTATGTGCATTCTGTAAAACCCACAAGGTCACTTTCCCGACCTCCAAAACAAGCTTGGTTCCTGCAAGAACCATTGCTACCTGAAGCTCTGCTTACTCACCAAATCAACACACGAAATAAGACACAATAACACCCGCCACTCGCTGTCTAAATTCTGCAAAGGCCCCCTAATTTGTTGCGGACCATACCCGACCCCTCAAAACATTTTAATAGGAAGCCCGGACCTGAGATTTGCTATTTTTTGAAGGTTAGTGTATAGCTGATAGTTCCAGAGTGAATTAGCTGGTCAGACTGCCGATTTTTAAACAAATGACATTTATTTGCCAAATTACCAAATGAAACATAAGGAACCGAAAATAGAATACCTGAATAACGTAGCGTATCCGAACCTGACAGGCTATCCCGATTTAAGGATGATGTTCCAATTTACTTGCAACAACCCAATAAACAAAACCCCTCAGCACCAAGGGTAAAACTGACACAACTGCTTTCAGGTTATAAGGTCAGAAGGTCAGAATGAGGCAGAGAGCGTCCAGTGACCCTGACTCAACAAACCCCCGAACTGATCCAGCCTGTCCAGTTGTGGGAGCTGGATAGGTCCTCTTGATTATACAGGCTACTTTTCAAGACATTAAAGGCATCTGGATGAGGCATTATCAGTTAGGTATAAACAAAAGGACCCCAACAAACCTTTCGAAATTATGACATATTGGAATCCTTGGTCGTTTAGACCCTCTTTAAAAAAATCAATGACAACATAACCCTGTAAAAGGACTAGCTTTGTGAGAACATGCCACATTTGGCTTTGGACGGAATTCCAAAAATGTAAATCTTACAGCTTTGAAGACAATATGATGCATTAAGTTGTTTGTTAGTTTTCATAAAACGGTACTCAATCATACTGTGTGTTGAAGATTCAGCATGGTCACGAGTGGATTGTCCAGACAGATCCACACTTCCTGTATATGGTCAGGGCAAATACATCCACTGAGAATCTGTTGCTTGGCGACTGTACTAGTCGAGGAGAGACCAGCATGGAAACCAAGTCTAGATTGTGATTTTTTTGTGGATGGTCATGATGGAGCGTTCAGGTGGTTACAGTATTGCAAATGAACAACACAGCAGAATCATCTAGCCTGCGATAAGAAAACGTCCATAATTCTCCCTCACAACTAACTTCACGAGAGCAATTGGTGATGGGAGATGTGACCATAGAACATTGAACATAGAAAAATACAGCGCAGTACAGGCCCTTCGGCCCTCGATGTTTCTCCGACCGAAGCCTACCTAACCTACACTAGCCCACTATCCTCCATATACCTATCCAATGCCCGCTTAAATGACCATAAAGAGGGAGAGTCCACCACTGCTACTGGCAGGGCATTCCATGAACTCACAACCCGTTGTGAAAAGAATCTACCCCTAACATCTGTCCTATACCTACCTCCGCTTAATTTAAACCTGTGTCCCCTAGTAACAGCTGACTCCATACATGGAAAAAGGTTCTCACTGTTAACCCTATTTAAACCCCAAATCATCTTGTACACCTCTCTCAAATCTCCCTTAAACCTTCTTTTCTCCAATGAGAACAGCCCCAAGTGCCTCAGCCTTTCCTCATACGATCTTCCTACCATGCCAGGCAACGTCCTGGTAAACCTCCTCTGCACCCGTTCCAGTGCCTCCACATCCTTCCTATAGTATGGCGACCAAAACTGTACACAATACTCCAGATAAGGCCGCACCAGAGTCTTATACAACTGCAACATGACCTCAGGACTCCGGAACTCAATTCCTCTACCAATAAAGCCCAGTACACCATAAGCCTTCTTCACAGCACTATTTACCAGGGTGGCAACTTTCAGAGATCTGTATACATGGACACCAAGATCCCTCTGCTCATCCACACTACCAAGTAGTCTACCATTAACCCAGTAATCCATCTTCTTGTTACTCCTACCAAAGTGAATGACTTCACACTTAGCTACATTGAACTCCATTTGCCACCTTTCTGCCCAGCTCTGCAACTTATCTATATCCCGCTGTAACCTGCCACATCCTTCTTCACTGCCCACCACTCCACCGACTTTCGTATCATCCGCAAACTTGCTCACCCAGCCTTCAAGCCCTTCCTCCAGATCATTTATAAAAATGACAAACAGCAATGGTCCCAAAACAGATCCTTGTGGAACACCGCTAGTAACTGCACTCCAAGATGAATCTTTACCATCAACTACTACCCTCTGTCTCCTTCCAGCCAGCCAATTCCTAATCCATTAGTCAGCAATGTCAACATTCAATTCAATCCAGTTGTTATTTTGAACTGAAGGTCGAATTCTGAAAGAAATTATCTGGATCTGTTTGTGCAGTGACTGTGATTGATGTTAGTCTCCATGGATCCTAATTATGTCACTGGATGGTTTTCCTCTTCTATTTGTACCGGGCGTCTTCCAATGCTTTATCCCATTGTTGCTGCAGATGCATCATCTGCAACACTGACAAGGATCAGCAGTTGCAGAAACAGGGAGAGGAGAGATCAGAATCAGAGAACCACAGACTGGAATATTCCAACAATGGACCAGAATCTGAGAACAGTAGACTGGAATGTCGCACCAATGGTTCAGAATCTAAGAAAAATAGACTGGAATGCTGCAACAATGGACAGGAGTTTATCTTTGGGTCTTATGTATCTTTCCTGGTTTTGGCATAAATTACCATATCGGATATTAGGTGTACTGTGGATTATTCAGGCTGGTTACTATCCCATGCTCGCTATTGTTGGTGTTCCTGGTAAGTCTCCCCATCTCTATCGATTTATTAATCCCATAAGCCATGGTGAACTTCAATGCTATTTCTGTTATCTATTTTTAGTAAAGACTGAAACTATTGTCTTCAGTTTCAAATGCAAATCCATTCATTCTCCACAAATTTCAGAACCACCCACACTCCCGCCCTCACAAACATCTGAGAACAAGACTGTTCACAATCCCGAAGTACCCATTTGCCCCGAATTGATTTATGTCTTGGTATTCTCTCCATCACCAAAGCTACCCACTACCAACTCCATGATATCCCCAGACCCCATCTTGACGTCAGTGCGGGTGATAAATAAACCATTAACTATACCATGGTAAAAGTCAGACTTTATGGTTCCTGTTCTCTTCTAATCGCTTTTTCCGTTACAAATGTTTCAATGAAAATCTTGTTCTTGTCTGTAAAATATATTCATGACAGGGACACTGTGTCAGAGTAGTACTGTCGGTGGCCACGTAATTCAGTGGTCCAGATATCTACACTATGGACGCTGTTTCAAATCTTATCTCAGATGATGACAGAACTTAAATTCAAATAAGAGGAACTGGAAATAAAAGTGAATTTTACTAATATAATCCAACCAGCACTTTGTCAAGAAGTTTATCTATTTCACTGTTATCCTTTGGTGAAGAAATCTCACATTGTTGCCTGATCTGAATTAAGACTGATATCAGACTCAATACTTTAAGGAATGGCCTCACAGTAACAGGCATTTAGTGAGGTCCACAAATGCTGCCCTGCCAGTGATGCAGACATCCCACGCAATAACAACATGTAAGGTAGAGAAAAAAAATACAAAGTATGATACTAGAGATCAGAAACAAAAGGAATGAGTAACTGCCAGAGAAACTGAACAGATTTGGCAGCCTCAGGTCGAGAGAAAAATAGAAGTGAAATTTCGCATCCTATCACAATACATCAGAACTGAATGCAGCTGGGAAACAGTGTGTTTGATGTTGATGACATGTTTGGCTGCTGTGAAAGGAAGAAGGAGTGAGTTGAATCGATAGAGAAAGAGAGAGGTAGAGAGAAAGAACAAACAAAGGGTTCGTTGATGATCAACTGGAATGGAAATAAAAATCCAGACTAATCTTATTTATTTTTCTCTTGTTCTCATATTACTGAAATTCATGCCCGTGTCAGGTATATATCAAAGTCCCCGTTTGAAGTGAGTTATGTCACTTTGTCTCTCTTCCTTGAGTGTGATCATCTTCCTTTATTCAGTAATGGGATGCTGGGCCAGTATATAATTCCCTTTCTTCATTGTCCTTCAGAAGGTGTTGGTGAGCTGCCTTCCTGACCCACTGCAGTCTGTGGGCTGTAAGTAGTCAGTGCTGAGGTCCGCCCGCATTCATTTATTTGAGAATTTGTAGTGAGTGACATAACTGAGCGGCTGGCTTGGACATTTCAAACTACAACTGTGTGTTCACCACAGTGCTATGGGACTGGAGTCACATGTAAATCCGACTGGGTGAAGATGGTAGATTTCCTTCCCTAAAGTGCACGAGTGTGCCAGGTAGGACAAACAGAATGCTTTCATTGCTTCATTTGATTCTCAATTCCTGATATTTTATTGAATGCAAAAATCTAACATTTGCCTTGGTGGGATTCGAATCCGGGGTCTGAGACATCACCTGGGTCTCTGGGTTAACATTACAGGGATAATACTGTTAGGCCATCACCTCCTCAGTATCTCCAATGATCTCCAATGGCAAACGTGGCATTGCTGTTGGCGTGGCTGTGCTTAAAGCATAGCGTTTAGCAAGGCAACAAAATGATTTGGCAAAACATATCATCCTTCTCATTTTGTATTTATGAGAAGGCGAGATGATGGGAAGTGTTCTTGGTGAGAAGGAGGTGGATGTCCTTGGCCATGAGCCACTGACAGAATTCATACAGAGCAGTAAGTACTGACCATCATGTTGTTCACAAAATTGTCAGCAGCGACACTCTGACAGGGTTGGTCATTCTCAAAAGCTTCTGACCTCCATGCAGAAGACTAGACTGTCTTCTCAGAGATGGAAGATGCCTCCTTGAGACATGGCACAAATCATCCGCTGTGCCTCCTTACCATCAGCAAACCATGTTAATGTAATATGCGTGAAACATTAGCAATGGAGCCAGAAGGCACAGCATGGAACAGTCTGTTTGTGCATTCTCTGCTTCATTGGTTTGTAAATTTACAGCATCGATGACATCCTCCTATTTCCGTGTAACAGTTTGGAGAGGCTGAATGGTCTCTTCTGTTCATGTGTCAGTGTCTCGGGTGGCTGAATGTCCTCTTCCTCGTTCCAGGGAAGAGGCTCATTATTGGGTGACCCGTGGTAGCTGCTTACCTGCGTGTTGTGCTGACTAGTTTCCTTATATTCCTATGTAACATTAGACAAACAGGAGGTTGGAAGAAACAGCAAGTCCGGTAGCGTCAGGAGGTGAAGAAGTCAACATTTCAAGTATACCCGTTCTTCAGGATTGCGGGTGGGGTTAGGGGGAACTGCAGATAAAGAGGGAAAGGAGTGGTTGGGGTGTGGAGAGCAGAAGGATGGTGAGGTAGGGGATAGGTGGACACAAGTGGTGGGTGCAACGTGGTTGGTCGATGGGACGGATGAATACAGTTAGGAACTAGAAGGTGGGGTCATTTCGTGGAATGGAAGGGAGGAGGCGGGGCTGGAATGGTTATTTAAAATTGGTGAACTCAATGTTGAGTCCTCTAGGCTGTAAGCTAACCAGGCAGAAGGTAAGATGTTATTCATCCAATTTGCGGTCTGACTCACTGTGGCAACAGAGGAAGGCAAGGAGGTCATGTTGGAAAGGAATTGGGAAGGGGAATTGAAATGGGTGGTGAGTGGGAGCTCAGGCCAGCCCCTTGGGACCGGGCTGTGATGCTCGGTGAAATGTGCACTTAGTTTACGTTGCTCTCCCCGATGTAGACAAGACCACATCAGGAGAACCTACTGCAGTAAACTAGGTTGAAGGAGAGGCAGGTGAACCTCTGTTTCCCCAGGAAGGACTGTTTGGGGCGCTGGATAGAGGTGAGGGAGGTGTGTGCCAGCAGGTGATGTATTTTATTTTTCATCTGCAAGTGTCAGTTGCCCATGGGGATTGACAGGTTTGGTGGGGAGTATGGGACGAAACAAAATTAGTGAAGGGATCAGTCCTTGTGGAAGAAGTGCCAGGTAATGGGATCCAACCTAGTTTACTGTATCTGCCATTCCTGATGTGGTCTTCTCTATATCGGGGAGACCAAATGCAAACTAAGAGGAATGGTTTGCTGAGCATCTCAGCTGGTCCTGTAAGGGCTGACCTGACCTCCCAGTCACTGCCTATTTCAATTACACCTACCAATCCCATTCCGACATGACATCATTGACCTCATCCATTGCCACAAAGAACCAAAGCACAAATTGGAGGAACAACGCTTCATATTCCACCTGTGTAGCCTACAGCCGAGGGTCTCAACACTGAGTTCTCCAATTTGTAGTAACCTCCCTTCCAATCCCCAGATCTCCTGCTTAGCCCCCCCCTTTCCATTCCTCTGATCAACCCATCTTCCAACTGTCAACTGGATTCATTCTTCCCATTGGCCAACCTGGTGGTACCCTTTACCTGTGTTCGCCACCACAACACGCCGTCTCCTCCTATTTCCCCACCTCGCCTCATTATCAGTACACACCCTTGCCCCCACCCCCAGACATGAAGGAAGGTTACACCCAAGATGTGGACTTTTTCTCCTGATGCTGCCTGGCTTGTTGTGGTCTTCCAGTTTCCTGAATTCCAACATTTGTAGTTTTTTTAAAAAATCTCTTCTTGTGTCATAGGTTAGAGAGAGTGAATGCGCTGTTCCTCTACTTATCCAATAGCTTCTATGGGCTGAATGGCATTCTCATGTTTCTGTGAAACCAGCTTGAGATGCTGAATGAGCTCCTCTTTTTTAGTCCTATGGAAATGTTCAGGGTTCAGCAGTGCTGTTACATGAATGTTGCCTACACAGTAACAGCATGAGCTTGAATGTTGTCCAGGTTTTGCTGTTTTATGCGATCTTTTCTGAGCATCCTCACTTCTGATCGAATGACGGAGGGTAAGACGTTGCTGAAGCAGCTGAAGATGTTTGTGCCGAGGAAGCTACCCTGAGGACCGCACACAGAGATATCCAGGGACTGAGAGGATTGACCTCCATCAGCCACATGGTGCTCCAAATGGCCCAACCGCTTGGGAATTTACAACTGATTCCAATTAGGTGCAATTTTATTCAGCCTCCTTGACACCTTGTTCAGTCATGTCCATGCAGGGCCATTCATTCTGACGCTGTGTTCATATCTTTTGATTTGGAGATGCGTGTTGGACTGGGGTGTACAAAATTAAATATCATGGTTTCAAACAGATGAAAGACTCAACGGACTATCAATTTTTCAATGTTATAATTTCATTTACATCACACTAAAGTGTTGCTATAAATTCTGTGTGTTACGATCGAGCCCTCCACCATTAACTAATGAAGGAGCGATGCTCCGAAAGCTGGTGTGCTTCCAATTAAACCTGTTGGACTATAACCTGGTGTTGTGAGATTTTTAACTTCATAGCTTTTGTTCATGTCAAAGGCCAAGGTAAATGTGTGGGGACTGTTTCCTTCTCTCAGAGGGTAGTGACTGTTGGGGCCTCTCTATCCCAGACAACTACATCTCTGAATGTTTGAGGGAGCAGGGTGGTGTTAATGAATGTTGACACATCAGGGAGTTAAGGCTACAAAGAATTGGGCATGAAAGAGAAATTGCGGCCAAGAGAAAGGAAGGACAGGCTTGACGGGCTATATAGCCTGGTATTATTACAATAAACCCTATAGCCCAGTCACTTTATTGCCTCTTCCATATCCTGTGGTACTTCAAGTAGCTGAATAGATTGACATTGTTGCTGCATGATCTAAACTGGGTCTAGTTCTATAGATTGGAGGGGCTGATTGGTCTCTTCCTGTAAATGTATATCATGGTCCAGGGGCTGAGAAGCCACATCCTGTTCTGGTGTAACAGAAATCCATATACACCAGATCGACCACCATTGGAGAAAGTCATCACTGCAGATGCCGGTGATCAGAATTGAGAAGTGTGGCGCTGGAAAAGCTCAGCTGGTCAGCCAGCATCCGAGAAGCAGGAATAGCGATGGCTTGGACATTCCTGATGATAGAGTTGTGCCCAAAACGTCGATTCTCCGGCCCCTCGAATGCTACCTGACCTGCTGTGCTTTTCCACCACCACACGTTTGATGTCTACCGGCCCGCCCTACTCAACCTTCCTGGTCACATCATCAAAGAACAGGCATGAACTTCCACTGACAAAGCCATTCTTATTATTACTAATGAAACCCTGTTTTCCCAATGCATATACATCTTATCCCTCAGAATCTTCTCAAGTAATTTACCTACCACAGGTATTAAGCTTACTGGTCTATATTTCCCAGACTTTATTTTTCAGTCCTTCTTGCTTTCCTCCAATCTTCTGGGATCTCACTTATGGTAACTAATGATCAAAATTATCAGCAAGGCCCCCCGTAAGTTCTTCTCTCGCCCCTGCTCTGTTTTTTGATATATCTGGAAAGGACCGTGAGATTTATCCAACTTCAAACATTCTAGTAGATCCAATACCTCCTTTACTGTGATATGGACTGTCCCTAAGTAATCACCAATAATTTCCCCAATTTCCCAAGTACTCATGTCTTTCTCCACGGTAAACATAGAGGAGAAATATTTGTTGAGGACATCGCTCATCTCTTATGGTTCCCAACAAACATATCCATTGAGGGGTCCTATTCTCTCTCTAGCTACTGCTTTTCCTTTAATATACTTAAAGCATCTCTTTGGATTCACCCTGATCTTCTCATGCAAAGTTATCTCATACCCCCTTGTCTCCCTTCTGATTTCCTTCTTCAGTAAACTCCTGTATCCCCTGTACACCTTCAGGGATTCGCTTGATCCCAGCTGCCTCTACCTGAGCCACGCCTCCACATATCTTTTGGTAAAAGCCTAAACATCTCTTGTAATTCAGGGTACCTCATTCCTGTAAACTTTCCATTCACACTCACAGGAACATATAGATCGTAAGCTCCCACTTGCTGGAGGTCCCTTTGCTTGCAAACAGACTACTCCAATAAACCCCTGCAAACTCCTGCCTGAGTCCATCAAAATTAACCTTGCCCCGATTTAGAACTTGAATCTGTGGACCAAGTTCTTCCCTCTCCATAACTATTTTAAAATTAATAGATCTATGGTCACTGGTCCCAAAGTGCACATCTACTGTCACCTCACTCACCTGTCCTGACCTATTTCTTAAGAGTAGGACAAATATTGCTCCTTCCCAATTAGGATCTTCGACATTCTGCTTGAGGAAACTTTCCTGACGCACTTAATTGATTCCATCCCATCAAATCCCTGAATGTTCTGGCAGTTCCAGTCTGTGTTATAAAAAATTTAAAGCCCCTATTATGACAACCAAAATGTTCCTGAAAGTCTCCGGAATCTCTCGACATATTTTTGTTCCTGCAATTTCTGTTTACAATTTGGGGGCCTACCGTACAACCCCAATAATGTCACCATCCCTTTCTTATTTCTTAGTTCCACCCACAAAGCCTCATTGGATGATCCATCAATTATTTTATCTCTGATCACTGCTGCGATACACCCTTTATTCAGAAATGCAACTCCCCTCCTCTCGTTCCACAAGCTCTGTTCCTTCTAATGCATTTAACCCTGGTACATTAAGCTGTCAGTCCTATCCAAACCCTCAGCCATGTTTCTGTAATAGCTAAACTATCGAGCGCCGATAACCTCTCCACACCCTGAATTCATCGGCCTTCACTGTCAGCCCTTTTGCTCTGAAATAAACACAATTTAATCCATCGGCATTTCTTGTTCCCTATCGTGGTCCAGCCTGATATGGCTCCTCAACGTACTATGTTTGATTACTGTATCTCCATCCAGCCTCTCACTTGCCTCCCTGCTGCGGAGGATTCCACCTCCTGCCAATCTCGTTTAAACACTCCCCTGTTGTACTAGCAAAACTGGCTGCGAAGATATTGATTCCCCCTCAAGTGAATCTGTCACCAGTCCCTCCTGAACAGGTCAACTCTGTCACAGAAAAGCTCCCAATGGTCTAAAAATATGAATCCCTCCCACCAATTCTTTAGTCATATATTTATCTTGATATCCTCCTATTCTTACCTTCACTAGCTCATGACACTGGAAGTAATCTGGAAATTATCAATACCGAGGTCCTGGTTTTTAACTTTTCTCCTAGTTCTCAGTTAATAATTCTATAGAAACACATTCCCATATCTAACAGTGTCATTTGTACCATCGTGCACAATGACTTCTGGCTGCTCACCCGCCCTCTTGAGAACATTCAGCAGCCACTCAGAAACATCCTGGATCCTGAAATCTGAGAGCCAACACACCATCCTAGTTTCTTGTTTGTGATCACAGAATCTCCGATCTGTGCCTCCTAACAATCAAATCTCCTATCTCTAAGACCCTGTTTACCTTTATCCTTTCCTGCTGCCGCCCAGATCCAGTGCATCCATCTTGGCTACTGCTGCTTTCCCCTGAACAGTCATTCCCTGACACCTATCTCCCATCTCCCAACATACACAAAACCAGTATCCAGAATGGTATACTTGGTTTCGAGAGGAATAGCCACAGGGGATTCCTGCACTTTCTGCCTACTCCCTTCGCCATTCCTGGTGGTCGCCCAGATACTCTCTGCTTGGAACACGACAGGAAGCAAGGAAAGCCTGTTGGATTAAATTGCTTTTAATTAAATGGAACTGGGCTGACAGGTAACGCAGATGAACTCAGGGCGTGGATCTTTACATGAGACTGGGATATTATAGTCCTTACAGAAACATGGCTAAGGGAGGGACTTGGGTGTGATCACCTCACTAAAGCTTTTATCTATGAAGTGTTCCATATCTCGGATGATCCAGAATGCTCCTGAACACGGTCTCCCAGGAGCTGCAGCAGGGTGCACTGCCCACACGTGTAGTCATCAGGGATAATGGAAATCTCCCTGAGCTCCCACAAACCGCAGGAGGAACAGACAACTGCCCTAACTGCCATCTCCACTGCTGTCAGACTAGCGTTAAAAAAGAGTTTATCTGAGCTTACCTTTACCTTTTGCTGAACTGCTGCTCACGGATTTCTCTGGAACCAAAGCATTACTACCTGTTCTGCCACTCACAGTACGTTAATAGACCACTCCACATTTAGGTTTGGTTAGGGTAGGATGGAGGCACTACAGTGATGTATTGTTTGGGCCTTAAGCACTCCAAAACACCAGGCCCATGCTTGGACTTGGGGGGGTGGGGGTGGGGGTTGTCTTGCTGAGGTCTTCCTCCTAGTAGTGGTGACTGCGCTGATGCAAATATTCACCCTGACAGCCCATCCACGTTGTCGCAGTCCTCTGTGTTTTTTTCGGTCTCCTAGTACTTCATTTATGAATTACTTGTAACTACTAATTGTATTCGAAACTGTGTCTCACTCCGGAGCGAGAGATGTTGATATTCCAGTATGTACAGCCTATTAAAAAAGGTTTGCCAATGGACATACGAGCGACAGTATGTCCATCCGCTCTCTAACTCTGCGTTTACTTTCAATTAGGGTACATTTATTCTGATAACATTCCATTCCATTTTCCTGCGTTTCCCCTGTAACCCTTTTTTTAAAAAATCTGTGGATCTCAGCCTTGAAGATATTTAGTGATCATTTCTTAACAGCCTTCACAATTTTCTGCAATTGTTTCCCTCCCACTGATGTGAGACTTCGTGGTCTTTCATCCCATGGTTTTTTTTTCTAGCACTCTGTGTAGAAGTTGAACCTACATTAGATGTTGTTCTGTTTGATCACACCACCTCGCTGGCCAAAGGCAAAACAAAATAAAGCACAAAATGTAAGAGCCTGTAATCTCCTCCCTCATCTTTCACATCAGTCTAAGAGACAGTTCATCCGGATCTAGAGATTTGCCCACTTTTTATCCTGCATCAACTTCCAATTATTCCTCAGCTTCTATCCAGGAACTGCTTCTCCAAAGTGAAGACCAATATGCAGTACGTGTTTGACATTCACAGGTTCTATGCACAGTTTGCCTCCTCGGTCCCTAATACTCCCTATTCTTTCTCTTGTTACCCTCTTACCCTTAATAAACCGATAAAATGTCTGAATTCTTGATAATATTGCCCATTAATGTTTTTATCACCCCACTTTTTGCTCTTCTACTTACTTTCTTGAATTTAGCCCAACACGTTCTCTACTCTTCTGGGACCTCCATTGACCTGCTCACTTTATGCGTGCTTTAAGCTTCTCTTTCATGTTTAATTCTGTTCTGAATATTTGTAGACATTCCATACTCTCTGGGCTTGTTTTCCTCATTTTTATCTTTATTGTAACATGTTGTGGTGACACCTTCATCAATTCCATTTTGAACATGTGATCCCCACCACGCCCACGCTGTTCTGCTAAAGTTTCACCCAGAAGTAATTATACAGTGGCCAGATCCTGTCTTTCTTTTGATAAGACCTGCCTCTATCATCCAAATTATTTTTATTTTTCAAGCCTTTTTTCTTTTGGTCTTTTCCTTAATAAGCTAAAAATGCTTGAGTCATGGTCACTGATCCTGAAATGCTCAGCCAATCCTGCCTGCAACACCTGACTGGCTTCATTCCACAGTGAGGCTCGGCACAGCCCCACCCATTGTTGTATCTGCTACATGTTTATACGAGGAGCTCTCTGGAATAAATGTCAAGACATTTTTGCCCTCTTAAAAATAATTATCGCTGCCTTAATCAATGTTTGTAATTGAAATGCCTGAATATAATGATCCTATTATTGCATTGACACACCTCAGTGAATTGGTTATGAACCTGCCCCTGTATTTTATTTTATCTGCGGGCCTATAATATGTCCCCAGTAGTGTGTCTGACATTGATTTGAACCTAATTCCAACCCACAAACCGTCATTTGAATGCCCTTCCAAGATATCATCCGTCCTTACTGCAGTCTTTGACTCCATAATTAATAAGGCAACACCACCTTATCTTTTGCCCCTCTCCTACGCTGCCCATAGTTCTTGTACCACAGAATATTGAGTTGTCAGCTCTGACCTCCCTCAAATGCATCTATGTGATGGCAAAAATATCCACTTCCCCATGTCACCTCGTTCCCTTATCAAATCTGAAGATCTGATAATATTCCCAGCATTATGGTAAAGGACATCCAGCCTGGAATATGGCACCTGGAATACTCTGTACCTTGGAGTTCTTCAGCCAATTACTTGTTGTTATCAAGCTGCCTTTCCATGAACTGAAACTGTAACTCTGGGACTGTATGAATAATCGTTGAATTGTAATTTATTTTGAATTAATGTGTTAATAAAATGCAACGTTCCAGAACTGAACAGTCAACTTCAAATAGAATGAATTCCTGCTGATTAATTCCCTGCTCAGTGTGGAGCAGGATCAGCCCTCAGTAATGGAGAAAGTGAGGACTGCAGATGCAGGAGATCAGGGTCGAAAGGTGTGGTGCTGGTAAAGCACAACGAGTCAAGATGCAGCCGAGGAGCAGGAGAGTGAAAGCTTTGGGCATAAGCCCTTCATCAGGATGGCATTGGTATGTTCAATTTTTTTCCATTCTATGATTCATAGAATATTTGGAATTTAACTTGCTCAGGAGGGCAGCACTGTATATAGCCCTGAAATGGAAAGCAGTTCAATCAGTTGGTTGGACAGGGAGCAGATAAAGTGAGGTGAAGTACAGAATGAGTGAAGTCCAAACAGAAGAATAGATAAGTCCCCTGGACCATACAGGAAGCACTAGAGGTTGTCAGTGGAACTGAGGGAAGAGATTGCTGCGCCTTTGGCGATGATCTTTGTGTCCTCACTGTCCAGTGAAATACTGCCTGATGATTGGAGGGTGGCAAAAGTTATTCTCTTATTCAGGAAAGGAAATAGGGATAATCCTGCGAAATACAGGCCAGTCAGTCGTATTTCTGTATTGGGCAAAGTATTGGAAAGGATTCTGAGATACAGAATTTATGATTACTTGGAAAATCATAGTTTGATTAGAGATAGTCAGCATGGCTTTTTGAGGGACAAGTCATGCCTCACACAACTTATTGAATTCTTTCAGGATGGGATCAAGCACATTGAAGGTAGAGCAGTGGATGTGATGTACATGGATTTTAGCCAGGTGGTTGATAAGTTACCATAAGGTCGGCTCATTCAGAAAGTAAGGAGGCATGGGATGCAGGGAAACCGGGAAATCTGTCTGTATGGATACAAATTTGTCTGGCCTGTCGAAGACTGATGGTGGTAGAACATGGAAAGTATTCAGCCTGGTGACCAGTGGCGTTCTTCAGGAATCAGTTCTGGGACTGCTGTTCTTTGTGATTTTTACAAATGACTTGGATGATAAAGTGAATTGTAATTTAGTAAGTTTTATGATGTAACAAAGATGTTGGAGTTATGAATAGTGCGGAGGGCTGTTGTAGGTTGCAATTGGACATTGACAGGATGCAGAACTGGGCTGATAAATGACAGATGGAGTTCACCCCTGATAAGTGTGAAGTGATTCATTTTGGAAGGTTGAATGTGAATGCAGAATACAGGGTTAAAGGAAGGATTATTGGCAGTGTGGAGGACCATAGGGATCGTGTGTTCCATATCATAGGACGCTCAAAGGTGTCACCAAGTTGATAAGATTATTAAGATGTAATATGTTTTCATTAGTCTGGGATTAAGTTTAAGAGCCACAAGGTTATGTTGCAGCGCCAAAAGGCTCTGGTGAGACTACACTTAGAATATTGTGTTCAGTTCTAGTTGCCTCATTACTGGAAAGACATTGAGGCTTCGGAGAGGGTGCTGGGGAGATTTACCGGGATGCTGCCTGGACTGGAGGGAATGTCTTACATAGAAAAGTTGAGGGAGCTAGAGCTTTTCCTTGGAGCAATGAAGGATGGGAAGTGACTTGATAGAGGTGTATAAGATGATTAGAGGCATAGGGAGAATGGGTAGCCAGAGTCGTTCTCGGAGAGAGGAAATGGCTATCGCGAGGGGGCATAATTTTAAGGTGATTACAAGAAGGTTTCAGGAGATGTCAGAGGTAGGTTCTTTACACAGAGAGTGGTGGGTGCTTGGAATGCACTGCCAGCAGCGTTGGTAGAGTCAGCTACATTAGGGATATATAAGTGACTATTGGATAGGCACATGAAGGATATGTCAGTTCGTCTGACCTTCGAGTAGGATAAAGGTTCGGCAAGACGTCAAGGGTCTAAGGATCTATATTGTGGTGTTAAGTTCTGTGTTTTATGTTTCACGCAGCCTGTCGTCTCTTATCAATTGTTGAATGTGTGCGGGAGTGATGTGTGTGAAATTCGGAAGTTGGGGAGGGGCGTTAGCCCAAAACATCCAGTTATGTTGTTCATTGTTACATTCACCTGAATGCCATTAGAGTATGTGTGGTGTTCTACATCACGCACGCTCCGCCAATTTCACTTATTAACGCGATTCTTGACTTGTCATTTGCTGCTGCTTTCTTCAAATACAATCAGTTGGGTGACCCATGTATTAATCAGATGTTTGCTATGTTTCGTGAATTAGGCAGAAATAAGATGCCAACTATGATTATTCGACTGAACTATAATCTCTGAAAAGCATTATGTTGATTCTATATTTATGGAACAAAAATATAAACTCCTGTCAAGATTTTCAAACACAGAAATAAAGAATGTACATTTGATTTTCTATCGAACAAACAACATGGATGTAACTCTTTTGGCGATCAGAATTACACACACAATGTCAGGATTCAAAACAATGCATTATCACTCCAACATTTTGAAAGCGGTTGGCTTCTGAATGATTGCATGTTTAGGGCGAGCGAACGATTGAACAATCAAATAGAATTAGCGTTCTTATATATGTATATATAAACAATCAGTTTAATTTCTCACCGACATGTACAAGCTTCAGTTATTTGCCAGCGAATTAGAAACAGCTATACTTCAACGTGGACTGCGAATATTCAACTAAAAAAATGATTTGTGCTATCAAATTTTAGTGAACTATAATTTGAAAACTTTTAATTTTTAGAAAGGATCTTGTTTAATATGAAATGTGGGCAGTGAACAAAAACGATGCACATATTATGAACATATAATCGTGTGAGTGAAAAGTCAGACCTTTTCAAAGAGATTTGAACCAAAGCAATGACAGATTTGTTTGAGTAATTGGAATACAACATTTAAAATATTCATATTCTGAGCAATAATTAGACTATATAATGAAGCTGGCCTTGCAATAGTTGCATTTTAAATGCTTATGCTGCACTAAATAATCAGATATTCGTGAGCATTTAGAATGGGAAATAATCGGATCCTGAATTTTATTCACATCAGACACATGATAGAGTACAAAACCTTAAAGAACAGGAGGAGGCCATGGGCCACTGTGTGTACATCAGCTCCAGGAATATCTCCCAAGTCCCTCCCATTTGCCAGCCCTATCTCTGCAGCCTGTTAAATTCATATTTGCAAATACATATCCCGTTCTATTTTTTAATGTTCATCCACAACTCTCCCAGGCAGTTCCATTCCAAATCCTAACAACTCACTCAATAAAGAAGTTTTTCCTTATCTCATTCCTGGCTCTTTTGCTGACCAGCTTGAAATTAGAACTCCTTGATGCTGCAATTCCAACTAACGGAAACAGATTATTCCTGTTTTGCTCTCCAACTTTTTTTCATAGGTTTGAGCACTGCAATTAGTTCACATATTTGTTTGTTATGCTCAAGTAAGAATAAGCCTTGCAAGAACTGTTACAAGCACTACATCGGAAAAACAGTCAGAAAACTAGCCACCTGGATACATGAACAACAACTGGCCAGAAAAAAAGACATGACCCACTATCACTAGTATCCTTACATACAGATGAGGAAGTACACGATTTAGACTGTGTCTGAATATCCATCTAGGACAAGCCAAACAGAGACACTCACGATAATTAATAGAAAAATAGCATTCCAACCTGAACTCTATCAACAAACACATCGATTTTGATCCCATCGAACACTCTCTGACAAAAAGAACTGGACATAAAATCACCAATACTGGAAATTACATCACTGACTCAAGGAAACCTAAACACATAAATAGCAAGTGGGACATAACACCAGCACTTCACCAGAGGCTCACTGATAATGTTCCCTAGTACAGTGATGAACCATCTGAAAATGAACTCTCCAGCTCAGCGAGAAAACTGACATCCAGAAGAAGCACAATTTCTCTCATCCTCCCTTTAACTAAATACTTCATTCCACTTATCATTCCGGTTATTTTAAGGTTATTTGTATTCTTCTGAAAAGTAATATAGTTTCTTTCTGCGTGTGTTTGAATGCGTGTGTGTGTGAGAGAGAGAGTGAGAGAGAATAATCCTCTGTAATCTCTGGATTACTCCCCGTGCCATGTGGAAAAGAGGGAAGGATGAGGAAGACAGTAGAGCTTAACATGTTGTTAAAAATCTAGTTCAGGAATGAGAGTTCCAGATTGTTGTATCATTGGGATCTCTTCCAGGACAGGTTGGGACCTGTACAAAAAAGACAGATTGTATCTTAACTGGACGAGCACCAACATGCTCCTGGGAGGTTTGCTAGTGCAAGTCAGATGGATTTGAATAAACCAGTATTGCAGTATTGAATAAACTGAATTGCAGACCACTCCCTTACAAACATCTAAGAACAAGACTGTGCACAACGTTGATACCGCTTTTTGCCCTGAACTGATTTATATCTCTTGTTCTCTATGTCACCAACCCTGTCCACTACCAGCTCACAATATCCCCAGTCTCCATCTCTGCGTCAGTGCTGTGGCTGAACAACCCATTTTCTGCACGTTGGTAAAATTCAGACCTTATATTTCAAACTCTCTTCTGACCACTTTTCCAGTTACATGTATTTCAATCACAAAATTGTTCTTGTCTCGGACATTACTTCATGATTAGGACAATGTATCAGAGTAGGAATGTCGCTGGATGTAATTCAGGAGCAAAGCTTATTAAACGAAACACATGGTTTCAAGCGATTTGTTTCAAGTCCTACTACAGCTGATGGTAGAACTTAAATAAAAATGATAAGAATTGGAATAAAAGTGAATTTCACGAAAAACAACCATAAAACCCACATTTTGTCTGAAAACCTTCCTGTTTCACTGATGATCTTCGGTAAAGAAGTCCAATACTACTACCCAGTCTGGGTTAAGTGTGACTTCAGACCCATATCATTGAGCTTCACTTTATATTGGTTTGTGGAATGGCCTCACAGTCAGGACAATTAGTGATGATTAACAAATGCTGCCCTGGGCAGAGATGCGGACTTCCCATGGAATAACACATTTGAAAGTTAAACCAAATAAAGATAGATGCTGGAGATCTGAAATTGCATAAAAAATGCAAAGAAAAGATCAGAAAGTGCTGGGGAGTTTTTCTGAACTGAAAGCAGCTGGAAAATAGTGGGAATAATGCTGGTAACAGGGAAGTCTGCTTTGAAGGGCAGGAGGAGTGAGTTGAATCGATAGAGAAAGAGAGAGACAGAAGACAAAGAGCAAACAAAGGGAATGATGATCAGCTGGGGTGGAAATAAAATGTGAGAATCACCTCATTTATTTTAACTTTTCCCATCTTCCTGAATATCATGCCCATGTCGGTACATGGATACCCCGCTTTTCAAAAATTCGCTTTTTGCCACTTCCCTTTCCGAAAATCCTCCATTAGATCCTGTTTTCACTAACCATAACAAATCCGAAGAGGATTTTCACTTTTAACAAGGAAGGTAAATTTTTCACGCATAAATTAATGCTTCTTCGCTTTATGCTGTATCAGTTTATGAAAGGCTTTGTAGGAACACTCTACTTTCAGATACTGAGGGCAATCTCTATCTATCTAAGATCATGTTTAAAGTGATTTGATCCCACCTGTCTGTGTTCCCTGAGTGTCGTCATGTTCTTATATTTATTAATGGGATATAGGTATCACTGGCTGGGCCAGCATTAGTTCATTTATTTGATTGCCCTTGAGAAGACCTTGAGCCTCACAGGGCACTGAGACAGGGGGAGTGAGGCACACAAGGTGACAGCTGCACAGGTGGTGTGCAAAGCAAGATCGTCTTTCACAAGATTAATATTATTTGAAAAGTTAGAGACTTCAATTCGTCAGTCTAATTACAGTAGGGAAGAAGGTGTTCCTGAGAATGTAGGCCTATGTTTTCATGCCTCTGTATCTCCTCCCTTTTGGAAGAGGTTGTAGGAGATAATTACAGGTTTTGGAGAGATATTTGATGTTGCCAGCCTTTCGCTGACAACGAGAAGTATAAATGGATGGAAGGTTGTCTTCCATGATAGTCTGGGCTGTGCACACAACCGTCTGTAATTTCTTTTGGTCCTGGGAAGAGCAGTTACCGTCAAACTATTATGCACATGAACAGAATGCTTTCAGTTGTCAGAATGCAGAGCACTGGGAGAAGACAGTTCCAAAATATTTAGATGCAACCATTGGTTGTTAAATGGATATCCATGTTCTGCTTGCTGTTTTGACAACAATTGAAATTTAACCAATAAATTTAAATTATGTCCAAGATACCAACACACAATTGAGTTTATTTTATTGCCAACATCTAACCAAAGAGCCATCACATGCTTCAAAAGAATAGAGAAGCCATCACCATCACAACGAGGGAAAAAGAGACAGACATGTATAAGGAGAGAGAGAACACAGCGAGGGAAACAGAAGGACAGAGAGTTAAACTGAGAAAGGAAACAAACCAAGAATCAAACAGTCATATGGACAGGGAGAAGGGGAGATAGTAAGTTCAGGGAAAGAAACAGAAGACAGAGAAAAAGAAAACACAGGGAAACAGACAGTGTGAGAGAAACAGTGAGAGACAAAGCACACAGAGAGCTGGGGATGGGCTCACAATGAGCAAGGGATGGGGAATGGGAGAAGCTGGGGGTGAGGACCGGACAGACCTTGGAGCGAGCACTGGAGGGAGCTGGGGGAAGGGAGGTGAGAATTTACATTGGCATGTACCAACTTGTACAGGCAAATCATATTAAGCAAGGATGTACAGAACAATGGTTGTAAAACATGTCTGAGAGGCATGCAGGTTACGCTGCACAGGGCGTGCGCGAGGCGAGATTAACACGAACAAGATCAGCGTTATCTGAGATTAGAGAGTACATTCATCAGTCTCATAACAGCCGGGAATAAGCTGTTGCTGAACCAGCTGCTCTGTGTTTTCAAGCTTCTGTATCTGTTAGCCTGATCGAAGAGGTCAGGCTAACAGATACAGGTATCTGTTAGGAATAACATATCTATAGGTATGTTAGGAATAAAAGAATGACTAGGGTAGGAATAGGTCCAATCAAGGATAGTAATGGGAAGTTGCGTGTGGAGGCTGAAGAGATTGGGGAGGCACTGAATGAATACTTTTCGTCAGTATTCACTCAGGAACAGGACATTGTTGTCGATATGAATACTGAGGCACGAATAAGTAGAATGGATGGCTTTGAGATATGTAGAGAAGAGGTGTTGGAAATTCTGGCAAGGGTGAAAATAGATAAGTCCCCTGGGCCTGATGGCATTTATCCTAGGATTCTCTGGGAAGCAAGGGAGGAGATTACAGAGCCATTGGCCTTGATTTTTGTGTCCTCTTTGTCGACAGGAGGAGTGCCAGAGGACTGGAGGCTAGCAAACGTGGTTCCCTTGTTCAAGAAGGGGAGTAGGGATAATCCTAGTAACTATAGGCCAGTGAGTCTCACTTCTGTTGTGGGCAAAGTCTTAGAGAGAATTGTAAGGGATAGGATTTATGCACATCTGGATAAGAATGATGTGATCAAGGATAGTCAGCATGGTTTTGTGAATGGCAGGTCGTGCCTCACAAACCTTATTGAATTCTTTGAGAAGGTGACTAAGGAGGTAGATGAGGGGAAAGTGGTAGATGTGGTATATATGGATTTTAGTAAGGCGTTTGATAAGGTCCCCTATGGTAGGCTACTGCAGAAAATACAGAGATATGGCATTGAGGGTGAGTTGGAGGTTTGGATTAGGAATTGGCTGGCTGGAAGAAGACAGAGGGTAGTAGTTGATGGCAAAGGTTCATCTTGGAGTGTCGTCACTAGCGGTGTTCTGCAAGGATCTGTTTTGGGACCATTGCTGTTTGTCATTTTTATAAATGATCTGGAGGAAGGGTTAGAAGGTTGGGTGAGCAAGTTTGCGGATGATACGAAAGTCGGAGGAGTTGTAGACAGTGAGGAAGGATGTGGCAGGTTACAGCGGGATATAGAGAAGCTGCAGAGCTGGGCAGAAAGGTGGCAAATGGAGTTCAATGTAGCTAAGTGTGAGGTGATTCACTTTGGTAAGGGTAACAAAAAGATGGGGTACTGGGCTAATGGTCGGATACTTGGTAGTGTGGAAGAGCAGAGGGATCTTGGTGTCCATGTACACAGATCTCTGAAAGTTGCCACCCAGGTAAATAGTGCAGTGAAGAAGGCATATGGCGTACTGGCTTTTATTGGTAGAGGAATTGAGTTCCGGAGTCCTGAGGTCATGCTGCAGTTGTATAAGACTCTGGTGCGGCCGCATCTGGAATATTGTGCGCAGTTTTGGTCGCCATACTATAGGAAGGATGTGGAGGCACTGGAACGGGTGCAGAGGAAGTTTACCAGGATGTTGCCTGGTATGGTAGAAAGATCCTATGAGGAAAGGCTAAGGCACTTGGGGTTGTTTTCATTGGAGAAAAGAAGGTTTAGGGGTGACTTGATAGAGGTGTACAAGATGATTAGGGGGTTAGATAGGGTTGACAGTGAGAACCTTTTTCCACGTATGGAGTCAGCTCTTACAAGGGGGCATAGCTTTAAATTAAGGGGGGGGTAGATATAGGACTGATGTTAGGGGTAGGTTCTTCACTCAGCGAGTCGTAAGTTCATGGAATGCCCTGCCAGTAGCAGTGGTGGACTCTCCCTCTTTATGGGTATTTAAGCGGGCATTGGATAGGTATATGGAGGATAGTGGGTTAGTGTAGGTTAGGTGGGCTTTGATCGGCGCAACATCGAGGGCCGAAGGGCCTGTACTGCGCTGTATTCTTCTATGTTCTATGTTCTATGTTCTAAGAGGTGTGGGAGACCATTACTGGGGTGTGATGGTTCTTTGATAATGTTAGAACAAAACATTCCAGCACAGAAACAGGCCATTCTGTGGTCCAAGCCTGTGCCGATCTCCAGCCCTCCGGGACCTCAGCCGTGTTCAAGGATGCTACAAAGATATCTATTAATGCCCCAGCTCTTTCCTCTCTCCCTTCCCTCAGTAATCTGGTGTAGATGTTGGCTGCCTTTCTGCGGCAACGAGCCATGTAAATGGAATCAATGGTTGGGATGTTAGAGTCCGTGTTGGTCAGAGCTGTGCACCCAACCTTCTGTAGTGTCTCACGGTCCTGAGTCGAGCAGTTGCCGTACCTGGCTGTTATGCACCTGGACAGTACGCCCTCACTGGTGCATCTGTAGAAGTAGCGCATGCTGAATTTCCTGAACCAACTGAGGAAGGAGAGGCATTGTTGAACCTTCCCGACTGTCGGACCTATGTGAGAAGTTCAGGATAGGTTGTCAGTTATCATCAGTCCGAGGGACTTGATGCTCTGCACTCCCTCAAACGGTTGATGTAGATGGAGTGTGTTCCCTTTCTTTCTTCCTAGAGTCAATGATCACTCCTTTACGTTTACAGGATTAGAGAGAGGTCATTATCAATATACCATGCTACCAAGCCCTATATCTCCTTTCTACATTCTGACGCGTTGTTGTTTGATATCCGTACTGCTATAGTGATGTCATCAGCGAACTTGTAGCTGGCGTTGTTTGGAATTTGGAAATTCATCCGTGGGTGTACAGGGAGGACATTAGTGGGCTGAGGACACAACCTTGGGAGTACAGGGAAAACTGTAGGGGGCTGCAGAAACAACCGTGTGTGTGCATGGAGGACAGTGGGGGCTGAGGACACAACTGTGGGTGTTCAGGGAGTTCAGTAGTTGGCCTGGGCACAGCCTTGAGTGTATAGGGAGTACACTAAGGGGCTGAGGGCACAGCCGTGGGTGTACAGGGAGGACATTAGGGGGCTGAGGAAACAACCGTGGGTGTACAGGGAATACAGTAGGGGGCTGAGGACACAGCTGTGGGTGTACAGGGAGGGAGTACGTTAAGTGGCTGAGGGCACTGCCATGGGTGTATAGGTAGTACAGTCGGGAGCTGAGGGTACTGCCGTGGGTTTACTGGGAGTATTGTCGAGTGTTGCGAACATATCCTTCAGCAGCTTTAGTGTTGAATGTTATTGTGGAGGAAGTGATTTTACCGATCTTCATGATTGTGGTCTGTGGGTCAGAAACCTGAGGATCCAGTTGCAGAGAGTCGAACCAAGACCAAAGTCGCGGAGTTTTGTGATTAGTCTGTCAGGGAAAATGATTTTGAAGGTGGAGCTTTTGTCAATGAGCAGGAGTCTGGTGTAGGTGTCCTTGATGTCCAAATATTCCAGGGATGCGTGCAGGGCTCGGGTATAGTATCCGTTGAGAACCCGTTATATCAGTCGGGCAGCAGGTCAGGCTGGGAGACTGGAGTGGGTGTAGGCAAGGACCAGCCTCTCAAAGCACTTTATGATTATTGAGGTGGGAGCCACAGGGTGGCAGTCTATAAGGGCACGGTCCATGTGTTTTCTCACTTACCAGGATAATGTTGACCTTCTTGAATCAGGTTGGGACTTCGGCTTCAGAAGGAAGAGTTTTACTAGGTTTGCAGATGATACAATGATGATTGGATGGGCAGGTGATATTGTGGAAGTGGGGAGGCTGCAGAAAGGCTTGGACAGGTTAGGACACTGGGAAAACACATGGCTGATGGAACACAACATGGGAACGTATGAGATTATGCACTTCAGTAGGCGGAATACAGGCAGACACTATGTTCTAAAAGGCTTCATGAAATCTGAAGCACAAACAAAGTTTGGAGTCCTCGTCCTCTCTTACGGTTAATGTGCAGGTTCAGTTGGCAGATCAGAAAACAAATATAATGTTAACATTCATTTCAAGAGAGTGAGAATACCAGAGCGGAGACATTCTGCTGAGAATGCAATGGGCTATGATCAGACGGCTTTTGGATTATTATGAGCTGTTCTGGGGAAGGATCTACGGGTGTTGGACATGATCTATCCTGGGAATGATGCCTTGTTATATGAGCGGCAGTTGAGGGCTCTGTGTCTGTACTCAATGGAAATTAGAAGAATGGGGGGGGGGGGGGCGCATCTGATTGAAATTGATCAATTACCGCAAAAATTGATACAGTTAGAGTACAGAAGATTTTTCCACTAATCTTAGAGACTATGACAAAATGGCACAGTTTCAGAGTGAAGAGATAGGCATAATGGCCCAACAAATTGATATATCTCATGCCCTTATGGTCATACAGTATATTATTCAATGCAGAATTGTAAGTCTCTGACGTGCTCTTGTAACCCTTGTATCTGTACGTTGATTTGACTTCTGGTCAGTGGTAACCCCTGTAAAATGGACGGTGGTAGGATACAGTGTTAACCAGTAGCGCAGTAATATGTTGAATAAACGGCTATCTGTGAGTCTCATCTACCGGGAGTACATTGTCTCTACGATTATTGTTATTTTCAGTCTGGCACTTTTGAAGGATCGATCCTGTTACGCTAATATTGTTGCATTTAACAGAACAGGTGCAATTTATCACAGCACTCAGCAACAATATGTCATTGAAGACTGAACACCTATCTAATAACAGAAAGGTCTAAAATGTTAGTATCAGAAACACTGCTTTCCTGTTCGTGTTCAAATCAGACAACCTGTCCCATCGAGGTGCCCCACTTGGAACTTTTTAAACTTATTTTTTGGTTATGAGAATCACTGGATGGGCCCATAATTTCTTGTCCGTCCCTAGTTGCCCCCTTGAGAAGGTGGTGCTAAGTTGCCTTCTTGTACCGCTGCAGTCCATCTGCTGTGCGTTGAACCACAATGCTATGAGGTATGGAATTCCAGCGTTTTGACCCAGCAACAGTGAAAAAAATGGTGATATATTTTCAACTCAGGATGTTGACTGGTTTGGAGCGGAGCTTGAAGGTGGTGGCGTTCACAAAAGCCTGCTGCATTATCATTCTACATGGAAGTGCTCAAAGGAGTGGAAGGTGCTTTCTGAGGATCTTTGGAGAATTTGTGCAGCGCATCTTGTCGATAGTATACACTGCTCCGACTGACCGTTGCTGGTGAGTGGAGTGAAAGCTTGTGGAAGTGGTGCCAAGCAATTGGACTGATTTGTCCTTGATGGTGTCAAGCTTCTTCAGTGTCGTTGTGGCTTCACTCATTCAGGCAATTGGGGAGTATTCCATCTCACTCCTGACTTGTGCCTTGCAAATGGTGAACATGCTTTGGGAAGACAGGAGGTGAGTTCCTTGCGCAGTATTCCTAGCCTCTGATATGCTCTTATGTTTACGTGGCGATTCCAGCTAAGTTTCTGGTCAATGGTAACCCCAAGTGTATTGATGGGGGGGGCGGGAGTTTAATGACAAATATGCTGCTGAATACCAAGTGGTTATATTGCTTCTTACCGGTGATGGTAATTGTCAGGCATCTGTGTGGTGCGAGTGTTGCTTGTCACTTGTCAGCCCAAGCCTGGATATTGTCCAAATCTTGTTGCATTTTGGCAAGGACTGCTTCCATACCTGAGCATTTGCGAATGGTGATGAACATTGTGCAGTCATTGTCGGATATTCCCACTTCTGAACTTATGATGGAGAGATGGCGATTCATGAAGAAGCAGAATATGTTTGGACCATCCGGAGGGCCACTGAAGATTTTAAATAATATGGTGAGGAAACGTCTGAAAATGAACATTCCAGTTCATGGAGCAAACCTACATTCGCATTATCCTGAGGGACTACTGCAGAGATATTCTGAAACTGAGATGACTGACCTCCAACAACAATGACCTTTTTCCGATGTGTCAGGTATGACTCCAATAATGAAGTACTTGCTCGCAATATCCTTTTTGCTTGGGTTCCTTGATGCGAAATTTAAAAGTATGCAGCCTTGATTTCAAGTGCTGGAATTCAGTTCATTTTTCTATGTTTGAACAAAAGCTGTGCTGAGGTCAGGAGCTGAGTGGCCCCGGTGGAACCCAAAATGGGCGTCACTGAGCAGGTTATTGCTGAGCAGGTGCTGCTAGATAGCACTGTTGATGAGTCCTTCCATCACTTTATTGATGATGGAGATTAGAATGATGAGGCGGTATTTCTGGGTTGAATTTGCCCTGTGTTTTATGTACAGAACATATTTGAGCAGTTTTTTTTCCCATTGTTGCACTCTCTTTTGCACTAGGGTTAATCCTCTGGCTTGATGGGATTTTTGAGTGGTTTATATGCTGGGCCATGACATTACAGATTTTGCTGGAGTATAGTTCTTCTGCTATTAATGATCACAGCATCTTATGGATGCTCAGTCTTGAGTTGCTAGATCTGTTGGAAGTCTGTGCCATTTAGCATGGGAATAGTGCCACACAACACAATAGAGTTTATTCTCAATGTGACCGTGAGACTTTGCCTGCTCAACAACAGTGCGGTGGTCAGTTTTACCGATGCTGTCATGGACAGATGCACCTGCAGTTGGTAGGTCAGGTATGTTTTTTCCCTCTCGTTCATTCCCTCACGAACTTCTGCAGGCCCAATCTAGTAGCTATGTCCTTTAGGACCCGACCAGCTTGATCAGTAGTACTCCTGCCAAACCATTCTTGGTGGTTGACTTTGAAATTCCTCAGCCAGAATACACTTTGTGCCCCTTTTCACAGTGAGTGCTTTCTCCAAGTTCTGTTCAACGTGGAAGAGTACTGATTCAACTGAGGAATGACGTTACATGATAATCAGTAAGGCTGCTTTGCCCACGTTTAATTTAAAGTCATGGGGCTTCTTTGGGTCCGGAGTTAATTTTGGGGACTCGCAGAGCAACTACCTCCAGAATGTATCGCACTGAGCTGCTCTTTCTGATGGATCGGTCTTCACCTTGGGCCAGAACATATCCAGTGATGGTGATGGTGGTGTCTGGGGTATTTCTGAAAGGTATAATTTCGTGAGCATGACTATGTCAGGCTGTTGCTTGACTAATCTGTAAGCCGGTTATCGCAATATTGGCACTAAGCCCTCAGATGTAAGAACATAGAACATAGAACTGTACAACACAGAACTGGCCCTTCAGCCCACGATGTTGTGCCGACCATTGATCCTCATGTGAGGTAAACCTAATGTACGAACCCTCAAATGTCTGTGACCACATGCATGTCCAGCAGTCTCTTAAATGTCCCCAATGACCCTGCTTCCACAACTGCTGCTGGCAATGCATTCCATGCTCTCTCAACTCTCCGTGTAAAGAACCCGCCTCTGACATCCACTCTATAATTTCCGCCAAGCGGCTTTAAACTGTGACCCCTTGTCTTAGCCATTTCTGCCCTGGGAAAAAGTCTCTGGCTATTGACTCTATCTATGCCTCTCATTATCTTGTTCACATCAATTAGGCCCCCTCTCTTCCTTCTTTTTTTCGAAAGAAAAGTGTCCAAGCTCAGTCAACATCTCTTCATTAGATAAGCGCTCCATTCCAGGCAGCATCCTAGTAAACCTCCACTGAACCCTCTCCAAAGCATCCACATTTTTCCTATAATAGGGCGACCAGAACTGGATACAGTATTCCAAGTGCGGTCTAACCAAAGTTTTATAGAGCTGCAACAAGCTCTCACGGCTTTTAAACTCAACCCCCCTGTTAATGAAAGCCAAAACACCATATGCTTTCTTAACAACTCTGTCCACTTGGGCGGCAATTTTAAGGTATCTATGTACCTGCACACCAAGATCTCGCTGTTCATCCACACTACCAAGAATCCTGTCTTTAATCCTGTACTGAACTTTCATGTTCGACCTTCCAAAATGCATCACTTCGCATTTATCCAGGTTGAACTCCATCTGCCACCTCTCAGCCCATCTCTGCATCCTGTCAATATCATGCTGCAGCCTACAACAGCCCTCTATACTGTCAACGACACCTCCAACCTTTGTGTCGTCTGCAAACTTGCTAAGCCATCCTTCAATCTCCTCATACAAGTTATTATTAAAAATTACAAATGGTAGAGTCCCAAGAACAGAGCCCTGTGGAACACCACTCAACACTGACTTCCAGGAAGAATACTTTATTTCCGCTACCACTCGCTGTCTTCTGTCGACCAGCTAATTCTGTATCCAGACAGCTAAATTCCCCTTTATCGCATTCCTCCTGACTTTCTGAACGAGCCTACCATGTGGAATCTTATCAAATGCCTTGCTGAAGTCCACATACAACAAATCCACCGCTCGAACCTCATCAACTTGTCTAGTAACATCCTCAAAGAACTCAATAAGAATTGTGAGGCATGACCTGCCCCTCACAAAGCTGTGTTGACTGCATTTAATCAAGCCATGCTCTTCCAGATGGTCATAAATCCTATCCCTCAGAATCCTTTCTAACACCTTGCAGACGACAGATGTGAGACTTACTGGTCTGTAATTGCCGGGGACTTCCCTATTTCCTTTCTTGAAGAGAGGAATTACATTTGCCTCCCTCCAGTCCTCAGGTACGGATCCAGTGGAGAGCGAGGATGGAAAGATCTTTGCAAGCGGCGAAGCAATCACATTTCTCGCTTCCCAAAGCAGCCGGGGCCAAATCTTGTCTGGCCCTGGCGACTTGTCAATCTTAATGGTTGTCAAACTTTTCAGCACATCAGCTTCCTCAACCTCTATCCGTTCCAGCATGTTTACCTGCTCCTCAATGGTTTCATTCACTACAAGGTCCTTTTCTTTAGTTAAACAGAAGCAAACAACTCATTTATGGCTTCCCCTACCTCCTCAGACTCTTTACACAAGTTCCCTATGATATCCCTGATCGGCCCTACTGTTTGTTTGATTATTCTCTAATTCCTCACATACGTGTAAAACGCTTTTAGATTCTCCCTAATCCTTCCTGCCAAGCCTTTTTCCTTCCCCCTCCTGGCTCTCCTCAGGCCATTTTTGATCTCCTTCCTCGCCTGCCTGTAATCCTCTCGAGCTGAGCAAGACCCTTGCTTCCTCCACTTTACGTAAGCTGCCTTCTTTCTTTTGACGAGAAGCTCCTCCGCTCTCATCATTCAAGGTTCCTTTATCTTACCCTTTCTTGCCTGTCTCAGAGGAACACATTTATGCATCACTCGCAACAACTGTTCCTTAAACAGTCTCCACATGTCTATAGTGCCCTTTCCATGGAACAATTGCTCCCAGTCCAAGCTTCCCAACTCACGTCTGAAAGCATCATGTTAGTAAGGAGGACTTTGCAATTTCGACAGTGATGTTTCCAAATGACTTTTTCGGTGGTCAGATCGATACCTGTTGGTCCACCCGGTTTTATTTCTTTCAGATTTTGAATAGATTGATATAACTGAATGATACGCTGGACCATTTCAGAGGGCGAGTGAGAGTCATCACATTACTTTGTGTCTGGAGTGAGGATAAACGATTACTTTATTGGAGGATATTAGTGAACCAAATGGATTTTTTTCTGACAATCGGCAATGATTTCATTCTCATCAGTGTATTCTTAATTCCAGCGTTTTAAAAATTATTGAACTGAAGTTCCACCATCTGCAGTGGCGGGATTCGAACCTGGGTCCAGAGAATAAGAGCTGAATTTCTGGATTGATAATCTAGCGATTATACCATGAGGCCTATTTGGAACCAAATGTAGTACTCAGCTGCTATTTCTTGTGTTGCCCTGTTTTTCTTTCATTGCTTGTGTTTATCTGGATCCTCAATCTTCATTAAATCCTGATTGAAATCCACCGTCATGAATGTCTTCTGGACTGCTCGAATTTCATTCAGTCTATTTTGTTTGCAAGACATTTCAAGGCAGCTGCACATCAGAGAAGAAAAGGAAGAGATAATGGGTGATTGTGCACTGTACCTGTCACCGCACCAGCTTATCTGACCAGGCACCTAAAGTATTTATTGTGGATCAGAGAACTGCCGAATTATTATAACACCGATGGAGGTCTGTCAACCCATTGTGGGGTCACAAGCACTTCAACTGCACAATTGGAGATACAATATATGGAGATAGCTGGTGTGAGAGAGAAATCAACAGATGTGGTGATTCTGTTCGCCGAGCTGGGAATTTATGTTGCAGACGTTGCGTCCCCTGTCTAGGTGACATCCTCAGTGCGTGGGAGCGTCCTGTGAAGCGCTTCTGTGATGTTTCCTCAGGCATTTATAGTGATTTGTCTCTGCCGCTTCCGGTTGTCAGTTCCAGCTGTCCGCTGCAGTGGCTGGTATATTGGATCAATGTGTGCTTATTGATTGAATCTGTGGATGAGTGACAAGCATCTAAGAATTCCCTGGCTGTTCTCACAAATCTTCTCATAAACTTTGAAGAAATAAACAGAGAAAAAGAAAGTGAAGTGAGATAAACTGAGAGAGGATAGAAAGGGGAGCGATTGACTGAGTGGGAGAGGAAGAGGTGTTAGATGAGGGTGAAGTCAGATAAATCAGAAGACAGCATGAGTGTAGATAAATACGGACAGAAAGAAGTTGGAAGTTTTACTTAGAGATTCCTCTGAACTGCAAGCCCTTTGTCTGGGTGCCATACTCTGTGACCGCTGGCTGTCATCCCAGATCATTTCTTTCCAATAATATCACAGAGCTGGGTTACTGACATCTAAGCAGAACCCAATAGATCAGTAGATTAGTTCCATGGCGAAGGTGGATTTTTTAAATAAACCATGCCATGAGCAGCAGGAAATGATAACCGCACCCAAAACTCCCACCCCATCTCCAGATACTGTGTGAGAGGCTGGGCCAGAGAATCTAGTGAGGGGTATCACTGACAGAGGGGAAATCAGCAGCTCCGCTGTGGATCAAATAATGATTGATAAAGTTTACACACCAGTATCCTAGTTTTCTAATCCACGTTTCAGTTTATATATCTCAATATCAGGAGTGCATTTTAACAATCTTATCTCTTTGTACTTTGCATATTTTGGTCTGTATAGAAAATCATTTTGTCCCTGTATTTTGTATTGCATAAATACATTTCATTAATATTGTCTCTGCTAATTTCTCATTGTAGACGTATCCTTGACTCTGTTTTCATATGAGTTATAAAGAGTAACGTTCCAATAGTGAAAACTGGGGAACATCAATGTACCTCTTCCCATTTTGAACAGCCATGTCCCCCAGTCCACTCCATCTTCTGTCTTTTCCCCAATGTCAAAATTACAATGTAATTGAAGTCAGTAGATGATACTTCATCACAGTTCCTTAACATTGATAACGTCAACATCCACGCTTGCCCTCTCTGATACTTGAATAACAATCTGAATTTTATTTGTCACGTACAATTCTCTGTTAACATATGCATGCCGTTTGATTGTTATAAACATATTGCCATCAGATCATGGACAGATGTTCTCTCAATGTTTTAGTGATTTTGCGATGACTGATCAGTAATTATAGGATTTATTTCCCCATTTATGAGCAGTGAAACATGTTTATGTTCAGTTAAACCTCTGGAATTGCCTCTATATCCAAGGCAGACTGAATGATTACACACAATCAATCTGCCACCTCCGACATTCCTTCCTTCAGTCACACTCACATATCACATCCTGAATGTATCAATGTTCAAAGTTATTTTGAATTTTAGTAAAACATTATCAAATTGAAAAGGGTTAGCTGGAGCTATTTGTTCAGCGATTGTGATTATATGAGTCTCCATGGATCCTATGGGTCCGCAGAGAGTTTCCCTCTTCTATCAATAAGGGAACGCGTTCCATGTGTTATCCCATATTCTGAGCGGGAGCATCACCCACACCAGTAACAGGGATCAGCAGCTTCAGAGAGAGAAGGAGGAGAGATCAAAATCTGGAAACATTAGACTGGATGTTTCAACAATGGATCAGGATCTGAGAACATTCGAATGGAAATTTCCAGCAATGGACAGGAGTTTATCCTGGGGTCTTTTCTGGCTTTTCCAGCCTTGGATATCATTAACATCGCGTGTTGAAGATGCACTGATGGTTATTCAAGCTGGTTACTATCCTATCCTTGCTATAGTTGGTGTTCCTGGTATGTCACTCAATCTGTCTAGTGAAACGGTCTGAACTGAATTGATGGTTATGATATGGAAATTTTGGAAAGGTGCAAGTCAATGTTTTCAGTTCCAATCAAAGAGTCCATTCTTTACAAATTATAACTAGCAAATGGTTATTTAAATATTATGCACCAATATGCGGGGATGAAACAGACTGTTCTCCATGATTCATTTTCTCCTGCACAAGTTTACATTTCCATATCCACCCACTCACCAATCCAGTTCAGTACCGCCACCATGACATCCCAGTCTCCTCCTCAGCCGGAGTACAACTCCTGAATAAACCATTGTTTGTGCCTTTGTTAATCTCCGTAAATAGCTGTTTCAAGTCCCTTCTTACCACGTGTCCATTGCAAAATAATTGCACTTGAGATGTTTACGTTGTTCCCTGCACAGAATTAGAAAGATGGAAAGACAGTGTATGGTGGTTACTTCACTGGCTCATAATCTAGAGCCACAAAATTATAATCTGTTGATATCGGCTTGCCTCATGCCCATTAGAGAAGGCAATGGGTCATTCTTCTCTGGTCAGGTCTCTGTGTGACTGCAAACCCACAGCACTGTGTTTTACTCTTTACTGTCCTGTGGAACAGCTGAACCAGCCACTGAGTTCAAGGCTGGCATAACATGCTGGCCTGACCAGGGCTGCACACATCCCGTGAGGGAAGACCAAAATGAAAGATAACTCCCTTCCTCTGCCTGTATCCCACATTCCTGCAGGTGAATTCCATTCAGGTAGGTGGCCATTCACTATTTTATATGTATTCTTTGTGATTGGGTCTCTCCCCAAGAGTGATGTCCATCTCTATAGGCATCTCTGGTGCTGGCTTTATTGATGTTGACCTACAGATGTAAGGATGTTTTAAATTCCAACTCAGTGACAGTGCATCGTAAATGAATGGCTTCCTGTGTCACATGAAGGAAATGGAGCCAGCTAAGTGAGGGACAGGAATTATTGTGTTCAACTCTGAGAGTGTTGTTGAGGCAGTGTTTGGGGTATTGTGGACAGATTTTATCTCCTTTATAAGGAGTGATCTCCTTATCACAGAAAGAATAAACAGGAGTTCCACCGGATTAATCCCTGGGATGATGGCACCATGAGGAGTGAGTGAAGGTTGATCTGTCACGCTGTGAGATAATAAGAGGTGATTGCAGTGAACCTTGAGAGGAATGGACAATCACTCCTTCTATTCTAAACAGACAATGGGAAGGTGATAAATTCCATCACTTTTGTTTCACTCAGGATGCATGAATCTGGATAGTTTAAGTGCCTCTGAGGACGTTACGCCTACCCACCACAACCCCCAATCCCCACAGTGATTGAGAGAGACAGAGAGGTTCATGTTTTGAATAAACTCTCCCCACATTTATACAGTACAGTTGGTGTGTGATCCTGCACTGAATGTCATATTATCCACCACCCCGACAGCAGCCACAATACTGTCATTCTAAAACAGTTCACTATTCCCACCAGCTACTGACATTCATGACGGACATTAATCCATATTCTCAGAGATGCAAGGTGCCTCCTTAAGGTTTAGACCATAAGACTATAAGATATAGGAGCAGAAATTAGGCCAGTTTGCTGATCAAGTCTACGCCACCATTCAATCATCACTGCTAAGTTTCTCAAGCCCATTCTCCGACGTTCTCCCCATAACTCTTGATGCCCTGGATAATGAAAAAACTATCACCACCTCAAATATACTCAATGACATGGCCCCACAGCCTTCTCTGGCAATAAATTGCAAAGAATCACCATTCCCTGGTTAAAGAAGTCTCCTTATCAACGTTCTAGAAGGTATTCATTTTAAACTAAGGCTGTGTCCTTGGTTCCTAGTCTCTCCTACCAATGGAAACATCGTGTGAACATCCACACTGTTCAGGTCATTCAGTATTCTGTATGTTTCAATTACATTTCCCCTCTTCCTTCTAAACTATATCAAGTATAGACTCAAACATTCCTCACACAATAAACTTTTCACTCCTACGACTGTTCCCCTGAAAATCTTCTGAACACGCTCCAGGGACAATACATCCTTCCTGAGATATGGGGCTCAACAGTGCGCGCAACACTCCAAATGTAGTCTGACCAAAGCTGTATACTGCCTGTTCTTATATTCAATTTCTCTCGTAATAAATGCCATCAATAATAACTGAAACTGCCCTCCTAACTACTACCTCAATCTACAAGCTAACCTTAAGAGAACCCTGCACCTTAACTCCCAAGTCCCTTTGCACTTCAGATTTCTGAATCTTCTCCCCATTGAGGAAATAGACCATTTCCAACGTCACACTTTCCGACATTTGAATGCATCTGCCAACCCCTTTAACTGGCCAACTCCTTCTTCAGCCCCTCCGCCTCCACTCTCCGACCTGACTCTCGACTTATCTTTGTTTCGTCTGCAAACTTAGCCAGAGTGCCCTCAGTCCATCATCTAGACTGTTAACGAATAAGGTAAAAAGTTATGGTCCCAACACTGTGCCTTGCAGACCACCACTTGTCACCTGCTGCCATCCTGAGAAGGACCATTTTATCCCCACTCTCTGCTTTCTGTCGGACAGACAGGCTTCTGTTCATGCCTCTAACTTGCCTCTAACACCACGGAACCTTATCATACTCAATCATCTCCTTTGTGACACCTTGTCAAAGGCCTTCTTGACGTCCAGGTGGATAACATCCATTGGCTGTACTTTATCGAGCCTGTTCATTTCTTCTTCAAAGATTTCCAACAAATTTGATGGAAATCATGCTGACTTATCCTTGATGGAAATCATGCTGACTTATCCTTGATGGAATCATGCTGACTTTGCCCTATTTTACCAAACTCTTCCATGTATTCAGAAATCTCATTCTTCACAATGGATTCCAGGATCTTACCCATGTCAAAAGTTAAGCGTTTTATTTTCTCTTTTCTTCCTTACTCCCTGGGTAAAAACAGATGTCACGTTAGTGGGTTTCCAATGCTCTGGGATCGTTCCTTTCTCGAGTGATTCCTGAAAAATCGCCATCATCACGTCAACGAACTCTTCAGCTATCTCCCTTATAACACAGGGATTTAATCCCTCTGGTTCAGGTTATTTAACCAACTTTAAGCCATTCAGCTTTTTTCTAGCATGTTCTCAATGGTGGTGGCCACCATACTAAGCTCTAGCCCCTCACTCTCCTGAATGTTTGAGACATTATTCGTGTCTTCCACCATGAAACTGATGCAAAGTAATTATTCAATTCCTCGGCCATTTTCTTGGCCCCCACTACTATCTCTCAAGTGTCATTTTCCATCAATCCAATGCCCTCTTTTGCCTTTCTGTTATATTTTATATATCGAAAGAAACTCTTACAGACTTCTTTATCTTACTGACTAGCTTACCCCCATATTTAATAATCTCCCTCTATATTTTACTTTGTTTGCCCTCTGTTTTGTCTTTGGAAGTTTCCCAACTTTCTGGTTTCCCACTGCACTTTGCCACATTATATCCTTTCTCTTTTGCTTTTATGCTATACATGACTTCCTTCGTCAGACATACTTACCTCATTCTCCATGTACCATGCCACTTTTTCCTCGGGGTATATCTCTGCTGCATCATGAATAACACCAAAAATCTCCTGCCATTGCTGCTTCACTGTCTTTCCTGCTGGGTCCTTCTATCAGTCAATTCTACCCAACTCCTCTCTCATGCCTCTATCATTGCCTTTATTCAGCTTTAATACCGTTACCTCTGATTCTAAATTCTCCATCTGAAATTGCAGAGTAAATTAAATCATATTATGATTCACTGCCTCCTATGATTTCCTTCACCTTAAGCTCCCTCATCTAGTCTGCCTGCACAAGCTGCTCCAAAAAGCTATCTCATAGACATTCTACAAATTCCTTTTCATCCAAACCACCATCAACCTGAATTCCCAGCCCACCTCCGTAATGAAAACCCACATGATTACTGTAACTTTGTATTTCCTACACATCTTTCTAGCTCCTGTGTATCTTGCACCCCAGCTCCTGACTACTGTTTGGTGGCCTGAACTGAACTCTAACTACTTTTTTTTAACCATTGTGATTTCTCAATTCTACCGACACAAACTCTATAACATTTGACCTTACTTCATTTCTTATTATTGATTTAATTTCATTTCTTAATAATAAGTCAAACCCATCCCCTCTGTCCAACTCCCTATCTTTTTGATAGGATGCATATCCTTGAATATTCAGCTCTCAGTCCTGATCCTCTTGCAGCGACGTCTCCCATGATGGCGACCTGCCAATTTGTGTATGAGTCACAAGTTTATTTACCTTATTCGTTATACTGCATGCTTTCCGATATAACAGTTCAGCCCTGTATTAGCCTTTCCTCTTCTCATTGTTATTTGTTTTTCCTGTGTGTTTGAAGTTTGATTACTAACACTTTCCATGCTCTCTGCGTCTCTGTCGGAGATTTGAATAACTTAGTGTCATAGAGTCATAGAGATTTACAGCATGGAAACAGACTCTTCGGTCCAGCCCGTCCATGCCGAACAGATATCTCAACCCAATCTAGTCCCACCTGCCAGCACCCGGCCCATATCCCTCCAAACCCTTCCTATTCATATACCCACCCATATGTCTCTTAAATGTTGCAATTGTACCAGCCTCCACCACTTCCTCTGGCAGCTCATTCCATACACGTACCACACTGTGTGAAAATGTTGCCCCTTACGTCTCTTTTATTTCTTTCCCCTCTCACCCTAAAACTATGCCTTCTAGTTCTGGACTCCCCGACCCCAGGGAAAAGACTTTGTCTATTTGTCCTATCCATGCCCAACATAATTTTGTAAACCTCTATAAGGTCACCCCTCAGCCTCCGACGCTCCAGGGAAAGCAGCCCCAGCCTGTTCAGCCTCTCCCTGTAGCTCAAATCCTCCAACCCTGGCAACATCCTTGTGAATCTTTTCTGAACCCTTTCAAGTTTCACAACATCTTTCCGATAGGAAGGAGACCAGAATTGCATGCAATATTCCAACAGTGGCCTAACCAATGTCCTGTATAGCCGCAACATGACCTCCCAACACCTGTACTCAATGCTCTGACCAATAAAGGAAAACATACAAAACGCCTTCTTTTTGAGTTCTGCAGTCTTACCCCTCCTTTAATTCGGTTTTTCTAATTTTCCCTAAACTGACACCACCCCACCCCCATTTAACTTAAAGTCCAGTCTGCAGCCCTAGTTATGCGGTTTGCTCGGACTCTAGTCCCAACACGGTTAAGATGAAGACCGTCGGATCGGAACAGTGCCCTCCTTCCCCAGTACTGGTGTCAATGTGCCATGATACAAATTCATTTCTCTCACATCAAACTTTGAGCCACGCATTTTCCTGCGGACCCTGTGCTAATTAGCTCATGGCTCAGGCCGTAATCCAGAGATGATTTCCTTTTTGATTCAGTTTTCTAATTTAGCTCCGAGCTCTTCGTATCCCTTAGCAGAACCTCTGCCCTAGTTTTATCTCTTTCGTTAGTACCTACAAAGACCACGACCAATGGATCTTTACCCTCCCACTCCAAGTTCCTCTGCAGCCCAGATGAGGTATCCCTTACCCAAACACCAGTAGGTAATGCAACTTTCAGGACTCTCAATCCCGATCACAGAGAACAGTCACTATGCCGCTAACTATACTATCCCCAATTACAATTACATTTCTCTTCGCTTGCCCCACTTGAAAGCTTCCCTCAACTCGGTGTGTGGCCAATATGCTCATCCTCCCTGCAGTCCCTATTTCTATCCACACAGGGAAGAAAACTCTTGAACCTGTTAGACACGGACAGGGGCTGAGGTTTCCTGCAACTCTACCTCCTGGATCCCTCTATCTGCCTCACTCACAGCCAAACCCTCCGTTTTCTAACCACTGGCTGAATTTGAGTCAGTTGATCTAAGGAGTGTAACTCTCCTGAATCACAGCATCGCGGGAACTCTCCCCCTCCCTGATGCCTCGCAATGTTTGAAGCTCAAACTCTAGCTCATCGACTCAGAGCCAGAGTTCTTCTAGCTTGCAACGTTTACGCCAGACATGGTCACTGGGATCCACAGTGGGGTCGACCACTCCGACATCATAGAGAAACAACACATCACCCGACCCTCCATCCTTATTTTAATTAACCAGTATTGAATTGTTCCTTTACAATTTTTAATTGTTTTTGTACATCTGCTTATGCAAGTTGTAACCAATAAATTAACATGATTCAATTTAACACAGATTCAAATTTAACCCACTCCCTATTAGCAAATTGGATCACATTCTCCCTTTTGTCAAACCTGCTCATTATCTTCTGAAAGAATTCTGACAGACTTGTCAGTGGGACCACTCCTTGATGAAGCCATGCTGACTCAGCCCTATTTTACCATGCACCTCCAGGTACTCTGCAATCTCATTACTAGCAATGCACTCTAAATCCCGATTAACGACCGATGCCAGGCTAAACTGACCTATTATTTACTGTATTTTGCCTTTCTTCCTTCTTACACAGAGATTTTACATTATCCATTTTCCAGTTCTCTGGGACTCTGTCTGATGATAGTTATTCCTGAACAGTCATGACCAATGGTTTCACAATCTCCTGCGCTAATTCCTTCAAAACTTTGGTTGTTATCTGTCCAGTCTGTGTGATTTATCAATTTTCAAACATTGCAGCTTCCCAGTACCTTCTACTCAGCGCCGATCATTACATCCATCCCTCACCCTTGACTCGCTTGAAGTTCTGGAATGTTCGTAGTGTCCACCATTGTGAGGATTGATGGAAAGTACCTTTTCAGTTCATTCTCCAATTCTTTGTTCTCCATTTCTCTGCAGTCAGCTTCAATTTCTGGTTGCCCAATGTTCACTCTCCCCTTTTATACATCTTAACAAAACTCATGCAATCTCCTTTTCTAAAGTGAGCTAGTTTACATGTTTCTTGTTCACCGCTTTCTTGCTTCTTAAACTGTAATCTGCTGCTGTATAAAGGCTTCCCAATCTTAGACAGGCTGAGTGAGAGCATTCCAGTTAACTGACTGTTGAAAATATATTAATGGAACTAGACTAATCCTCTTGCCCATCATTGTATAGCGTGGTGGCACAACACTGCTGCCTCACAGGGTCAGGGACTCGGGTTCAATTCCAATCTCTGGACCCTTTCTTTGTGGAGTTTTTGCAATCTCCCCGTGTCTGCATTGGGAGGATTAACTACTTTCTCTCTTCACAATATGTTTCTGTGTTTGTTTCAGGTTTCTGCCATCTACAGTATATTTGCTTGTGTTTGATAGAGAATTGCTGCAAGTATGACGGCTTTATTGTAAAAGTGGCTCTGGTGCTCGGGCTCCCCGAGTGCTTGGGAATCTTGCCCAGCTACTTATGTGAGTGCATGTCCCTGATTACCTACTCTGTCTCTCTCAATCCCTGAGTCCATCCGTCACTGCATGCAGCCTTTCATCAAGCCACCCCTAGATTCCCCACACTCCATCGCCTGGCACTGGATGCTCCCTATGCAGGGAGCACACAAAGACACTGGCCACTTTCTGAACTGCTAGGGATGCGGGGTAAAGACCCTGACATTTAAAAGAACAGAATAGCTAAAATCCAATTGAACAGCAAAGAATAGTAAACAGGCTGAATGGCACCCATCTGTTCTGACATTTTCTGGTCTTTTGGACTAACTTCTTTTTATCCTCGTCCATCTACAAATAGATGCTCCATATGTATACCTTGTCACACAGGTTTGGTGAAGGTGATAGATATCAGATCCTATGGTCATTGCGACTGATTCGTTGGGCTCCACTTTCCTGGTTAATGAGATCACACTAAGTTTTTATTGTCAAGTCTATCCATTTTAAAGTAAAGGCCTTGCCAGAGTTGTGCTTTAAGGATATCTGAATGTTGGAGAGACTAGATTATGTACCAGTGAGGTTAGGAATAGGAAGGTAGTACAGTTAAAAACATAGCCAAAGAGTTGGTAGGGTAGGCAGCACTTGCAATATGTGGATCATTGGGATTCCTGGGTCGACAGGACATACACAAGAAGGACGGGATGCAGCTGAACTGGCAGCAATCTCCGCTATGTGGTCATTGAGATTCCTGGGTCAGTATGAAATACACAAGAAGGACGGGATGGACGTGAACCGGCAGCAATCTCCTGGCAGGCAGGTTTGCTATTGTCACTCAGGAGGGTTTAAACTAGTGTGGTGGTGGGGGGAGGGAGGGTGGAGCAAGAGCAGTACATCCACAAGCACAGTGACTGAAGAGCAGTTGGAAACTAATCCCAGTACAGCTAAGACCAACAACAAACTGGCAGTGGGGAGTGAACACAATGGGACTGGCAGTCTGAAGTGTGCTGATTTTAATGTGAGCAGTATGACAGGCAAGACAGATGAGCTTGGAGCTTGGAGTTTGAATGAGTGTATATAACTATGATAAAAATATTACAGAGATTTGGTTGAGAAAGAAATCACAAAACAGTCAATCCAATGGGTCCAGAGAGAGTTGAAAAATGTGCAGTGAGAGGCTGGAGGCTGTTGTTTGAAGCAAAATAATCATCCAGCAGTTTGTTGGAATTGGACAGAGTGTGTTGCAATGTACAGATTGAAAGGACAAGGGAGGAAGCATAAATTGTCTGTTTTACTGCTTTACTGCTTTACTGACAGTGTTTCTGCTTTACTGACAGTCTTTTGTAATCTCCTGTTACCAGAGAATAGTCGAGGAGAATTTACATCAGGGAAACTCAGGTCAGGATCTGATGGAGTTGGGCTGAAGTGCATTTATTTCAATGCAAGAATTATTATGGGTAAGACCGATAAACTGACAGCCTGAAAGCGTACATGGGACTATGATGTTGCTGGTTTGCAGAGACTTGGTTGAGAGAGGGAAAGGACTAGCCATTCAACATTCCAGGGTTTCATTGTTTTATGCGAGATGGAGAGGAAGGTAAAAGAGGTGGACGAGGTGTTTTACACGTGCACTTGAAGAGGACATACAGGAGGGACCATCCACTGCAGCAATATGGGTAAAGCTCAAAAATAAGATGGCTGCAAGCACTGCGTTATTATAATCCCTCCAACAGCCACGGAGGGATGGAGAAACGAATATGTATGTCGATTAAGGAAAGGTGTATTAAACACAGAGTGGTCATAGTGAGTGACTTTAGCATCCCCAATAATGACTGTGAGTCCCTTGGAGCAAGAGGCTTAGACGGGGCAGAATTTGTTAACTCTAACAGTATGTGGATAGTCCAACGAGAGGAAGAGCCATACTGGACCTCGTATTGGCTAATGAGCCTGGCCAGGTAACTAAACTTTCAGTGGGACATAATATTAGAAAGAGTGATCACAGCTCCTTCAGATTTAAGATTGCTACGAACACGGATAAGTCAGGACCTTGTGTGAACCTACTGAATTGGCGGAAGGCAAATTACGTCAGTATCAGGCAGAGCTAGGACGTGTCAATTGGGAGGAACTGCTATCAGGCAAATCCACATTGTGTATGTGGGAACTGCTTGTTAAATCCGGACAGCATAATCATCTGGTGAACGTCCTCCCGACAGCACGAATTTCACTCTATTTTGTTTGAACAGATATTTCAAGGCCGCTGCATATCAGATAACAGGAAGAGATAAAGGATGATTGTGCACTGTGTCCTTCGCAGGACAAGCTTGTCTCCCAAGGCACCTGAAGTCTTTATTGTGGGTCAGAGAGCTTCAGAATTAATAAGAGCACCGAAGGAGGCCATTTAGCACATTGTACAACGACGAGCTCTCCAACATCACAATTTGAAAACAGAAAGAACAGTGTGTGTGTGTGTGAGAGAGAGAGAGAGAGAGAAATTAACAGAGAAACCGGAAGTCAAGAGAGATAAAAGGAATGGATAGAAAACGGAGCCACAGAGTGAGTGAGATCAAGGGGTGTTAGATGAGTGTGAAGTTAGATCAGAAAACAGCATGAGGACAAATACACAGAAATTTTATGTAGAACTACCACAGACTGCAAGTCCTTTGTCTGGTGCTGTACCCTGTGAGCACTATGCTGTCACCCCAGATCATTTATCGCCAATAATTTCACAGAGCTGGGTCGCTGACGGCTGAACAAAGTCCAAAATAGCAATAGATTGGTTCCAGGGAGAAGGTGAATTAATTTAAATTCTCTGGGCTAACAGGAACTTGTAGTCCCTCTAGACAATGTGTGAGAGGCAGGGCGAGAGAATCTCAGTAAGGGGATCACTGACTACGGAGAAATCAGGATCTCAGCTGTGGGTCAAATGATGACTGATAAAGCTTGAACACCTCGTCCGTGGTTTTGTAATTCACATTTCAATTCATATAGCTCCACGTTGTAAGTGTATTTTAACAGACTTGTCTCTTTGTAGTTTTCATGTTTTGGTATGTGCAGAAATGCTTTATTCTTGTCCCTGTATTTTGTGGTAAATAAACACATTTTGTTACTGAGGAAGAAAGAACCTGTTCTGATAGGACAGTCTTTGTCTGAACTGTGCTGGGACCATAGTCCGAGTGAATCCTAACTAAGGCTGTAGACAGAGCTCAAAACTGATTAGCAGTGTGTGTGCGTTGGCAGGGTGGAGGTTCCGTTATAGGGTTTAATTAGAAAAGAGGAGGTAAGAGTACAGAGCTCAGGAGAGGTTATTAAAATCTCCAGCACAGATGCAAAGAGGACAGAGTGTATGAAAAGTGTAAGCAATCAAACTTCAATCACACTGGACAAACAAATGACAATGAGAGGAGAGACCTTTAATACAAGATTGAAGGGGTTAGACCTGAATGCATGCAGTATAAGGAATAGGATAAATGAGCTTAAGGCACAGATTGAAATTGGTAGGTATGACGTGATGGACATCACAGAGAGGTGGCTGCAAGGGGATCAGGATATTCAAGGACATATATCCTATCGAAAAGATAGGTGGCAGAGGGAGTGGGTTTACATTATTATTAAGAAATTAAATTAAATCAATAGTAAGAAAGAAAGTAAAGTCAGATGGTGTAGAATCTGCGTGGGTCGAATTGAGGAACCACAAAGGTAAGACAACCACAGCTGGAGACTTGCTCAGGCCTCCAAAGAGTAGTCAGAAGCTGGGGCACAAGATACACCAGGATATAGAAAAGATCTGTAGAAAAGGCAAAGTTACAGTGATCATGGGGGATTTTGATATACAAGTGGAATGGGAAACCAAGTTGGGAGTGGATCGCAAGAAAAGGAATTTGAGGAATGTATACAGGCTGGCTTTTTGGAACATCATGTGGTGGAGCCCACTCGGGAACAGATGACACTAGATTTAATGATGCAGGCTAGATAAGGCAGCACAAGGTGAAGGAAAACTTCAGAAGCAGTGATCAGAACATTGTTGAATTTATTTTGCAATTTGAGAGAGAATTTAGAATCAGAGTTAACAATAATTCAGCTGAATAAAGGCAACTGGAGAGGCATAAGGGAGAAGCTGGGTAGAGTTGACCGGGACAGGGGTCTAGCAGGAAAGACAGGGAAGTGGCAATGGCAGGTGATTCCAAGATTAATGCAGGAGAAACTGCAGAGATTCATGCTGAGTAATAGAGGCATGGTACAGGGAAGATGAGGCAACCAGGGCTGACAAGGGAAGTTAGAGATCGCATATAAGCAAAAGAGCAAGTATATAATGCGGTGAAGGGCAGAGGGAAACTGGAGAATTGGGGCCAACAGAAAGCAAGAAAAAATAAATAAAGAGGGAGAAGATTAAATGTGGGGGTAAGCTAACCAGAAATATAAAGGAAACTATAAGAGATTCTTTAGATATATAAAGTGCAAAAGAGAGGCAAAAGTGAATATGTACCACTGGGAAATGATGCTGGAGAGACAGTAGTGGGAAACAAAGAAATGGCTGAGGAATTTTGCATCAGCCTTCACAGTGGAAGACACGAGTTATTTCCCAAGAATTCAAGATAGTGAGAGGGTAGTCCTGAATACGGTGGCCATCACCACGAAGAACTTGCTAGAAAACGGAATGGCCTGAATGTGGATAACTCACCTGGACCAGATGGACTACACCCCAGACTTGAATGGGAGATAGCTGAAGAGTTAGTGCAAGCGTCAGTGGTAATCTTTCAGGAATGACTAAAATCAGGAAAGGGCCAAATGGCTGTATAATTGCGAGCATGAAACCCCGTTTATTAAGGGAGTTAAGCACAAGATGGAAAAATGCAGACTGATTAGCTTGGTTGTGGGTAAAATCATGGATTCCATCGTGAAGGATGGGATTTCTGGATATTTGGTAAAATAGAACAGAGTCAGCGTGGTTTCATCAAAGGGAGGACATGCCAGACAAACCGTCTAGAATAGCTAGAGGGAGTAATGAGCAGATTGGATCAAGGAGAACCAATAGATGTTATCCATCTGCATCTCAAGAATTCTTTGACAAGGTGCTATGCATGAGGCTATTGAGAAAGGTATGGGCCCACGGTGTTAGAGGCAAGGAGCTAGCATGGATAGAAGTTTGGCATGTCTGACAGAAAGAAGAGAATGAGGATTAAAGTGTCCTTCTCAGGATGGCAGCCAGTGACAAGTGGTGTTCCACAAGACTCAGTGTTGGGACCACAACTTTTCATTTTGTGCATTCATTATCAATATGAAGGAACTGAGGGCATTCTGGCTTAGCTTTCAAACAGTGCAAGGATAGATAGAGGGACAGGTAGCATAGAAGAGGTGGTTCGGCTGCAGGAGGGTGCTCGAGCGCATCTCCTTAACTTCCCACAGCACCGCTGTTGCACTCCATCCTTCCAACTACAAAAAGTTAGAACCTTGTTGATGCTTGCCTTCCATCCCACCAACTTCAGGCTACAACGCATCATGCTCTGCCTTTTCTGCCACCAACAGTCAGACCTCACCAACAGAGATATACTTCCCTCCCTACCCCTATCATCATACTGCTGAGACCATTCCCTCACAAACTCACTCGTTAGGTCCACGCAACCCCACCAAGCCACCTTCCACTCTCGACACTTTCCCTTCGCCACTACAACAGGTATGAAACCTGTGCCAACACCTCCCTTCTCACCTCCTCCCAAGGCCCCAAAGCATCCTTCCACATCAGGCAGAGAACATCCTGTGCATCCAAATATCTCATCTCGTTTGGCCATTGCTCCTGGTCTCCTCTACATTTGGAAGACATGACGTCAACTTGTAGAACGGTTCAGGGAGCACTTTCGGACGCACACACCCAACAACCCCACTGCCCTGTGGCTGAATACTTCAACTCCCCCTCCCACTCCGCCAAGGTCTTGCAAGTTTTTGGCCTCCTCCACTGCCAAATTCTAGCCACCTGATGTCTGAAGGAAGAACGCATCATCTTCTGCCTTGGGACCCTCACAACACACGATATCAAGGACAATTTCACCAGTTTCCTCATCTCCACTCCCTCCACCTTATCCCAGATCAAACCCTCCAACTCAGCACTGCCCTCTTGAACTGTTCTACCTGTCCATCTTCCTTCCCATCTATCCACTCCACCTTCCACTCTGACCGATCACTATCACCACCCACCGTCATCTAGCAATCGCCTTCCTCCCAGCCCCAGACCCTCCCATTTATCTCTCTGCCCCTCCCTGCCCACCCCACATTCTTGATGAAGGCTTTATGCCTGAAACGTCGAATCTCCTGCTCCTCGGATGCTGCCTGACAGGCTGTGCTTTTCTATGCCCACACTTTTTGACTCTGATCTCCAACATCTGCGGTCCTCACTTTCACCTGCTGAAGGATTTTCACAGGTTTGGAGAGTGAGCAAAGAAGTGGCAGATGGAGTACAATGTGGAAAAGTGTGGGAAAGCATTTTGCCAGAATGAATAGAGACATGGACTTTTTTTAAAAGCGAGCAAACTCAGAAGTCTGAAGTGCAAAAAGACTGAAGAGATCTAGTCCAGGACTCCTGAAAGGTAAACTTGCAGGTTGTCAGTACTTAGGAAGGCAAAGACAATGATGGCATTTATTTCAAAAGGGCTTAAATATAAAAGCAGGGATGTACTTCTAAGGCTCTACAAGGCTTTAGTCACGTCACATTTGGATTATTGTACGCAGTTTTGGGTCCCATATTTCAGGAAGGATGTACTGGCCCTGGAGTGTTTTCAGACGAGATCCACGAGAATGGTGCCAAGAATACAAAGCTGGCATGCATATGAAGAATATTTGAGGGCTCTGGGTCTGTATTTGACAGAGTGCAGAAGAATGTTAGGAGGCCTAATTGAAACTTACAGAATACTAAATGACCTGGGACAGATGGATGTTGGGAAGATATATGCAATGGTAGGAGAGACTAGTACCTGAGGGGACAGAGTAAAGTGAAGACCTTTTCGAACAGAGATAAGGAGAAACCTCTTCAGCCAGAGAGTGGTGAATCCATGGAATTCACTGCCACAGAAGTCTGTCGAGTCCAGATCATTGAGTATATGTAAGAGTGAGACAGTTAGGTTGTTGACTGTAAAGGGGATCAAGGGTTACAGATAGAAAGCGGGAGAATGGGGTTGAGAAGCTTAACAGCCATCATTGAATGGCGGAGCAGGCTCATTATGGGCCTCATAACCAAATTTCTGCTCCAATATCTTCTGGTTATATGGTTAATATTGGCTCTCCTCATTCCTCATTGGAGTTGTATTCTTTAATTTGATCTTCAAATGATTTATAAAAAGTAACATTTCAGTACTGATGAGTGGGAATTATCATGTTCCCTCCCTCCAGTCTCAGCAGCCATCCCTCCAATATCATAATCACACTGCAATTGAAATCCAGTGAATAGCACGTAATCACAGTTGATTGACATCGATAACATTAACAGCAAGACCCTCACCTGCCCTCATATTTTCTGTTAACATATCCATGCCCTGTGTGTGTTATCACTCATGCTGTCGTAGATACATTTTCCTGTCAGATTATGTATAAGAAAAATTCTCTCCATATTTTACTGACACTATAATCACTGATCAGTAGTTACAGACTGTATGTTTCCATTTATAAATGGAGAAACTTGTTTATGTTCTGACAATCCTTTGTCATTACTCCCATATCCAAGGCAGATTGAATGATTACATGCCTTCAATCTACCATCTCCAATATTCCTTCCCTCAGTCACCCCCACATATTCCATGCCAAATATGTAAATTTTAAACATTCTTTTTAATTTTAATAAAACCAACATTGAATTGAAAGGGGTTAACTGGAGATACTTGTTCAGTGACTGTGATTAATGTCAATCTCCGTGGATCCTAATTACCCCAGTGGAGAGTTTCCATCGTTGAATGATAAATGGGCTCTGTCCATGTGTTATCCCATAGTATGAGGAGGAGCATCGCTGACAGCACTAACAGGGATCAACTGCTCGAGAGAAAGGGGGGAAGTGATCAGAATCTGAGAACATTACACTGGAACGTTACAATAATGTTTCAGAATGTGAGGACCTTGGATTAGAATGTTCCAACAATGGTTCAGAATCTCAGGTCAGTAAACTGGAATGGTACAACAGTGTATCAGAATCTGAGAACTTTAGACTGGAATGTTACAAGAATGCATCACAATCTGAGATCATTAGACTGGAATGGTTCAACAATGTATCAGAATCTGAGATCATTAGACTGGAACATTGCAATAACAGACAGGAGTTTATCCTCGGGTCTTTACTATCTTTCGCTGCCTTGGATATCATTAGCATCACGGATCCAGGATATCCTTTGGATTATTCAAGGTGGTTACTATCCCATCCTCTCTATAGTTGGTGTTCCTGGTAAGTCATTATATTTGTCTACTAAACCGGGTTGGACTGAATTTCTGCTCATGATATATAAATTTTGGAAAGTACAAGACAACATCTTCAGTTCTAAACAAAAACTCCTTTCCTTCTAAATTATAAGTATCAAACTACTATTTATAAATTACTCACTGATATATGAGAAGGAACCAGAATGTTCTCAAACTCCATAATCCATTTTGTCCTTCACAGATTTACATCTCCAGCTCCTCCCCACTCACCAACCCTCTCCAATACCACCGTCATGATATCCCAGTCTTGTTCTCAGTTTCAGTGCAACTTCTGAATAAACCATGATTTGTGCCTTTGTTTAATCCGGATGCAACAGTTTCAAGTTCCTTCTAACCACATGTTCGTTACTAAATAATTGCTCTACAGGATGTTTAACTTGTTCTCTGCACAAACGGGACAACAGTTTATGGTGTTCAAGCCATTGACTAATATTCTAGAGCCACAGAATAATACTCTGTTGATATCCCATGAGGGAGATTGGTGGAATTTAAAAGTAACTATTTTCATTTGCTCTAAAAGCCCATCTGCTTGCCCCAAGTCCTTTAGGGAAGTCAATGTGTCATTCTTCCTTAGTCAGGTTTCAGTGTGACTTCTGTGATGAACATGTGGTGTACTGCACCTTTAAAAGAATTAAAAGCCAACAATAACTACCTGACAGCACCAAGTGTTTTGAAAAATAGATTTAGTGTAACATTTGGTTGAACAACTTGATTAGCTCATTGTCTCAAGACAAAAATAAATTCAGCCAAACAGTTTGAATTACACATCAAAATACCCACCTTCCAATCAAGTTTGAATTTAGTATATTGAGAATCTTAAAAGCCAATGACACGATCCAATGGTTGAGAAGATTTTGGAAGACTTTCCAAGACTTTTGGAAATTGAACAGTTGAGAGGAGAGCTGCCAAGTTACCAGCATGCAACGATTGGCTAAAAAATAGCTCTCCTCTCGGTACCTTTATTGAGTAGTAACTGGTAAAGCTGAATCCCAAAGAAGAAAAGAAGACAGGAATATAGAGAAGTTTCTTGGTTTTGAGATTGGAAGTTTTGTTTTGTAGGTCTTAATTAGAAGTAGAACTGGACAAGTATCGTGAGGGTGGGGGAGGTACAAGATAGGTTAGAGGAAGAAGTTGTAAACAGACGTTCGTCTATTATTCCCTGTTATACTTTAAGAAATAAAGTTGATAATTTTTACAATAATATTTTTGGAGTCTAGAATTGTCACAGAATATGCAGTGGATAAAACTTTTTCCCTGTAGCTGGTTTTAAATTAAGCAGGATAATTTATCCTATGTTGTAATGCTACAACCCTACAGGAATGTGTTTTACTCTTTGCTGTCCTGTGGAACAGCTGAACCAAACACTCAATTCAAGGTCAGCATAACATGCTGCCCTGACTAGGTCGGCATACATCCTGTGAGAGAAGAACAGAAGTAAAGATAGCTCCCTTCCTATATCTGTTTCCCGTATTCCTACAGTTCAGTTCTATTCAGGTCAGTGATCATTCCCTATTTTAGGTGAATTCAATCTCATTGAAATTCTCCCCGAAACTGCGATGTCTAAGTGAGAGAAAAGGTGTATTGCGATCATCCCTGAGAGTGTTGTTGAGGCAGTATTTGGGGTACAGTGGATAGACTTCCTCTCAAGTTTCAACAGACTAATCCTTGGGATGATGGCACCATGAGCAGAGAGTGAAGCTCAGTGAGAGAATAAGAAGTGATTGCCTTGAACCTTAAGGGAGATGGACATTCACTCATGATGTTCTAACGAGGCACTGATATGGTGATAACTTCCATGGCTTTGTTTCTTTGGTTCTCAATAGGTAAAGAGCCTCTGAGGACGTCCCCCTCATCCCACCCCCACTCCACATGTTGGTTGAGAGAGACAGAGGGTCAGTCATTGAATAAACTCTCCCCACATTAATACAGTGCATTTAGTGTGTGATCCTGCACTGAACGTCATGTTATCCACAATCCCGACAATAGCCACAATACCGTCATTCTAAAACAGATGACTATTCCCACCAGCTTCTGGCATCTATGGAGAACATGGGTCTGCCTTCTCAGAGATGGAAGATGCCTCTCTGACACTTGACACAAAATATCTGGCTTCCTTCCTCACTGCCAGCTTGAAACCACGTTAAAGTGTCATGTGTCCCACTTGTAATGGAGCCACGAGGAACATCATGGAGCCGTCTCTGAGTGCATTCTCTGTTTTATTGATTTCATCAATGACACCCTCCTGTGTCTCGAGGTGCTGAATGGCCTCCTCCAGGTCCCACGGAACAGGTTCATGGGTCTGACTTGACCCTGCCTGTTCCTGTTTAACAGATTGATGTGGTAACCAGACTCCCCTTCTTCCTGTGGAATAGGCAGGAGGATTGAATGGGCTATCCCTCTCTTTGTTCAGTAGCTTATATGGGCTGAATGGCTTCCACATATCCGTTTCTAACGTGCTTGAGATGCTGAATGAGCTTTTCATTTAACTGTGGAAATTAGAGTGTCTGGCCTTGCTGTTACATGAATGTTACCGGCACTTTCACGGCACAAGCCTGAATGCTGTTCTGGACTTACTGCACATAGGCACTGACTGCTTCAGGAGTTGAGGTGTGACACATTGTTCTGAACATTGGGTGATCTTCAGCGACCATCCCCATTTCAGATCTTATGATAAGGAAAGACAGTGATGAAGCAGCTGAAGATGTTTGTTTTAAGGTAGCTTCCCTGAGGATCTCCTGCCGAGACGTCCCCGGACTGAGAGGATTGTCAGTCACCGACCACAAACATCTTCTTTGTGCTCTGAAAGACCCCAAACCAGTGGGGTGGGTACACCTGATTCCCATTAAGCTCAAATAAGTAGGTGGTCCTGATGCCATCCTCATTCAAATATTGCCTTGTTATCAAGGCCATTCACTCTTTCCTGAGCCCCTGTGTTCACCTCTTGTTCATATCAATAGACAACAGAATATGTGTAGGGAGTATTTTCCTCTCATAGAGGGTAATCAATGCCAGGAATTATCTGGGCTATATAGTGAGGTGAGTTACATCACGGAAAGTATTCAAAGAGGTGGTACATGAATTTTTTGACCTGTCAGAGAGCTAAGGTGTGTGAAGAATTGGATATTAAAGATGAGTTAATGCCAACAGTAGATTAGCCATGATGGTATACAATGGCTTGATCGTCCGAGTTACCTAATCTTGCGCCTTATGTTCGCATGTTCTCTAATTACAAAGTTAATGATTGTAATTTTCCTGAACGTTCTGTTATTGAATGTTGCAGTCAGAGAGAGTAAAGTATTTTGTGAATCATCTCTGGGTGAGGTATGGGGGCTGTATTCACAGTGAATCTGGGTCTCCAACATGACCAACAAATGAAGCACAAGTTGCAGAGAGGAGACACTCTGTAAAGAGACCAGAGGTGTCTTTCGAAACCAACCTGGTTTTCCAAATAACATTTTCCAACCCACAAAAAACCGTGTGTGACAGTCTTGAGTGATTGAATGATATCCTGTCTTACTGTGGAACCGGCATTTGGAGCAGGTGGCCTCCATCTGGTACTTTAAGGAGCTGTGAGGAGCTGAATGGAACATAGGAACATAGGAATGAGCAGCAGGAGTGGGCTATTAGACACTTTGTCACAGCTCCACCACTCAAAAAGTGATGTGATTGTGGTCTCAGCACCACTTTTCTGCCTGTACACCATTTTCCTACATTCACGTGTTTGTCAAATGTTTGAATACAACACAACTTTGAATAAATGTAATCATCCAGGCACCACAAACTTCTGGGGAAGGGAATTTCCATTTGAACAATCCTTTGAGAATTTCTCATTTGTGCTCCAATCAATGTTGGAGGCTCATTGTTTCCTTATCCAGAGCCACTACCCCACTGGTTACAACAAATTTTAAATGCAACCAGTTTAGTTAGGTGGCCAATGACATAGACATCAGGGTAGCTCATTTTCTAGAAAAAAAAGTGAGACACAGTACTTTGAACTCATAGCAAATGTTAAATTGGCAGAGTGTCCCAAACGTTATTCTGCCTTTGAAGTTATTTTGCTCACACAAGATGCTGGTAATGGGAGTTCTTTCTGCAATAGTTGGATTTAGCTGAAATCCGTTTGTTTCAGGCAGTGGAGAGATTCTCATGAATCCTCACCAGGAATCCTTCACAACTGGCAAAGATAACTCAGGGATTTTATGGTCTCACGCTTTGCTATTGGGCGGAACAAAGTAAGAGAGAGGGATCAATCGGCTGCTGCTTCTCAGGCAGGGAACATTTTTCTCCATCTCTGTGTTGGCACATACAATAACATCAACTGATCACCAAACTGGACCATGTGCGATCTCGTGGAACATTCTCTTGAAAGCCTGATTATGGACCATATGCAGGTGAATCATTGCTTTTGTTGTACACAGCGTCTTCCGATCGCAAACAAATGTTCCCACTTTATGAATTATTGACATGCTTTCATGTATCTGTGTAATTTGTAAATATTGGTAGGTGTCTTCATAGCACATATGTCCATATCAATACACCTTTTTCTTAAAATGCATTCCCTAGCTTTAGTCTCCCTGACAAGAGAAAATATGCGTCAAGCTGATGCACTTTTCAGAAAGTCATGGATGGTTCAATAATATTTCCCAGGGAAGTTCGAAACTGATAACTCCCCCATAATAACAGGCCCTCATTCCAGGAATGAGTAATGGGAAACCTCTGTGAAAATCTTCGAAAAGAATTATATCCTGTTTTTAGTTTCTGGGATCAAAAACGCATGCAGTGTATCAGATATGGTTTCAGCAATGCCCTGTACAGATGCAGTAAAGCATTCCTGATATTAAACCTGATACCCTTTGTTGATAACTGTATCATTGCACTTACTTCCAAATCACTTGCAGCATCTACAGACTGACTTCATGTGATTCATGTCCCAGGAACATGGAAACCTTCCGAATCAGAGTTCTGCAATCGCTCTCCATTTAAATTGTTTACCATTGTTTTATCCTTCATGTCAAAATAGACAATTCACCCAATGTTCTTGGCGCTGCAGGTTAGCTCACTAACAAGTTACAGCTTTGCAACCTGAAAATAAACATTTATTTCTTTTCTCTATTTCCTGTTAACAACAGCTTCCCTATTCCTGTGTAGCAGTTCGGGCAGGTTGATTGGCCTCCTCCTGGTCTGTGTAATGTACTGAATGAGCTGAATTACTTCATTCTATATTCCTGTGTAGATCCTTCTAATGGCAGAATGGTCTCCTTCTGTTTCACTGTAACGATTCTGTTTGACAGAATGGGGTGGTCCCCTACCCTGTAACGGCATCAAGGGTTGGATTGAGAGAACAGCACATGGAGTAGGGGCAGCAGTATATCACTGTAACAACCTCGAAGGGTGGATTGAGAGAGCAAAACATGGGGTGGGGGAGTAGTGTATCTCTGTATATCTCTGTATCAGCCTCGAGAGGTGGATTGAGGGAGCAACAAATGGGCTAGGGGCAGCAGTATGTCACTGTAATAGCTTTGCTGTCCTATTCCAGGCTGCTTCTCCTGCATTGGGAGAAAGGGAGGGAGGGTGGAGGGTGAGTGGCAGAGGGTGACCCTGCTCTCTGTGCCCGTGTAGGTGGGGGGGAATTGTGAGGTATCTGGGAGGAGTCAGTCGACAGTTTGAACCAATATAGTATTATTAGTGTGGAGCTACTGAGTAGGCGACAGAGAAAGTGAGGAAGAAAGTTGCTGAATTCAATAGTGAGGGTGGTCGTGCCTGAGCCTTATTTGGAGATAGAGTGTGAACCTTGTTCGGGGGTAGGTTCTATAACAGATGGACAGTGAGTGTGAGGGAGCAAATCGATGCGGTTGCATTTATCCAGACAGAGCGTGGAGCATATTGTTGCTTGTCTTGAATTGATAGACATTTTTTCAGATCATCTCAGAGTCGAGGTGAGCCTCCCCGAATATCTTGTTTAAGTCTATCGCTAATAACGCCACAGACACTGTTCCTCAGATTCCACAGAATCAGTTCAAGTGGAGCTTACAAATAGCAAGGAGAAGCAAATATTGGTGTGTCATATATCTAAACCAAAACAGTTGTGAAAAATCTGAGTATCATATGCTCTGGAAATTAGATATGCAATTATTGTGGATACTGCAGTCTTATTGGATGGTTTCAAGTTGCATCTAAACTGCATTAACTAAGTGACTGCTCATGTTCAAAAATAATTGTATATGAGGTGGGTTGAAGAGTATGTTGTGAAGCAAACTGGAGAGCAGGTTATTTGGGATTTGGTGTCATGTGGTCAGGCGAGCTAATTTATAACCTTGCTCTGAAGCAGCATTTAAGGAATAGTGGCATTAATAAGGTGCACTTTACACGGTGCCTGTATACAATATACATTCTGGTTATACATCATGGAAGACTGGAGGCTAGAGGGTCAAGTTAGCTTCAGTGAATTGGGAAAATACAACATAACATTCAGTGGGAGACAAGCAATGATTGTTAGAGTCATAGAGTCCTACAGCAAGGAGACAGGCCCTTCGGCTCAAACTAGTCTATTCTGACCAAAACGTCCATCCACGCTAACCCCATTTCCCTGTCATTGCTCCATATCCTTCTAATCCTTCCCTATCCGTGTTTTGTCCAAATGCCTTTTAAATGTTGTTAATGTTCACGCCTCTACCACTTCCGCTGGCAGCTCATTCCATATGTGTCCCAGCCTGTGTGTAAAACAGTTGTTCCTCAGGCTCTCTTATAGTCTTTCCCCTCTTTCCCCTCTGTCCTTAAACTGATGCCCTCTAGTCTGTGATTGCCCAACCCTGGGAAAAAAAGACTGAGTACATTCATTCGGTCCATGCCTGTCATGATCTTATACACTTCTGTCAGATCCCCCTCAACCTCATACAGGCTAAAGTAAAATATCCCAGCTTGTCCAAACTCTCCCTATAACTCAGATCATTGAGACGGTAACATCCTTGTAAATGTCTTCAGCAGTCTTTCCAATTTAGTAACACACTTACTGTAGCAAATTGAAAAAGAAACTGAACATTACGCTACCAGTATGGCCTCACCAGCATCCAATTAACTGCAACGTAATTCCCTGATTTCGATACTCAGTGATATACACTCATGAAGGCCAGTGTGTCAAAAGCTTTCGTCATTGTCCTGTCTACCTGTGAATCAACTTTCGGAGAGCCATGCACCTGAATTCCAAGATCCCTCTGTTCGACGACACTCCTTAGGACCCAACCATTCACCATGAAACTCCAAACTTGATTTGACTTTCTAAAATGCAGTCACTTATATTGATCTATATTAAAATCCATTTGCCATTTCTCAGCCAACTTCTCCAGCTGATCAAGATACAACTGTAATTTCTGAAATTTCTGATATTCTTCCTCACTCTCCATGATACCACCTGTTTTAGTGCCACCATCAAACTTACAAATCATGCCTGTACATTCTCATCTAAATCATAGATATATGTAATATGTAATGGTCCCAGTACCAACGTCTGAGGCATTTCCACTAGTCACAGGCCTCCAGTCTGACCAGCATTTTTCCAGTATTACCCTCTGCTACCTACCATCAAGGTAATTTTGTACCTAATTTGCCAGCTCCCCTTCAATTCCATGCGATCTAACCTTCCAGAGCAGGGTACCATGTGGAACCTTATTGAAGGCCTTACTGGAATCCACTTAGACTACGTATACCACCAGAACCTCCTCAACGTTGCTGGTCACTTCATTAAAGAACTCCAACAAAATTGTGAACCATGATCTGCCTAGCACAAACTCCTGTGCTGAATTTGATGAAGGGCTTTTGCCCGAAACATCAATTTTGATGCTCCTCGTATACTGCCTGACCTGCTCTGCTTTTCCAGCACCATTCTAATCTTACTCCGAACAACACCCTGTCTTTCCAAATGCATATATATCCAATCTCTCTGAATCTTCTCAAGTAACATATCCATTAGATTACTCGGTTCACTCGGTTCACTGGTCTTTAGTTCCCAGGTTTATCTTTGTAGCCTTTCTTGAATACAGCTCAGTATTCGCTACCCTCCAGTCGTCCAGGACCTCACTCTTCCGTCAGCGATGATAGAAAAGAGCCAACCAGTGCTCCCGAAATTTCTTCTCTATCCTCCTATCCTCCTGTGGTGTTCCTGAATATAACTGGTCAGGACCAGGAGTTTTTAGAAATGCTGCAAAGTCTGAAAAATACATCTATTTATTTCAGGTACAAACACCAAAGAGTGAGAAAGTGACTCAATGATGGTTAAAATAACAGATTAGAAAATATGTTAATCATAGGAAGTGACTTCAGAAGAATTCCAGATATTGTGGAAACCTGAGAATTCTCAGAAATTAACGATCCAAAAAAGGAAAGCCATGAAACTGATAAGGAAATCAAAAACCGAACATACATGCTAGCAAACAGGTCCACAAAGACTGCATCAATCTGCGATTTATATTTCAAAGGAACAAAATGAAAGGTCAAATGTGGAAATTTGGAATCGGGAGAGGAGAGGTCATTGTGGGGAACAGGGAAATGGCCAAGAAAACAACCAATTTCATTGCATCTGTCTTCATGGAGGAATATCCAGAAAATCCCCCAGTAATACCAAGTGATCATATCGGACTCCTGGAGCTAAAGACATAAAGTCAATTCAAATCAGGAACAAGGTAGTGCAGCTGGAAAGAGCATTGCTAAGTCAGATGTACTTCCTATCAAAATGTCAGAAATAAATCACCAATAGAAGTATAAATTGCACTGTCGATGACTGTGTTTTATTTTCCTGTATATTCTGCAGAGGGCAGAAACTATTGTAGATAAATTGAAGTTAGTAAATGCGATCCAAGCACAATAGATGAATGGAAGCGATCTAAACAGCTGCAAAGGGAAAAAGAGACAGTGGGGAGAACTGCAGACCAATTAACTTGACATCTGTAGGGAAACATTTGAAATCTATTACACAGGCTGAGATTTTTGATATTTAGAAATTTACAGCAACAATGGAGAGAATCAGCATGCATTTCTGATAGAGAAATCATATTTGATAAACTTCGGAATTGTTTGAAATTGTTTCTTATAGCAGAGATAATGGGGAACCACGAGAAGTGGCATATGTTGGATTTTCGGAAGGATTTCTATAAGAACTCAAATAATGAGTTCGTAAATGCAATGAATGTGAAGGGGATTTGGAGGAATATATGAAAGTGGAAAGTTAAAGTTTGGTTTGCCTTCATTTAAGAGAGTCAGAACATTAATGTAAACACATGTTGAAGCAGTTTCACAGCGTGTTAATGGGACTGTACCTGGAGTATTGTGCACAGTTTTGCTGAACGAATCTCAGAAAGAATATACTGACAACAGAGGATGCGCAATGGGCATTTTCCAGATTAATCCCTCAGATAGCGAGATTGCCTGATGAGGAAACTCGGCCTATTTTCTCCAGCGCTTCAAAGAATGAGAGCTGGCTCACCGTGAAATGTAGAACATTCACAAAACCTGTGACAAGTTGGAAATTAACAGAATACTTCCCTGTCTCTATAATCCACATTCAAGGCAAATAATGTCATGAGCTGGGACAGACCAGTTACGACTGCAATAAGGAGGACGTTCTTCTCTTGGAGGGGACTAACAAACACAGGGGCATTGAAACCTGCTGCTGGCAGGGCAAGATTAGGGAGTATCCCCAGATAATCTGCAAATGTGTCAAGCGAAACAGAATATCCGGGTAGCAGTTAGGACACGTTAGGACTTGCCAAGTTGCATCCAAATCAACTTCAGTTGGAGGAGACAGGAGGTAGAGGTAAAAGGCTGTTTGTGTGACTGAAGGCCAGTGTCAAATGGTGTACCCCGGGGATCAGTGCTGTGCCCCTTAATATTTGTGATTCGGAGGTGTTGGTGTTGGACTGGACTGGAAAATTCTAAACATCGCATAACACCATCTTACATTCTAACAGGTTTATTCAGATGCACGAGCATTCCAAGCACTGCTTCTTCATCAAAATGCACAAACACCTGATGAAGAAACATCGCTTCGAATGCTCGTGCCTCTGAATAAACCTGTTAGACTATAAGCCAATGTTGTGTGATTTTTAACCTTATTACTTGTGGTAATCATAAATGATGCAGCTGCGAATATGGACGAGGGGTGGGGCGGGGTGATAAGTAAGTTTGTGTTTCATCCAATGATTGTTCGGGTGGTTGGCAGTGAGAACGAAAGTCTTATATTTCAGCGACATACAGATGGAATGGTCAGATGGGTGGATCAATAGCAGATGGAATGTTACCCTGATAAATATGAGGTGATATACTTTGGAAGAAGGAACCAGACGGGGGAGGACTCAATGAATGGCAGCACACTCGGAAGGTCAGAGGGTGCTTCTCCACACATCCCTGAATGTGATGCACAAGTTAATACACAATTTGAGAAAACATCGTGGACCGTTAACACAGCCTTTATTCATCAAAGCATAGATTATCAGAGCTATGCGGAAATTTGTTTTGGCCAAGATGGGATACGGTGTGTAGTTCTGGGAACCACATTACAGGATGGATGTGATTGCACTCGAGGGGGTACAGAGGGGACTCAACAGGATGTTCCTTGGGATGGGTCATATCAGCAATGGAGAGAGGCTGGATAAGCTCGGGTTTGTTTAGTTTGGAGCAAAGAAGGCTGAGGGGGCCGTGTTTCAGAAGGAGAAGATTACGAGGGGCATGGACAGGGTGGATAAACAGCAGCTGTTCCTTTTAGTCAAAGGCCCACAATTTTAAAGTGAAAGGTTTGAGGTTTCGTGCGGATTTGATGACTGTTTTTCACACAGAGTTGTTGGGGTCTGGAATGCGCTTCTTGAGATGGGGGTTGTTATGATAACTTCACAACCATTAGAAAATACCCGGTTGTGCACTTGAAATGCCATAAGACTCACGGCTAAACGCCTTGTGTCGGAAAGTAGGGCTAATCTAGACCGTGCTGTATTTCTGATGGTACAGAGTCTGTGCTTGTGTGATTGTATGGTTGTGAAAGGTCAATCATTGCGTAGTTTAAGATAGGAATTGATGGGTTTCTGAAGAATATCTTATCAAACCTTATATGAGTGAACTTCTAATATCTTCTGAAAATATATCATTGGCAAAATTAAAAGAAAAAGGTGCAGCTTTCTTACAGTCTGTTACCGGATAATTGAGGACAGGGAAATAGCAGAACAATGAAAAAAAAACTTCAGTTATGCCTTCACAGAAGAAAGCAAAACAAAAACAAAACTTCCGAGCAATACTATGGAACTTTAGTCTGGTGAGAAAAAGGGAATAGAATGAAATTAGCAACTAACAGTTTTAGAGAAAGTATTGGATTGAAAGTAATGGGTATAGACAAAGTGAACAGAGATTTATGAAATGGGCATCATATTTGAGAAAGTGGCTTTTAGCAAAAGGTATCTCTTATGTAGAAGGTATCAATGCAATACGAGTGGAATCTCAGAAAGATTTTTGATAAAGCCCCAAGCCTTTCGTGCAAATTCGAATCCTGTGGGACTGGGGCTAATATGTGGTCATGGTTTTAGATTGGGAGAGCTGGCAGGAAACACTGATAAGGAACAAAACCATGATTTTTGAACGGAATGCGTGGATGATATAACAAGGATCAGGATTTGGAATCCAGCTATTCCCAGTACAAATCATATCTTTGGTTGAGGGGCTCAAATGCAATATTCCTAAGTCCACTGACAGCACTAAATGGTGTCAGCTTGTGAGTTGGTGAGGAAGATGTAAATAAAGCTCCAAGGTGATTGAGACAAGTGGAGTGACTGGCAAATACCTGGCAGATGGAGATCATTGGGAGAGATGTGATGTTGTGTACATTGATGGGAACAATAGACTGGCAGCCTATCATTTGAAAAGAGATTGGTTGAAAAAGTGTTGCTCTATAAAGGAAATTAAGCTGCATTTTTATTTATTTCTGTGCAGCCCTCTGAGTCCATGTAGGACAGTCAGTTCTGAACACGGAAGTCAATACTGGGAATGGCTTTGGCACGATGACCAGTGCATATCGACCCAGCAAGTGGGGAGCTGTAAAATTGAACATAAACTTGATCTTCCTGTAGACCAGTCAATGAAAGCAATGTTGCAGGAGCAGCAAGCAGTTAGGAAAATAAATAATGTATTGACATTCATTTCAGGGAGATTTGGATGCAGGAGTAAGGGTCATTTACTGCAGCTGTACAGGGCCTTGGTGAGACCTCACCTCGAACATTGTGCAGTATTGTGTGCAGTTTTCGTCTCCTTACCTAATAAAGGACAAAACTGACATTGAGGGAGTGCAGTGAAGCACGACCAGACTGATCTCTGGGATGACGGGTTTGTTGTAGGAGCAGGGTTTGGGGCAACTGTGCCTGTATTCCATGGGTTTTAGGAAAATGAGTGGAGATCTCAGTGAGATATATAAAACTCTGACAGGGCGAGACAGATTGGAAGCAGGGATGACAGTTCTCCGGGCTAGCATGCCTAAAACATGGGGGCACAGCCATATTTAATAAATGCGTGTTATCGGAGAACTGCCTGTATATTGAATGGTGCCACAAAATTGATGGACCGAAGGGATTACAGCAGTTCCAACTTTATATTTCACAATGTTTAAACTTATTCAGTGAAATGAACAGTGTTTGGGGAAAACTGCATTGAGGAGGCCTTTGGTCATGCCTTAGCATGGGGAAAGCTCAATATGTTGAATGACCTCCTCCTTTCCCAATGTTTCTGTGCAATCCGTGGGAAAGCTCTGTAAATGTTGTCACAAGCTCTCAGATGTTAGGAAGGAGGCCTCTGCAGGGTCAACAGAACTGTTTTTGCCATTCCCTTTTCCGATTCTGAGGCTGGGGCCGGGTGTTCTGTCCGATTATATCCTTTCAGACCTTGGAGCAGTTTCATACAATAGTGTGTCTTGCTTAGCAGATTTAGAGACCATTGAAAAAGTGATCACATGTCTGTGTGGCTGGAGCCAATTTTAGGCCACACCAGGAAAGCAAGGGAGATTCACTTCCTGGAAGTATATTGGTGAAGATCAATGTTTACAATCAACATTGGACACAAGATCACTATTACTGACACCAGATTTTAATTAATTTTATTAATTACTTTTAACTTCCATCAGCTGCCAGGCCATTAGCCTGGTCTTGATTAGTAATCTATTGACAGTTCCACAACAGCACCATCTGCACATGGGGACTGTCTGAAACCACACTGGCCTGGTTAGTTTTGTGCTGCTTAAAAGCTCTGTCAAAAAGAATTCCCACTAATTTGACTTTCGTGATGGGACTAAAGGGGAGGTAAATGGTCAGATTGTAGTTATTCCCCTCTTAGGGGAGTGGACATAGTTGAGTAATGTTCCAGTTTGCCAGGGAGATGTCAGAGTTGGAGCTGGAATGAAACAGCTTCCCCAGGGACACGGCTTGTTGTGCAGCACAAGTCTTCAGTCTTATTGCAGGAATGGTGTCAGGGCCCATTGTCTTTGTCGTATCTACTGTGTTCAGCTGTTTCTTCATGTCACGTGCTGCGAAGCGAATTGATTGAAAACTGGCATTTGTGATTCTGTGGTATCATGATGAGGTTGAGGGGTTTCATCCACTCAACAACGTTTCATCCGCAATGCCATCTTCTGTGTTCGAAGTGAATATGCTTCCCTCTGTTTTTCGCCCTGACCATGATTAAGATGTCCGTTGTGTCAATGATGCCTGTCTTATGCAGTTTCAGAATCAAGGAACTTGTCACCATGCATTATCGTTCAGTCTCCATGGTACAGCGCTCCAATTTGGATGGAATGTTTGAGCATCTTTGACATACTTCTTTGGAAATTGTTCAAAAACAGAAATTGCTGAAGAAACTGCAGACGATGTTGCAGCATCTTCTGGAGTGAATGCAGAGTGAAACTTTCAGGTCCAGTGACCCTCTACAAAGCTGTCAGTTTCTCCAGCAATTTTTGTACTTTTATTTGCAGTATCCATAGTTATTTGTTTAATTGAAAATTTATTCTGTAACTATTCATTTCTGGAGAAACTCAGCAGATCTGTCTGCATCTGCAGAGACAGAAACAGAGTGAGCATTTCATGCCCAGTGTGACACTTCTTCAGAACTTAAAAGGATTGGAAACTGGGATTTTTAATCGCTTGCCAGAGGGGGGGGGGGGGGGATGGGCGACAGTGAAAAGAGGGTGTGGCAAAGATAAGCAGGCTTTAAACAGTGGTGAGCAAGAAGATAACGAACGGGTTGAAATTAAGACTTGGCTGGGGAAAGGGATTCTCTCTACTGAGTGCAAGATAAATAAGACACAATCACACAAGGGAGGCCAGGAGGGAGAATGTTGACTATGTGACATTATATAGATATGGCCATAATTACGTTTTCACTGTCAGGATCATCACCCCTTTTAATTTAACACGATATTATACATGGCAATAAAACAATACTCAGCCCAAACTTCGTATTGTTATTTGTTTTTCTCCATATTACAAAATACTAAGACAGCAAGAAACGTTTACTAGTGACAATAAGAAGTCAAACACATGAATTCATGTGTTTGACTTCTTATTGTCACGAGTAAACGTTTCTTGCTGTCTTAGTATTTTGTAATATGGAGAAAAACAAATAACAATATGAAGTTTGGGCTGTGTATTGTTTTACTGCCATGTTTAATATTGTGTCAAATTTGCAGTGCGTATCTTTAAATGTTTGTTCTTGAAGTTAGTACTGGAATATAGAAGGTTGAGGGGTGACATTGTAGAAGTTTATAAAATCATGAGAGGTATGGATAGGGTGAATAGCCACGGTCTTTTCATCGGGATGGGGGAGTTCAAACATACAAGGCACAGCTTAAGGTGAAAGACGGAAGATTTAAAAGGAACTAAGGAGCAACAGTTTTACACAGTGGGTGGTGTGTGTATGGAATGAGCTGCCAGAGGAAGTGTGGTAAATGCATGTACAGCTGCAACATTTGAAACTCATTTGGACAAACATATGAATGGGAAACAGTTCGAGGCATATGGGCCAAATGAAAGCAGATGGGCTGAGCTTAATTTGGAAGACCTGGCCAGCAAGGACATTTAGAAAAGCTTCACACAGGGTCAGTGTAGTTTTGTGAAAGGGAAATTATACTTTGCCCTGTAAAATCATGCAAAGTACTTCTGGAGATGCCAGAGAATGTAACAAGCGGACTTGATAAAGTGGATCTGGTAAAAACCAGGCTTTCCAGAGCTTTTCCATAAAGTATTACAAAATAAAAGTTCTTACACAAAACTGAAGTTCGTAGGATGACGGCGAATGTGGTAACATGGGATGATGATTGGTTAACACATAGAAATCGGACAGTCAGGATTAATGGATCTTCATGCTCAAGGTCTTTCTGCTGGAGTATCACAAATATCAGTCGAATGGCATCAGTTATTTACAAGGTAAAAACAATGACTGCAGATGCTGGAAAGCAGATTCTGGATTAGTGGTGATGGAAGAGCACAGCAGTTCAGGCAGCATAAGGAGCAGCGAAATCGACGTTTCGGGCAAAAGCCCTTCATGAAGGACTTTTGCCTGAAATGTCGATTTCGCTGCTCCTTGGATGCTACCTGATCTAAAGTGCTCTTCCAGCACCACTAATCCAGAATCAGTTATTTACATTCTATATTGATCGCCTGACGGCGGAAGCTAAATGCAATGCACATTCAAGGTTGTGGATGACTCTGAGAATCAAAAGGCCGGTTGTTATTTAATGGAGGGGACTTCCAGAAAAGGAGTGTCCCTATGTATGAAACATAAAGTCAGCATGTTGGTGCAGCAAGTAACTAGGTTGGTTCATTCGGCAACTTCCTGGACTGAAAGGGTTGAGTTGTTGAGAATCTCTAAAATGGTGAGGCGATTATTCATTGGGGTTTAAATGAATGAGGAGTGATACCGCTGAAAAATAGAAGACACAGAAGGGGCTTGAGAAGGTAGGTATTGGCAAGTTGTTTCCACTCCTGGGTGGAGTCTCAAACTCGAGAATATAGATACCGAATATGGAACATCGATTTCAATCTGAGACACAGAGTGATGTCTTCTCTCAGAAGGTAGTAAATGTTCAGAACTCCATAACCCAGAGAGGTATAGAGGGATACACGGAGTAGGCAAGAAAGTGGAGTTGAGCCCAGGAGTAGATCAGCCATGTTCGTATTAAATGACAGGGCAAATCTGAGGGGCCGAATAGCCTACTCTATTTATTCATTTCACATGTTATGCTCTTGGAAAGTAACTGGTTGTTTTCCTGGAAGTTGTGTTGTGAAATGTTGCATTCAGGGAGAGCAGAGGATTTGCTTGGATTAACCCGGGTGGGGTATGTGGGCTGTATCCCAGCGTATCTGGTTCTGTAACATGACGCAAATTTGGAAACAGGGATTGGCGGTGGGGTCGCTTCCCAACCCAGCCTGCATTTTCCAAATACCTTTCCAAAACTACACCTAACCATCCGAGTGACCTCGATCTGTCCCTATATAGCAGGTCTGAAGGGCTGAATGGAACATCAGAACACAGGGCTGAGGGACACAAATGGGCCATTCGGCCCTTTGAAACTACTCCACTAGTAAATAAAAGAGGAAATGCTGGAAAATCTCAGCAGGTCTGGTAGCATCCGTAAGGAGAGAAAGCTAAAAATAAAGGGGAGAAATATCGAGGCATTTTTCCTCATATAAATACCTCTTTATAACTCCCTTTCTATTAGGTTTGACAAAGGGTCAGTTAGATTCGAAACGTCAGCTCTTTTCTCTCATTACAGATGCTTCCAGACCTACTCAGATTTTCCAGCATTTTCTCTTTTGGTTTCAGATTCCAGAATCCACAGTAATTTGTTTTTTTTTCCACCACTAAATAAGGTCGTGGCTCATCTCATTGTGGTCCCAGCTACACTTTTATCTCCATGTACTATTATCCCTGATTCACCGTCTATGGACAACCAGACGAAACTAGCCTCAATATAAAATAAAGAGTCATATATCACAAAGAGAATTCCCACTTGAATGAATTTTCCTAATTTCTATTCTGACTGAGGTTGGAGGGTGTCACTGTTTCCTTTTCTAGTCCCACTCCTCCACTGCTCACAACAAATTTTAAATGTAACCAGGTTCGTGATATGGCCAATGATAAAGGTCTCAGACTGGATCAGGTTCAGTGATAGGAACAAGTCAGGCAGATTTCTTTAGTCACCCACAAGTAATTAATAGGACTAATGGATGCGCATGGTGATCTGTGGTTAGCACTGCTACCTCTCGTCACCAAGAAGCTGGGTTAACTACCAACCTTGGGCTATGCTCTGCGTGGAATTTGAGTATTCTCTGTGCAGGAATCTGTGTGGGTTTCCTCACGATACTCCAATTCCCTCCCACAGTCCAAAGATATGCAGCTTAGAGTGGATTGGCCATGCTAAATTGTCCATAGTGCCCAGGCATGTGTAGGTTAGGTAGGTTAGTAATGGAAAATGCAAGGTTACATGGATAGAGAAGGGGTGGGGAAGGTTCGGGGGGATGCTGTTCAGAGGGTCACTGTGGACTTGATGGATGGGATGGCCTGCTTCCACACTGTAGAGATTCTACAAAAATTACAAGAAATTTGGACTATACCCAGTGGGTATATATCTGATCCACTCTCCTCTCGGTCCTGTATGTTTCAATAAGATCGCCTCTCATTCCACGTGTAACCTGTTAAAGCCTTCATAATATACGGCCCTCATCCCTGGAATCCAAGAAGTGAAACATCTACGAACTGCTTCCAATGTAATTATATCCTTTCTCAGATAAGGAGACAAAGAAAAACTAATCTCAAACTCAGGTCTTGCGGTTTATGTTTTGTTCTTTCAGCATTGTAGGTCTTTCGAACACTCTTCCCGCAGAGCAATGGAGGCAGAGATATTGAATATTTTTGAGGCACAGACAGAAGTTTCATAAGTAACAACGGAGTCGAGGATTATCGGGGATTGGCAAGAATGTGCAGTGTGGCAGGAAATGTAGACAATGGTACCAAATGACACAGCTCCAGAAAATTCATTAATAAAGTGCAAAACGAATTTAAAATGTTGATAAAATTTTAAGGGGGAGTCCAAGATGGCCACGATCCAGAAGGTCTGCTTTGCTGGGCTTTGCATCACAGAACGGGCAAAGTGGTACTCTAACTCACTCCATCCCAGCCATTTACTTAAAATTCAACAATAAAAGAGCTATAGAATCTTTATTAATCCCGTTTTGTCGAGTGGAAATGATAAAACACGGGAAAGAATCGAGTAAGTCCCAACACACGGTGCACCCGTCAGGAGCATCGAGCATGCCTGAGGCTGTAGCTGCAACCCACTCTGCTCGTTCCATGGACCCAGTTACTCACCAGACCTTGGTCACTGAGTTCACCAACTTATGTGAAATGATTGAAGGCATGACTGAACAGAAGTCTAGCTGTGGCTAGAACCGCTCTCAGACGTGCTCCAAAAACATGAGCAGCAACTAGACAGCCTTGGAAACAGAACATACAATGTCAAGTGACGAACTGCATTGACAGAGACTGTGATCAATTCCTCTCGGGAAAGGATCCTTCCCCTTGAAATACAGGTCCCGACCTTAACTGAACAAGATGACCACCTCGAGAACAGGGACAGGACGATGAATGTTTACATCGTCGATCTGCTGGGCCAGACGGCAGGTGGTCAGCTTTGATCTGGCTGCTGTGATTCCTTCACTTCGAAGCCGAAGTTCATTGGGTTACGGCACGGTGGTTATACTCAGACCAACACCTTTGCCCTGTCCTTGTGTGGTTACATAGTTACAGGGATAAACAAAGACTGATGGAAGCTCAGTGTGGTTTCCGATGGTTTTAATTCACGAGAGATCCAGCATTATGTTCTTTTATGACTTTTCAGCATCGGTGATTCAGGAAATAAAATCTTTTGATGATATCAAGAGAAGAGTAAGGGAACTCAGGATTCAGTATTCCTTAAGGTTCCCAGCAGTGCTCTGTATTGCTTTGAATGGATCAATGAACTCGTCTGATTCTCCAGAGAAAGCGAAAACTTTGTGGATATTTTAAGGAAAGCTGGATGTTTAGATAATCATGTTTCTCCCTTAAAGAAATTTTGTTGGATTTTCTGGTATTAACCAGTGTTAAATTATAGTCGGGGATGGGTAGAGTTCACACTTTTAACTTCTTCATTAGTATTACTACTCGTTTTCTCTTTCTTTGCTTGTGTCGGAGGTGTGGCTCAAGCTGGAGGGAGTTACAAAGGTAGTTGTGATGACAGACTGCCGACCTAAGGACAGTTGAAGCCTGTTTTTTGTTATTAATTGCCCTGAATGCCATATTGGTAGCGGGCAGAAGATAAAATTTTGGGATATGTTGGCGCCCCCAATGGGCGGGGTAAATTTCCATATAAAATGTCATTGGCACTTGGGATTTTGTTTCGTTCGTTGTTTTTTTTTTAATGTGTTTAGCTTTGGAAAGTTTTGCGAGCTGGTTAGTTGTAGTAGTAATAGTTTGTATCGTTTTTAGGGTCGCTGAGTGTTTTATCATTAATGCTCAGCGATGTGTAATTCGATGTGAAACTCTCTCGAATTCAAATGTTGCTGCAATGTGTTATGGATTATTATGTGGTTAAATGGTGTACCTGAAACATTAAGGGTAGTGATCTGCCAGTCAAGAGGAAAAATGTAATTGCTCGTCTTAAAATCAAAGAGGGTGGATGTTGCTCTATTGCAGGAGATGCACCGTGATGAAAAGGAACATTTGATGTTACAGCAGGGCGGCTACGATCGGGTTTATTTCGCGTCTTTTAATACTAAGAGTAGGGGAAAGGTCAGAATGGATAGTAAGAATCTTCCATTTAAATTACTAGATTGTATTAAACACTCATGGAAGGATCATGATCCTCAAAGTCTTGAACTGTGGGAATTAATACAGTATTTTGAATTGCCACCCAGTGCACCCGCTTAAAATCCTGGTACATGCATTTCCCAAATTAAGTTATCTTGCATCATGGCACATTATTGTAGAGGATATTTCAACTCTCTTATGCACCCCACGGTGGACAGAATGTCCAAAGGTCCCCAATACCCTCGTCATAATGTACGCAGTTAGTGGATTTGTGTGCAGAACTAGAGCTGGTGGATGTCTGGAGGCAGTTCTACTTCACAAGTAGAGATTTTATTTTCTTCTTGAACTCGCATAAATAGCACAAGAGGGTTGATCTCTTCCCCATCCCTGAAACAATCTTAGGTTCGCTGGCACCCTGCACAACTGGGAATATTACCCCAACATACCTGCCCCAGAAATGGGATAGAAGTCACGTAAGATTATGTTGTTGGTAGATGAAGGTCTTATATTTTTGTCAAATCCCGCAATTTCGGCAGCTCACGTGATGCAATGCATTAATTCGTTCATCGCCTTTTTGGGCTTTAAGATTAATTTTACAAAGTTGGAGGCCATGCCTATGGGAGGCCTTAGGAAAATACCAGATTTTGAGGGTAAATCCTGTTTTTCTTTTAAATGGATGGGGGTGGGTGGGGGGGTGGGGAGGTTTCTCTATTTCAGTATATTCATTACATCCATTTTTGATCATTTATTTAACGTGAACTATGTCTATTTGTTTGAAAAATTAAACAAGACCTTCAAAGAAGGGAGGCACCTCCAATATCCTGGATAGGTCGGATAGCTGTTCTTAAAATGAATGTCCTTCCTCATTTACTATAACCCGTGTGAAAGCTTCTTTTGATGTTTCCCAGACAGACATTTAGGAAATTTTATGGCTGGTTAACTCTTTCATTTGGCACCATAAGCGACTCTCTATCAAGCTAACCAAATTTTAACTACCCCACATTGTGGGGAGTAGATCTCCCAGATTAAAAGCTATGAATTCAGGTCTTTTTTATCCTATGTTAGTGCATGGGCCGCTGAGGACTCGGCGTCAATAGGATTAGATATTGAACCCTCTCAGACAAAGTGAACCCTTATTGGTCTGCTGGTCTTAGACAAAATGAGAACATTTATGGAGTATTGTCATAACCCAATAATTATCAATACTGTTAAAGCATGAATGACAATGCTTCAGATTGAGGGCAATACCATAGTTTCTTACTCCTATAATTGGTATACCGGGTTGTCATCCTGGGATAATGGATTCCAGGTTTAAACTGTGGGCAGCAAGGGGTGTGTCTTACTTGAGTGATTTAGAATTAGTAGAATCCTTACAGTGTCAATAAAAGCCCTTGGGCCCAGCAAGTCCACTTTGACCCTTTGAAGAGTAGCCCACCCAGACCCATTACCGTACCATCCTATATTTCCCCTGACTAATGACCCAACCTACTCATCACTGAACACTATGGGTGATTTATCAATAATCAATTCATCTAACCAACATATCTTTGGACTGTGGGAGGAAACCCACACAGACAGGCCTCGAATATGTTAACTCCACACAGCCAGGCACCCAATGCCGGAACCGAATTCGGAACCCTGGTGCTGTGAGGCAGCAATGCTCACTACTGAGGCACCTCGTGCTATTTGAGGGAGAAACAATGATGTCATTTGATCAAATAACTCATATGTATGGACTGGCTAGTCGAGACCTCTTCTCTTTCTTTTCCAGATCAGAGATTTGATTGAAAAAAACATTTCTACCAGACTCTTACAGATCCGATAGAGAGAAGAGGCTGCTTATTGCTTAGAATACACTCTCCCACAGTACCCTTTATCATTAGTTGGAGAGTGTCCTCTTAGACAAGACTGTGCAGCTTTGTGATGTCTGCGAGAGAGAGTTGGGGGTTCAGAACACTTCGGAGCCGTGGGAGGATATTTGTGAAAATGCTCGAAGAATTTCATCTGTAATAGGACCCTTTCCATGCAGTTGGAAATTCTTCATATGGCCTATCTGACACTAGATTATCTCCCAACATTCAAAATGGGATTATCTTCAGCATGTCCGAAATGCAGAATGACTACAGGCACTCTTACTCATTGCATGTGGTCCTGCTGCAGGCTTCATATATATTGGAGCAATGTATCAGGTGTGATAGAGTGGGTCGAGGGGACTGAATTGGAGATGGACCTGGTTTCTCTTTTCCTGGGCCTGCCCAGGGTACTTTACACAGATGCACAAGTGAAAAAATATCCTTAGTTTCTGTGCTTGGAAAAGCATTCTGTTGTGTCTGAATCACCACCCCCCCCCAAAAAAACCCAACACCCTCCCCCACCCCCCGCCCGGGTCTGTTGGGTCGTCGTAAGCTCTTCATGGAGAATATCCATTTGGCCATTCTCACCAGCATGGTGCACCAAAAACAGAGATTTATATAAGACCATGGCAGACCTTTTTGAATTACCGTGATACACGCTTATCTGCCACTCTCGGAAGGGCTTTTATACAGCCATGACGATATTATCTAATGAATCTTATATCCAAAGAGGAAGAATAATGAACATAAAAAGGGATATCAGCTAATGCTCTTGAAGAACGAGAGCTATCATTTTGTTACAATGAGCAGTATTATTTATTAATTATTTACTCTTAATTTTTGTTTTTCTTCTGTCCGTTTCGTGTTTTTAACTTGTTTTGTATTTACATGCACATGGGTGCAATTTTGATCAGTTAATTGAGTTGTGTTGTCATTGGTTTATTATAATATTAAAATTCTCTTTTTCAATAAAGATATTTTTAAAAGTATTAAAATGCTAGCATTGATAGAATAGAGTCCCAAAGAACTCTCATTAGACAGTCCACTCATGGTGGTTTATCCTGAGGGTCACCACATCTCGGGTGATGGGGTGAGGTTGAGACAGCGTCCCCTTCTTGGTAACCTCTGTCAGTGTGAGGAACTGAACCTGCGCTGTTGAACTCCCTCTACATCACAAACATGCCGTCCAGGCAACTGAGTGGGAGACTGTGTAACTGTTACACACAGAAACAGTCACAGACAAAGGGCAAGAGAAACACTCATAACAAGGAAAGTGGTACAGTTCAGATAACGGATATAACATTTATGGAGTATTGTCATAACCCAATAATTATCAATACTGTTAAAGCATGAATGACAATGCGTCACATTGAGGGCAATACAGTCAAAACCATATTTCTTACCCGTATAATTGGCATACTGGGTTGTCATCCTGGGATAATGGATTCCAGGTTTAAACTGTGGGCAGCAAGGGGTGTGTCTTACTTGAGTGATTTAGAATTAGTAGAATCCTTACAGTGTGGAAAAAAGCCCTTGGGCCCAGCAAGGGTAAAAACATTCTCTGCTCGAAATTGTATTTTATAACAAGACGTATTTCGAAGTTGTTTTTGGTTTAATATCATTATGGTGAGTCAACTGAAATAACCAGAATTACACAGTATGATTGGATATCTATAACCATAAAATGAAAGTATATTTTTGTTTGGTCTGTGTAAAGCATGCTGACTGTTGCATGAAAGTATACAGTTGATGGAATATACTGTTAGGAGAGTGCGTTCCATCGGAAATGCCCTCAAACAGGCGCTTGAACAAAATTGGGGTAAAAGTGCCTGAGTGCCGTCTGGACAGTGACAGGAATTCAGACGGTTGAATGACTGAAAGCTCCAGTATCTGAGAAAAGCACCAGATCAGCTGGGAACTTATTAAATGCTAGAGCACATTTGAAGGGCTGAATGGCCTCAACATGGTTTGAAATATGTGTGATTTGGAAAAGTGCATCTCTACTCCTTCCTCTTATGTGGTTATACACTGGGGCACTGCCATTTTCCTGAAAGTGGGCATTATTTGGAACACTATCTGGAACATTCCATATTCGGTGTTCTCCAGAATATTCTCTAACTGTGTTGGGGGGTATTGCAAAGGCGAGAGAGAGAGAGAGCGAAGCTGTTGCATGCGGCAGTGAGAGTGGTGGAGCATGAGCCTTGGTCATGCTATAACAGATATACAGTGAGTGTGAGGGAGCAGAGAGAATACAGTGACCAATTACCCTGACAGACCGGGGAAGGTTATTGATGCTTGTCCTGTTTTGCTGGACATTTCTTCAGGCCGCAGATGCTACACTGAATTTGGTGGTGAGCACAGACCATGCTCGGTGGGTCTGGTGGTATGGCCTCCTCTGGGCAGGCAATGGCCCCGCTCTGCACTAGCCCATCCACCATGCACACCATGCACCGTCAACAAACTATCTGCCATGCTCGGGGTAAACTGTACAGGGCAGCTCCAAACTGAGAAAGCTCAGCCGTATGCCCCTTGGCCTTTTAAAGATGGCACCAGTGACAAGGAACACGGAATATCTCGGGAAACCCTGGCGACTATGAGTACCTCCAATCATGATGGATGGGAGAATCGAGCTGGCATTCAATGAGAGCTGGGTGGGGTGGGTGGTATTTAATGAGGTGAGTTCGATAAGATAGCACCAGGAAACTAGCTCAGCTTCGCACAGACAATCCCTCTGTCACACTCAATGAAAATGACACTGAGACAAATTCCTGTTTTATACAGTTCAATGAGCCGAAGACTCTGCTGTCCTCACTCCCAATTACAAAGTTGCAGAACAAATGCTCATTCAAAACTCCCCATCGCCTGAACTCACAGCATTATTCCATTCACTCATAATTCTTCATAAGACTGACCCGTGTTGCATGATACTATCGAAATGTCTTCATTTCAGCATTCTAAAACCTGTGAACATATCTTTCCATGACACTTTTTCTCAGTCTGTCCCTCTCTGTCTCTATCCTGAATCACACGTAATTACAGTCATACATTTCTACTGCATGGAAACAGGCCCTTCGGCCCAGCTGGTAGATGCCGACCAAAATGTGCATCCACACTCACCCCATTTCCCTGCCCTTGCTCCTTTCCTATCCATGTATTTATCCAAATACCTTTTTAATGTTGTTATTTTACCCATCTCAAACACTTCCACTGGCAGCTCATACCAAAGGCTAAACACAGTCTATGTAAAAACGTTGACCCTCAGGTTCCTTTTTATTTTTGTCCTCTCCAAACATTAACAGATGTCCTCTAGTCCTTGGTTTCCAACCTTGCAAAAAAAAATTGAAATATTCACCCTATGCATGGTTCTCATGATTTGATAAGAGGTACACTTCTATATAATCCCCCTCAGTTTTCTACGCTGTAAAGAAATATGTTCTAACCTGTCCAACTTCTCCCTATAACGCAGACCCTTTAGCCCAGGAAACATCTTTGTAAATTTCTTGTACATTCTTTCTCGTTAATAATATCCTTTCTAGGTCAAGGAGAACAAACCTGAACACAATACTCCAACTGCAGCCTCACCAACATCCTGTACAACTGCAATATAATGTCCCAACTTCTATATTCAATGCCCTGATGTAGGCCAGTGTGCCAACAGCCTTCTTCACTGTCCTGTATATCTGCGACTCAAATTCAGACAACCATGCACCTGATTTCCAACATCCTTTTGTTCCACTACACTCCTTAAGGCCCTCTCATTCACCATTAAACTCCCACCTGAATTTGACTTTCCAAGATGAAACATGTTGCATTTATCTATATTAAACTCCATTTGCTATTTCTCAGCCCACTTCCCCAGCTGATCAAGGTAGTGCTGCAATTTCTGATAATGTTCCTCACTGTAAATAATACCTCCTATTTTAGTGCCATCTGCAAACTTACTAACCTGCATTGTGCACTCTCGTCTAAATCATTGATCTAGATAACACACAGCAATGGAGACAGTACCGACCCCTGAGGCACTCCACTTGTCACAGGCCTCCAATCCGACAAGCATACCTCCACCATAGCCATTTGCTTTATAATGTCAAACCAACTGCGTCACCAAGTTGCCAGCTTACCTGAGAGTCTGTGCAATCTAACCTTCTAGAGCGGCCTTTCATGTGGAATCTTACGAAAGGCCTTACTGAAATCCATATAGATTATGTTGACCGCCCTGCCCTCGACAATTTTCCTGGTCACTTCCTCAAAAAACCCTAATAAATTTTGTAAGGCATGATCTTCCACGCACAAAGCTATGCTGACTGCTCCAAGTCAAATTCTGTCTTTCCAAATGCATGCATATCTTGTACCTCAGAACCTTCTCAAGTAGTTTACTGCAAACAGATGTGAAGCTTACTGGTCTGTATTTCCCAGGCAATTATTTGCAGCCCTTCTTGAAGAAGGGCACTATATTTGTTACCGCCCAGTCTTCCAGGACCTTGGCCCCTGTCTTCTCTCACCTCTTGCAGTGCTCTTGGATATATCTGGTCAGGACAAAGAGATTTATCTGACTTTGTGCATTCTAATATGTCCAGCAGCACCTCTACTGTGATTTCGACAGTACCAAGATATGACAATTAACCTCCCAAAGGTCACAGGACTTCATGTCTTTCTTCATGGTAAACACAGAGGGGAAATTGAGGACCTCAACCATCTCTTGTAGTTTTACACATGCGTGCCTATTTTGGTTTTTAAGGCGTCCTATTCTGTCTCTAGTTGTTCTTTTTCTTTACTATAGTGAATTTGGGTTCACTCTAATCGTCTCAGCCAAGGCTATCTCATACTCCCTTTTCGCCTTCCTGATTTCCTTCTTCAGTAAACTCCTGTATCCCCTGTGTACCTCCAGGGATGCCCTTGATCCCAGCTGCCTGTACCTGAACCACGCCTCCTTTTTGCTGGCTAGAGCCTGAATATCTCTTGTCATCCAGGGTTTTCTCTTCAAGCCTCACTTTCTCTTCACCCTCACAGGAATATATAAACCTTGAACTCGAGCTATCTCACTTTTACAGCCCTCCCTCGTGCCCAACATCCTTTTACCTGAAAACAAACTACTCCAATTAACACTGCAATCCTCTGTCTAATTCCAACAAAATATGCCTTGCCCCAATTTAGAACTTGAATCTGTGGACCAATTTTGTCCCTCCCATAACTATTTTAAAATTAATACAACGCCAGTCACTTTTCCCAAAATACTCCCCCACTTTACCACCGTCACCTATTTCCCAACAGTAGGTCGAGTGTGTCCCTTCCCTTGTCGGACCCTTTATATGCTGTTTGGGAAACTTTCTTGAACAAACTTAAGAAATTACGTTCCATCGAAGTTCTTAACTATCTGGATGTCCCAGTCTATGTTAGGAAAATTTAAATCACCTATTATGACAATCCTAATACTCCTGCTACTCTCACCAGTTTCCCTGCATATTTGTTCCTCTAATTCCCATTGATGATTTGGAGGCAACTAACCCCCTCTTCCTTCCTTGTACCATTCACAGAACCTCATCGGATAATATCTCAGTTATTTCATCTTTAAATACTTGTGGGATACTCGCCTTAATCAGAACTATTGGTGTTTCAACTGTTTTCATTTACATCTCTCCCTTACAATGATGTTCACATCAAAACTTGTCAAGGTACAGTGGCGATCTGGCGCTGTAACTGGATGGGAGCTGCACATCCTGTCACTTCCAGCAAGTTTCCCCACACTGGGCAGTGATCTAACACAGTGTTACCGAAAACTAGAACAACCTGTGTTTATATATGAATAAACCAGTGGGGTCTGCACATCTCCCCACGCTGGACATTTATCCCAGGAATATAGATCAAGTATTGGTGTGGGCTGCACAGAGTTCCATTCTGGATATTGTTGGGTTGCATTCAGCAGTACGCTAGCCATATCTACACAGTGCTCCATCCCTAATGTATTATGGATGGGCTGTTTATGTGAGTTTGATTGCGAATGTGAGAGAACTAAACATCTGACTATACCTTTATTTTATGTTTTCATTCTTGTTATTGGACCCTTCAAATCCTGACTCATCCTTAGAATGAGTGATGGTGACTATTGTTAAAGCATCTGGGTCTGCAACATGACCAACAAATGGAGCAGAGGCCGCAGAGAGTACAGTCTCCGTAAAATGGAATGAGGAAATCACAGTCTGATCAGCCGTGGTCTTAGTGAATGGTGGGGCAGGATTAAATGGACCACTAATGCAACTTGTTCATGTATTTATGTTTGTTCCAAGCAAACTCCTCTTCTCTCCAAATGTCCCATACTAGTGGGAAGTGAGGCACCTCCTTCTGTTCCTGTGTAACAGGATCCTGGGGCCTCACTAGCCTACAGATTTCCCTGTGGCCCAGTTTCGAACAGTTGAGTGACGGCCTCCTGTTCCTTTTCCTGTTCCCCTGTCCCAGTCTCAAGCAGTTGAGTGACTCCCTCCTGTTCCCATGTCCCAGTCTCGAGCAGTTGAGTGACTCCCTCCTGTTCCTGTGTCCCAGCCTCGAGCAGTTGAATGACTGCCTCCTGTTCCTGTGTCCCAGTCTCAAGCAGTTGAATGACTGCTTCCTGATCCCAAGTCTGTGAAAATGGATGTCCTCCTCCTGTTCCTGTGTAACATGCTCCAATAGCTCTGTGCTCACCTCCTGCTCCTGTGGAATGGAACTGCGGGACTGAATAGCCTCTTCACATTCCTTACAGCTTCTGTTGACTAAAAGCCATTCTCCTGATTCTGTAAATCACCATCAAAATCTGAATGATGTATTTTTGTATTTTGCTCTCAGTAATTGAGCAAACAATCTGACTGACAGAATTCAGAAGCTGAGTAGCCTCCTCCTGTTCCTGTGTTATACACTCAAAAGGCAATAGAGTCTCAGAGATGTACAGTACAGAAAACGATCCTTCAGTCCGGTCGTCTATGCCAAACCAAATATCCTAAATAAATCTCGTTCCCCTTGCCAGCACTTGGCCCATTTCCGTCTGAACATCTCTCCTGCATGTATCCATCCAAATGCCTTTTAAATGGTGAAACTGTACCTGCCTCCACCACTTCTTTTGGCTGTTCAATCCATACACGCAGCAGTCTCTGTGTGAAAATGTTGCCCCTCATGTCCCTACTTAAATCTTTCCCCTCTCACCTTAAACCTTTGTCTTCTAATTTTGGACTCGCCTATCTGGGAAAAGACATTGACTGTTTACCTTATCTTTGCCCCTCATGATTTTATAAACCCCTTTAAGGATCCCCCCCAGCCTCAACACTTGAAAATAGCCCCAGCCTATCCAAACGCTCCCTGTAACTCTAACCCTCCAACACCTGCAACATTCTTTTAAATCTCTTCTGTACCCTTTCGAGTTTGACAACATCTTTCCGACGGCAGGGAAACTGGAATTAAAGGCAATATTACAAAAGTGATCAAACCAATGTCCTGAACAGATGCAACGCGTCGTGAAAATGTTTAGACACAAAGCACGGACCAATAAAGGGAAGATCACCAAGTGCCTTCTTCACTACACTGTTTACCTGTGACAGCACTTTCAAGGAACGGAGAACCTGAACCACAAGGTGACACAGTAGCTCAGTGACGAGCATTGCTGCTTCAGAGCGCAGCGATCTGGATTTAACTCCATCCGTGAATGACTGCCAGTGTGGAGTTTGCACATTGTCCCCGTCTCTGAACGAGTTTCCTCCGGATGTTATGTTTTCCTCCGACAGTATAAAGATATACAGATAAGGGTAGATCGGCCATGCTAAATTGAGTAAAGTACCCAGGGATGTGCAGGCGAGGTGGAGTAGCTATGGGAAATGCAGGTTCAGAGGGATAGAGTAGGGGTTTGTCTGGAGGGATACTGTTTAGAGGGTCGGTGTGGCCTCGATGTGCCGAAAAGCCTGTTTCCTCACTGTAGGGGATTCGATAACTTCTATGGAATTCTCCTTGATTGGCAGCTTTCGACAGGACCCTACCTATATGTCTTGCCTTGATATGTCTTGCCAAAATGCTACACCTCACATTTAACTAAAATAAACTCCATCTGCCACTCCTTGGTTCACCTAAACAAAGTCCCATTGTGGTCTGAGAGATCGTTCATCACTGTCAACGACACCAACAAATTTGTTATTATCTACAACCTTACTGACCATACTTCATATACTCAAATGTAAATGATTTGTATCAGTGACAAAAGGCAGTGGACCCACTATTGATCTTTGCGGCACGCCACTGGTCACAGGTCTCCAAGTTTAATGAACAAATGTCACTGTCACGCCCTGTCTCCAATATTCAAGAAAAGTTTGGACCTAAATGGCGAGTTCTCCCTGGATCCCAGCCAGTCTAACCTTGCTAACCAGTCTACCATGTAGACCATTTTGGTTTTCTTACTGAATTCCATAAAGACAACATCCACTGTCCTGTCTTCATCAATCATCTTCATCACTTCCTCAAAAGATTACACCGAGTCAGTGAGACGTGATCTCCAATGTACAAAGCCCTCTTCAGTCCTTGTCTTTCCAAATACATATCGATCTTTTTCCTCGAAATCCCCTCCAACAATTTAATCACCATTGACGTCATGCTCACCGATCTATAGTTACCTGTTTTTTTCTTTACTTTCTTAAATAATTGCACTATGTTAGCAGCCCTCCAGTCTTTTGACACCTCACCTGTGAAAATCAATGTTACAAATATATCAGCAAAATGCATAAGCAATCTATTTCCTAGCTTCCCGCAAACATCTGGGATACAACTGATCAGGTCCCAGGGATTAGTTCACCTTTATGTGTTTTAAAATGTCCAACACCTCCTTGTAATATAGACACTTTTCAAGGTATCATTGCATATTTCTTCATTCTCTCGCTCTTGTAACCTCCTCCACATTAAATACTGAGGAGAAATACTTGTTTAGTATCCCTCAAATTTGTTGTGGTTCCATAAATAGGTAGCCTTACTGATCTTTAAGGGGCCCTATTGTCTCCCTAGTTAATCTTTTGCCATTGAAGGATTTGTAGAATTTGTTCAATGCCTCATTAACCCAATTTCTAAAGCAATCTCTTGTCCACATTTTTCTGGCCCGATTTCCCGATTGATGATACACTTGCTGCCCTTATACACCTCTCGGGATTCACTTGATCTCAGCTCTGTTTACCTGACATATGCCTCCTTCCTTACCTTGACCATAACATCAATATATATAGCCATCCAGCACTCCCTGCACCCACCAGCCTTGCCCCTCTCACTAATAGGAACACGTTTGCTCTGGACTCTCTGAAACCAAGTTTTGATGAACTTGCATTTTCCAACCATCCCTTAACCTGTGAATAGGATATCCCAATCTGCCTTTCACAGGGCTCACCTAACACTTTCAAAATTGGCCTTGTTCAAAGTTAGAACTTTAATGTTGACATCAGGTATTTCCGATTCCATAATTAATTTAAAACTAATATTTATGCATAACAAACTTGAAAGTTAAATAAACACTTCCTGTGCCTCTATAACGTGCTCGAGAGACTGAATAGGCTCCTCCTGTCCCTCTGTATTACAGTGGAAATGCTGTCCCTCTGTAATAGACCCAAGAGGCGAAATGGCCTCCTCCAGTTCTTCTAAACACACTCGAGAGGCTGCACGGCCTCCTCCTGTCCCTGTGTAACAGATCCGAGACACAGCAACCTGTGGATTACGAGCAGCCGGTAAACTGTATCTAATGGAGACCCATTCCTTTTCAGTTACAGAATCACAAATAACACAATGTACTCCAGGTGCCCTCTCAGTGACACCTCATACAGCTTCAGCGACAAATCTCTTTGTTTTGAATGATTCTGTTGGCAAAATGTGCCAATATTCCAACTTTCCACCTCTTCAAGGAGCAACAGGTTAATATGGGCTGACTGGCCTTCTCCTATCCCTCTGTAAGGGGCCCATAGGGACAGAATTGCTTTGGCCTGTTACTGAGCAGCAGTCTCAATGTTCTGTCTAAAGGTTATGAAAGAATTGAAAACAGGACATTAAAACCAGGAGTAGCCTCACACTGGTCAATAAGTACCGTACATTGTTTCAGGTATCTAGAAACTTGCCCACCTGACATTTTTTTTTCTGCAGCAGATCTGTCATTTTATAACTGCCTATTTTCATAAACAGAGTGGAACATATATCGACCGCTGCAGTGTTCTGTTAATACTCTCATATACAAGGGGAAAAAACATTAAAAATATTGAAAGATTTATGGTCCATCCCTCAGCAACCTTATCCATTCCATCCAAAACCAGTAAATGAAAAGTGATGTCTTGAATTGGTTAACTGGGCCTGTTTGTTCAGTGACTGTGATTAATGCCAATCTCCATGGATTCTAATTATCTCAGTGGAAGCTTTCCATCTTTTAATGATAAATGGGCTCCGTTCAATGTGTCAACCCATAACATGAGCGGGAGCATCACTGACAGCACTGACAGGGATCAGCAGATCCAGAGAGAGGGGAGGAGAGATCAGAATCTGAGAACATTAGACTGGAATGTTCCAACAATGGATCAGAATCAGAGAACATTAGACTGAAATATTCCAACAATGGATCAGAATCTGAGAACATTAGACAGGAATATTCCAACAATATACAGGAGCTTCTCCGATTATGTTTGGTATCTTTCTGCATTTGATTGGATGTCATTATCATTGCGGATCTATTTCGCTCTTTTCATTATTCAATACTTTTATTATCCCTTCCTGGCTATCGTTGGTGTTCCTGGTGAGTGTCACTATCCAGATTTTGTTTTCTATCAACAAGTTATGAGTGCATTATTGTTATTTCATATTGTCTACACTTCCTGCCACTGTTATTGTTCCTGTTGAATCTCACAATCCAGATATTCACTCTACAGACCACTACTAACTGCATCAATGAAGGTGTTCAATTACTGTCTCGCTCTCTGCTCTGGCAGTGTTACTCACGGGTCTCTATGTTGAACTATTCAGTTTCAGGGGAGAACCACAATGCATTGTCTCATTGCCTTGACTGTTAAGAGCATGGAGGTCACTTTCTACTCTTCTGGTTACAAACTCCACTTCCTTCCATTGTTTCCATCCCATTCCTGGCCAATATCTGCAGGTCACAACTGTGGGAGATCCTTTTGACAATGAGCTGATTCTTGACACCATACCCTGAACATTTCGAACTTGAAATACTCACCACTCCAGAATATATCTCACTGGTTTATTCCATCTGCTGTTTGAACCTTGAGCTATGAAATACAATCTTAATGAAGCCAATAATCTGCTGCTGACACTCCCGGCTTCAAACCGAAGCAAATCTGATTCGAACTCACGCCAAACTCCCATCCATCTGTCATTCATGTGCACGCCGATGTATATTGCTGTTGTGTCTGGCAATGCCTTTATTTTAACATTCTCAAACACTTTATCTCATCTGTCCATGAAACTTCCCTCGTTCTCTCTATTGATAAACAAAAAGCCTGTTGTTCGTATTTAAAAATTTTTTCTCCATGTGCGTTCCTTCTCAAACAATGAGTTTCGCATTCAAACACGCACACTCTCTCAGTCTCTGATGAACACACAGAGAGAGCAAACCTTCCAATTATCGGCAGTTATCTGTTGCGAGGATCGTTAGCATATGTTAGTAAAGTTTGCAAGACTCTCTATGCTGTGCAGATAGTGCAGTTTACTGAGCAACACACTAGCATGGTCTGCACAGCTCTCCATGCTGGGCTGTCATCTTGTCCCAGTTTATGTTGTTTGTGGTGTTCTGTGAAGCAGATTGAGAACTTGATGTAACAAACCATTTCAGCTGATCTGACAATGTCTTTATTCAATGTTCTCATTCTTGTAATTTTACTCTCGAAGATCTCACTTCGCCAGTTAGTCCCACTGCCCTGACGTTTTCCATATATTTCCACAACATCTTTTCAGTTAATTAACTGTCTGTTTCTGTCTTTAATGTGAATCTCTTGTCCCTTTCTTTCTTTCCCTGGCCTTGGGTTTTGGCCTCCCTATTGAATCGAGTGCTGGCATTGTGTAGCTCAGAAATAATGAAATGGGGTGTGTCAAGCTGTTTTTCACTTCCTGGTATGTCCCATGTGATGGTCCATTGACAGGCGTGTTTCAGAAGTTATGAGAAACAACCTTGTAACTTGGTCTGTACCTGTGGCTATCGCTCTCAGGTGACCATGCGATCAGTAACAAAAGGAAGCCCACTGAGTAAAGGACCACGCATATAAATTGCCTGACAATGCTACGTTATTTTCTCCTTTTTTTAGTAAGAGGGCTTAAAGGCAAAACTTCCTACTGAAAACGGCTCAAGTAAATAACTTTTGGGGCTTTTAGGGTTTTCAAATAAATAGCAGTAACAATGGCCAGCTGGCACAGACCAGGATTTCTAGTTTTTTTATATATTGTAGCTATAACAATCACCAGGTGCTTGGGGTCCCAGAAGGGTTGTAAGTTTCAGTAAATTATCCACAGCTGCTATTCTCTCTGGAACCTCACTTGATGGTGTTTCCTCCTGGATTGGAGAACTGTATGCACGAATGCATGTCTGAAAGTTCCTTTTTGCCAAGGGGTGTGTTTATGGGATATTGATATATTGGAACAGTTCATTAGTAGAAGGTACTGTATCCATTATTCGGTAAAGATCGCCAATAGAAAAATTATTCTAAATTCATCTTCATTTCTAATTGGATTTTCATTAGAGTGTTTACATATATTGTATTTTGCTTAATGGTGAGTGGTTTGAATAGTTTGACATCTGGAACACCCAACTCACATCTACCTTTAAAATAAGGAAAGGTTGGCATCCAACCTACCTTCTTTAAACAGTTTGAGACAGTCTGGTTCGACGATAGCAAACTGTGGACTCTTGTTCGGTTCTAAATCGATAATACCAAATTGGGTTTAGAATTTGCAAACAGGCCATTCTCCCCAACAAATCCATACCGATCCTCCGAGGAGTAACCTACCCAGACCCATTCCTCTATCCTATTATTACACATTTACCCCGACGAAGGCAACTAACCCACACATCCCTGAAAAATATGAACAATTTATCATGGCCAATGCACCTGACATGCACATCTTTGGATTATGGGAGGAAACCAAATCATCCAGAATAAGCTCATGCAGACATTGGAGAGTATGCACCAGGAGGCTATTGGGTTCAAAGGTCGCGTATGGTAGTTGATAGTCTCTTTTTTCTGGATGTTGAATTCGGTTGGTTTAAACAGTATTTTGTATCTAAAGATTCAGTCATTAAGAGTTCTCTGGGTGTTGAAAAGTGAAGTTGGCGGTTTTACAAAAGGGAATGACGGTAAAGCTTTAGGAATTGACCAACAACCTGGAGTTGGGGTTGCGATTGTCTGTGAGAAAATGAGAGATAATTACAGCTATAGATCGGCAATTACGTTTCGTGGAACCGCCATCAAACTCTTTGGAAATGGCTGGAATTCAATTTGAAATGATGGTCTTTGAACCTGAGAAGGAATTGAAAGAGGTTGAATTATGATGAAAAGTAGAAATAAAAGAAAAGGAAACGAAGAAGAAAGAAAGAAAAGGACAGAAGAAAAGCAGAGAGTTTCAACTTAAAGAGTTAGCAATTAGAGGGGAAAGTTGATACAGAAGGCGGAGATGAAGGTAGAATGTCGGTGGGATGAGGAGGATAGTGCGGTTGAGCAACCCTATTGTAACCAATGGCCTAAAGAGGTTCTGTTTAAATGCATCCAGGCATTCTCTAAATTTGATGAGAAGGATGGGGAAGCCTTTTGAATTTCATTTGAGAAAGTGGCTAAACAAATGCAGACACCAGTGACCATGTGGATTGATTTGATCCAAAGCTGATAGGTATTTGCATCCCTAATGGAGGAGGTATCTGGCCAGTATGGAGTGGTAAAGAAAGCCATCTGAAGTGCATATGAGCTTGGGCCAGACATTGACAGACAGCGTTACAGGAATCTAAAAGAGGGTCCCTGGTTAAACGCACATTGAGTTTGAAAAGATCAAACAAAGTAATTTTGAAAGGTGGTAAGGGTATTAAAAACAGAACAAACCTATGACACTCTTAGAAGGATTCTTATTTTGGAGAAGTTCAACAATTCACTTCCTGCAGCCGTGAAAACTCGTGTGGAAGAGCAGAGTTAAAACAGCAAGATTAGAAGCTGAAATGGCTGATGATGATTGAGTTCAGAAATCAAAGTTTGGTTTCTGTGAGAGATGGAGAAGAATGTGCGAGGACTTGTAATGGTTTACTGGCATAGGCCAGGAGAAGCAGGTAAAGAGGTTAGAGCATTAAGAGATACAGAAGCATGTAATTCTTTTATGCTGAGACATTAGGAGCTGTGTCATTCAAAAGGACGATTGGAAAGATTAGAAGCACTCCATTATGTAACGTGTGATTGGCGTGTCCAGTGGAAACATCAACAGATTTATTCCACAATGGGGAAGGAGGCCTTGAGCTTGGAGTTGGCGTTGCAACATTTCAGATTTACATTGCCAATAACATACCTGAGACAAATCTTTATCACTGATCATAACCCCTTAAAATTTTTGGTGAAGTTTAGGGAGAAAAATACCAGTCTGTTTCGATTGAGCTTATTATTGCTGCCATTCAGTTTGAAACTATACAGGCGACAGGGCGATAAAACCTAAGTGTGGAGACTTGGATGAAGAAAGACAAAGGCATTCTGTGGCAGGAGTAAAATGACTGAAATCGAAATAGATGTGAATATTTGTATGCTCAGAGTCAATGTAATATAAATGCATTTCAGTCTACTAATAGAGGAAGAGGAGGATGTCTAAAATGAATCCACCTTTGTGTATTGATGGATTATTTTATTAAAGATGGAGTTGTGAGGATACTATCACTGTAAAAAGGTTATTTCTCTTGGGTTTTATTTTGAAGAGAGGTGTTAAAGGCAGAGGTGCAGAACTGCTGTCTGAAAACAGTTTAAATAAATAACTGAGATTTTAGGTTTCATTAAAACTTTGGTAACAATGGAAGGGCAGTGGCCAGCTCTCCCAGACTAGATTTCCTCGTTTTACTTTTAGCTGCAGCATCCAGAAGCTGCTGGGGATCCCAGAAGGGTTGGAAGTTTCAATACATGATCCCCAGCTGCTTTTCTCTCTGAGATCTCTGTTGATGTTGTTTCCCCCTGGATTGGAAAACTGCTGTTAGGATCTGTATTTGAATATATCTTTGTGCCAAGCGGTGTAAACCAAGAAGGTAAAGTATCTATTGTTTGTGTAAGTGTTCCAACATATAAGCTATCCCAAAACATTATTTCCTTTGATTGTATTTTAACTAAAGCATTTGAATAGATTATATTTTGCTCAATGTCGAGTGGTTTGACTAGTCACAACATAACTGGAACACGCACTTCACATCTATATTTAAAGTAAGGGAAGGTTTGGGTCTAAACGACCTTCTGGAAATATTTTGAGGGAATCTGGTCTTGTCCAAAACACTTGTAGCGAGGGGCTTCTGACTGGCTTCTGCAAATGAAAATTTAGTGGAAGGGCAGGGGGTGCTTTGCTGGAGGTTGTGCTGTAAGTTGCCTCAGACATTCAGTGAGATCTGAGGATTTGGTGACCCAACTCTGGATGGAGTATGGGGACTGTGGATACAGCATCTGAGCCTGCAAAATGAACAACAAATGGAGCAGAGGCTGCAGAGAGGGGAAGCTCTGAAACCACAGAGTGAGTGTGTGTGGGAAGAGGGTCTGCTGTATCCAATCCGGATTTTCCAGGAACAATTTCCCAAACTCCACTTAACCTAGGATCAAAGTGTGAGGGGACCATGACTGAACAAGGAGCTGGTCACAGAGCGGTGTCACCTCCTTCAACACGACCTGCAGCTTCACACTAGGGGGAGGACAGTGCTGCCAGTGGCTGTTAGGGTCACAGTTTCATTCAGTTTCTATGATCCAGAACTTTCCACGCAGGACTAGGTGACATATCCATCATTTCCCAGTATCCCAACAACAATGTCATCATTCGGTGATGGAGGATATATATGGTGGATGAGGTAAATAGATTGTTTCTCCCTCAGCAGGGAGCTGCCGGTTGTATCCAGTTTGGTAGGATTCCCGATGGTGTCCATGGCATCTGCAGAGTATCCATGTCAATGCGGAGAGGTAGAGGAACTGAAGGAGCTCTCTCTCTCTCCCTATTAATGTTACAGTATGCCCATGCACACTACATCATGTTGATGAATACCCACTGTCCTAGCAGAAGTCATGGTCTCTTCATTCAGAAGCAGTCAGCCATTCCCATCGTCATCGGGTCTCCACGTAGAAAGAAATGAATATATCTTGGATAAAGGCCGTCCCCTTGATGCACGTTTCAAAACACCATCCCCACCACCAATCAACCAGATCAAAGTATCCTATGTGTATGGAGAGCAAGCGGGTCACTTTGAGTGTCTGGGAGCAGACGATCAGGGATGGAGCAAAACCTCCCATGTCTGAACGGGGCTGAGTGAACCCCCCAGTACACAGTATCATTAAGTCCTGTAATCCCTCTCCATTTCAGTAACATATTGCTTTCCGTTATTCCTGGAAATGAAATGACAGGTTATATCATGTTAAATTCCACCTGCTAAACTATTATCTATTGCCTTTACATTTCTGAATCTATTTGCAGACTCTCCACCCTCTCTTGATAATTTAATCTCTTGCTTACCACAGCGACATCACCAAACTCAGAATCTGTATATCTGTTCCATCCTCCTGATCATTAATATAGACTGTAAATAGTTGAGAACCCAGCGCTGGTCACTGTGTGACCCTACTGGTTACGTTCTGTCTAACTGATTGAGACTGGTTTATCCTGAGTGCCTGCTTCGTGTATGATACCCAGTCCTCCCCCATTCCAGTGAAACACTGTCGAAGGGTTGAAGAAGAACAAGGAGCATCTGTGAGGAATCCAACCCCTCGATGACGCTGATGTCAATACGACCTCTGTTCCACTTTCCTGCCATCCCTTCATCCTAAAACTCTAGTCTCTTGTTGTAGATTGCGCCACATGAAAAAACATCCACTCCATATCTACACATTCAATTACTTTTGGAATGTTACAGACCTCAATGAGATCTCCTTTCATTCTTATAAACTCGAGAGTATATGCCTAAACTGCTCAATTACTCTTCATAAGACAAACACTTCAAATATGGAATCAATCTAATGAAGCTCTTCTGAATTGCCTCCAATGGAAATACCTCATTCTGCAGGACACCCAAACTGTACTCCAGTTGCAACCTCACTAATGCCTTGCATAGCTACACGAACACTCCCTACATTTCTACTCTATCCTTTTACAAATAAACGCTGAAATTATGCTTGCATTTCTCATTACTTGAAGGACCCACAGGTAAGTTTTCTGTGATATGCAAGCAGACACCCAGATCCCTCTGCACCTAAACACTTTGAACTTGCACTCCGCTTAGATAATAATTTGTCTTTCTATTATACTGGCCAACTTGAATAGCCCCATATTTATTCCCTTTAATTTTCCTTGCTAAATGTTGGCCTATTCACGCAACCTATCCATATAGTTTTAAAATCTCTTGCATCATCTTTCCGAAGTAATTTCCCACCGATGTGAGAGTCATCTGAAAATGTGGCATTGTATTTTCTCTCCCGTCAATCGAGTACAGTAATACCATCAATGCAACTGGTTGAAGCATGCGTACTGAAATCAATGGCACCCCACAAATTGCATTTGCCAAAATAAAATGACACATTTAATCCATCTGACTCCATTTTGTTGGTTAACCAATCCTCCATCCAAGCTAATAAATTACTCCTAAACCCATGTTGTCTGATCTTACCACTTACTCTTTGGAGAAGCGACATATCCAATGCCTTCAGGAAGACCAGATATGTTCCATCTCCCACGATCCAACTTTTTTGTGACATCTTCAAATAAGTCAAGCAAACACTTCAAACTTGATTGTCCTTTGTAAAACCATGTTGACTATGCTGGATTGTGGTTTAACTTTGCAAATGTCCTGAACAATGGACTCTAACAATTAGCCTTAAATTATAATGGTTTATTGTTACACTTTAGTCCCGAATGTATACCATTATTATAAGTTCCTCCCTTTCGACACCCTTTACGTTTTCTTTGAATTCCTATTTAATGGGCAAACGTTTTTAAGAGATCTGCTCCAGTTGCTGTATAAGAGTCATGTGTGGCTGAATGGACTCACCATCCTGCTGTTGTACAAACTCGATGGGCTGACGTCTTTCTGGTGTTCCCATGTTGTCGTCTCCAAGGCCAGAATGACCTCCTCCTATTGATGCTTTAGAGGATTGGGAGATTATGGAATCTTCCTGTTGCTCTCTAACATTTTGATGGGCTGATGGGTCTTCTCATACTTCTCCATGGAAATATTGAACGGTCTCCTCATGTATCCGGGAGATGGTTCCGAGGGATTGATTGGTCTTATCTTGTTCCCATACAACAGACACGTGTCGAAATTACTTGAACTTTCTCATTAAAGAAGTCTCAGATAGTTTTTATCCTTATCCAATTCCCTTGCAATAGGCTCGGTGGGTCTGAATGGCCTCCTGTTATCTCAGTGTAACAATCTCCAGTCACTGTGTGACCTCCTCCAGTTCCTATGTGACAGACTTGAGGAGGCTGAATGGACTGATCCTGTTGCTGTTTAACAGGATACTGGTGCAGCATGTCCGACTGTTATAGGCTCAAGTGGCTAATTGGCCTCCTTCTGTAAATGTATATCAGGCTCCAGGGGCTGAATAGCCTCATCCTGTTTTGGTGTAACAGGGTCGAAGGCTTGAATATCCTCCTGTTGTTCCTGTGTAACACACTGGAGAAAGGAATGGTTCCTCCACTATCTGTGTAATTCGCTTCACTCGTTGAATACATCTGTCATCAATGTTGAAGTAAGTTCATCTTTATTTTTTGTAAACTCCAATGGCTACTGGGTCAACGTGATCATCCTTTCGTTATAAGCTAGCACCTTCATTGCAGGAATCAGTTGAGGGAACCATCTCTGAGCTGCTTCCAATATAACAACATCATTTCTTCACTGAAGAGATTAAATCTGTACACACTACTCCAGATCTCACTAAGACCCTGTACAGCAGCAGCAACATTTTACCAGCCTGTTGTAAGGATCCCACCCAGGTTAGAGTTGTCTCAGCTCTCTGGGGGAATATAGAGCATTGTTGGAAAATCATTGTCCTTCTCTCCTCCATCAGCATAACGGGAGATCTGGAGAAATTAAAGTTTGAGAAGTTCATAAATGATGTGGCGAAATGATCTCTACCATTAATCTCTCCAGAGCCCACATCGCTCAGAATCCACAGAATCAAGTAAGATGGAGCAAACATTGATGGGAGTTATATATCAAAGTGAAAGCTGCAATACAAATGCTGGACATGTTATAAAACAGGAAATGAGATATACACATTTGTGGGTACTGCGGTAATAATATACTGCTTACATTATATCTAAACTGTGTTAACCCAATTGAATGCTAATGCTGGGAAAATGGATCTCATGACCACGTGTGAGATGGTTTACATGAACATTATGTTGAGCACTGAGCTCGAGATCAGGTTATTTAGGAATTGGTGTTGAGTGATCAGAAGAGCTAATTGAAAATTTTGCTGGAAAGGACATTTTGGGAACAGTGACCACAATGTATTGGTTTTCTTTTATGCTGTTTGAGTACACGACAGTTTTTGTTGTATTTGAAGTAACCATTTGAAATCTGAGTCATGCAGACCATGAAGGTGTGAGGAGAAAGTGGAGATGACAGATGCTGAAGATCAGAGTCGAAGAGTGTGGTGCTGGAAAAGCATAGTCAGGCAGCATACTAAGAGTAGATAAATCGATGTTTCAGGCATAATCCTTTCATCAGGAATGAAGCTTATGGGCCTAGGGGGCTGAGAGATAAATGACAAGAGGGTGCGGCAGGAGGGAGGTAGCTGGGATTACGATAGGTAGATGAAGGTGGGGTTGAAAGTGAAAGGTGATGAAGGGAGACAGAACGCCTCATCTACTGCATCCATTAAAGACAATGTGGTCTTCTCTACATTGGTGAGGCAGGAGGTCAACTTGTAGATCATTTCAGGGAACATCTCTGGGACAACCACATTGAACGACACCATCGCCTAGTGGCTGAGCACTTTAACTCCCCTCCCACTCTGCCAAGGACATGAGAGTCCTGGGCCTGCTCCATCGCCAAACCCGAGCCACCAGAAGCCTGGAGGAAGAAAACCTCATCTTCTGCCTTTGGACCCTCCAACCACAGGGGATCATAGTGGATTTCCCCATTTCCCCATTTCCACTAATCCCACCTTATCCTCCTCCAACCTTCTAAGTCAGCACCGCCCTTTTGAATGTTCCTATATGTCCATAGTCCTTCCTATCAATCTGGTCCACCCTCCTCTTCGACTATCACTTTCAACCCCACCTTCATCTACCTATTAGATGAAAGGAGGCAGCTTAGAAAAATGCCAAGTGTTGCAGTAAGCCAGTGGATTCAGAGAGATGTAGGACCCAGCAAAGGATGACCAAGAAACTGAGAAGAAAATCAAAAAGAGAAAAAGCGTGCAAACGAAAGAAAAACATAAAGACTGCTAAAAAGCGTCTATCAATGTATCAAAAAAATAAAAACAAGGCCAAATGTGGAACAGTTGGTGTGCAGGCAGGGTAATTTATTGCAGAGAACAGAGAAATCACAGGGAAAAGAAACAGTTTCTTTGTGTCTATCTTCATTAAAGAATGACCAGAAATTCTCCCAGAAATACTAAGTGACCATGGGACTTGTGTAAGTAAAGTCTAAGATCATTCTTATCAGTGTTGAGGTCATCTTTGAAAATAAAGGTGGATTGAGTATTGATAAATCTGACAGACTAGATGTACTTCATACAAAAATTTCAGAGGAAGCAGCAACAGACATGTTGATTGCATCGCGGATTTTCACTTTATTTCCCGAAAGGCATTTATCCAATCTGGATAAGGTAAAGGTTATAAATATTATCCAACAGTTTAAGAAAGGATGAATTTGGAGAATGGTAAACTACAGAGCAGTTCACCTGTCATCCGCAGTCAGGTATCTCTTGGACTCGATTACAAAGAACATGCTACTAGATATTTAGAAGGTAAAAACATAACTGGGGAGTGTGAGAATGCACCGATGAATGGAAAACCAGAAGTGGCAAACATTTTTTTGGAATGGTTTGAAGATGATTCTTGTGGACATAGGCAATGAACAACAAATGGATAATGTATAGTTGGATATTCATGAGCTTTTTAAAAGAACTCACACACTGAGCTCATAAGAAAAGTTAAACTGAGAGGTATTAGGAAGAACATATGCAAACGGGAAAGAAAAATTAGGTTGACATTCATGTGAATGTAATTGGAAGATAGAGGATGTCGTACACCAGTTGCATCGAGTGTTAATGAGACTACACTTCGAATATTGTGTATCGCTCGGATTCCCAATCTAAGAAAGAATATACTGACTACAGAGGAACTGCAAAAGCTATTCTCCACATTAACCCCGAAGTTGGCAAGGTTGTCTGACGGGGTAACTCAGCCTGTAATCTGAAGTTTCGAAACATGAGAGGTGATCGTAGTGAATCTTAGAAACATCAAAAGGACTGAATAACAGAGGGACATGAGGAAGTACAAGTAGGCGAGATCTGGGAGAATCCCACGATATTCTACACGGACAAGTCAAACAGAATAATCAGCAAAGAGTCAGTGTCCATTAGAAACCAAAGGGGCAATCTGTGTGTCAAGCGGGAGAATATTGATGGATTGTAACATGAGACCTTCACATCTATTTTACTTGGGAGAAGGAGGATGCAGGTACAGAATTCAAGAAGATGGACTGGACAACTCTTGAACAGATTGATGTAAAATACGAGTAGGGATTTGAGGCTTTGTTCTGTACAAATTTGGACCAATCTCCATGTCTGAAAGAGTTGAATCACAGGCGGCTGTTGGGGTCAAGGGAGGAATGACCCTGATTGAATATTTTAATTAGAATCTGATCATAGGGGAGGTGCCAGAGAACTGGAGGACTGCGAATACGATTCCACTTCACAGTAAGGGTGGGAGAGATAGACCAGGGAACTATAGACGAGTGAGTATTAGATCACTGTTAAGGAAACTACAGGATAAAATAGGGAAGGAGAAAATCGAACTCCAATCAGAGTCACAAGGTTTGATCAGAGATAATCATCGTGACTTTATCAGAAGGAAGTCGCATCTAATGGATTTGATTGAATTAGTTTGAGGAGGTCGATTGTTTAGTTTTGTAAGAAGGTCTCTGACAAATTTCCAGCCGGGATACTGAGAAATAATGTAAAATCTCACAATATGAAGGATACCTTGACAGGTTACAAGGAGAAATGTCTTAATGGCAGCAGGCAGAGGGTGGTGGGAGAAGGCTGTTTGTGTGACTGGAGACCAGTGTCCCCTGGTGTACCACAGAGAACAGTGCTATGTCCCTTATTGTTTGTGTTATTCATAAAAAAAGATGTGAATGTGGAGAGGGCTAGGTGGAGAGTGGGGGAGATGTGATAAGTAACTGTATGTTTGACATTAAGATTGACCGGATGGTTCGCAGTGAGGAGGAAGGCCTTAAGTTACAGGAAGATGCAGATGATTGGTCAGATGGGCAAATCAATGGCAGATGGAATGTAACCCTGATAAATATGAGGTGATGCACTTTGCGAGAAGGAACCAGGCAGGGGAGGACTCAATGAAAGGTAGCACACTGGGAAGGTCAGAGGGTGCTTCTCCACACATCCCTGAATGTGACTGGACAGGTTAATGGACTAGGTAAGAATTGGACCTTGGGTGTTGTGTTTCATAATCAGGGTGTAGATTATAAGAGCAATACAGGGCTTTGGAGTACTGTATGTAGCTTTGGGAGCCACATTCCAGGAAAGATGTGATTGTACTGGAGAGGGTGCAGAGGTGATTCACCAGGATGTTCCCTGGGATGGAGCATATCAGCTATGGAGATAGGCTGGATAAGCTCGGGTTGTTTTCTTTGGAGCAGAGAAAGCTGAGGGGTCAGGGATTCAGAAGGATAAGATTATGAGGGACATGGACAGGGTGGAAAGACAGCAGCTGTTCCTTTTAGTCAGAGGGTCAAGAACAAATGAGCACACATTTAAAGTGAAAAGTTTGAGGTTCAGAGAGGATTTAAATATTTTTTTCACCTTGTGGATGTGGGGTTCTGGGATTACTTCCTGAGAAGGGGGATTATCACGGGTAACCTCACAATCATTAAAAAGTATTTGGACGAGCACGCGGAAGTGTCATAACATTCCAGGCTATGGGCCTGGTGTAGGAAAGTGGGACTAATATAGATTGTGCTGTATTTCTGTTGGCACAGAGTCTGTGCTCCTGTGGGTGTATGGTGTGTAAGGTCAATTATTGAGCAGTCTAAGGCAGGAATTGATGGCTTTCTGAAGAGTATATTCACAAGGGTTAAAAGAGTGAACTGTAATAGCTGGTTAAATTATGTCAATGTGAGAAATATGAGAAAACAAGTACAGTTTCCTTACAGTTTGAAACCAGAGAATAGAGAATGGGAAACAGGGAAATGGCAGAACTATGAAGCCACTACTTCAGTTCTGTCTTCACAGAACTTTCAAACAATACAAGGAAAACCAAGTCTGGTGTGGGAAAATGATAGAGTACATTGAACATAGAACATAGTAAGTAACTGGTTGAGGAGAAATTATTGTGGCTGAAAGTGATGGTCATAGGCAACACTGACGTAGATTTATGAAATGGGAATTATGTTTGAGAAACAGAATGGGAGACAAATGAAAGAGAAACAATGGATGTAAAACATGTGGACTTTTAGAAAGATTTTGGTAAAGCTCCAAGCCCAATTTGCAAAATGAAATCTGAGTGGATTGGGTGCTAATATATGGCTATGTTTCTAGAATGGGACAGCTGGCAGGAAACGGTGAAAAGAAATAAATAGACTCGTCAAGCAACAGCCTGACATTGTCTGTAAGGTATGATTCTGTGAGTATGACCATATCGCAGACACCCCATTACCTACCCCGAATATCTCCTGTCTTATCAACAGGACGGACACAGCAGAAGTGGCGGCACAGTGGGATACAGTTAGAAGGGAATTGCTCTTGGAGTCCTCAACAGTGACTCCGTATCCCATGAAGTCTCATGGCATTACTTTGCACATGGGAAAGGAAACCTCCTGCTGATTACCATGTACCAGCCTCTCTGAACTGATGAATCAGTACTCCTCCATGCTGACCAACACTTGGAGGAAGCACTGAGGGTAGCACGGACGCAAGATCTACTCTGGGTGGGGGATTTCAATGTTCACCAACAAGAGTATCTCAGCGACGGCATTACAGCGAGCTGGCCAGGCCCCAAAGGATATAACTGCTCGACTGGTTCTGCAGCAGGTGGGGAAAGAACCAACATGAGGAAAATACAAACTTGAACACAGCCTTACTAATCTGCCAGTTACAGAAGTATCTGTCCATGATATGATCGGTAAGAGAGACCACCACATAGTCATTGTGGAGACAAAATCACACCTTCACATTGAGAATAACCTCCACCATTTTGGGTGGTACTATCACGTTGCTAAACAGGGCAGACTTCGAACAGATCTAGCAGCTCAAATCTGGATGTCCATAAGGTGTCGTGAGTCATCAATAGCAGCCAAGTTGTACTCCTGCATAACCTCATGGCCTCCCGCATATCCCCCTCACAATTGCCATCAATCTAGAGAATCAATATTGGGTCAGTGGAGTGTGCAGGATGGCAGGAGCTGCACCAGGCATACCTGATAATGGGGTGTCAGCCTGGAGAAGCCACCAATCAGGACTACTTATGCGCCAAACAGCATAAGCAGTAAGTGATAGACAGAGCTAAGTGATCCCACAAGCAAAGGAACAGATCTAAGCTCTGCAGTTGTTCCACATCTAGCCGAGAAACGTTGGGGACAATGAAACAATTCACTGGAGGAAGAGATTCCACAAATAACCCTTTCCTCCATGATGGAAGAGCCCAGCCCTTCAGTGTATAAGATAAGGCTGATTCATTCGCAACAATCTTCAGTCAGAAATGCGGAGTGGATGATCCATCTCAGCCCCCTCCAGTGGTCCTCAGCAATTCAGTTACCAGTCATCAACCAATTTGGTTCAGTCCACACGATATCCAGAAACGATTGGAGATACTGGATACTCCATAGGGTCCATAATCCGACAACATTCTGGTAATAGTACTGACAACTTGTGCTCATAACTTGCCACTCCCCTAGCCAAACTATTTCAATACTGTTACAACAATGGCTTTTCCTGATTACGTGGAAAATTTCCCCAAGTAATCATTGCTCCTGTATGTAAAACGCAGAACAAATCCAATCCGGCCAATTGCCACCCCATCAGTCTCCTCTCGATCATCAGTAAAGTGGTGGAAGGTCTCAGTGTTTTTAAGTAGCACTTGCTCAGCAATGCCCTGGTCAATGACGCCCAGTTTGGGCTCCACCAGGGCCACTCAGCTCCTGATCTCATTACCGTGATTCAAACATGGACAAAAGAGCTGAATTCCAGAGGTGGGGTGAGAGCGATAGCCCTTTAAATCAAGGCTGCATTCGGCTATGTGTGGTATCAAGGGGCCTTAGCAACACAGGAATCAATGGGCATCAGGGGCAAACTCCCCGCTGGTTAGAATCATACCTGACACGTAGGAAGGTGGTCATGGTTGATAAAGGTCAGTCAAGTCAGCTCCAAGTCTGTAGGAGTCCCTCGAGCAGTGACCGAAAACCTCTTCAGGGCTACTTCATCAATGACCTTCCCTCCATTTTAAGGTCAGCAGTGGGGATGTTCGCCAATGATTGTACAATGTTCTGCAACATTTGTGGCTCCTCAGATACTGAAGCAGTCTATGTTCAAACACGACAAGATCTGGAGAGTATCCAGGTTGACAAGTGGCAAGTAATATTCAGGCCACACGAATGCCAGGCCATGACCATCACCAGTAAAGTACAATCTAACCTGCACCTTGGCATTCAATGGTGTTACTATCACTGAATCACCCAGTGTCAAATTCCTGGTGGGTAATCATTGCTCAGAAACTCACTGGTCTCGCCACATGAACACAGTAACTATAAGGGCAGGTCCGAAGCTAGGAATACTGCGGCGAGTAACTCACATCCTGACTTCCAAACGTCTGTCCATCATCTACAATGCATAAGTCAGAGGTGTGATAGAAGACTCCCAATTTGCCTGGATGAGTGGAGTTCCAACAACACTCGAGAAGCTTTATACCATCCAGGACAAAGCAGCCAGTTTGACTGTCCCTTCATCCACAATGCTCCACCATCAACGCTCAGCAGCAGCAGCAGTGTTTTACTATCTACATGCTGCAATAAAATGATCCACCAAAGATCCTCAGAGACCATCTTCACAACTCCCATGTCTATCTAGAAGGACAAGGGCTACAGATGTATGGGAATACCATCATCTTCAGGTTCCCTCCAAGCCAGTCACCATCCTGACTTGGAATTTTATCACCGCTCCTTCAGTCACTGGGTCAGAATCCTGGGATTCCCTCCCTAATGGCATTTGAGGTCAACCAAGCAGGTGGACTGCAGCGTTCAACAAGGCAGCTCACCACCACCTTCTCGAGGGCAACTAGGGACGGGCAATAAATGCTGGCCCAGCCAGTGACTCCGAGATTCACGAAATAAATAAATAGAAATTAACAGAGGACGGTTGCTGAGGTGTCGCAGGGATCGGTGCTTGGGGCCCAGCTGTTCACAATGCCCTTTAAACATTTGGTTACTGGAATCAGATACAATATATCCCAGCCTGCTGACAGCACTAACGGATGTGGGATTGTGGATGGGTGAGGAGGTTATAAAAAAGCACCGAGAAGACAATTGGAGTGAATGGGTAAATACATGACAGATGGAGAAAAATGTGGATAGAGGAGACGGTGTGCTCTTTGGTGGAAACGATAAATTGGCAGCCTACCATTTGAAAGGCATTGGTTGAAACATGTTGATCTACAAAGGGACGTATGCTCCTGTTTGTTGTTTCCTTCTGCATAAACCTCTGAGGCCCCTGCAGTGCAGTGAGTTCTGTAACCAGAAGTCAATACTGGGCATGGCATTGGCACGCTGCCCAGTGTACACAGACCCACCAAGTGGGGAGCTGTAACACTGAAAAGGATCTGCATCTCCCTGTACACCAGTCGCTGAAAGTAATATTGCCGAAACAGAAAGCAGTGAGGAAGATAAATGGTGTGTGGATCTTCATTTCAGGGGATGTGAGTCCAGGAGAAAAGGTGTCTTACTGCAGCTGTACAGGGCCTTGGTGAGATATCATCTTGAACATTGTGCACTATTGTGGGGAGTTTTGGTCTCCTTACCTAATAAAGGACAAACCTGACATTGAGGGAGAGCAGTGAAGGATGACCAGACTGGTCTCTGGGATGACGGGCTTGTTATGGGAGCAGAGTATGGGAGACTGGGCAAGTATTCCATGGGGTTTAGGAAAATGAGTGGAGATCTCAGTGAGATATATAAAACTCTGACAGGGTGAGACAGATTGGAAGCAGGGATGATAATTCCCCTGGCTGGGACTTGTAAAACAAGGGGCCACAGTATTAGATACAGGCAGTCACTCTGCATTGAGATGATAATAAATGTCTGCTCTCAATGACTCGGGAACCTGGGGAATTCTCTCGCACCTGGAAACCGAGACACTGATTATAAATAAGGATTTAGAGACAGTAAAGGGATAGTGGGAGAGCAGGAGTACGGTGTGGAAATGAAGGGCCAACCATCATTATATTGAATTGGTTCCCAACTCGATGGACCAAAGGTACTACTGCACCGCCTATTTTATAGCTTCCCAAGGTTATTCACATGAATGGATATGTATATCGTGTGGGGTAAGTGCATTGAGGAGAGTTTTTCCAATGAACTAGAATGGGGAGGCTCAATGTGTTTTCCATTCCCAATGTTTCTGTGAAGTCTGTGGGAAAGCTCTGTAAATGCTGTCACAAGCTCTCAGATGTTAGGAAGGAGGTTTCTGCAGGGTCGACAGGACTGTGTTCCCATTCCCTTTTCCGACATTGATGCTGAGGCTGGGTTTTCTGTCCGGTTTCATACTTTCAGACCTCGGAGTAGTTTGCTTCGAACAGATCTGTTGGTCAAGTCTGGTAGCTTTAATGAGTTAGCATCAGGTAAAGTTCACGTGATTCTGACCCTGACATCTTCACCCACCCTCGTCACTGAGCCATAGATGGTGTTGATGCCAATGACAGACTGAGGTGTTACCCTGGCAAAAAGTTACAGGTTGTGTTTGAATGCAGATCTGCTTCTCCTGCTTCTGTGATCTACAGCACTACGTGAATACACAGTTTCGAGCTGCAATATCTGCAATGCAATTTTGCTGTCTGTTCCCTAATTCTCACTAAGACCCATTCACCCATCAGCCCTGCACTCAGTGACCTAACCTGGTTTCTGATGTGGAAATACTTCCATTTTCAAACTCTCATCCTGCTGAGGGTCTCTCTCCCCGGGTCTTGCTTCCAATCTGACACATTCCGCAAAAGCATTTAACTGATCTTAATTCAAATATTTAATTCACCTAAATATTTTTCATTGAGAAATACCAATCTGCTGTGTTTAAAGTGAATGTGTTTCCCCTGTTTCTTTACCTGACCATGATTAAGAGCTCTGTAGTGTCAGTAATGCCAGCCTTATGTAGTTTCAGAGCCAATGAATTCTCTGGAGTCCCAATCATCTTCAGCACATTGTATATTTTCTCTTTTGGTTTGATGCCTTATCACTCATGGCTGCCTTGTTCTCCCTTGAGTATGTTTCAAGTTCTTTGGGTTGCATTTCTGGTATTATTTTCCGAATCTCTCCCCAGAACCTCCTCCCATTGCTGCTCCATGGTCTTTCCTGCTCAGCTCCCCTTCCAATTAACTCTGGCCAGCTACATCCGCATGTCTTTGTAGTTACATTGCTCAATTATAACCACATTACATCTTGAAAGAGCATTACATATAAAGCGAAAGGAGGAGTTTTGGGAGACGGGACACGAAGAATAATTGGTGGATTTCTTAACTAGTTACAAAGGGAGAAGGAGAGAGAGGATAGAGATCTGGAGATCTGGAAAATGAGAAAGCTACATTATCGAAAGAAGTAGATGAACATCCCCCAATGTTTTGGCAATGACTGTGTGCTGTGGTCCTTGGTACAGTGCATGTACAACAGAGTAATATGTTCAAATGCTGAGTCTGATGTCAGAATATTTATCTCCAATAATATGACAGACACTAGCTTTGGAAAGAACCCACCAGGCCAACATATTGAAGTCCCGGTAGAAAGGGGATTAACTGAAATAAATTGGGACACCAGAATCAAGAATTTGGAGCACACATCCTGGTAAGAATGAGAGATTAGAGTTGGGAATCCCAGAAAAGGAGGGTTCGTTGAGAGGATCAAATCATGTTTTAATGTTTTATCAATTTTATACATCATATGCATCATTTTTCGTTAACTGTGTCTCTGTTGTTTATTTACAATGTGTTGCGCACATATGAAAAATGCGACTTATCTGCACACACACATTGATTAAACAGTGTATATAAAATCATTGTTCCACCATTGAAACTGTCCTGTTGTTGTGTTACGAGGATAGATTAGATTAGATTAGATTACTTAGTGTGGAAACAGGCCCTTCGGCCCAACAAGTCCACACCGCCCCGCCTCAGGCAACTGAATGTGTGGAGTTTGCACGTTCTCCCCGTGTCTGCGTGGGTTTCCTCCGGGTGCTCCGGTTTCCTCCCACAGTCCAAAGATGTGCAGGTCAGGTGAATTGACCATCCTAAATTGCCCGTCGTGTAGGTAAGGGGTAGATGTTAGGGGTATGGGTGGGTTGCGCTTCGGCGGGGCGGTGTGGACTTGTTGGGCCGAAGGGCCTGTTTCCACACTAAGTAATCTAATCTAATCTAATCTATCCTCGTAACACAATAACAGGACAGTTTCAATGGTGGAAAAATGATTTTATATACACTGTTTAATCAATGTGTGTGTGCAGATAAGTCGCATTTTTCATATGTGCACAATACATTGTAAATAAACAACAGAACACCAACTAGCCACCAAAAGACATGATCCACTATCACTACGTTCCGTACATACAGACAAAGAAGGGCACCACTTTGACTGGGACAAAGCACACACACATACTAAGACACGCAAGGACCTTCTTAGAGGAATCGTATTATAACCAGAAGTCCATCAATAAACGCATCAATTTAGATCCTGTCTACATTCTCTTGTTAAAATAACCGGAAATGACATCACCCACTTTAAGAAACCAAGACCTATAAATAGAGAGGTGGGATATCCCACCAGCACTTCAGCAGATGCTCCCACTGATGATGTCACCTCGTCATGGTGACGAAACTTCTGAAAACATACCTTCAAGCTCAGCGAGCTTACTTGCACAGATATAAATTGTTGTTTGTTGTTTATTAGTGGAATTTAGGAGTTCTCTATCGCTCACGTTTTGACAGATTATGATGTGAGGTGAGCTTTTCTAGGTGTGTGATTTTAATTAACAGAGGGGTTCGACATTGATGTCATAACAGTTTGGGGCCTTGCCGTGTGGCACTTGGACCGATCTGAACAGATTTGAGATACAACAGGTCGCAGCAAATTCCAACTCATTGCAATTAGTGACTTTGATCTTCAAATAAAACCAGTGGGAAAATTCGTTTAATTTTGTTACTTGTGGTTGGTTAAATGAAAAGTGAGGGAAATGGCTGTTCACATTACTAAAGAGGTTCCCAAATTTTCCAAGGAAGTTTAGAAAGACAGAAGGAGGACATTTGTTAGAATTAGCAAATAGGTTGGAATTGGGTTCAACCAGGGAGAAAAGGGAAGCTGAAATTGTAATGGAGTTGGTTAAGCACGTTGATGTATCAGAGAAACAGGCAACTGCAGTAGAGTTTTAAAAACTTAAATTGCAAATGTGGCAACTGGAGTTAGAAGATAAATAAAGGGATGGAAACAGAGAGAGACGAAAGAGAAAGAGAGGAAAAAGAAAGAGAGAGGGGATTTGAAATTCAGAAGTTGGGAATTAGACAAGAAATTTAAATTAACAGGATGGAGATGAAGGGAGAACGTAGGGATGTATACAACTAGGTTAGTAACTTGCCATATTTCGTTGAGAAAATTGTCAAACCCTTTTTCATTTCATTTGAAAAAATGGCTAGGCAGATGACGTGTCCAGTGAACTTGTGGGTAATGCTAGTTCAGACTAAGCTGGTGGGCACAGCTGGTGAGGTATGTGCAGCGCTGTCAGATGAGGGATCAAGAGATTATGAAGATGTTAAATTGGTTATTTTGATTGGTTATGAATTGGTACTAGAAGCATATAGACAGAAGTTCAGAAAAATAGAGACGGAACCAGGTCAGACTTATATTGAGTTTGAAAGAATTAACAACAGTCATTTTGACAAGTGGGTGCTGGCCTTAAAAATGGATAAGACCTGTGAGGCCTGAAGGGAGATTAATCTGCTGGAGAAGTTAAAAGACTCACTTCCAGAGATAGTAAAAATTCATGTGAATGAATAGAAAGTTCAAGAAGTGAGCAGCGCGGCAGAAATGGCAGGTAAATATGCATTGTGCAATGTGATGAAATTTAGCTTCTGGCAGGAATTTCATCCCGTGAGGGATAGTAATTGGGAGAAGGGACGATCACACATTACAAAGCGAACAGTAGTTCACAATATTTTACCACAGGTGAAGAAAGAAGCCCAAGGGGGTTGAAAGGTGGTGAAAGGCCTCAGGTGCTCTCACTATAAGGGAGTGGAACACATAAAATTACAGTGCTGGTGGTTTAGGAAGGGCACAGTGGAAAAGTTGTTTTCACTGCAGTAAACTGGGACACACCGTGCTGGGCGTTAAAGGAAGACACTTTGGGGAAAGATGTGGTAGAAGAGGCTCAGCCCAGTGGCAGTAGTGAAACTGGTAAAGGAGACCCCAAGTGGAGCCGAGGAGCTGCAGGAAATTGCACAGCCTAGGCAAGGGCTGGGTATGGAGGTAGTGCCTCATCTCTCAAAAGAATTCATCTCTGTAGATAAAGTTTACTCAGAAAGAACAGGGGGAGAACGACAAGAAGTTATAATTTTGTGAGATACGGGATCTGCTCAGTCTGTAATAATTGAGAAGTGAGGCGCTGGAAAAGCACAACAGATCAGGCAGCATCCAAACAGCAGGACAATCGAATATCAGGCAGAAACCCATCGTCAGGAATGTGGTGGGGGGACAAGGGGGCTGAAAGATAAATACGAGGGTAGTAGCTGAGCTGGTGGAAGGGTCATTGGGAAGGCAATAAGATGATGTAGGTGGGAGTGATAGTGATATGTCGGAGGATAGGGTGAAGTCGATAGGTGGAAAGGAAGAGGTCTAGTTAGGGCGGTTCAAGAGGGCAGTGCTAGGTTGTACGGTTGGATCTGGGAGAGGTTGGTGGAGGGGAGATTTGAAATTTGGTGAAGTCAACATTGATGCGGAACAGTTTGAGGGTTCCAGCTGTCCTACCACTGATAGGAGTCCTATCACCCTCCTCACCGACCTATCACCATCACACCCCACTTGCATCTACCTATCGCCTTCCAAGCTCCCTTCCACCCAGCTCCATCCCCACCCTCCCATTTATTTCTCAACCTCCTTCCCCCTCGCTTACCTCCCATTTTCCTGATGAAGGATTTATGCCTGAAACGTCAACGCCCCTGCCCCTCGGATGCTGCCGACGTGCTGTGCTTTTCCAGCCCCACACTTTTCAACTCTCATCTCCAGCATCTGCAGCCCTCATTTTCTCTCACCCTCTAATAGGAAGGGATGAAAGGTTTTTTCACTCTTTCTGGCATGTTCATCAAGAGTGTGTTAATTTGTGGAAAGGGGACAGAAATTAAGCATTCCCTTGTGTAACATCAGGATGGAATGCCAAATCAAGATTAGGGAAGTAACAGTGACAGTGAGTAACAGAGTGTCAGGTCCAGGAATACAGTTTGTTCTTGGGAACGATTTAGCAGGAGGTGAGGAGGGATAGGCACTCCTTGTGGTGGAGAAGCCAAAGGAAGACTCGGGAATTGGTGAGTTAAAAGAAAATTACCCAGGAATTTTTCCAGACTGTGTAGTAACAAGATCCCACTGTCATAAGTTACAGCAGGAAGGAAAAACGAACGAAAAAGACAAATGAATTGATGCTCAGTGAACTGACCCCCTGTTTGATGTAACGGTGCAGGAAAAACCTGAACAGGCAGAGGATCAGGCAGAGGGGTTTAGTCCAGAAAGGCTAATGGACTTACAACAGATATATACACACACATTCACACACACATACACATGCACACACACAGAAAAGGAATCAGAATATATTGTTGAACGTTATTAACTTAAAGATAGAATCATAAAATTAAAATGGAGACCCCGATAGGTTACTGCAGAAGGGAAATGGGCCAAAGTGCACCAGATTGTGTTAGCAGTAACGTACAGTGTTATGGGTAGCTCATAAACTAACTGCAGGCGGTCACTTAGGTGTATAGAAGACTCAGGCTAAGGTACAGAAGCATTTCCACTGTCCTGGAATGCACAAGGACGCTGTTAATTTTTGTTGTACGTGACATACATCCCAAATGGTAGGTAAGTAACAGGCAGTAACAAAACCAGCACTTTTCTTGCCAATTCCTGCATTCGAAGAACTTGCACGTGTGTTATGATAAATTGTGTTGCTCCCCTTTCTAAAGTAAAAGTGGAAACCAATATTTGCTTACTTTCTTGGAAGTGTCTACCAGATTTCCAGAGGCAATTCCATTATTGGAGTGCCAAGGCAAAAAGGGAGTTGGCGGAGTTGGTAGCTTTCTTTACACGCTGTGGGCTGCCCAGAGAGATTCAGTCAGACCAAGGGTCTCATTTTACCGCTCATCTGTTTAAGGAAGTCATGGATGGCTTAGGCATACAGCACTTCAAATCAAGTGCGTCCCATCCTGAATCCCAGGGAGCCTTGTAAAGTTAGCATCAGATGCTGAAGACTATGTTAACAGCTACTGTCAGGGTTGGCCAAATGATTGTGATAAAGGTGTCCCATTGAAGTGTTTGCCCATTAAGAGCAGACTGACCCCACTCTGTCAATGTAACTCACCCAGGGAAGAGCAGACTGACCCCACTCTGTCAATGTAACTCAACCAGGGAAGTGCAGAATGACCTCAATCTGTCAATGTAACACAACCAGGGAAGAGCAGACTGACCACACTCTGTCAATGTAACACACCCTGGGAAGAGCAGACTGACCTCACTCTGTCAATGTACCACAGCCAGGGAAGAGCAGACTGACCCCAGTCTGTAAATGTCACACACCCAAGGAAGAGCAGACGGACCTCACTCTGTCAATGAAACACACCCAGGGAAGAGCAGAAGGACACCACTCTGTCAATGTAACGAAACCAGGGAAGAGCAGACTGACCCCACTCTGTCAATGTTACACACCCAGGGAAGAGCAGACTGACCCCACTCTGTCAATGTAACGCACCCAGGGAAGAGCAGACTGACCTCAGTCTGTCAATGTAACACACCCAGGGAAGAGCAGACGGACACCACTCTGTCAATGTTACCCACCCAGTAGGGGCAGACTGACCCCACTCTGTCAATGTAACACACCGAGTGAAGAGCAGACTGACCCCACTCTGTCAATGTCACCCACCCAGGGAAGAGCAGACTGACCCCATTCTGTCAATGTAACACACCCAGGGAAGAGCAGACTGACACCACTCTGTCAATGTAACACACCCAGAGAAGAGCAGACTGACCCCACTCTGTCAATATAACACAACCAGGGAAGAGCCGAGTGACTCCACTCTGCCAATGTAACAAACCCAGTGAAGAGCAGACTGACCTCACTCTGTCAATGTACCACAGCCAGAGAAGAGCAGAATGACCCCAATCTGTCAATGAAACACAGCCAGGGAAGAGCAGACTGACCCCACTCTGTCAGCGTAACATACCCAGGGAAGAGCAGACTGACCCTACTCTGTAAATGTCACACACGCAGTGAAGAGCAGATTTACCCTACTCTGTCAATGTAACCCACCCAGGGAAGAACAGACTGACCCCACTCTGTCAATGTAACACAACCAGGGAAGTGCAGAATGACCCCACTCTGTCAAAGTAACTCTCCCAGTGAAGAGCAGAATGACCCCACTCTGTCAATGTAACACCCACAGGGAAGAGCAGAGTGACCCCACTCTCTCAATGTAACGCACGCAGGGAAGAGCAGACTGACCCCACTCTGTCAGTGTAACAGACACAGGAAAGAGCAGACTGACCCCACTGTGTCAATGCTATACACCCAGGGAAGAGCAGACTGACCCCACTCTGTCAATGTAACACATCCAGGGAAGAGTAGACTGACCACACTCTGTCAATGTGACACACCCAGGGAAGAGCAGACTGACCCCACTCTCTCAATGTAACCCACCCAGGAAAGAGCAGACTGACCCCACTCTGTCAGCATAACACACCCAGGGAAGAGCAGACTGACCCTACTCTGTCAATGTTACACACGCAAGGACAAGCAGAATGACCCCACTCTTTCAATGTAACACACACAGGGAAGAGCAGAGTGACCCCACTCTTTGAATGTAACTCACACAGGGAAGAGCAGACTGACCCCACTCTGTCAATGTAACCCATCCAGGGAAGGGCAGACGGATCCCACTCTGTCAATGTAACACACCCAAGTCAGAGCAGACTGACCCCACTTTGTCAATGTCACACACTCAAGGAAGAACAGACTGAACTCAGTCTATCAATGTAACTCAAATAGGCAAGAGTAGATTGACACCACTCTGTCAATGTAACACACCCATGCAAGAGTAGACTTACCCCACTCTGTCAATGTAACACAACCAAGGTAGAACAGACTGACCTCACTCTGTCAATGTAACACACCGAAGGAAGAGAAGACTGACCTCATTCTGCAAAATTACTCACACAATCAAGCGAAGACTGACCCCGCTCTGTCAAACAAACATACACAGGCAAGCGCAGACTGAATCCACTCTGTCAGCGTAAAACACCCAGAGAAGAAGGGTAGACTGACCCCACACTGTCAATGTAACACACCCAGGGAAGAGCAGGCTGACCCCACACTGACAATGTAACCCTGCCAGGGAAGAGCAGACTGACCTCACTCTGCAAAATTACTAACAGAATCAAGCGCAGACTGACCCCACTCTGTCAATGTAACACACCCAGGGAAGAGCAGACTGACCTCACTCTGTCAATGTAACACACCAAGGAAAGAGCAGACTGACCCCACTCTGTAAATGTCACACACGCAGTGAAGAGCAGATTGACCCTACTCTGTCAATGTAACGCACCCAGGGAAGAGCAGGCTGACCCCATTCTGTCAATGTAACACACCCAGGGAAGAGCAGACTGACCCCACTCTGTCAATGTAACACACCCAGGGAAGAGCAGACTGACCCCGCTCTGTCAATATAACGCACCCAGTGAAGAGCAGACTGACCCCACTCTGTCAATGTAACACACCCAGGGAAGAGGAGACTGACCCCACTCGGTCAATGTAACACCCCCAGGGAAGAGCAGACTGACCTCACTCTGTCAATGTACCACAACCAGGGAAGAGCAGACTGACCCCAGTCAGTAAATGTCACACACCCAAGGAAGAGCAGACGGACCTCACTCTGTCAATGAAACACACCCAGGGAAGAGCAGAAGGACACCACTCTGTCAATGTAACCCAACCAGGGAAGAGCAGACTGACCCCACTCTGTCAATGTTACACACCCAGGGAAGAGCAGACTGACCCCACTCTGTCAATGTAACCCTCCCAGGGAAGAGCAGACTGACCTCAGTCTGTCAATGTAACACATCCAGGGATGAGCAGACGGATACCACTCTGTCAATGTTACCCACCCAGGAGGGGCAGACTGACCCCACTCTGTCAATGTAACACACCGAGTGAAGAGCAGACTGACCCCACTCTGTCAATGTCACCCACCCAGGGAAGAGCAGACTGACCCCATTCTGTCAATGTAACGCACCCAGGGAAGAGCAGACTGACCCCACTCTGTCAATATAACACAACCAGGGAAGAGCCGAGTGACTCCACTCTGCCTATGTAACAAACCCAGTGAAGAGCAGACTGACCTCACTCTGTCAATGTACCACAGCCAGAGAAGAGCAGAATGACCCCAGTCTGTCAATGAAACACAGCCAGGGAAGAGCAGACTGACCCCACTCTGTCAGCGTAACATACCCAGGGAAGAGCAGACTGACCCTACTCTGAATAGGTCACACACGCAGTGAAGAGCAGATTTACCCTACTCTGTCAATGTAACCCACCCAAGGAAGAACAAACTGACCCCACTCTGTCAATGTAACACAACCAGGGAAGTGCAGAATGACCCCACTCTGTCAAAGTAACTCTCCCAGTGAAGAGCAGAATGACCCCACTCTGTCAATGTAACACCCACAGGGAAGAGCAGAGTGACCCCACTCTCTCAATGTAACACACGCAGGGAAGAGCAGACTGACCCCACTCTGTCAGTGTAACAGACACAGGAAAGAGCAGACTGACCCCACTGTGTCAATGTTATACACCCAGGGAAGAGCAGACTGACCCCACTCTGTCAATGTAACACATCCAGGGAAGAGTAGACTGACCACAATCTGTCAATGTGACACACCCAGGGAAGAGCAGACTGACCCCACTCTCTCAATGTAACCCACCCAGGAAAGAGCAGACTGACCCCACTCTGTCAGCGTAACACACCCAGGGAAGAGCAGACTGACCCTACTCTGTCAATGTTACACACGCAAGGACAAGCAGAATGACCCCACTCTTTCAATGTAACATACACAGGGAAGTGCAGAGTGACCCCACTCTTTGAATGTAACTCACACAGGGAAGAGCAGACTGACCCCACTCTGTCAATGTAACCCATCCAGGGAAGGGCAGACGGATCCCACTCTGTCAATGTAACACACCCAGGTAAGAGCAGACTGACCCCACTTTGTCAATGTCACACACTCAAGGAAGAGCAGACTGAACTCAGTCTATCAATGTAACTCAAATAGGCAAGAGTAGATTGACCCCACTCTGTCAATGTAACACACCCATGCAAGAGTAGACTTACCCCACTCTGTCAATGTAACACAACCAAGGTAGAACAGACTGACCTCACTCTGTCAATGTAACACACCGAAGGAAGAGAAGACTGACCTCATTCTGCAAAATTACTCACACAATCAAGTGCAGACTGACCCCGTTCTGTCAAACAAACATACACAGGCAAGCGCAGACTGACTCCACTCTGTCAGCGTAACACACCCAGAGAAGAAGGGTAGACTGACCCCACACTGTCAATGTAACACACCCAGCGAAGAGCAGGCTGACCCGACACTGACAATGTAACCCTCCCAGGGAAGAGCAGACTGACCTCACTCTGCAAAATTACTAACAGAATCAAGCGCAGACTGACCCCACTCTGTCAATGTAACACACCCAGGGAAGAGCAGACTGACCTCACTCTGTCAATGTAACACACCAAGGGAAGAGCAGACTGACCCCACTCTGTAAATGTCACACACGCAGTGAAGAGCAGATTGACCCTACTCTGTCAATGTAACGCACCCAGGGAAGAACAGACTGACCCCATTCTGTCAATGTAACACACCCAGCGAAGAGCAGGCTGACCCCATTCTGTCAATGTAACACACCCAGGGAAGAGCAGACTGACCCCACTCTGTCAATGTAACACACCCAGGGAAGAGCAGACTGACCCCGCTCTGTCAATATAACGCACCCAGTGAAGAGCAGACTGACCCCACTCTGTCAATGTAACACACCCAGGGAAGAGTAGACTGACCCCACTCTGTCAATGTAACACACCCAGTGAAGAGCAGACTGACCCCACTCTGTCAATGTAACACACCCAGTGAAGAGCAGACTGACCCCACTCTGTCAATGTAACACACCCAGTGAAGAGCAGACTGACCACTCTCTGTCAATGTCACACACCCAGTGAAGAGCTGACTGACCCCACTCTGTCAATGTAACACACCCAGGGAAGAGCAGACTGACCCCACTCTGTCAATGTTACACACCCAGGGAAGAGCAGACTGACCTCACTCTGTCAATGTAACTCAACCTTGGAAGTGTGGACTGACCCCTCTCTCGGAACGCAATACACCCAGGGAGTAGTAGACTGACCTTCACTCTGTCAATGTAACCCAACCAAACAAGAGCAGACTGACAGCACTGTGACAATCTAACTCCCACAGTCAAGAGCAGATGACCCAACAGATGACCTGGTGGCCGGGTCAATCCAGGTGTTATGGTCTGGAATACAATGTCTGGGTTTATGGGATAGACCGGATTAATCCCGGGGTTATGGTCTGGAACACAGTGTGTGAGATTGGGGGATAGGCTGGAATATTTCAGGAGTTAGGTTCTGGAACACAGTGCTTGAGAGAGTGGGATATGTCGGATTAATCTAGAGGTAAGTGTCTGGGATACAGTGCCTGAGAGTGTCCGATAGGCCGGATTAATCCAGGGGTTAGGATCTGGAATACAGTGTGTAAGAGTGTGGGGAGGCCGGGTCAATCCAGGAGTTAAGGTTTGTAATACATTGTCTGAGTTTATGGGATAGACTGGATTAATCCAGGGGTTAGGGTCTGGAATACAGTGTGTGAGTGTGGGATAGGCCGGAATATTCCAGGAGTTAGGGTCTGGAATGCAGTGCTTGAGAGAGTGAGATAGGTTGGACTAATCCCGGGGTATGTATCTGGAATAGAGTGCCTGAGAGTGTGGGATAGGTCGGATTAATCCAGGGGTTAGGGTCTGGAATACAGTGTCTGAGAGTGTGGGGAGGCCGGGTCAATCCAGGGGTTAGGGTCTGGAATACCGTGTGTGAGAGTGTGGGGAGGCCGGATTAATCCAGGGGTTAGGGTCTGGTACAAAGTGCCAGAAAGTGTGGGGAAGGTTGATTCATTCCCAGGGTTAGAGTCTGGAACAAAGTGTGAGGGAGTGTGGGATAGGCCAGATTAATCCAGGCATTAGGGTCTGCAACAGAGTGTCTGAGAGCGTGGGATAGACTGGATTAATCCAGGGGTTAGGGTCTGGTACAAAGTGCCTGAGAGTATGGGGAGGCCGGGTCAATCCAGGGTTTAGAGTCTGGAACACAGTGCCTGAGAGAGTGGGATATGCCGGATTAATCCAGCAGTAAGGGTCTGGCACACAGTGTTTGAGAATGTGGGATACGCTGGATTATTCCAGTGTTAAGGTCTGGAACACAGTGTTTGCGAGTGTGCAAAAGGTCAGATTAATCCAGGGGTTACGGGCTGGAACACAGTGTCTGAGAGAGTGGGATAGGCCGGATTAATCCAGTGTTAAGGTCTGGAACACAGTGTTTGAGAATGTGGGATAGGCCAGATTATTCCAGTGTTAAGGTCTGGAACTCAGTGTTTGAGAGTGTGGGAAAGGCCAGATTAATCCAGGGGTTACGGGCTGGAACAGTGTCTGAGAGTGTGATAGGCCGGATTATTCCAGCAGTTTGGGTCTGGAATACAGTGTCTGCGGGAGTAGGATAGGCCAGATTTATCCAGGTGTTCGGGTCTGGTACAAAGTGTCTGAGAGTGTGGGATAGGCCAGATTACTCCAGGAATTAGGGTCTGGAATACAGAGCCTGAGAGTGTGTAATGGCCGATTAATCCATGGTTTAGGGACTTGACACAGTGTCAGAGAGTTTGGGGTGGCTGGTTCAATCCAGTGTTTCGGATCTGGAACACAGTGCCTGAGAGTTTGGGATAGGCCGGATTAATCCAGAGGTTAGGGTCTGGAACACTGTCTGAGAGTGTGGGGACAGCTGATTAATCCAGGGGTTAGGGTCTGGAACACAGTGTCAGAGTGTGGGATAGGCTGAATTAATCCAGGGGTTAGGGTCTGGAAAACAATGTCTGAGCATGAGGGATTGGCCAGATTATTCCAGGTGTTAAGGTCTGGAACACCGCATTTATAAGTGTGGGATAGGCTGGATTAATGCAGGAGTTAGGGTCTGGAACAAAGTGTCTGAGAGTGTGGAGTAGGCCAGATTAATCCAGAGGTTAGAGTCTGGAGCACAGTGTGATAGAGTGTGGGACAGGCCGAATTACTCCATGGGTTAGGGACTGGAACACAGTGTCAGAGAGTTTGGGGTGGCCGGGTCAATCCAGGTGTTAGGGTCTGGAACACAATGTCAGAGAGTGTGGGGACATCAGATTAATCCAGGGGTGAGGGTCTGGAACACAGTGCCCGAGAGTGTGGAGACATCAGATTAATCCAGGGGTGAGGGTCTGGAACCCAGTGCCCGAGAGTGTGGGATAGGCCAGATTAATCCAGGGGTTATGGTGTGGAATACAGTGTCTGAGAGTGTGGGGACATTGGATTAATCCAGGGGTGAGGGTCTGGAACATAGTGCCTGAGAGTGTGGGATAGGCCGGAATAATCCTGGGTTTAGGGTCTCGAACACAGTGCCTGAGAGTCTGGGGGAGGCCGGAATAATCCAGGGGTTAGGTTCTGAAACAGTGACTGAGAGTGTGATGGATGCCGGGTCAATCCAGGGGTTAGGGTCTGAAACACAGTGTCTGAGAGTGTGATGGAGGCCGGGTCAATCCAGAGGTTAGAGTCTGGAACGCAGTGTCTGGGAGTGTGTGATAGGTCGGATTAGTCCAGGGGTTAGTGTCTGGAACACAGTGTCTGAGAGAGTGGGATAGGCCGGATTAATCCAGGGTTTAGGGTCTGGAACACAGTGTCAGAGAGTTTGGGGTGGCCGGGTCAATCCAGTGGTTTGGATCTGGAACACAGTGTCTGAGAGTGTGGGATAGGCCGGAATAATCCATGGGTTAGGGTCTGGAACACAGTGTTTGAGAGAGTGGGTTAGGCCAGATTAATCCAGTGGTTAGGGTCTGGAACACAGTGTCTAAGAGTGTGTGGGAGGCCGGAATAATCCAAGATTTAGGGTCTGGAACTCAGTGTCTGAGTGTGTGGAATAGGCCGTGTCAATCCAATGGTTAGTGTCTGGAACACAGTGTCTGAGAGTGTGCAGTAGGCCGGGTCAATCCAGGGTTTAGAGTCTGGAACACAGTGCCTGAGAGAGTGGGATATGCCGGATTAATCCAGCAGTAAGGGTCTGGCACACAGTGTTTGAGAATGTGGGATACGCTGGATTATTCCAGTGTTAAGGTCTGGAACACAGTGTTTGCGAGTGTGCAAAAGGTCAGATTAATCCAGGTGTTACGGGCTGGAACACAGTGTCTGAGAGAGTGGGATAGGCCGGATTAATCCAGTGTTAAGGTCTGGAACACAGTGTTTGAGAATGTGGGATAGGCTGGATTATTCCAGTGTTAAGGTCTGGAACTCAGTGTTTGAGAGTGTGGGAAAGGCCAGATTAATCCAGGGGTTACGGGCTGGAACATAGTGTCTGAGAGTGTGATAGGCCGGATTATTCCAGCAGTTTGGGTCTGGAACACAGTGTCTGCGGGAGTAGGATAGGCCAGATTTATCCAGGTGTTCGGGTCTGGTGCAAAGTGTCTGAGAGTGTGGGATAGGCCAGATTACTCCAGGAATTAGGGTCTGGAATACAGAGCCTGAGAGTGTGGGATCGGCCAGAATATTCCAGGAGTTAGGGTCTGGAACGCAGTGCTTGAGAGAGTGGGATAGGTCGGATTAATCCAGGGGTTAGGGCCTGCATCACAGTGCCTCAGATTGTGGAATGGGCCAGATTAATCCTGGGTTTAGGGTCTCGAACACAGTGCCTGAGACTCTGGGGGAGGCCGGAATAATCTCGGGGTGAGGGTCTGGAACACAGTGTCGGATAGTGTGCTGGAGGCCGGGTCAATCCAGGGGTTAGGGTCTGGAACGCAGTGTCAGAGACTGTGTGATAGGTCGGATTAATCCAGAGGTTAGGGTCTGGAACACTGTCTGAGAGTGTGGGGACAGCTGATTAATCTAGGGGTTAGGATCTGGAACACAGTGTCAGAGTGTGGGATAGGCTGAATTAATCCAGGGGTTAGGGTCTGGAAAACAATGTCTGAGCGTGAGGGATTGGCCAGATTATTCCAGGTGTTAAGGTCTGGAACACCGCATTTATAAGTGTGGGATAGGCTGGATTAATGCAGGAGTTAGGGTCTGGAACAAAGTGTCTGAGAGTGTGGAGTAGGCCAGATTAATCCAGAGGTTAGAGTCTGGAACACAGTGTCATAGAGTGTGGGACAGGCCGAATTACTCCATGGGTTATGGGCTGGAACACAGTGTCAGAGAGTTTGGGGTGGCCGGGTCAATCCAGGTGTTAGGGTCTGGTGCAAAGTGTCTGAGAGTGTGGGATAGGCCAGATTACTCCAGGAATTAGGGTCTGGAATACAGAGCCTGAGAGTGTGGGGTGGCCGGGTCAATCCAGTGGTTTGGATCTGGAACACAGTGTCTGCGAGTGTGGGATAGGCCGAGTCAATCCAGGGGTTAGGGTCTGGAATGCTGTGTCAGAGAGTGTGTGATAGGTCGGATTAATCCAGGGGTTAGGGTCTGGAACAAAGTGCCTGAGAGAGTGGGTTAGGCCAGATTACTCCAGGAATTAGGGTCCGGAACACAGAGCCTGAGAGTGTGTATTGGTCGGATTAATCCAGGGGTTAGGATCTGGAACACAGTGCCTGAGAGTGTGCAGAGGCCAGAATAATCCAGGATTTAGTGGCTGGAACATAGTGTCTGAGAGTGTGGGGTAGGCCGGGTCAATCCAGTGATTCGGGTCTGGAACACAATTTTCCGGCGGTGGGATAGGCTGGAATATTCCAGGGGTTAGGGTCTGGAACGCAGTGCTTGAGAGTGTGGGATAGTTCGGATTAATCCAGGGGTTAGGGTCTCCAATGCAGTGTCTGAGCGTGTGGGGACACTGGATTAATCCAGGGGTTAGGGTCTGTTACAAAGTGCCGGAAAGTGCGGGGAAGGCCGATTCAATCCCGGGGCTAGAGTCTGGGACAAAGTGTCTGGGAGTGTGGGATAGGCCTGATTAATCCAGGCATTAGGGTCTGGAACACAGTGTCTGAGAGTGTGAGAGAGGCCGGATTAAACCAGGGGTTAGTTTCTAGAACAAAGTGCATGAGAGTGTGGGGAGGCCGGAATAATCCAGGGGTTAGGGTCTGGAGCACAGTGTCTGAGAGTGTGGGGTAGGCTGGATTAATCCTGGCTTTAGGGTGTCAAACACAGTGCCTGAGAGTCTGGAGGAGGGCCGAATAATCAAGGGGTTAGGGTCTGGAACGCAGTGTCTGAGAGTGTGGAATAGGCTAAATTAATCCAGGGGTTAGGGGCTGGAACACTGTGTCAGAGACTTTGGGGTGGCCGGGTCAATCCATGGATTAGGGTCTGGAACACAATGTCTGAGCATGAGTGAGTGGCCGGATTAATCCAGTTTTAAGGACTGGAACACAGCATTTGAGAATGTGGGATAGGCTGGATTAATGCAGGCGTTAGGGTCTGGAACACAATGTCTGAGAGTGTGGGTTAGGCCGGATTAACCTAGGGTTTAGGGTCTGGAACACAGTGATGAGAGTGTAGGATAGGCTGGATTAATCCAGGGGTTAGTGTGTGTAATACAATGTCTGAGAGTGTGGGATAGGCCATTTCTATCCAGGGGTTAGGGTCTGGAATACAGTGTCTGAGAGTGTGGGGAGGCCGGTTCAATGCAGGGGTTAGGTTCTGGAACACAGTGCCTGAGAGTGTGGGAAAGGCCAGATTAATCCAGGGGTTAGGGTCTGGAACACAATGTCTGAGAGTGTGGGATACGCGTAATTATTCCAGCGGTTTGGTACTGGAATACAGTGTCTGTGGGAGTCGGATAGGCCGGATTAATTCAGGGGTTAGGGTCTGGTACAAAATGCCGGAAACTGTGGGGAAGGCCAATTCAATCCCGGGGCTAGATTCTGGAACAAAGTGTCTGGGAGTGTGTGATAGGCCGGATTATTCCAGGAGTTAGTGTCTGGAATGCATTGCTTGAGGGAATGGGATAGGTCGGATTAATCCAGGGGTTAGGGTCTGGAACAAAGTGCCTGAGAGTGTGGGGTGGCCAGAATAATCCAGGATTTATTGTCTGGAGCACAGTGTCTGAGAGTGTGGAATAGGCCAGATCAATCCAATGGTTAGTGTCTGGAACATAGTCCCTGAGAGACTGGGATAGGCCGGATTAATCCAGGGGTTAGGGTCTGCATCACAGTGCCTCAGAGTTTGGAATGGGCCGGATTAATCCTGGCTTTAGGGTCTCAAACACAGTGCCTGAGAGTCTGGAGGAGGGCCGAATAATCAAGGGGTTAGGGTCTGGAACGCAGTGTCTGAGAGTGTGGAATAGGCTAAATTAATCCAGGGGTTAGGGGCTGGAACACTGTGTCAGAGACTTTGGGGTGGCCGGGTCAATCCATGGATTAGGGTCTGGAACACAATGTCTGAGCATGAGTGAGTGGCCGGATTAATCCAGTTTTAAGGACTGGAACACAGCATTTGAGAATGTGGGATAGGCTGGATTAATGCAGGCGTTAGGGTCTGGAACACAATGTCTGAGAGTGTGGGTTAGGCCGGATTAACCCAGGGTTTAGGGTCTGGAACACAGTGATGAGAGTGTAGGATAGGCTGGATTAATCCAGGGGTTAGTGTGTGTAATACAATGTCTGAGAGTGTGGGATAGGCCATTTCTATCCAGGGGTTAGGGTCTGGAATACAGCGTCTGAGAGTGTGGGGAGGCCGGTTCAATGCAGGGGTTAGGTTCTGGAACACAGTGCCTGAGAGTGTGGGAAAGGCCAGATTAATCCAGGGGTTAGGGTCTGGAACACAATGTCTGAGAGTGTGGGATACGCGTAATTATTCCAGCGGTTTGGTTCTGGAATACAGTGTCTGTGGGAGTCGGATAGGCCGGATTAATTCAGGGGTTAGGGTCTGGTACAAAATGCCGGAAACTGTGGGGAAGGCCAATTCAATCCCGGGGCTAGATTCTGGAACAAAGTGTCTGGGAGTGTGTGATAGGCCGGATTATTCCAGGAGTTAGTGTCTGGAATGCATTGCTTGAGGGAATGGGATAGGTCGGATTAATCCAGGGGTTAGGGTCTGGAACAAAGTGCCTGAGAGTGTGGGGTGGCCAGAATAATCCAGGATTTATTGTCTGGAGCACAGTGTCTGAGAGTGTGGGATAGGCCAGATCAATCCAATGGTTAGTGTCTGGAACATAGTCCCTGAGAGACTGGGATAGGCCGGATTAATCCAGGGGTTAGGGTCTGCATCACAGTGCCTCAGAGTTTGGAATGGGCCGGATTAATCCTGAGTTTAGGGTCTCGAACACAGTGCCTGAGAGTCTGGGGGAGGCCGGAATAATCCAGGGGTTAGGGTCTGAAACACAGTGTCGGAGAGTGTGATGGATGCCGGGTCAATCCAGGGGTTAGGGTCTGGAACACAGTGTCTGAAAGTGTGGAGTAGGCAAAATTAATCCAGGGGTTACGGTTTGGAACACAGTGTCTGAAAGTGTGGAGTAGGCAAAATTAATCCAGGGGTTACGGTTTGGAACACAGTGTCTGAAAGTGTGGAGTAGGCAAAATTAATCCAGGGGTTACGGTCTGGAACACAGTGTCTGAGAGAGTGCGATAGGTTGGATTAATCCAGGTGATAAGGGTCTGGAATACAGCATTTATGAGTGTGGGATAGGCTGGATTAATGCAGGATTTAGGGTCTGGAACACAGTGTCTGAGAGTGTGGGATAGGCCAGGTCAATCCAGGGGTTATGGTCTGGAAAACAGTTTCTGAGAGTGTGGGATAGGTCGAATTACTCCAGGAATTAGGTTCTGGAACACAGTGTCAGAGAGTTTGGGGTGGCCGGGTCAATTCAATGGTTCGGGTCTGGAACACAGTGTTTGAGTGTGGGATATGCCAGAATATTCCAGGAGTTAGGGTCTGGAACGCAGTGCTTGAGAGAGTGGGATAGGTCGGATTAATCCAGGGGTAAGTGTTTGGAATAGAGTGCCTGAGATTGTGGGATAGGCCGGATTAATCCAGGGGTTAGGGTCTCGAACACAGTGTCAGAGAGTGTGGGGAGGCCGGAATAATCAAGGGGTTAGGGTCTGGAACACATTGTCTGAGAGTGTGGGATGGGCCGGATTAATCCAGGGGTTAGGGTCTGGAACACAGTGCCTGAGAGTGTGGAATGGGCCAGATTAATCCTGGGTTTGGGGCTCGAACACAGGACCTGAGAGTCTGTGGGAGGCCGGAATAATCCAGGGGTTAGGTTCTGAAACACAGCATCTGAGAGTGTGATGGATGCCGGGTTAATCCAGGGGTTAGGGTCTGGAACGCAGTGTCTGAGAGTGTGTGATAGGCAGGGTTATTCCAGCAGTTTGGGTCTGGAATACAGTGTCTGCAGGAGTAGGATAGGCCGGATTAATCCAGGGGTTAGAATCTGGTACAAAGTGCCGGAAAGTGTGGGGAAGGCCGATTCAATCCCGGGGCTAAAGTCTGGAATGAAGTGTCTGGGAGTGTGTGATAGGCTGGATTAATCCAGGCATTAGGGTCTGGAACACAGTGTCTGAGAGTGTGAGAGAGGCCGGATTAATCCAGGGGTTAGGGTCTGGAACAAAGTGTCTGAGAGTGTGGGATAGGCCGGATCAATCCAATGGTTAGTGTCTGGAACACAGTGCCTGAGAGTGTGTATTGGCCGGATTAATCCAGGGGTTAGGGATTGGAACAAAGTGTCAGAGAGTTTAGGGTGGCCGGGTCAATCCAGGAATTTGGGTCTGGAACACAGTGCGTTAGAGTGTGGGATAGGCCGGATTGATCCAGGCATTCGAGTCTGGAACGCAGGGCCTGAGAGTGTGGGAGAGGCCGGATTAATCCTAGGTTTAGGGTCTGGAACACAGTGTCTGAGAGTGTGGGATAGGACGGATTAATCCAGGGGTGAGTATCTGGAACGCAATGTGTGAGTGTGGGATAGGCCGGAATATTCCAGGAGTTAGGGTCTGGAATGCAGTGCTTGAGAGTGTGGGATAGGTCGGATTAATCCAGGGGCAAGTGTCTGGAATACAGTGCCTGAGAGTGTGGGATAGGCCGGATTAATCCAGAGGTTAGGGTCTGGAACAAAGTGTCAGAGAGTGTGGGGTAGTCCGGGTCAATTCAATGGTTCGGGTCTGGAACACAGTGTTTAAGAGTGTGGGATAGGCCGGATTAATCCAAGGGTCAGGGTCTAGAACGCAATATCTGAGAATGTGGGATAGGCTGGATTCATCCAGGGGTTCGTGTCTGGAACACAGTGCCTGTGAGTGTGGGATAGGCCGGATTAATCCAGGGGTTAGATTCTGGAACAAAGTGCCTGAGAATCTCGGGAGATTGGAATAATCCAGCATTTAGGGCCTGGAACACAGTGTCTGAGCATGTGGGAAAGGCCGGATTAATCCAGGGTTTAGGCTCTGGAACACAGGGCCTGAGAGTGTGGGGGAGGCTGGATTAATCCTGTGTTTAGGGTCTGGAACACAGTGCCTGAGAATGTGAGATAGGCCGGATTAATTCAGGGGTTAGGATCTGGAACAAAGTGCCTGAGAGCGTGGGGTAGGCCGGGTCAATCCAGTGGTTAGGGTCTGAAACACAGTGTCTGAGAGTGTGATGGTGGCCGGATTAATCCAGGGGATAAGGTTGGTACAAAGTGCCTGAGAGTGTGAAGGAGGCCGGATTAATCCAGTGGTTAGGGTCTGGAACACAAGGCCAGAGTGTGTGGGGTAGTCCCGATTAATCCAGGGGTTAGGGTCTGGAGCACAATGTCTGAGAGTGTGGGATAGGCCGGTCAATCCAGGGGTTAGGGTCTGGAACACAGAGTCAGAACGTCTGGGGAAGGCCGGATTAATCCAGGGTTTAGGGTCTGAAACACAATGTCTGAGAGTGTGGGATCGGCCGGATTAATTCAGCGGTTTGGGTCCAGAATACAGTGTCTGCAGGAGTAGGATAGGCCGATTAATCCAGGGGTTAGGGTCTGGTACAAAGTGCCGGAAATTGTGGGGAATGCCGATTCAATCCCAGGTTTAGAGTCTGGAACAAAATGTCTCGGAGTGTGGTATAGGCAGGATTAATCCAGGGGTTAGGGTCTGGAAGACAGTGCCTGAGAGTGTGGGATAGGCCGGTTTAATTCAGTGGTTAGGGTGTGGAATACAGTGTCTAAGAGTGTGGGATAGGCTGGAAAAATCCAGGGATTAGTGTCTGGAACACAGTGCCTGAGAATTTGAGATAGGCCAGATTAATCCAGGGGTTGGGATCTGGGACAAAGTGCCTGAGAGTGTGGGGTAGGCCGGATTTATCCAGGGGTTAGCGTCTGGAACTAAGTGCCTGAGAGTGTGAGGGAGGCCAGGTCAATCAAGTGGTTAGGGTCTGGAACAGTGTCTGAAAGTGTCGGTTAGGCCGGATTAATCCAGAGGTTAGGGTCTGGAACACAGTGTCTGACGGTGTGGGATAGTCTGGAAAAATCCAGGGTTTAGGGTCAGGAACACAGTGTCAGAAAGTGGGGGGGAGACCGGATTAATCCAGTGGTTAGGGTCTGGAACACAATGTCTGATAGTGTGGGATAGGCTGGATTAATCCAGCGGTTTGGTCCGGAATACATTGTCTGCGGGAGTAGGATAGGCTGGATTAATTCAGGCGTTAGGGACTGGGACGAAGTGCCAGAAAGAGTAGGGAATGCCGATTCAATCCCTGGGTTAGAGTCTGGAACAAAGTGTCTGGGAGTGTGGGATAGGCAGGATTAATCCAGGGGTTAGGGTCTAGAAGACAGTGCCTGAGAGTGTGGGATAGCCCGGAATATTCCAGGAGTTAGGGTCTAGAACGCAGTACTTGAGAGAGTGGGATAGGCCAGATCAATCCAAGTGTTAGTGTCTGGAACAAAGTCCTGAGAGTGTGGTGTGGCCGGAATAATCCGGGATTTAATGTCTGGAACACAGTGTCTGATAGTGTGGGATAGGCCAGGTCAGTCCAATGGTTAGTGTCTGGAACAATGTCCATGAGACTGTGGTACAGGCCGTAATAATCCAGGGGTTAGGGTCTACATCACAGTGCCTCAGAGTGTGGAATGGGCTGGATTAATCCTGGGTTTAGGGTCTCGAACACGGTGCCTGAGAGTCTGGGGAGGCTAGAATACTGCAGGGGTTAGGGTCTCAAACACAGTGTCTGAGAGTGTGGGTTAGGCCGGATTAATCCAGTGGCTCGGGTCTGGAACACAATGTGTAAGTGTGAGATAGGCCGGAATATTCCAGGAGTTAGGGTCTGGAATGCAGTGCTGGAGAGAGTGGGAAAGGTCTGATTAATCCAGGGGTCAGTGTCTGGAATACAGTGCCTGAGAGTGTGGGATAGGCCGGAAAAATCCAGGGGTTAGGGTCTAGAACAAAGTGTCTAAGAGTCTCGGGTAGTCTGGGTAAATTCAATCGTTAGGGTCTGGAACACAGTGTCTGAGCAAGTGGGAAAGGCCGGATTAATCCAGGGATTAGTGTCTGGAACACTGTGTCTGAGAGTGTGGTATAGGCCAGATTAATACAGGGGTTCAGGTCTGGAACAATGTATCTGAGAGTGTGGGGTAGTCCGGATTAATCCAGACGTTAGGGACTGGTAAAAAGTGCCAGAAAGTGTGGGGAAGGCCGATTCAATCCCGGGGTTAGAGTCAGGAACAAAGTGTCTGGAATTGTGGGATAGACCGGATTAATCCAGTGGTTAGATTCTGGAACAAAGTGCCTGAGAGTGTGGGATAGGGCAGATTAATACAGGGGTTAGGGTCTGGAACAAAGTGCCTGAGAGTGTGAGGGAGGCCGGGTCAATCAAGTGGTTAGAGTCTGGAACCCAGTGTCTGAAAGTGTGGGTTACGCCGGATTAATCAAGTGGTTAGGGTCTGGAAGACAGTGTCTGATGGTGTGGGATAGTCTGGAAAAATCCAGGGTTTAGGGTCAGGAACACAGTCTCTGAGAGAGTGGGATAGGCTGAATTAATCCAGGGTTTAGGGTCTGGAAAACAGTGTCTGAGAGAGTGCGATAGGCCTGATTAATCCAGTGGTTACGGTCTGGAACAAAGTGTCTGGGAGTGTGGGATAGGCTGGAAAAGATCCAGGGTTAGGGTCTGGAACAAAGTGGCTGAAAGTGTGGGATAGTCTGCAAAAATCCAGGGTTTAAGGTCAGGAACACAGTGTCTGAGAGTGTGGGATACGCTGGATTAATCCAGTGGTTAGGGTCTGGAACACAATGACAGAGATTATGGGATAGGCCGGATTAATCCAGCGATTTGGGTCCGGAATACAGTGTCTGTGGGAGTAGGATAGGCCGGATTAATCCAGGTTTTCGGGACTGGTACAAAGTGCCAGAAAGTGTGGGGAAGGCCGATTCAATTCCAGGGTTAGAGTCTGGAACAAAGTGTCTGGGAATGTGGGACAGGCAGCAATAATGCAGGGATTAGGGTCTGGAAGACAGTGCCTGAGAGTGTGGGACATGCCGGTTTAATCCAGTGGTTAGGGTCAGGAACACAGTGTCTGAGAGTGTGGGATAGGCCAGGTCCATCCAATGGTTAGTGTCTGGAACGCAGTGTGTGAGTGTGAGATAGGCCGGAATATTCCAGGAGTTAGGGTCTGGAACGCAGTGCTTGAGAGAGTGGGATAGGTCAGATTAATCCAGGGGTTAGCGTCTGGAACACAGTCCCTGAGACTATGGGATAGGCCAGGTCAATCCAATAGTTAATGTCTGGAACACAGTTCCTGAGACTGGATACGTCGGATTAATCCAGAGGTTAGGGTCTGCATCACAGTGCCTCAGAGTGTGGAATGGGCTGGATTAATCCTGGGTTTAGGGTCTCGAGCACAGTGCCTGAGAGTCTGGGGGAGGCCGGAATAATCCAGGAGTTAGGGTCAGGAACGCAATGTCTGAGAGTATGGGATGGCCCAGATTAATCCAGGGGTTCGGGTCTGGAACAAAGTGCCTAAGAGTGTGGGATAGGACGGATTACTCCAGGAATTAGGGTCTGGAACACAGAACCTGAGAGTGTGTATTGGCCGGATTAATCCATGGGTTAGGGTCTGGAACACAGTGTCTGAGAATTTGGGGTGGCCGGGTCAATCCTGGGGTTAGGGTCTGGAACACAGTGACTGAGAGTTTGGGGTGGCCGGGTCAATCCAGGGGTTAGGATCTGGAATACATTGAGTTTATGGGATAGACCGGATTAATCCAGGGGTTAGGGTCTGGAACAGTATGTGAGTGTGGGATAGGCCGGAATATTCCAGGAGATAGGGTCTGGAATGCAGTGCTGGAGAGAGTGGGATAGGTTGGATTAATCCAGGTGTAAGTGTCTGGAATACAGTGCCTGAGAGTGTGGGATGGGCTGGATTAATCCAGGGGTTAGGGTCTGGAACAAAGTGTCTGAGATTGTGGGGTAGTCCGGTTCAATTCAATGGTTTGGGTCTGGAATGCAGTGTCAAAGAGTGTGGGATAGGCTGGAAAAATCCAGGGTTTAGGGTCTGGAACATAGTGTCTGAGAGTGAGGGATAGGCCATAAAAATCCAGGGATTAGGGTCTGGAACTCAGTGCCTGAGGATGTGAGATAGGCCGGATTAATCCAGGGGTTAGGATCTGGAACAAAGATCCTGAGAGTGTGGGGTAGGCCGGATTCATCCAGGGGTTAGGGTCTGGAACAGTGTCTGACGGTGTGGGATAGTCTGGAAATGTCCAGGTTTTAGTGTCAGGAATACAGTTTCTGAGAGTGTGGGATAGGCTGGATTAATCCAGTGGTTAGTGTCTGGAACACAGGGACAGAGTGTGTGGGGAGGCCGGATTAATCCAGGGGTTAGGGTCTGGAACAAAGTGCCTGAGAGTGTGGGATAGGACGGATTACTCCAGGAATTAGGGTCTGGAACACAGAACCTGAGTGTGTGTATTGGCCGGATTAATCCATGGGTTAGGGTCTGGAACACAGTGTCTGAGAGTTTGGGGTGGCCGGGTCAATCCAGGGGTTAGGGTCTGGAACACAGTGTCTGAGAGTTTGGGGTGGCCGGGTCAATCCAGGGGTTAGGGTCTGGAACACAGTGTCTGAGAGTGTGGGGTGGCCGGGTCAATCCAGGGGTTAGGGTCTGGAACACAGTGTCTGAGAGTTTGGGGTGGCCGGGTCAATCCAGGGGTTAGGGTCTGGAACACATTGAGTTTATGGGATAGACCGGATTAATCCAGGGGTTAGGGTCTGGACCACAGGGACAGAGTGTGTGGGGGAGGCCGGATTAATCCAGGGGTTAGGGTCTGGAACACAGTGTCAGAAAGTGTGGGGTAGGCCGGATTAATCCAGGGGTTAGGTACTAGAACACAGTGTCTGAGAGTGTGGGATAGGCCAGATTAATCCAGGGGATAGGGTCTGGAACACAGTGTCTGAGAGTATGGGATAGGCCATTTAATCTTGGGGATAGGGTCTGGAATACAGTGTCTGAGAGCGTGGGATAGGCCCGGTCAATCCAGGGGTTAGGGTCTGTAACACAGTGTCCGAGAGTGTGCGGGAGGCCGGATTAATCCGGGGATTAGGGTCTGGAACACAGTGCCTGAGAGAGTGGGAGGGGCCGGATTAATCCAAGGGTTAGGGTCTGGAAAACAGAGTCTGAGACAGTGGGATGAACCGGATTAATACAGGAAATAGGGTCTGGAACAGAGTGCCTGAGATTGTGGGATAGGCCGGATTAATCCAGGCGTTATGGTCGGGAACACAGTGCCTGTGAGTGTGGAATAGGCCGGATTAATGCAGGGGTTTGGGTCTAGAACACAATGTCTGAGATTGGGGGATAGGCTGGATTAATCCAGGGGTTTGTGTCTGGAATATAGTACTTGTGAGTGTGGGTTAGTTCGGAATAATCCAGGGGTTAGTGTCTGGAACATGTGTCTGAGAGTGTGGGATAGGCTAGGTTTATCCAAGAGCAAGGCTCTGGAATACAGTGTCTGCGAGTGTGGGATAGGCTGGATTAATCCAGATGTTAGTGTCTGGAACACAGTCCCGGGAGGGTGTATTGGCCGGATTAATCCATGGGTTATGGTCTGGAACACAGTGTCAGAAAGTTTGGGGTGGCTGGGTCAATCCAGCGGTTAGGGTCTGGAACAAAGTGTCTGAGAGTGTGGGATAGGCCGGATTAATCCAGGGGTTCGAGCCTGGAACACAGTGTCTGAGAATGTGGGATAGGCCGGATTAGTCCCGGGGTTCGAGCCTGGAACACAGTGTCTGAGAATGTGGGATAGGCCAGATTAATCCAGAGGTTAGGGCCTGGAACACAGTGTCTGAGAGCGTGGGATAGGCCAGATTAATCCAGGGGTTCGGGTCTGTAACGCAGTGTCCGAGAGTGTGCGGGAGCCCGGATCTATCCAAGTATTAGGGTCTGGAATACAGTGTCTGAGAGTGTGGGGAGAGTGGGTCAATCCAGCGGTTAGGATCTGGAATATATTGTCTGAGTTTATGGGGTAGACCGATTAATCCAGGGGTGAGGGTCTGGAACACATTGGGTGAGAGTGGGATAAACCAGAATATTCCAGGAGTTAGGGTCTGGAACGCAGTGCTTGACAGAGTGGGATAGGTCAGAATAACCCAAAGGTTAGAGTCTGGAATACAGTGCCTGAGAGTTGGGGACACCGGGTCTATCCAGGGGTTAGTGCCTGGAACACAGTGTTTTAGCGTGAGGGATAGGCCAGATTAATCCAGGTGTTAAAGTCTGGGACACAGCGTTTGAGAGTGTAGGATAGGCCGGATTAATCCAGCGGTTTCGGTCTGGAATACAGTGTCTGCGGGAGTAGGATATACCGGATTAATCCAGGGGTTAGGGTCTGGTACAAAGTGCCGGAAATTGTGGGGAAGGCCAATTCAATCCCGGGGTTAGAGACTGGAATAAAGTATCTGGGAGTGTGGGATAGGCCGGATTAATCCAGGCATTAGAGTCTGGAACAAAGTGTCTGAGAGTGTGGGATAGGCCGGATTAATTCAGGGGTAAGGGTCAGACCCAAAGTGCTGTTAAATGTGGGATAGGCCGTGTTAATCCAGGGGCTAGGGTTTGGAACAAAGTGCCTGTGAGTGTGGGGAGGCTGGACTAACCTAGGATTTAGGGATTGGAACTCACTGTCTGAGAGTGTGGAATAGGTCAATCCAATGGTCATTGTCTGGAACACAGTGGCTGAGAGTGTGGGATAGGCCGGATTAATCCAGGGGTTAGGGTTTGGAACAAAGTGTCTGAGAGTGTGGGGAGGCTGGAATAACCCAGGATTTAGGGATTGGAACTCAGTGTCTGAGAGTGTGGGATAGGTCGGGTCAATCCAATGGTCATTGTCTGGAACACAGTGGCTGAAAGTGTGGGGTAGGCCGGATTACTCCAGGCATTAGGGTCTGGAACACAGTGTCTTAGCGTGAGGGATAGGCCGGATTAATCCAGGTGTTAAAGTCTGGGACACAGCGTTTGAGAGTTTTGGATAGGCCGGATTAATGCAGGAGTTAGGGTCTGAAACGCAGTGTCTGAGAGTGTGGGATAGGCCGGATTAATCCAGTGGTTTCGGTCGGGAATACAGTGACTACGGGAGTAGGATAGGCCGGATTAATCCAGGCGTTAGGGTCTGGTACAAAGTGCCGGAAAGTGTGGGGAAGGCCGATTCAATCCCGGGGTTAGAGACTGGAATAAAGTATCTGGGAGTGTGGGATAGGCCGACTTAATCCAGGGGTTAAGGTCTGAGACACAGCGTTTGAGAGTGTGGGATAGGCTGGATTAATGCAGGAGTTAGGGTCTGGAACACAGTGTCTGAGAGTGTAGGATAGGCCAGGTCAATCCAGGGGTTCGGGTCTGGAACACAGTGTCTGAGAGTGTGGGATAGGCCGGATTAATCCAGGCATTAGGGTCTGGAACACAGTGTCTGAGAGTGTGGGATAGGCCGGATTAATCCAGCAGTGTCAGTCTGGAATACAGTGTCTGCAGGAGTAGGATAGGCCGGATTAATCCAGGGGTTAGTGTCTGGAACATGTGTCTGAGAGTGTGGGATAGGCTAGGTTTATCCAAGAGCTAGGCTCTGGAATACAGTGTCTGCGAGTGTGGGATAGGCTGGATTAATCCAGATGTTAGTGTCTGGAACACAGTCCCGGGAGGGTGTATTGGCTGGATTAATCCATGGGTTATGGTCTGGAACACAGTGTCAGAAAATTTGGGGTGGCTGGGTCAATCCAGCGGTTAGGGTCTGGAATAAAGTGTCTGAGAGTGTGGGATAGGCCGGATTAATCCAGGGGTTCGAGCCTGGAACACAGTGTCTGAGAATGTGGGATAGGCCGGATTAATCCAGGGGTTCGAGCCTGGAACACAGTGTCTGAGAATGTGGGATAGGCCGGATTAGTCCCGGGGTTCGAGCCTGGAACACAGTGTCTGAGAGTGTGGGATAGGCCAGATTAATCCAGAGGTTAGGGCCTGGAACACAGTGTCTGAGAGCGTGGGATAGGCCAGATTAATCCAGGGGTTCGGGTCTGTAACGCAGTGTCCGAGAGTGTGCGGGAGCCCGGATCTATCCAAGTATTAGGGTCTGGAATACAGTGTCTGAGAGTGTGGGGAAAGTGGGTCAATCCAGCGGTTAGGATCTGAATTATATTGTCTGAGTTTATGGGGTAGACCGATTAATCCAGGGGTGAGGGTCTGGAACACATTGAGTGGGAGTGGGATAAACCAGAATATTCCAGGAGTTAGGGTCTGGAACGCAGTGTTTGACAGAGTGGGATAGGTCAGAATAACCCAAAGGTTAGAGTCTGGAATACAGTGCCTGAGAGTTGGGGACACCGGGTCTATCCAGGGGTTAGTGTCTGGAACACAGTGTTTTAGCGTGAGGGATAGGCCAGATTAATCCAGGTGTTAAAGTCTGGGACACAGCGTTTGAGAGTGTAGGATAGGCCGGATTAATCCAGCGGTTTCGGTCTGGAATACAGTGTCTGCGGGAGTAGGATATGCCGGATTAATCCAGGGGTTAGGGTCTGGAACGAAGTGCTGGAAAGTGTGGGGAAGGCCGATTCAATCCCGGGGTTAGAGACTGGAATAAAGTATCTGGGAGTTTGGGATAGGCCGGATTAATCCAGGCATTAGAGTCTGGAACAAAGTGTCTGAGAGTGTGGGATAGGCCGGATTAATTCAGGGGTAAGGGTCAGGCCCAAAGTGCTGTTAAATGTGGGATAGGCCGTGTTAATCCAGGGGCTAGGGTTTGGAACAAAGTGCCTGTGAGTGTGGGGAGGCTGGAATAACCCAGGATTTAGGGATTGGAACTCACTGTCTGAGAGTGTGGAATAGGTCAATCCAATGGTCATTGTCTGGAACACAGTGCCTGAGAGTGTGGGATAGGCCGGATTAATCCAGGGGTTAGGGTCTGGAACAAAGTGTCTGAGAGTGTGGGGAGGCTGGAATAACCCAGGATTTAGGGATTGGAACTCAGTGTCTGAGAGTGTGGGGAGGCTGGAATAACCCAGGATTTAGGGATTGGAACTCAGTGTCTGAGAGTGTGGAATAGGTCAATCCAATGGTCAGTGTCTGGAACACATTGGCTGAGAGTGTGGGATAGGCCGGATTAATCCAGGCATTAGGGTCTGGAACACAGTGTCTGAGAGTGTGGGATAGGCCGGATTAATCCAGGTGTTAGGGTCTGGAACACAGTGTCTGAGAGTGTGGGGTAGGCCGGATTAATCCAGGTGTTAGGGTCTGGAACACAGTGTCGTAGCGTGAGGGATAGGCCGGATTAATCCAGGTGTAAAAGTCTGGGACACAGCGTTTGAGAGTTTTGGATAGGCCGGATTAATGCAGGAGTTAGGGTCTGAAACGCAGTGTCTGAGAGTGTGGGATAGGCCGGATTAATCCAGCAGTGTCGGTCCGGAATACAGGGTCTGCAGGAGTAGGAGAGGCCGGATTAATCCAGGCGTTAGGGTCTGGTACAAATGCCAGAAAGTGTGGGGAAGTCCGATTCAATCCCGGGGTTGGAGACTGGAATAAAGTATCTGGGTGTGTGGGATAGGCCAACTTAATCCAGGGGTTAGCGTCTGGAACAAAGTGCCTGCGAGTGTGGGTAGGCTGGAATAACCCAGGATTTAGGAATTGGAACTCAGTGTCTGAGAGTGTGGAATAGGTCGGGTCAATCCAATGGTCAGTGTCTGGAACACAGTCTCTGAGAGTGTGGGGTAGGCCGGATTAATCCAGGGGTTAGGGTCTGGAACACAGTCTCTGAGAGTGTGGGGTAGGCCGGATTAATCCAGGGGTTAGGGTCTGGAACACAGTGTCTGAGAGTGTGGGGTAGGCCGGATTAATCCAGCAGTGTCAGTCTGGAATACAGTGTCTGCAGGAGTAGGATAGGCCGGATTAATCCAGGGGTTAGTGTCTGGAACATGTGTCTGAGAGTGTGGGATAGGCTAGGTTTATCCAAGAGCTAGGCTCTGGAATACAGTGTCTGCGAGTGTGGGATAGGCTGGATTAATCCAGATGTTAGTGTCTGGAACACAGTCCCGGGAGGGTGTATTGGCCGGATTAATCCATGGGTTATGGTCTGGAACACAGTGTCAGAAAGTTTGGGGTGGCTGGGTCAATCCAGCGGTTAGGGTCTGGAACAAAGTGTCTGAGAGTGTGGGGTAGGCCGGATTAATCCAGGCATTAGGGTCTGGAACACAGTGTCTGAGAGTGTGGGATAGGCCGGATTAATCCAGGCATTAGGGTCTGGAACACAGTGTCTGAGAGTGTGGGATAGGCCGGATTAATCCAGGCATTAGGGTCTGGAACACAGTGTCTGAGAGTGTGGGATAGGCCGGATTAATCCAGGGGTTAGGGTCTGGAACACAGTGTCTGAGAGTGTGGGATAGGCCGGATTAATCCAGGGGTTAGGGTCTGGAACACAGTGTCTGAGAGTGTGGGATAGGCCGGATTAATCCAGGCATTAGGGTCTGGAACACAGTGTCTGAGAGTGTGGGATAGGCCGGATTAATCCAGGGGTTAGGGTCTGGAACACAGTGTCTGAGAGTGTGGGGTAGGCCGGATTAATCCAGGCATTAGGGTCTGGAACACAGTGTCTGAGAGTGTGGGATAGGCCGGATTAATCCAGGCATTAGGGTCTGGAACACAGTGTCTGAGAGTGTGGGATAGGCCGCATTCGTCCAGGGGTTAGGGTCTGGAACACAGTGTCTGAGAGTGTGGGATAGGCCGGATTAATCCAGGGGTTAGTGTCTGGAACACAGTGTCTGAGAGTGTGGGGTAGGCCGCATTCGTCCAGGGGTTAGGGTCTGGAACACAGTGTCTGAGAGTGTGGGATAGGCCGGATTAATCCAGGGGTTAGGGTCTGGAACACAGTGTCTGAGAGTGTGGGATAGGCCGGATTAATCCAGGGGTTAGGGTCTGGAACAGAGTGTCTGAGAGTGTGGGGTACGCCGGGTAATTCCAGTGGTTAGGGTCTGGAACACAGTGTATGAGAGTGTGGGATAGGCCAGATTAATCCAGGCATTAGGGTCTGGAACACAGTGTCTGAGCGTGAGGGGAGAGCGGGTCAATCCAGTGGTTAGTGTCTTGAACAAAGTGCCGGAGAGTGTGGGATAGACCAGATTAATCCAGGGACTAGTGTCTGGTTACATTGTCTGAGAGTATGGGATAGGCCGGATTAATCTAGTGTCTGAGAATGTAGGATAGGCCAGGTCAATCCAGGGGTTAGGGCCAGGAACACAGTGTCTGAGAGTGTGGGATAGGCCCGGTCTATCCAGGGGTTACGCACTGGAACACAATGTCTCAGAGTGTGGGATCGGTCGGATTAATGCAGGTGTTAGGGTCTGTAACACTGTGTCCGAGAGTGTGGGATAGGCCGGCCTAATCCAGGGTTAGGGTCTGGAACACAGTGATTGAGAGTGTGGGATAGGCCAGTTTAGTCTAGGGGTTAGGGTTGGAACACAGCACCTGAGAGTGTGGGACATGCCGGATTAATCCAGGGGTTAGGGTCTGGAATACAGTGTCTGAGAGTGTGGGGAGAGCGGGTCAATCCAGTGGTTAGGGTCTGGAACAAAGTGCCGGAGATTGTGGAATAGGCCAGATTAATCCCGGGGTTAGTGTCTGGAATACATTGTCTGAGAGTGTAGGATAGGCCGGATTAATCTCGGGGTTTGTGTCTGTAATTCAGTGTCTGAGAGTGTGGGGTACGACGGATTAATCCAGGGGTTAGAGTCTGGAATACAGTGTCTGAGATTGTGGGGGAGGCCAGGTCATTCCAGTAGTTAGGGTCTGGAACACAGTGTCTGAGAGTGTGGGATAGGCTGGATTAATCCAGGGGTTAGGGTCTGGAACGCAGTGTCTGAGAGTGTGGGATAGGCTGGAGTAATCCAGGGGTTAATTTCTAGAACACAGTGTCTGAGAATGTGGGATAGGCCGGATTAATCCAGGGGATAGGGTCTGGCACAGTGTCTGAGAATGTGGTATATGCCAGATAAATCCAGGGGTTACATTCTGGAACTCAGTGTCCGAGAGCGTGGCGGAGGCCGGATTAATCCAGGGGTTAGTGTCTGGATCAAAGTGCTTGAGAGTGTGGGATAGGCCAGATTAATTCAAGGTTTAGGGTCGGGAATACAGTGCCTGAGAGTATGGGATAGGCCGGATTAACCCAGGGGTTAGGGTCTGGAACAGAGTGTCTGAGAGTGTGGGGTAGGCTGGAATAATCCATGGGTTAGGGTCCGGATCACAGTGTCTGAGAGTGTGGGATAGGCCAGATTAATCCAGGGGTTAGTGTCTGGAATACAGTGTCTGAGAGTGTGGGATAGGCCGGATTAATCCAGGGGTTAGTGTCTGGAATATAGTGTCTGACCGTGAGGGAGAGGCCGGATTAAAACAGGTGATAACGTCTGGGAAACAGCTTTTGAGAGTGTGGGATAGGCCGGATTAATCCAGGGGTTAGTGTCTGGAATACAGTGTCTGATCGTGAGGGATAGGCCGGATTAATCCAGGTGTTAAGGTCTGGGAAACAGCTTTTGAGAGTGTGGGATAGGCTGGATTAATGCATGAGTTAGGGTCTGGAACACAATGTCTGTGAGTGTGAGATAGGCCGGGTCAATCCTGGGGTTAGTGTCTGGAACACAGTGCCTGAGAGAGTGGGATAGGCTGGATTAATCCAAGGGTTAGGGTCTGGAAAACCGTGTCTGAGAGTGTGAGATAGGCCAGATTAATCCAGGAGTTAGAGTCGGGAACACCGTGCCTGAGAGTGTGGGATAGACCAGATTAATCAAGGGGCTAGTGTCTGGAACACATTGTCTGAGAGTGTGGGATAGGCTGGATTAATCCAGGGGTTAGGGTCTGGATAACAGTGTCTGAGAGTGTGGATAGGCTGGATTTATCCAGTGGTTCGGGTTTGGAACACAGTGCCTGAGAGTGTTGGGTAGGCCGGATTAATCCAGGGGTTAAGGTCTGGAATACAGTGTCTGAGATTGTGGGGGAGGCCAGGTCATTCCAGTGGTTAGGGTCTGGAACACAGTATCTGAGAGTGTGGGATAGGCTGGATTAATCCAGGGGTTAATTTCTAGAACACAGTGTCTGAGAATGTGGGATAGGCCGGATTAATGCAGGGGATAAGGTCTGGAACACAGAGTCTGAGAATGTGTTGTATGCCAGATTAATCCAGGGGTTAGTGTCTGGAATACAGTGTCTGAGAGTGTGGGATAGGCCCGGTCAATCCAGGGGTTACATTCTGGAACAAAATGTCTGAGAGTGTGGGATTGGTCGGATTAATCCAGGGGTTAGCGTCTGGAACAAAGTACCTGAGAGTGTGGGGAGGCCGGAATAACCCAGGATTTAGTGTCTGGAACACAGTGTCTGAGAGTGTGGGATAGGCCAGGTCAATCCAATGGTTAGTGTCTGGAACACAGTCCCTGATACTCTGGGATAGGCCGGATTAATCCAGGGGTTAGGGTCTGCATCACAGTGCCTCAGAGTGTGGAATGGGCCGGATTAATCCTGAGTTTAGGGTCTCGAACACAATGCCTGTGAGTCTGGGGGAGTCCAGAATAATCCAGGGGTTAGAGTCTGGAACACAGTGCCAGAGTTTGTGGGATAGGCCGGATTAATCCAGGAATTAGAATCTGGAACACAGAGCCTGGGTTAGGGTCTGGAAGACAATGTCTGAGAGGATAAGTAGGCTGGGTCAATCCAGGGGATAGGGTCTGGAACACAATGTCTGAGAATGTGGGATAGGTTCTAATTCAGGAGTTAGGGTCTGTAACACAGTGCCTGAGAGTGTGGGATAGGCCGGATTAATCCAGGGTTTAGGGTCTGGAACACAGTAATGAGAGTGTAGGGTAGGTTGGCTTAATCCCGGGGTTAGTGTGTGTAATACAATGTCTGAGAGTGTGGAGTAGGCCAGATTAATCCAGGGGTTACATTCTGGAAGACAATGTCTGAGAGTGTGGGATTGGTCGGATTAATCCAGGAATTAGGGTCTGGAACACAGAGCCTAAGAGTACGTATTAGCTGGATTAATCCATGGGTTAGGGATTGGAACAAAGTGTCAGAAAGTTTAGGGTGGCCGGGTCAATCCAGGGGTGAGTGTCTGGAATACATTATCTGTGTTTATGGGATAGACCGGATTAATCAAGGGGTTAGGATCTGGAACACAGTGTGTAAGTGTGGGATAGGCCGGAATATTCCAGGATTTAGGGTCTGGAACGCAGTGTTTAAGAGAGTAGGATAGGTCGGATTAATCCAGGGGTTGGTGTCTGGAACACAGTGCCTGAGAGTGTGGGATAGGCCGAATTAATCCAGGGGTTAATGTCTGGAATACAGTGTCTTAGAGTGTGGGATAGGCCCGGTAAATCCAGGGGTTACATTCTGGAATACAGTGTCTGAGAGTGTGGGGGAGGCCGGATTAATCCAGGGGTTAGCTTCTGGAACACAGTGCCTGAGAGTGTGGGATAGGCCGAATTAATCCAGGGGATAGTGTCTGGAATACAGTGTCTGAGAGTATGGGATAGGCCCGGTCAATCCACGGGTTACATTCTGGAATACAGGGTCTGAGAGTGTGGGGGAGGCCGGATTAATCCAGGGGTTAGCTTCTGGAACACAGTGCCTGAGAGTGTGCGATAGGCCAGATTAATCCATGAGTTAGAGACTGGAACAAAGTGCATGAGAGTGTGGGATAGGCCGGATTAATGCAGGAGTTAGAGACTGGATCAAAGTGCCAGAGAATGTGGGGAAGGCAAATTCAATCCAAGGGTTAGGGTCTGGAACATAATGTCTGCAAATGTGGGATAGGCCAGATTAATCCGGGGGTTTAGGTCTGGAACACAGTGTCTGAGAGTGTGGGATAGGCTGGATTAATGCAGGGGTTAGGGTCTGGTACACAATGTTTTAGATTATGGGATAGGCCGGATTAATCCAGGGGTTTGAGTCTGGAATATAGTAGTTGTGAGAGTGGGGTAGGTCAGAATAATCCAGGGGTTAGTGTCTGGAACATGTATGGGATAGGTCAGATTTATCCAAGGGCTAGGATCTGGACTACAGTGTCTGGGATAGGCGGGATTAATCCAGACGTTAGGATCTGGAACACAGTGCCTGAGAGGGTGTATTGGCCGGGTCAATCCAGGGGTTAGGGTCTGGAACACAGTGTGAGAGAGTTTGGGGTGGCTGGATCAATCCAGGGGTTAGGGTCTGGAACACAGTGTCAGAGAATTTTGGGTGGCTGGGTCAATCCAGGGGTTAGGGTCTGGAACACAGTGTCAGAGAGTTTGGGGTGGCTGGATCAATACAGGGGTTAGGGTCTGGAACACAGTGTCAGAGAATTTGGGGTGGCTGGGTCAATCCAGGGGTTAGGGTCTGGAACACAGTGTCAGAGAATTTGGGGTGGCCGGGTCAATCCAGGGGGTTTGGGTCTGGAACAAAGTGCTTGAGAGTGTGGGAGAGGCCGGATTAATCCAGGGGTGAGTGCCTGGAACACAGATTCTGAGAGTATAGGATAGGCCCGGTCTATCCAGGGGTTAGGCACTGGAACACAATGTCTGAGATTGTGGGATAGGTCGGATTAATCCAGGGGTTAGGGTCTGGAACACAGTGTCTGAGAGTGTGGGGAGAGCGGGTCAATCCAGTGGTTAGGGTCTGGGACAAAGTGCCGGAGATTGTGGGATAGACCGGATTAATCAAGGCGCTGGTGTCTGGAATACATTGTCTGAGAGTGTGGGATAGGCTGGAGTAATCCAGGGGTTTGGGTTTGGAACACAGTGCCTGAGAGTGTTGGGTAGGCCGGATTAATCTAGGGGTTAGGGTATGGAACAAAGTGCTTGAGAGTGTGGGATAGGCTGGGTAAATCCAGGGGATAAGGTCTGGAACACAGAGTCTGAGAATGTGGTGTATGCCCAGTCAATCCAGGGGTTACACTCTGGAACACAATGTCTGAGAGTGTGGGATTGGTCAGATTAATCAAGGGGTTAGGGTCTGGAACACAGTGTCCAACAGTGTGGGGGAGGACGGATTAATCCAGGAATAAGGGTCTGGAACCACAGAGCCTGAGAGTGTGTATTGGCTGGATTAATCCATGGGTTAGGGATTGGAACAGAGTTTAGGGTGGCCGGGTCAATCCAGGGGTGAGTGTCTGGAACACAGTTTGTGAGTGTGGAATAGGCCGGAATATTTCTGGAGTTAGGGTCTGGAACGCAGTGCTTGAGAGAGTAGTATAGGTTGGATTAATCCAGGGGTTGGTGTCTGGAACACAGTGCCCGAGAGTGTGGGATAGGCCAGATTAATCCAGGGGTTAGGGTCTGGGACACAGTTTGTGAGTGTGGGATAGGCCGGATTAATCCAGGGGTTAGGGACTGGAACAAAGTGCTGGAGAGTGGGGGGAAGGCAGATTCAATCCAAGGGTTAGGGTCTGGAACATAGTGTCTGTGAGTGTGGGATAGACTGGATTAATCCAGGGGTTTAGGTCTGGAATACATTGACTGAGTTTATGGGATAGACCGGATTTATCCAGGAGTTAGGGTCTGGAACACAGTGTGTGAGAGAGTGGGATAGGTTGGATTAATCCAGGGGTTTGTGTCTGGAATAAAGTGCCTGAGAGTGTGGGGACACTGAGTCAATCCAGGGGTTAGGGTCTGGAACAGAATGTCTGAGCGTGAGGGATAGGCCGGATTAATCCAGGTGTTAAGGACTGGAACACAGCATTTGAGAGTGTATGATAATCTGGATTAATACATGAGTTAGGGTCTGGAACACAGTGTCTGAGAGTGTAGAATAGGCCGGGTCAATCCAGGGATTAGTGTCTGGAATAAAGTGCTTGAGAATGTGGGATAGACCGATTAATCCAGCGATTAGTGTCTGGAACAGAGTGCCTGAGAGTGTGGGATAGGCCGGGTTAATCCAGGTGTTAGGGTCTGGAACATATTGTCTGACAGTGTCGGATAGGCCGGATTAATCCAGGATGTAGGTTCTGGAATGCGGTGTCTGCGAGTGTGGGTGTGCTGGATTAATCCAATGGTTAGGGTTGAGAAGACAGTGCCTGAGAGAGTGGGATAGGCCGGATTAATCCAGGGATTAGGGTCTGGAACACAGTGCCTGAGAGAGTGGGATAGGCTGGATTAATCCAGGGGTTAGTGTCTGGAACACAGTGCCTGAGAGTGTGGGATGGGTCGGGTTAATCCAGGAGTTAGTGTCTGGAACACAGTGTCTGACATTGTCGGAGAGGCCGGATTAATCCTGGCCTTAGGGTCTGGAACACAGTGTTTGAGAGTGTAGGATCGGCCCATTCTATCCATGGATTACATTCTGGAACACAATGTGTGAGAGTGTGGCATTTTTTGGATTAATCCAGGGGTTACAGTCGATAACACAGTGTCCGAGAATGTTTGGGAGAGTCCAGCGTTATCCAGGGGTTAGTGTCTGGAACACAGTGTCTGAGACTGTGGGACATGCCGAATTAATCCAGGGGTTAGGGTCTGGAATACAGTGTCTGAGAGTATGGGGAGAGCGGGTCAATCCAGTGGTTAGGGCCTGGAACAAAGTACCGGAAATTGTGGGATAAACCGGATTAATCCAGGGGTTAGTGTCTGGAATACATTGTCTGAGAGAGTGGGATAGGTTGGATTCATCCAGGGGTTAGGTTCTAGAACACAGTGTTTTAGAATGTGGGATAGGCCGGATTAATCCAGGGGATAGGGTCTGGAACAGTGTCTGAGAATGTGGTGTATGCCAGATTAATCCAGGGGTTTAGGTCTGGAACACAGTGTCTGAGAGTGTGGGATAGGCCCGGTCAATCCAGGAGTTACATTCTGGAACACAGTGTCTGAGAGTGTGGGGGGATGCTGGATTAATCCAGGGGTTAGGGTCTGGAACACAGTGTCAGAGAGTTTAGGGTGGCCGGGTCAATCCAGCAGTTAGGGTCTGGAGTACATTGTCTGAGTTTATGGGATAGACCGGATTAATCCAGGGGTTAGGGTCTGAAACGCAGTGCCTGAGAGAGTGGGATAGGTCGGATTAATCCAGGGGTAAGTGTCTGGAACATAATGTCAGAGAGAGTGGGATAGGTCTGATTAATCCAGGGGTTGGTTTCTGGAATACAGTGGCAGAGAGTGTTGGGACACCAGGTCAATCCAGGGGTTAGGGTCTGAAACAGCATGTCTGAGCGTGAGGGATAGGCCGGATTAATCCTGGTGTTTAGGATTGAAACACAGCATTTGAGAGTGTGGGAGAGGCTAGAGTAATGCATGAGTTAGGGTCTGGAACACAATGTCTGAGTGTGAGATAGGCCGGGTCAATCCTGGGATTAGAGTCTGGAATACAGTGTTTGAGAATGTGGGATAGACCGGATTACTCCAGGGATTAGTGTCTGGAATACAGTGCCTGAGAGTGTGGGGACACTGGGTTAATCCAGGGGTTAGGGTCTGGAACAGAATGCCTGAGCGTGAGGGATAGGCCGGATTAATCCAGGTGTTAAGGACTGGAACACAGTGCCTGAGAGTGTGAGATAGGCCGGGTCAATCCAGGGGTTAGTGTATGGAATACAGTGCATAGTGTATGAATATAGTGTATGGAATGTGGGATAGACCGGATTACTCCAGGGGTTAGTGTGTGGAAGAGAGTGTCTGAGGGTGTGGGGAGACTGGATTAATCCAGGGGTTAGTGTCTGGAACAGAGTGCCTGAGAGTGTGGGATAGGCAGGATTACTCCAGGGGTAAGGGTCTGGAACACAGTGTTTGAGAGTATGGGATGGGCCGGATTAATCCAGGGGTTAGGGTGTGGAACACAGTGTCTGATAGTGTGGGGTAGGCCGGATTAATCCAGTGGTTAGGATCTGGAACGATGAGAAACAAAGCTCACAGACTTCAATAATTGCAGTCCGAGACAAAATCTGAATGAGTCGTGTCCTTTATTTTACTCTTGCAAGAGGGTGTGATGTCCAGTGTCTGTAAGGCAAGGGACATACACACCCCAAATTCAATTCATACACAATATTTATATAATTTAGTTTCTTTTGTTTTACATTGCTCCTCCCCTGTTTACATCTTCCACTTCCCTAAGACCGGCCCCCATTACTCCTGTTTATCTCTTGCCTTATCCGGCCTTGTCTGTGACAAAATGCTTATTCCTGGCCTCACAAGGCTGTTTGACCTCATCCCGCTGTAGGTCATTGTTAGGCATATTCTTTCTTCATCATTATCTACCCCCTTCATCTGTGCCTTTCCCGAGGCCGTTCTGATCCCTATGACCCTTTTAATTGGGGCTTGTTCCTGTGTTTCTGTAAAAGTGGGAAAAGATGTTTATATCTACTGTTTGTACAGGCGTATCTTGCTTAACTTCCTCCCCTCACAGCATCTTATTTTATTCGCCTGTAATATCTACCATTGTTTTGCAGTCACATTTCATTCTTGTATACAATTTCAGCTAATACAATTATGTATTTCCTCCACATATTTCCATTCTTGTTGACTCAGCTCTTGGCTAAAACAATTACACATTGGTGTGAGTTCATTTGCCTTGTACAAGTAAATGGAATTGCATCTGTTTCATTAAGGCTGTCTCAATCAGTCTTTGGGTGAGTCCTCGTATACAGGGTATGATACAACAGCCAGTGGCCACCAATACCCCGGCTACTACTATCAGGGAAGTAAGGATGGAGACCACCACCTCCTTCCATTTTCCAAACCATGATTCAAGCCATCCTGTGAGAGATGTGTCTACTCCTGAATTCTCAGCCAGTTCCTCTGCTAAGGTAGTCAATCCCCTTAAGGCCCGAGTAATTGAACCATCAGGCACAGTGTAATGAGGAATAAAGGTAGACCAGCTTCCTCCTAACATCACACACACACATACCCTTTTCCCTCTAGAATCATATCAAGGGCCATTCTGTTTTCCCATGCCATCCTACTTGTCACATCAAGCTGGTCTGATATTCCTTTAACTACATCTCTTATATAATTTATAAATCGCTGTTGATTATAGAAAATGTAACTTATCCAATCTACATTTTTATTAATTGTTACCCACCAGAAGAGAGCTGACTCTAAGCCTGTTGCAATCTGGGTACGAGCCTTGAACTCATCAGGTAACACCCCCCCCCCCCCCCTCCAGGGACTCCTACAGAATCGAGATAAATCCTGTCATCCAATGAAGTGTCTAACAGTGATCTCTTACTCCTTCCCGTTTTCCCTACTATCTTTTCCTTCTCAAATGCCAGGGTCAATGGAATTGCCAATTGTACAATTGCACATATCCCTCTCGAATCCGGAGGGAGGGTGGGTCTCAGTATTTTGCCTCCACAGTCCCACCACAGATCCGCTTGAGGAACGTTCAGTGCTGAGTAGTTCCCTCCCTTCTCCGTTTCGGTGACATCCTTAATCTCTGTAAATAATTTCAGCTCCCCCCAAGTCTCCAGACCGATTTGTAACTCGTCTACGCACACACAACGTGTGATTTCTGATTGCGGCTGGAAACGTGGCGGGGGGGTGGTGGGAGGGCTTTTGCATCTTTCTTCTCCGAGGGAGGGAACATCAGAGATAGGGAGGTACAGTTCCTATCATTCCATGCAGTCTCATCCTGGTACAGGGCTATCATACATTTCATGCCCTTCCTGTCTCCCTTCCACCCGAGTGGAAAGGGAACCCCCTGGGCCACTGGCCGACCGGAGGCACATGCATAACAATTGGTCTTGTTCAGACTTTTTCCAGTATACTTTACCCATTCAACTCAGGCATTTGCATCCCCATACCCAGTTTCTATTTTGATGGTCTGTTTTAAGTCCTTTCCCTGTGTAATTTTTACTCCTTTAGGGTCATTGGGAGGGGTGACCCAGTAGTTCTGCCCGTTTTCCCTGTCCTACACTAATTCAAAAACAACAGCCCAAGAAATCCTACCCATTTGCTTTCATTTCTATACCAAATGTTTCATTTAATTGTATCTCATAGGTGCCCCCCCAACCCCCCCACCCCCCCCCCCCCCACCCCAGAATTGCTCTGTGCCATGTGGTTTTCTTCATCGTTAAGTATATTGGGTTACACTTTTTATCGGGACAATCGCGAGCTGGTCGGAAGGGGGCCCGGTGTACTGTGACGAGATCATTATACCAAGTACCGTCTCCAAAGCCATCCCCATAGGATTAAGATGTAACTCTGAGCTGTGGTACTGTCTCTGATTATCTTCATCCCCACAATTTAAGCTGCATACATCAGCGTCTATTACTTGTGGATTATCAGACTGAGGAACTGTTAATAATACATATAAAAATGATATTTGACAAAATCCCAATACTAGGAGAGCTAGCATCATAACTCTAAGCATCTCCAGCATTCTAAACATGATGGGGAAGCACAAAACGACTTAATATACAATCTTACCGAAATAATCCCGCGCTCGCGTCACCACTGTATAATCAGTTACTCAAAGTCTCTTCAGTCTGAGTTTCAGCTGGTCTTCCGTTGATCCGACTGTCCAGACTTCTTCCCCAACTGGAGGTTCCACTGGCCCTTTGATCCGAGTGTAGTAAGTCCAGCCTTTCCCCACCGTCCTTATTGCCGTTTCGGTCGTCAAAAGCGCCTGGTACGGCCCTTCCCAGTCCGGCTGCAATTTAGTCTCTGTCCATGATTTTACTAAGACCGAATCTCCCGGCCGGATGGGATGAACGGTGAATTGAAGGGGTGGAGTCTGTGCCAATAACCCCTGTTTCCTGAGGAAAGACAAAGAGGAGGACAAGCCCAGTATATACTTCTTTAAAAACAAGTCTTTAGTTTCGGGAATTGGCAATTCTCCATTCATTCCCAAGTAAGGTAATCCAAATAAGATTTCATAGGGGGATAGTCCCAAATCTATCCTTGGGGCTGTTCGTACTCACAAGAGAGCTAGAGGTAAACATTTGGTCCAAGGCAGTCTGGTTTCTATTATCAATTTAGAGAGCTGTCATTTGAGTTTTTGGTTCATTCTCTCAACCTTTCCCGATGATGGAGGGTGCCATGGAGGATGGAGCTCCCAGGAAATTCCCAACCCTTTCGTTACCCCCTGAAACACTTTAGAGGTAAAATAAGTTCCTTGGTCAGAATCTATACGGTTCACTAGCCCATATCAGGGAATTATGTGCTCTAATATTGTTTTAGACACCCCACTCGCAGTGGCAGTAGCTCGGGAGTATGCTTCAACCCAACCAGATAGATGATCTACTATAACCAGCAAATACTTTAGTCTTCCTACTCTGGGTAGTTCAGTATAATCTACTTGCATACTCTGGACGGGTCTCAATCCCGGGTCGCTTCCTCCTGGGGTCTGTTTTCTCAGGACTTTCTTATTTACCTTTCTGCATATTATACATCCCTCACATATTTGTTTAGCAATTGTATATATTCCTTTACATCCATATTCCCTAAGAACTAAATCACACATTGCTTGTACTCCCCAATGGCTGCCTCGATGTAGGACAGCCATAATCTCTCGAATCATCATTTTGTTTAACATTTCCCTTCCATCAGGTAACCTCCAACGCCCTTCTGCTGTTTTTACAGCCCCTAAATCTCTCAATTCTTTTTCTTCTCTTTCAGTAAATATAGGAGCTTCCCGAGGACCTGGGACAGTAGGTATTAGGGAATGAATCACCACTTCTTGTGGGTTCAGGGCTGCTTCCTTAGCCACTTCATCGGCTAATGTATTTCCCCTAACTTCAGGTTCATTTCCTTTCTGATGACCATTTACATGCACTACTGCTATTTCTCGGGGGAGTAATAGGGACTCCAAGACCCGTTTAATCAACTCCTTATGTACTAATTCCTTCCTTCGGCTATTGATCAGTCCTCTTTCCTGCCATATCTTTCCGAAAGTGCCAACACCAAATACATATTTAGAGTCAGTGTATAATGTTCCCTCTTTATTTTCTAACGCCCTAAGGGCTCTTTCCAATTCATAGAGTTCGCAGGTCTGAGCTGACCACCCATTTGGCAACCTTCCTGCCTCCACAATACTACCTTCCATCCCGTCTACGACTGCATACCCATTATGTCTTTTCCCTTCAGTCACCCGGGATGATCCGTCTATAAAATGTGGGGCTCCTGCATGAAGCGGAAAATCTCTCAGATCCATGCAGACCTCAGTTTGGTATTCTATAATGTCAAGGCAGTCGTGCCCTGGATTCTGAGGAGAGTCTCCTTCCCCTTTCCAAAGAAAGTCAGCTGGACTTAAACAATTGTCAGTGACCAACACTAGATCATCCTTTTCTATTAATATTGCCTCATATTTCAGAATCCGTGAGTCTGTCAACCATCGCCCAGCTTTTTGGTTTAGGATCATTCTCATTTGGTGTGGGGTACTTACTATTAGGACTCCTCCAAATGTAAGCTTTCTGCTTTCCTCCACTAACAGTGCAGTGGCAGCCACGGTCTGCACACACTCAGGCCACCCCCGGGATACTGGATCCAATAGCTTCGAAAGATATGCTACTGGCTGTTTCATTCCTCCCCACCTCTGGGGTAATACTCCCAAAGCCGCTCCCTTATCTACAGTCACAAAGAGGTGGAAAGTTTTATCTAGAGAAGGTAATGCTAACACGGGGTCATGGATCAGATCTCTTTTGAGTTTCTCAACTCGTTCTTTTTCCTCATCATCCCTACTTAGACAATTTGGTTCCCCCTCTAATAGTTTGAGATATAAGTTCTTAGTCTTCTGAGCATAGGAATCAATCCACAATCTGCAATAACCCGTAAGACCTAAAAATTTGCGTAACTCCCTTTTAGTGCTGGGCAGTGGCATCCCCACTATTCCCTCTATCCGTTCCGGGCTTATCTTTCGCTTTCCCTCACTAACTAAATGTCCCAAGTATTTCACTTCTTGCTCCACATATTGTAGTTTGTTTTTAGATACCCTCAGTCCCTGCTGACCCAGGAAATTCAATAATTTGTTAGTGGCTTCTACTACTCTTTCTCTTCTTTTTCCTGTTACTAAGAGGTCGTCTACATACTGCAACTGGGTAGTCCCCTTGGGGCTGTTAAATTTCTCCAATATTTGTTCTAACATCTGTCCAAATAAATTCGGGGATTCCGTAAACCCCTGGGGAAGCACAGTCCACCGGTATTGCTGTTTTCGTCCTGTCTTAGGGTCTTCCCACTCAAAGGCAAACAAATTCCTACTTTCCTCTGCCAAGGGACAGGCCCAAAAGGCATTCTTTAAATCTATCACACTAAACCATTTGTGGTCATGAGGGATCTTACTTAATAAGGTATAGGGGTTTGGCACCACTGAGTGCCTGATCTGTAGTATTCGATTTAATGTTCTCAAATCCTGCACTAATCGGTAAGTTCCATCGGATTTCCGCACTGGTAGGATTGGGGTATTATAAGGAGACATACATGGCTCCAACAATCCATCTCTAATCAATCCTTCAATTACTGGCTGCAGTCCTCGTTTACCTTCTATGGAAATGGGATATTGTCGCTCACAGACAACGCCCCCTTTCCTTTTTAAATTTACATCAAGGGGAGGGATCTGTAATTTTCCACGATTCCCTTCTCTAGCCCATACAATAGGGTCTATCTCTCTCTCCATATCCTCTGTCAACATTGCCATTTGGACACCTAATTCTTTTTCCTGAATTTCAATCTCCAGTCCTAAGAGGATAATTAAATCTCTCCCTAGTAAGTTACTTCCTATATCAGGGATATACAACAATTCCCCTTTGACCCTATCCTTAGGACCTTCTATCATCATAGGTTCAAATACTGGAACAGTAAATCCTTCCCCTTTCACCCCGGAAACTGTAATTGACCATGTCGACATTCCTACTTTCTTTGGTTTAAAATTCAGCGATGACCGTGCTGCCCCCGTATCTACTAGGAAGACGACCTCTTCCCTATAGGGTCCCACCTTCAGGTTTATCAAGGGTTCCTGGTGGGTCCCCGGGGGCAGGAACCCCTGACACCCCTATACTTCATCAAAATTCATAAGCGGAATTGCCCTCTCTTCCCTTTTCAGAGCCGGACATTCCCGCTTAAAGTGCCCTATCTTTCCGCAATAATAGCATCCTGCCTGTGGAGTCCTCCAGCTCTGCCCCTGTCGCTCGAACCCTCTGTCAAACACTCCCCCTTATCCTCTCTGTCCTAATGCTGCCACCCACCACTCCGGTTGCTCACTATTGGTTCCATTCTTTTCTTAACTACCTCGTCAACCGTAGCTACCATCATTTTCACCTTCTGTTTTTGTCTCTCATCCTCTCTCTTTCCAAACACTTTCTGTGCCTCTCTTAACAATTCATCTAATGGCTTTTCACTCCACCCTTCTATCTTCTGTATCTTTCTCTGTATGTCTGGCCATGCCTTTGTCACAAAAATGTACTTTCAAAAGACCCTGTGCCACAGGGTTTCTCAGGGTTCATTCCAGAATATTTCTGCATTGAGTCTCTTAATCTCTGCAAAAAAGCTGAAGGAGTCTCATCTTTCTCCTGTCTAACCTCAAAGGCTTTAGTCAAATCCTGTGACTTCGGAACTGCCTCTCTTATTCCTTTTAGAACCAGGTCTTTCAATTTCCTCATTTCTTCTCTATGCTCCGGGATTTGATCTTCCCACTGGGGTCTCTGAGGGGAAACTTCGTCTCTCTCTGTCCAGCATCCCCATCTCCAATCGGGTGTTCCCTGTCCCATATTTTAATGGCTGCTCCCCATATAAGTCCCCTTTCTTCCCCAGTAAATAGTATATTCAAAATAGACATTAACTCAGCCCAGGTAACTGGGCCCCAAAAATTGATCAATTTGTTCAGACAACCCTACCGGATCCTCAACCAGGACCTTCATTTCTTTTTTAAATGTTCTGACCTCCCCACTGCTGAGGGGGGGTGGGGGGCACTTACAAACCCAATCTCTTTGTCTCCTATTGGTACCTCCCGAAGGGGATTCGTCATTACGTTCTTCCCCTTTTTCTTTTTTAAAGAAATATTGCAATATTTCTCGCTCCCCATAACTTCAAACACCAATTCATCAATTCATGCTTGACTAACTTTAAAGCATATTCCAAACTTTTAAATATATTTATATATTTACGTTCATTTATTCAGTATTTAATATTTGCAATGTAAAATGCATACAGTTTCCAATTTTGAAATCCACTGTAATCACCCAGTTTTAGTCCATTAAGTTAAATCCAAAATTAGTTTTCTTAAGTAGTCCTGACCAATCATTGCTCAATTACAATACTATATGTTGTGAAATAATCAGAGCTGCCTTAAAAGAATTTGTCTATTCTAGTTAAAAAAAAACTTCTAATGCATTAACAATGGCCGAATCCAAGGTCACAGATATTAACCATAGAATTTTGTTTTTACTACAATCTAATGTTGAACTGAAACTTGAACTGTCCTCCATAAATCGCTTTTATGTAAAGATAAAAGAGATCAGTTAGAAACTGATAGTAAGGCAGTCATGACCTGTAAGAAGAACAGGAGTTATTATTATTTTTTCATTATTTCTATAGAATCCTTAACCTTAAAAGAAATCATGTTAAGTTTCCATAATAAAAATCAGATTCAAAACAGTCCTGGAACTCAAACTTCAGGGAATAATGCGGAAACATTCAATCACCAACAAACAAATGTACATTCAAACCAAATCACAAAGGGTTAAACTTTGTACCAGCTGTACAGCTCTTTTCATTCTCTCTCTCTCTCTCTCACTCATTGACAAATAAATTCAGATATTTACAAACCCAGTCTTTGTCCGACCTGTATTTTGGCCAGAAGACGGCGGGATGAAGAATGGATTCCTTAGTCCATACGAAGCAACAATATTTAATCATCTCTTTCCCTTGTACAAGTATTATTTTGCCAATTCCACAACATCCTGCCCAAAGGACTTTCTGGAGGTATGTTGTAAGGGACCCCGTCTCCATTTCCATTGCCTTTTCCTTCTTTTGTTTTCCCGGAGGCTTTTTCCTTACCCACGGCACAACCCATATTGAGTTCCTTCGTTAGTCCCTTATTAACTACTAAAACTCAATCCCGGCCACCAAGGCAATACTTAAAAGTCAATTTTCTTACCTTGGTCTGTGCACAGAGTTGCCTGGCCCCTTTGTGCCGTATTTCCTATCGAGCTCCTATCACTGTCTGATTCAGATGTCTCTCTTGTGGGATTCGTACCAGTCGCCCAAGGGAGTGGACCAAGCCGGGACACGAGACCGCTCCTCAATGGGGAACGGGACGCGTCTTCTAAGTGTCCAGGGCCAGCCACTTCCCCCGGCGATGGAAGAACATTGCGGACAGCCCCCAATTGTGAGAAAGATAGCTCACTCACTTCAATAATGTCAGTCCGAGACAAGTTATGAATCAGTGGTATCATTTATTTTACACTTGCAAGTGGGTGTGATCTCCAGTGTCTATAAGGCAGAGGACATACACACACCAAATTCAATTCACACACAATATTTATATGATTTGATTTCTTTTGTTTTACATCGCTCCTCCCCATTTACATCTTCCACTTCCCTAAGACCGGCACCTATTACTCCTGTTTATCTCTTGCCTTATCCGGCCTTGTCTGTGACAAAATGCTTATTTCTGGCCTCACAAGGCTGTTTAACCTCATCCCGCTATAGGTCATTGTTGGGCATATTCTTTCTTCATCATTATCTACCCCTTCCATATGTGCCTTTCCCGAGGCTGTTCTTTATAATTTCAGAATTGCAGAAGTAACATCAATTTACCTATATTCCACACATATGTTATAGAATACACAAGGACAAAGACAAGAGTGGTCCTTAAGGAAGAGTGCTAAATTGGGGGACGGCCAACTATACCAACATTCAGCAGAAGTTGGGGAATATAGTTTGGGAGCAGTTGTTTGAAGGTAAATCGACATTTGATACGTTGGAAGCTTTTAAAGAGAGGTTGATTAGAGTTGAGGTCAGATATGCTTGTGTGGAAATGAGGGGTAGGAATGGCAAGATTAGGGAACCATGGATAATAGGTGAAACTGTGAGACTAGTTTAGTGGAAAAAGGAAGTGTACATAAGGTCTAGGTGACTGAAGACCGACAAAGTTTGGGAAGAATATCGGGAATGTACGACTGATCTGATACAAGGAATTAAGAGGGCGAAAAAGGGGTCATGAGATGTATGTAGCAAACAAGATTATGGAAAATCCCAAAGACTTTTATTCATATATAAGGAGCAAGAGGGTAACTAGAGGAAGAGTTGGACCACTCAGGGACAAAGGAGGAAAGTTATGCGTGGAGTCAGAGAAAATGGGTGAGAATATTAATGAACACTTTGTATCGGTATTCACCAAGGAGAAATGTTGAGATTAGGTATGGATGCTTGATTCCTAGAGGTCAAGTCGAAATAAGGAGAGAGGAAGTGTTGGTTATTCTGAAAGGCATTAAGGTGGCCAAGTTCCCAGGTCCGGATGGGATCTATCCCAGGTTACTGAGAGAAGGGAGAGAGGAAGCAGGTGGGACCATAACAAATATATTTGCAGCATCTTTGAACACGGGTGAAGTCCCAGAGTACTGGTGTTCTCTTGTTTAAGAATGGCGTCCCTGACGTTCGTGGCAGGGAAGCTGTTGTAGAAAATACTGAGGGATAGGATGTATTCCCAGTTGAAAGAAAATGTGCTTATCAGTGATAAGCAACATAGTTTTGTGTAAGGAATGACATGTCTTGCCAACTTAACAGAATTCTTTGAGGAAGGACAAAGTTGCTTGTTGAGTGAATGTCTTTAGATGTCATATACATGGACTTTAGTAAGGCGTTTGATAGGGTTCCCCATGGTACGCTGATTGAGAAAGTGAAGTCGTATAGCGTTCAGGCTGTACTAGGTAGATGGATAGAGAAGTGACTGGGCCACAGCTCATGGAGATTAGTAGTGGAAGGGCGTTTCTGAAAATGGAGGCCTGTGACCAGTGGTGTTCAACAGGGATCCGTACTGGGACCACTGTTGTTTTCAACATACAGAAGTGATCTGGACGAACGTATGGATGGCCTGATTAGCAAGTTTGCAGATGACACAAAGATTGGTGGAGTAGCAGATACTGAAGGGGACTGTAAGAGAATAATGGACAATATAGGTGAATTTTAGAGTTGGCAGAGAAATGGGAGATGAAATTCAATCCGGGCAAATGTGCGGTGATGCAATTTGGAAGACCTAATTCAAGAGCGAAATATACAGAAAATTGAAAAGTGCTGGGTTAAATTGATGTTCAGTGATTTCTGGGTGTTCAGGTCCATTGTTCCCTGAAGAGGGCATATCGCATGCTTTCCTTCATACAGTGGGGTATTGAGTACAAGCGTTGGCAGGTCATGTTACAGTTGTATAAGACGTTTTGTACCCCACATTTGGAATACTGCCTACACACCTGGTTGCCACATTACAAAAAGGATATGGATGCTATGGAGAGGGTGCACAAGAGGTTCACCAGGTATGGTGGGTGCTCGCTATGAAAAGATTTTGGGTAGATCATCGTTATTTTCATTATAAAGATGAAAGTCGAGCAGGGAGCCTGATTGAGCTCTACAAAATTCCGAGAGATATAGATAGAATGAAGAACACGATTTATTTTCCCCAGAGTGGGGACTCAATTACTAGGGGTCAGGAGTTCAAAGTAAGAGGGGAAAAGTCTAGGGTTGATATGCGTGGAAATTTCTTTGTGCAGAGGGTGATGGGTATCTGGAACACGTTGCCAGCAGAGATGGTAGATGCGGTCACGATAGCATCATTTAAGATGTATCTAGACAGATATATGAATGGACAGGGAGCAAAGAGATACAGACTCTTAGAAGATATGTGTCAGGTTTAGGTAGAGGATCTGGATTGGTGCAGGCTTGGAGGGCTGAAGGGCCTGTTCTTGTGCTGTACTTGTTCTTGTTCTTTTTATACCAGACTACTTGGAATCTTTGTACATTTTCTCATTCATATGGCAATTTCTCATTCTTTCATTTCACTCCAATTTCAAAGGATCGTACATAACACATATATACACAGGTACACAACCAAAGACACAGACACAGATACACATGCATACAAAAATAACCACATAAGCACACACACACGCACGCAATCCATTACTTTGTCGAAGAATATCAAGAACATTATCAATGAATAGAGTCATAACTGGAATTCAGGATAAAGGAAGGATGAGAGAAATTGTCTTATTCTATTTGAAAAGACCATTATCTGAAGTTACTACGATAAACATCATACAACACCAGGTTATATTCCAACAGGTTTATTTGGAAGCAATAGCTTTCAATACGCTGCTCCTTCAGCAGGTGTTTGTGGAGAGTCAGACCGTAAAACGCAAAATTTAGAGCAAAATAACAGAGTGCCATGCAACTGAAATAGTATATTGAACCAACCTGGATTTTTAAGTCTTTCATCTTTTAGAATGGGTTGCAGTTTTCGGTTCATTAATATGTAAATCCCAGAACTTCATTTAAGTCATCATCTCATGATAACTTAAGGTTTTACAACAAAAGGTGACATCTCAGCTCAGACGATGCATTAAAGATGGAAGGTCAGAGTCTGTCTGTGTCCCAGTCTTGAGTTAGACTTGTTCTATTTCCAAAGTGGAATTAACAAAATATTTAACGCAATGACTGCCTGCTTTGACTGCCTGCAGTATATGCATTTTTGAGCAAAACAGAATTTATCTGCAAATATATGTCTGCAAGTATAATGATATGAAACTGATGTGGTGGTTAATACAGCTTGTTAATGTTCCAATGCCTCCTGGCACTATTCTGTCCAACCAAATTCCATGTTCTTCTTTAGTAAATCTGTCAGTAGTGCCCCCATGCTGCTGAAATTTGGAACAAACTTCCTGTCGAATCTGTTCAGTCCCAAAAGTCGAAGCACATATTTCTCCATGCGCAAGGAAATTCATCCATTGTTTTCATCCATGCGTTCCTTGGAATCATCCTTCCATGTTCAATGTTATATCCCAGGAATGTCACAAATTATGGGGTTTTTTTAAGTTTATTTCCAGCTTTATTTTTAGGAATCAGTCAAAGCATTTTGCCAACTGTCACATGTGATCTTTCCATGAATGGCGAAAGATCACCACATCATCAGGTTATTTCTTAATCTGGCCACAAGTCTGTTCATGAGTCTTTGGAATGTGGCCCGTGTGCTCTTCATCTCAAAGGGTATTATTTTGAATTGATACAGTCCATTTGGGTTAACAAATGCAGAAACTTCTTTCGCTTTCTCTATTAAAGATACCTATTTGTAACAATGCAGTAAATCAACTTTGTGATGCAACTGGCTTTTCCAACTTTCTCTGTACAGTCCTCCAAACTCAGTATTGGCTATGAGAGCGATTTTGTTAGTCGTTGGCCTTCCAATAGTCCAAAGAAAATTGTTGAGTTTCATCAGCTATGGGAACGAACAAGATCAGCGAACTCCACTCCACTCTGCCTTGGTTCGATGATGTCTTCATTGAGTATCACATTCACTCCCTTCTGGACCTGTTGGGCTTTGAAAGGATTACGCCAGTAAAGGTATTTTTTTATTGGAACAGCATTCCCTACTTCCACCTCATGCACCCTGGTATTAGTCCTCCTATTTTATTCCTGCATATGTCCTCATAATGTTGCAACAAACCTTTCAACTGTGTTCTTTGCTCCTGAGACAGACAGCTAATTCTCCCACCCCATTCTTTCAGGACTTCCTCATTATTGAACGCACTTTGAGGCACATCAAAGTCCATTACATCTGGATCTGATTTCTCACTCAGCAGGACAATAAATAACACCTGCTTATCCAATTCCATGTCGCTATGGTTTCAATATATTCAGATGGCATGCCCAATACAGCTTCTTTTCTGCCCAACAAATTTATGAGATAGCTTGCCTGACTCAACATTTTCTCAATTTGATAGGGGCCACTAAACCTGCCTTTGAAGGCATCTCCTACTACTGGAAACAATACTAATACATCATCTCCTTCGGAAAACGTCTGTTTTTTTTATAATTTCTATCTGCCAACTGCTTCATTCTACGCTGTGCCATATTCAGGTGCTGTTTATTTAACTCACCTTCCCGATGTAATTATTCCATCACCACTGCTAGATAATCCAAGTGTGAGATCTCTGACTTCGATCATATCAAATTTTTAGTCTCAAAGGCCCTCTCATATAATGTCCAAATATTAACTCACAGGAAGTAAACTGAGTAGATTCATTTGGGGCATCTCTCATGGCAATCCATACAAGTTCGGTACCTTTATCCCAATCACTCAGGGTATCCTGACTGTATATTGTCTTCGGGGCCAATGCCATCTTTCCAAGGCTCCCTGGGATTTTGGATGGTATGGACTTGGTTTAAAGTGATGTATGCTATCCATAACTTCCTTAAACAACTCAACAGTCGAATCTCTCTGGGTAGCACATAACAGGGAAAGAAAGCTACAAACCCCTCCACCATCCTTTTTGTCTTAACACTCCGTCATGGAATTGCCTCCGGAATCTAGTTGACATGTGCATTATGGTTAGCAAGTGCTGATTCCCACTTTTAGTTCTAGGAAGAGGTCCTCCACAATCAATCATAACCCATGTGAAAGATTCTACAAATGCAGGAATTGGCAACAAATCTACTGATTTTATTATTGCTTGCAGCATACCTACCATTAGGCATGTATAACATGTGTGGCAATATTTAACCACATCCTTGTGCATGCCAGGCCAATGGAAGTGCTTTTGTACATTAGCCTGAGTCCTCCTCATACGTAGGTGACCTCCTTCTGGTGATTCATGTTCTATCCCTAACACTTCCTGTCTGTATGCTACAGGCAACACAATCTGGTACACCTCTGCCCATTTCCCCTTTGGGGTCTCCACTTTTGTTTTAGGCTTCTTTCCTTCAGATAATAACCCCCAGGAATATATTCTGATTCCTTTTCTGAGTTTGTATCATAATATATATCTTCTCATCTTTCTGTTGCAAGTCTCTTAGCCTTTCTTGACTAAACATTTCTGTCTGACCCATTGCCTGTTAAGGGTTTTCCTGTAACATTACATCAAATAGGGTGTCAGCTACTGAACCTCAACTTCTTTGTCTTTCTGTTTAGTTTTTCCTTCTTGCTGTAACTTATGACAGTGACTTCTTACTACGACACAGTCTGGAAAACTTCCATGGCATTCTTCTTGTAACTCTGTATGTCCCTGATCTTCTGTTGGCTTCTCCACTACAAGGGGTGTCACTCACACCTTGGATCCTGCTGAATAATTCCCAAGAAAAAATTGTATTCCTGAAACTGACATTCTGTCAATCACTCCTACAGGTACTTCCCCAGTCTTTATTTGGCGTGAAAATACTTTCACCTCTTACCATCAGAGACTGACCAGATCCCATATCTTACATAGGGGAACGCTAACTTTCTGCCTATCTATTCAACAAATTAATACCTTCTTGGGTAATATGTCGGAAAGCGTGAAAATACTTTCACCTCTTACCATCAGAGACTGACCAGATCCCATATCTCATGAAATAATAACTTAATTTCAGTCTCTTCCTTGTTCTTCCTAAGTAAACTTTTCCCACAGAGATAAAGTATTTATTGCGATCAGCAACTTACTCAATATCCCAGCCCTGCCAAGGCTGTGCACTCTCCTGCAGCTCCTCGGCTTTTCTTTGGGTCTCCGTTACTACTTTACCTAATACCATTGGATTAGCCTCTTTTCCCACAGCTTTTCCCACAATGTCATTCTTCCATGACCACCACTGTGAGTTTACGAGTACAATCGTACCACCCTGCAAACACCTGAGGCCTTTCATTTCCTTGGAATTCATTTTACCACCAATGGAAAACTATTCCAAGTGTGCTCGACTCTTTGTTTTATAGTGAAGGCTCTCCCGGTTTCCAATTGCTATCCCTCACAGGGATGAAATTCGTGTCAGAAACTAAATTTCACGCCATGCATCAATGCACATTTCTTGATCATCTCTGCTGCTCTTCTCACTTCTTGAAGTTTCTGTTCATCACATAAGTTCTCTGGAAATGAGTTCATTACGCACTCCAGCAGGATAAACTCTTTTGACTTCATTTCCATCCTCTGAACTTGATTTTCCTGACTAATTTGAAACTACTGAAGTGCACATTCCCTCACCCTTTCTCTTTCTCCTTCTTCTCTCTCTTTGCTCAGCTAAGAGACTTCTCTCCTTTTTCTCTCTCTCTTTTCAGTCGTTTACTCCCTCTCTTCTCCATCTACTTTTCTATTTCTCTCTCTCTCTCGTCTTTCTTCTCTCTATCTTTTTGCTCAGCTAATATCCTTCTCTCCCTTTTTTTTCTTCTCATTTCGTTTGCCTCAAACACAGTTTACGTTTTTCTAACTCTGCTGCACTTCTGTTTCTCTGATATACCTCAGTGTTTGACCAAGTCCATTTCATTTTCCTTATGTCCCTGGTTACAACAAATTCTAATTTGTCTGCTAATTCCAAAAGAATATCATTCCTCTGTCTTTCTAACCTTCCTTGGCAAAGTTGCGAAGCACCTTCAAACCTCAGAACCTCTTTCGCAAAGTTAAGAGCCATTTCCCTCTCTTTTAGTTTAACCAATCACATATCATCAAAATGAAACCAATTATTTCACCGACATGTTATTTCAAGATTTACGACACTAATCATCAAGTGTTGAATTCTGCTGGGATCTTTGGTACCCCAATTCTGTTTAAACCTGTCCAAATCCCAGACGACACCCCAATCTATTAAAATGCTGATGTCGAACCGCTACTAAATAAAGTTGAACGCACAGAAACGCTCACGTCATCTTGTCATCTGTTCGAAGTGTGAGGAACTGAAAGGGAACACCCAGTTTCCATTATTTAAAGAAAAGTAACAATTTTCTTTCCGAACAAAATTATTATGAAACTGAACATTGCTTCTCTTAACTAAGCACAACCCTATTGACATGTTGTTCCCATAACACACAATAAATATTACATTAACCTAATCACATGTCTACATAGTCTTTGCCTTTTCTGCTGTAATCAATCTATTACCCACTGATTTCACTGGGTCGTCTTATTCCTTTTTACTAAGCGAAAGTGAGAACTGCAGATGCTGGAGATTAGAGACAAGAGAGTTGTGCCGATGAAGGGCTCTTGCCCGAAATGTTGATTCTGCTACTTTTTGCATGCTACCTGACCTGCTGTGCTTTTCCAGCACCACACTCTCGACTTATTTCTTTTACTCTGAATATGTTTTACAGCAAAAGATATCTTTTTGATGCACGGCTTTCAGATTTCTTTGAGAGCAAGATTTTAGATAGGCAGTTAGCTCTTCCACTCTGCAGCAGTTGCTGTGTTATTCAGTGGCAGTAGCTCTAACCAATTTTCAAAATACCCAATCTTTTTTATACCCCCAATATCGTCCCCTGTCACTGGTCATTGTCATCAAAACAAGAAATTCAAACCCGAATGGGTTTTAGTATCCCGGGCATAGTTTACTATTTGGTTAAATTTGAATTGTTGTCAAAACAGCAACCAAAATTCAAGTATCCATTTAACAGCCAATTGTTCCATGTATCCATTTTGTAACAGCTCATCTCCCAGCCCTTCCATTTGGGCAGCTGAGCCTGCAATTTGAGTTTACTTCAATATACAGAAAACAATGTTCATTTTAAATTGGATCTACGTGCTTTGGCTTCGTAACAAATACCATTTAATAACACAAAGTATTAACAACTATTAATATTCGAAGTACATATTGAATTACTTTCATTCTTTAATTATTTGCAATTAGCTAAAGCTCATGCATTTCAGTGAGAAATTAAATTTATTAATTATATTTTAATTCATAAGAATGCTAAATCTATTTGATTGTGGAATTGTTTGCCGACTGTGAATATGTAATGGTTTAGAGGCAAACAACTTCCGAAATATTAGAGTGAGAATGTGTTCATTTGAATATTGACGTTGAATATTTAACTGTGATTGTACAAATATTAGGCAAATATTCTCTGTTCAATGTAAAATAACATGCAGTTTTCTTTTAATTTTGTATCATAATGTGTTGTAATGAATGTATATTTTAGTCCCAAACATATAGTAACAATGTAGTTGTTCTCAGAGATAATGTAGGCATTGTTATGTGAAATAGTCGGAGTTCACATGGTATTGCTGCCCCCAATTTAAAAAACACAGCAGATATTTTATTATTGTTCATACCGGGAAACTCATCACTTGGAATCATGACCAACATAATAAATAGATTCAGGCATAGTGCTACTGGAACTCACAGCTGCTGTAATACTGAGTGACACACTGGCCTGCTCCACAACCTGTCTAGAGACATTACAACCTGGGTTGGGGCACTTATTCAAACATACGTTCACAAGAAATCATTGGCAGCTCACCCTGGGCAGGTGAAAACTAACCAATAGCCTATCGCTTGTCTTAGTGTAGACACACATGCTGTCCAAATTAGGTGCCAATGACTGACAAAGCAAACAGGTCTTACAAATTCATCTTCAGTCTCAGCCTGCTCCAGGGAGCAGATGGATGGGCATGTCTTGCCAGAACACACCGCACAAGGGACTTGACAGCATCTGGACTCCCTCCTAGATTACAGATATTTGCACCCTGCACCAGACCCAGGATGAAGAAATTCACAATTTGACTGTCTCCTGGAGCACACTGTGTCTCAGAGTGAACATTCTAAACCCATCAGCAGTATATGTCACCTTCATACTCAACAGCGTCAAAATAAAATTGAACTTCTGTGTATGTGGCCAGAGATCAGGTTGTGTTATCCAACCTGCTTTTGAGTGGGTTTCGATCGAGATCAGTCCTGCAGAGTGCATCTGAGGGAACCAGCAGCAAACACCAATTTGAAACCACTTTAATAATTGAACTGTGTGGATTTTGTCTGATGTATGTCACCACACACACATTGTACTGACACTCAGTAAAATGTAACAATGGGCACCATAACTGCAAGTCTCGATCTAACGCCACTTCCCAGCTTCCTCACCTCACTCCCTCCCCCATTCACCAATTGATGAGAATCCACTACCTGGGAGAAACAGTCTGTGCTTCATCTCAGGTGGTCTACTCTATAATGGCCTGTTCAACCCACTTAATGACTTTACATTTCAGGGCTACATGTAGTGCTGACTTCCTGAGCCAATATGATTCCCAATATCCTGGGGATGATGGAATTGAAAACATAAGAAGGCACTAACCATTTTTTGTGGGATACTCCACATGATGAGAGGCAGATTTGATCTACCAGAGGGAGAGTGATTATTGTTCACAAAGGGTCAGCACAAGCCGGTACCCTGCACGCTCCAGCAGCATCACTGGGAACACATGAACTTGTGGAAGGACTTAATCAACGCTGCCCATTACTGAGGTCTGCGCCCCTGCACACTGTTTGGGGAATTAATCACCAAAAAACTCATGCTATGTGGAGGTGATCGCTCAGTTCGGGAAAGTGGAATTTGATGCATCAATTTTTTTAAAAATGGTGATTCAACAATTATTGCTTCTTACAGTCTTAGATCTAGTGTTTTTGTTCGTAGATTGGGAAGCCTGTTAACAAACAGTGAATGTTTATAGATCTCTGAAGTACAGACGAGGTACAGACTGTTCCTGGTGTTATACTCCAGGCTGGATGCCCTTTACCTTGGTGCTAGGATTATTACATGTCAGACAGATGTTACAAGGGAATAGATTGACACGTGAAATTGTGACTTTTTTGACATCAGAGATGTGGTTGAAGGAGGTCAGGATTGGCAACTCTGTATTCTGTAGCATAGGAACTATATGCAGGAGATGCTGTTGCTTTATTAATTAATTAATCAATTACTGCTGTAAAGAGGGACATTATCTTGGACGGGCCTCCAATTGAGGCTTCGAGGATTGTGATTAGAATAAAAAGATAACCAGATAATTGCTAGGGGCATATTAAAGATCGCCTGTTAGAAGAAAATACATGAGCCAGTATGTAACCAATCGCTGTAGTGTATAAAAACAGTAAGAGGGTAATTATATTTATGCTTTTCAATATGCAACATTTATTGGGGAAGTCACATGCTTTTAAGAGGGGACAAATACTTTGAAATTTATTGCCGAGAGCTTCTCATATCAACGTGTAGAAGATACAACCAGGGATAGTACATGGCTGGGCCTTATTGTCGAGAATGAAGCCAATCATATGTTCGAGCAGGATTGGAAGAGAAGGTAAGGACCAATGACCATAACATCATTTATTTTAAGTTTCTTAAGGAAAAGGCCAAAAAAAGCCTGAAAAATATAAGGTTTTTGGATTGGGGAGACAGAGTTTATTAGAAATTAGGATCTGGCCAAAGTAGTCTGGGGACATTTACTTCTGGGTAACGCTGTCGTCGAATAGCGTGGAGTAGGGAGGAGTGTCTATGCTCAAAAAGGAATTGATGAGAGTATGAGCCCAATACGTTACACTCTAAGATCAAGCTTAGGAAAACAAGCCCAGAGACACTCTGACGTCTACAAATAATCAGAGCTGAAAAACAAAGTAAAGAGAAGTTTAAAGCAGCTATAAAGTGAGCAGATCAATAGAATCCCTCTAAGAATGTAGAAAGTGCAGCGCTGAAGTTAAGGAAGTTAGTAGAAGAGAATAAAGGAGGTGTGATAAAACATTAGCGGGTAAGAATAGTAAGAATCCGAAGATATTCCATCCACATATTGGGGGAAGAGGATAACAAGGGAAATAACGGGGAATAGGAAGAATCAAGGAGGCAGCCTGTGCACACAGCCAGAAAATACGTAAAGCACGTATTTCATATCCGTTTTCACTTGGGCAAAGGAGTTCCTGGATTCAGGGAGAGTGACCGTGTGAGCCTTTAAAAGATTGATAGCGACCGGAAGGAAGAACTGAAAGTTTTGACAGAGTAAAGAGTGGACAAATCCCCAGATCTGTATCTTAAGCTGATATGAAAGAAGATGGAAAAAATAACAGGCTATGAGCTTTATTTATTTATTGTACTTTTGAACAGAGTGGAGGTCGGCATCTAATGTCGGTTCAACAAAGTGCGCTAGAAATAAACAACGAAGTAAAGACTCATATCAGTGAGAGAAACAATTCCAAAAGATTTTGAAAATATCTTAAAGGCTGAGAGACATATTTTTACTCAGTCAGTGAATTATTGGTGACGGAGAAAATGCAAGGAAGTGGGGTTGAGGGCTATCAGAACAAACATCTTTGAACTGAAAGGCAGAACATACTCGTTGAGCTGCTGGGCATATTGTTGCTATGCCTTGTGGTATGCAGTCTGCTACTATTTCTGTGTTTGTGAAAACAACAACCTGTCTCCCATTGCAGTGAGGCACAGTTCGGAATACAACTGAATTTATAAATGGTACATGAATAGCCAGGAATTAGTTAGAAGCAGGAATCTAATCAGTATTCTGTAAATTCCAATGATTTTAAGTTTCATTCCTTTAAACACCGGGGAACACAGGCCAAGTTTCACATGGACCTCTTTGATAACATTGTCCTTGGTAGAAACCTATAGAACCTTCCCTTTCCTCTCTCTATGGCAATAAAATATTTACTGAGAGAAAGAATCAAAACTACACAGAGTCTTCCAGGTGCAGTCTGGCCAATCTTCAATTCAAGTGAAGCAAGACGTCTCTCCTATTGTGCTTACATCCTCTGACAATAAAGGTTCTCATTCCACTGTCTTTCCAAATAGATTGCTGCACCTGTAAGTTAGACATCAGCAGCATATAGACAAGGACACCTTGGGTTTTATTTACATCTGTACTTTTCAACGTTTCACTATTTATGAATTATAAATATCGGTTCAACAAAGTGCGCTAGAAATAAACAACGAAGTAAAGACTCATATCAGTGAGAGAAACAATTCCAAAAGATTTTGAAAATATCTTAAAGGCTGAGAGACATATTTTTACTCAGTCAGTGAATCATCAATTTCTCCAATAAAGTGGATAACTTCACGTCTCTGCATCATATATCATTTGCAATGACCCTGCCCATGTGGAGGCCCGTTCAATTTTCATAAATATTTAAATCTCCTCAGAGCACATATTCCCACACAAGGGTTTTCTGTTAAATGCTTCATTCTGTTTCCTGTCTTTTCGTGAATAATGAATCCATACGAGTACATCCAAAATTATAGTATTGTTAGAGTGAAGGAGGCCCATAGTGTTGTCACTGGCCCTTGAAGTGAACATTATTACCTCCGCCCAAACCAATTTCCCACTTTTACTATGCAACCGCCTTGACACATGCCAAACACAATTTACATCTTTTATTTCTTACTTTGAAAAGTTGAAGTACTGTCTTTTTTGAACAAAATATTCTCAACAGAAGCAAAGGCAATGACTGAAGGACAATACCCCATCATTAAAATTGTCCCTCAACGGCATTCTGTAGGCAACACTAAGTTGACACGTTTCGGGTTATCCACTCAACATCCATCTTGTTCTCTGTTTTGGTTGGTATTGTTTCGTTCTTTGTTTACAGGTGAATACCTGGAATAGAAACCTTTTTAGCGAAGGAAAGTTCGTGACGGATCTGGCCAAAGGCAGGAAAACGGAGTTATGTAACAAATCAGTTAGAATAACCTTAAATTGTGGATCAGGAGCAAGGGGTTCAACAACCTCATCCTGCCCTGATCGTATTGTGTTCCACATTGCAATGGCATGGCGATCATGCATCCAATTACAAACTCATCTCAGCAGATAATTCTTCAATTAAATTACATGGAGTCATTGATTGTAACAAATTGAAGTCGTATTGACAAAAATAGCTTAGATCATATCTAGAACAGCTACGCTCCCATGTATAAGAAAGGGTACATGTGTAGTCCAGATTAATTGCCACGACATCCACAACATTCACTACCTCCACTATGAACCCTCAAAGGAAGCAGTGTATTCCAGCTATAAGATACATTGCAGACATTTGCCAAAGTCCATTCGAGAGCACATTCCAAGCCTTGGTCATCTGACGTAACAAGGGCAGCACCAACCCTGCAAGTTACAAAAAAAGTCAATGACCATCCTGACTTGAAAATATATCTCAGTTTTGCGGGTGTCACTTGATGAATATCTTGACTTTCATTCTCTAACATTATTGTGGGTGACCCTGCACCAACGTGACTGCAAGAGTTCAAATGGGCAGTGCACGGCCACCATGTCCAGACAACAGTGTATGGGCAATAAATGATGGCCCAGCCAGCAATGTCTGATAGCTATCAATGAATAATACAATAATGTTTCACTCTTTGGCATCTGAGTTTCCCTTGCTGCGTTTCTTAATATATTTAGTCAATATTCTTGAATCTCAGGTAATAGAGAAGTGATTTGATTGAGGTGCAAATGTTTCTGAGTGGAAAGAACGTGATAAGGCAGATGGTGAGAAATTATTTCTCTGTGTCTGGGAATCCAAAACATGATGACAAGATCTCAGGCTAAGGGGCAACTTATCTAGGATTAAGATGATGTGAAAACACATCCCTCGAAGGGTATCAGCGTATTCAGTATTCGCCATTCCAACGATTGTGGATGCACTGTCAATGAATTCAGGGAAAACTTCTCAGAGATATGGAGGAGCTTCTGGTTAGATGATGTTACAATGATATGGAGATATAGGTTCAAGAGGGTGTTATAGATGAGGGGAAGCTGCAATAGAACAGGGAGATGACGGAGATACGGACGGGTGTATGTGCTGGAAGACTTTACAAACTTCGAGAAGGCTGTAAGGGCTGAAAGGCAGGAAGGAGTGGAGGAGCTTATGGAGATTGTAGCGAGAGGGTAGTATGGAATTGCTAGAGTGTGTTCCAGAGATATGGAAAGTATTCGTGATGAAGGAAGCCACAGTGATAAGAAGGACAGAAGATACTGCAGGAGATTACAGGGATCAGTAGAGCTGGAGGACTGGAAGATGTATGTGTTGATGGAGGTTATGCAGATAAGAATAGATTTAGGTGTTGGAGGATGTAAGCGATATAGGGAGGTGTGGAGAGGCTGGAGGAGGTGACAGAGCTCAGGAAGACCATGGATAATGGATGAAGTTCACAGAGGTAGTGATGGGAAGAGCGGCTGGAGGAGTGTACGTTGATCGAGGATGATGAAGTGGGTGGAGGAGGTACAGAGATGAAGAGGGCTGTAGTTACAGCGTGTAGTTACTGAAATGGGGAAGATGTAAGTGTTTATAGAATATAGTAGTACAATACAGCGCAGAACATGCCCTTTTGCCCTCAATGTTGCACTGACCTGTGAACTAATCTAGGACCAACTCTCTACACTGTCCCATCATCATCCATATGCTTATCCAAGGATTGTATAAATCCCCCTAACGTGGCTCAGTTAAGAACATTGGCAGGCAAGACATTCCATGCTCTTACTACTCTCGAAGTAAAGAACCTGCCTCTGACATCAGTCTTAAACCTGTCACCCCTCAATTTGTAGCTATGCCCCTTCGTAAAGCTGAGGAAAAAGGCTTTAACTGTCTACCCTATCACATCGTTTCATCATCTTATATGTCTCTATCAAATCCCATCTTAGCCTTCTTCTCTCCAATGGGAGCAGACCCACGTTTCTCAGCCTTTCCTCATAAGACCTTCCTTCCAGACCAGGCAACATCTTGGTAAATCTCCACTGCACCTTTTCCAATGCGTCCACACACTTCCTGTATTGGGGCGACCAGAACTGCACACACTTACAAGTGTGGCCGCACTAGCATGTTGCATAGTTGCAGCATGACATTACAGCTGCAGAACTCAATACCTTGACCAATAAAACCTAGCACACCGTATGACTTCTTAACAGCATTTCCAACTGGGTAGCAACATTCAGGGATCTATGTACATGGAAACCAAGATCCATCTGCACATTCACATTACCAAGAATATTTCCATTGACCAAATATTCCGCCTTCCTGGTATTCTTCCCAAAATGAATCACCTCATATTTAGCTGCATTAAAACTCCATTTGCCACCTCTCAGCCCAAGTCTGCGGTTTGTCCACGTGCCTCTTCAACCCGCAAAATATTTCCACACTCTGACTTTAGTGTCATCTGTAGACTTACTAACCCATCCAGCTATGCCTGCATCTAAGTCAATTATAAACATGACAAGCAGTTGTGGTCCCAGAACAGATCCTTGTGGTGCACCATAGTAACCGGACTCCATGCTGAATATTTTCCATCAACCACCACTCGCTGCCTTTTACAGAAAGCCAGTTTCTAATCCAAACTGCTAAATCACCCTCAATCCCACGCCTCTGCACTTTCTCCAACAGCCTACCACGTGGAATCTTATCAAATGCTTTACTGAGGTCCATGTACACCACGTCAACTGCCTCACTCTCTTAAACATGCTCGGTCACCTTCTCAAAAACCTCAACGAGGTTTGAGAGACAAGATCATGTTGACTGTTTGTAATCACATTGTTGTTTGCTAGATGATTATAAATCCTATCTCTTACAATCCTTTCCAAAATATTTTCTACACACAAATAAGGCTAACTGGCCTGTAATTGCCTGGGTCACCTGTTAGGCCTTTCTTGAACAAGGGCAAACATTTGCAATCCTCCAGTCCTCTGGTACTAAACGTGTAGACAATGAAGACTCAAATATCAAAGCCAAAGGCTCCAACAACTCCTTCCTAGCGCACCAGAGAATGCTCGAATGAATCGCATTCGGCTCAGGGGACGTATTCACTTTCACTTCTTCTCGAATTGATAACACCTCTTCCTTACCAACCTTGATCCTTTCTCGTCAAATATCTCGCATCTCATACTTCTCTATAATATTCTCCTTTCCCTAAGTGAAAACCAATGAGAAATGTTCGTTTGGCACCTCTCCGATCTCCACAGAATCCACACTCAACTTCCCGCTTCTGTCTTTGACTGGCTCTATTCCTACTCTATTCATCCTTTTCTGCCTAACATACCTATTAAAATCTTTAGGATTCTCCTTTTATTGACCTGCTAAAGACTACTCCTATCCTCTCTTTGCTCTTCTTAACTCTCTCTTTAAATCCTTCATAGATAATCTGTAACTCTCCATTGTCTCATCATCACATAAGCCTCCTTCCCTTCTTAACAACAGATGTAATTTCTGTAGTAAACCATGGTTCCCTTACATTATCACTTCCTCCCTGCCTGATGGGGGCATGTTATTCAAGGACACGCGACGTCTATTCTTTGAACCAGCTTCACATTTCGATTATCTCCATTCCCTGCATATTGCTACCCCTTTCTATGCATCATAAGTCCTGCCGATTCACATTACAATTGCCCTTCCCCCATTGATAACGCTTGGCCTGTGGCGTGTACCTATCGCTTTCCATCACAAAACTAAATGTGTTTATGGTGGTTATATACATAAGAAAAGGTAGAGGTACTGAGAATGCCAGAAGCATGGAGCAGTATGGAGAGGCTGGAGCACGTTACAGAGATCATGGTTGGATGAGGTTTACAAAGGTCGGGAGCGGGGTGTGGCTGGACAAGGTTACAGTGACAGGATATATTTGAGAGCAGCTTAGAGAGATATGTCGGTTGTAGGGGCTGAAGTAAGTCACAGGTAAAGGGAGATATGTAGATGATGGAGGAGGTTAGTACGATAGGGAGGGATGTAGGGTTGGGAGGTGGGGAGAGAGATAACGAGGGGTGCAAATGTTGGAGGTGGTTAGGGAGAGAAGAAGGGATCTGAGTTTCGAGGAGGTTGCATAGTTAGGGAGATGTGAAGGAGTTGAAAAGTATTAGAGAGATGGAGAGTGGTGTTGAATTTGAAGGAGATTAGAGAGGTAGGGAGTGCTGTAGGTTTTGGAGGTGATTAGAGAGATAGGAAGGGACCTGGGTTTAGAGTAGGTTGCAGCGATAGGGAGGATTGAAGGAGGTGAAGAGTATTGGAGAGATAGGAAGGTGTATAGTGTTTGGAGTAGGTCAGAGAGATATGGATGGTGTAGGATTTGGACTAGGTTAGAGAGGTGAGGAGGGGTGTTGGATTTGGAGAAGGTTAGAGAGACAGGGATGGGTGTAGGATTTGGAGGATGTCAGAGAGATAGGGAGGGATGCAGGGTTTGGGCGAGGTTAGAGAGTTGGGAGAGATCTCTGTTTTGAGGAGGTATAGGAGCTAGGCAGTGGAGTAGCGTTTGAATGAATTTAGAGAGATAAGGAAGGTCTGGGTTTGGAGCAGTTTGCAGAGATAGGGAGTGTTATGGGGGCTGGGGGAGGTGACAGAGATAGGGAGGAGTGTAGGGTTTGGAGGTGGACAGAGAGGTAGGGAGAGGTGTAGGGTTTGGAAGACGTTACAGAGATAGGGAGAGGTACAGACTTTGGAGGAATTTAAAGTGGTAGGGAGGAGGACGGTTCTGCAGGTATTTACAGTGATAGATTGGTTGATGAATGGGCAGACAAGGGACAGAGAGTAATTGAAGGAGTGAGACCTTGGAGTGTCTAATCACGAGAGCCAAGGAATCAGTGTCATCCACACAGGAGTGGCCCTTCTGCTGACTGTAATAAAATAAAAGACCCTGTAGACCCTGCAAACTCCTCCTTCCTAATGCATTGGAGCTTATGCCAGAATTGCGAGAGATGTCCTCCAGACTGCTCAAGCAACAATGTGACAGAAGAAAATCTCATGGGGTCATATCAAAGACTGAAACGGAAACCTCCTGCTGACTCCCCTCCCTCACCCTCACGGTGTCACATCAAACATTGACACGGAAAACTCCTGCTGACTCTCCTCCTCAGCCTCACGGGGTCAGATCAAACACTGAGATAGAAACCTCCTGCTGATGCCCCTCCCTCAGTCTCACGGCGTCAGATCTAACAATGACATGGAAACATCCTGCTGACTCCCCTCCCTCAGTCTCACAATGTCATATGAAACACTGACACAGAAACCTCCTGATGACTCCCCTGCCTGAGCTGGTGGATTAGTGTCCCTCCACATTGAACAACACTTGGAGGAAGCACTGAGAGACTGACAGAGCTGGAGGGTGGGCCATTTCAAAACCACCACCAAGGGGAGCTCAGCAGCAGCGTTGCTGATCGAGGTGGTCGAGTCCGGGACCGGGTCAGGGGGAATGACTGATAGGGAGAAACATCCTTGACCTCATCCTTACCAACCTACCGACTACAGACAGATTGTTCAATGACCATATTGGGAACGGTGGCTACAGTCACACTCACAGGAATCCGATTCACTAGAGAGGAAGAAAAGGACAACCAACTCCGATTCCTAGACGAGATGGTACAGAGAACACCGAACGGAGAATTCACCACAAAGGTTTACAGGAAAGCCACACACACAGACCAAGTCCTAAACTATGAAAACAAGTACCCCAACACACACAAACGAAGTTGCATCAGGACACTATTCAAAAGGGCCACAACACACTGCAGCACACTAGAACTACAAAAAGAGGAAGAGGAACACCTATACAAAGTATTCGCCAAAAACGGATACCCTCGCAATTTCATCAACAGATGCCTAAGGGAGAGACAACGGAACGAGGACATGCCGCAACCCAAAGGACTAGCCACACTACCATACATCAGGAGCATTTCTGAACTGACAGCCAGACTACTGCGACCACTAGGACTCATAACAGCACACAAACCAACAGCCACGCTCAGACAACAACTCACCAGAACAAAGGACCCGATACCCAACATGAGCAAAACTAATGTAGTGTACAAAATCCCATGGAAGGGCTGCACAAAACACTACATCGGACAAACAGGAAGACAGTTAACGATCCGGATACACGAACACCAACCAGCCACGAAACGACACGACCAGCTATCCTGAGTAGCCACACACACAGACGACAAGCAACATGAATTCGACTGGGACAACACTACCATTATAGGGCAAGACAAACAGAGAACAGCCAGGGAATTCCTAGAGGCATGGCACTCATCCACAGACTCTTTCAACGAACACATCGACCTGGACCCAATCTACCGGCCACTACAGCGGACAGCTCGAACTGACAACCGGAAGCGGCAGAGACAGGCCACTATAAATGCCGGAGGAAACAGCACAGAAGCACTTCACAGGAGGCTCCCAAGCACTGAGGATGTCACCTAGACAGGGGACGAAACGTTTGCAAAACAAATTTTCAGCTCGGCGAACAGAACCACAACAACGAGCACCCGAGCTACAAATCTTCTCCCAAACATTGTACAGCACACAGTATTTCTGGAGACCATGTTCCACTTTTACGTTGTGAAGACCCCCTGTGTATGTGTGACACCATCACTGTGCTAAACAGGGCAGATTTCCAATAGATTTTGGAATTTCGTACTGGCCCATGTGAGGTGGTTCGGGTCATTACCAACAACAGCAGATTTGTACTCCAGTATAATTTTCACTATCACTGCCTGGTGTACACTCCACTTTATCCTGACCATCAAGCCAGGGGTACAGCCTTGGAGAATGGAGAATACAGGAGGGCCTGCCTATAGTATCACCAAATACACCTCAGAATGAGATGAAGTTACTAAATTGGGCCATTTACTCAACACATGGTATAAATAGCAAATGATCCATAGATCTAAGCGTGAATCAGACCTAATTTCTGCAATCCTCTCGCAGTCTGGGTGAGTGGTGGTGGACAATCACACAACTCACTGGAGAAAGAGGACCCAAAAATACCACCTTCTTCAAAGATTGAAGAGCCCAGCACAATAATAGAAAAGCTAAGGCTGATGTTTCACTAAAGTTTTCAGACAGAAATATCGATGAGATGATCTATTTCAGTTGAAAAATGTGTTGCTGGAAAAGTGCAGCAGGTCAGGCAGCATCCAAGGAGCAGGGGAATCGACGTTTCGGTCATGAGCCCTTCTTCAGGAATCATGCCCGAAGCGTCGATTCCCCTGCTCCTTGGATGCTGCCTACCTGCTACACTTTTTCAGAAACACATTTCTCAGCTCTGATCTCCAGCATCTGCAGTCCTCACTTTCTCCTACTTTTTCTATTTTAGTCTCCTCCACATGGCAGTCTTCAGCTAATCCTATTCACTGTGTGTGGTATTTACAAACAGCTGGAGGAATTGGAGAATGCAAAGGCTGTGCGCACTGATAACATTCCATTCAGGCTGTTCCTGCTGGGATACAGCACTGGCATCTATCTGACAATGTGGGAAACTATCCGGGTGTGTCCTGTACACACACAGAAAAAAATCAGACAATCAATGACTGCCCCATTGCTCTCATCTCTATCATTAATAAAGGGATGGCAGATGTCACCTTCCGTGGGATCAAGCAGCACTTCCTCAGCACCAACCTGCTCACTGAAGCTCAGTTTGGGCTCCAATCCCTTCGGCTCATTGAAGCCTTGGTTTAACGATGTCCAACAAGAAAACACATAGAGGTAAAGTGAAAGTGACAGTTAACATGATCATAACTGCATTCGACCAAATGTTGTTTCCAGGATTAACAACAAACCTGGAGCAAATAGGAATCGTCTGCATTGGCAAAAGTTGTACCTGGTACAAAGGAAGGTGGCTGGGGTAGGTAGAGAGCAGCCATCACAGCAGACCACTGCTCTCCAGGGGAGGGTTTTTTGGGTAAGCCTGCAGATTAGAAACGGAAAGATAAGGCACCATACCAGACAGGATGATAGGACTACTCTCTTGTTAGACAGAGACGACGGGTGGTAGTTTAACTGGACAGTCATCATGCCTTAAGTGAGGGAGAGCTTGAGTAGGACAGCCCTTTTCAAACACCTCAGTCAGTGCAGGAATTGAACCTATACTGTTAGTATTAGTCTGCATTACAAACCAGTCGGCCAACTGATTGAGCTAACCAAGTCCTCACTCGACTCCTTGGGGAAGATACTGTAATATTATTCCATTCAGATATGTTGTTAGACACCTCTTGAGCAGGTCATACTAGAAGCAAACTTCCTAGTTCAGAGAGAGGGACAGCATCACTGAGCTGTAAGTGAGCTCTCAGCCCTAGGCGCAATAATTTTCAGCTACTTCATAGATGACCATCTCTACTCAAGTGAAGTCACAACTGGGGATGTTTGTCACTGATTGGACAGTATTCAACACTATATGTCATTTACTGAAACAATCCTTATCCAAATGCTACAAGGACCTGGGAATATGAAGGTGTGTGCTTAACCGTGACAAGTACATTTTCCATTGCACACATGCCAGACAACGACTACCTCTAACAATTGAAAATGGAACCATATCCTCTAACGTTCAATGCCACCACCATCACTGAACTCCCAACGACCAATATTCCGGGGATTACCATTAACCAGAACTGGACCGACCACATAATTTTATTACCCATTCCTGTAAAGGGCTTATCCTAAAACGTTGACTCTCCTGTACCTCAGCTGCTGCCTGACCTGTTGTGCTTTTCCAGCGCCACACTTTGATGCATATAAATTAATTGGCTACAAGAATATCTCAAGGGCTAGGAATCCTGCAGAAATAACATACCTCATGATTTCCAAAAGCCTGTACACCATCTATAAGACACACATTGAATGTGTGTGTGATGAAATACCCGCGCCCTGCCCATTTGCCTGTGAATGCAGCTTCACCCCTCAACCACTAAAACTCAGGAGCATCAATACCTGCCATCTACACGGTGCTCTGCAGAAATTTTACAAGGCTTCTTACAACGTAGCTCTGAAACCATGACCGTGAAGATGGACAAGGGAAACAGATACATGGGATTATCATCGTGTTCGCTTTCCCTTCCACCATCCTGATTGGGAAGTATATTGGCGGTCCTTCAGTGCCACTATTTCAAGTTCCCTCCTAATGGTATCGTAAGTCTAATTACAGCACATTGACTGCAGTAGTTCAATATGGCAGCTCACCCTCACCTTCTCAATGGCAACAAGAGCTGGGCAATAAATACTGAAACAATCATATTCCATGTATAAATGAAAATGAATATATAGTCCAGACCAGCTCAGTGCTGGACACTGTGCTTTGGGTTTTGTGAGCTCAGGCTGTTAGGGTCCAGGAAGTAACCTGTTTGTTGTGAACAGCTGAAGGGATATGCTGTTTTAAACAATCTGTCAGTCTCTCAGAGGCGTGGCCGACGTACCGCACAGACACTGACATTCACATTACACATTACCGAGCTCTGAAATAGACCGAAGCAATTCAAAATGTACTCATATCTGACTGTAACATGTTTAAAAACACAGTGATATTGTTGCCATGAAAGTGATTATGAGTGAATATCAGCAGGAAGAAAGTGAGGACAGCAGATACTGGAGATCAGAGTCAAAAAGGGTGGTTCTGATAAAAAGAAACACAGCCGTTCAGGCAGCGTCTGAGGAGCAGGAGAGTCGACTATGTGTTCACAATATTAATACAAGGGAAAATAAATGAATACTTTCAAATTCCTTGTCCTTAATAATAATGTGGTCTTGGGTGTGGTAATGAGATTCATCATTTCAATGCTCCTTACTGTGAGTTGGCCACTCACATCATATTGTTGTTATAAAAGTGAACGGAATAAATGGGTGGAATTTGTGCTTATTGGGCAATCTAAAAGCTGGTATTATGAAAGGATGTCGGAACTTCAGTGAAGAGACTTTGCTGTTAATGGTTAGAACAATCCTGCAAACATTTGCACAGAGATTTCCAGCTCAAGTCACACACAATGACATTGGGCTGGGATGATTCTGGCCATTAATGGGGCTGCACAAATCTGTTTGGATACTGACATTGTGGAGCTAACATACCCAGGATATGGTTAATGATGGATTCAGTGTAAGATGCCATGTGTTGCAGGAGCCCATCACCTTTATAACACCTTCATTCAGGATTGGGTCCAAGGTACAGAATTACAGAGTTTAGGTGGCACATAGAAGAGATACACATGCAAGACATGGTTGTTTACAGGTCATTGTTACAAATGTTGAACTGCGTCTGGATTAGCGCCATGTGCTAGTCCATTGACCAGTTTTCCCCACTTACATCTCTCCGTTGTTCAGGTATGTCTCCAATCAGTCTATTGTGAGGGATTGTGTAAGTAACTGCCCAGCTCCAGTTTGGAAGCTCTCTGGACAGACTTTGGTGATGGCCAGTGTTGTGGAAGTCATGGTGAGGGCCAGTAACACTATGTCTGAATTCAGGCTTTTCCTCAAAATCATTTCCAACAGCTTTGCTGCCTGCAAGATGGTGTGTTCACTGATCTGAACATGAATCGGCTCTTTACTACAGTCACTGATTTGTGTAATAGTTAGGTGTCTTTCTGGTATTTCAATTATTGTTCACTTCAATTGTTTTCAACTGAAAAACAATGATGTTTCTTTTATTTTAAATTATATAAGAAATAAAGTGATATGAACACTTCATTATACAAAATGTAAAAGTGACTTGTTGTATATTTCCCATGGACTAATAAAAAAACAGTCAGATATTGCCTGTAAAGCAGGATTCTGTGAACAGGACTACGTCCCTGGTAACTTCACCACCCTCTCTGGTAGGTTATGTCCCACTGACAGGACATAGCCAGGCTGAGGGGGCAGCTCCTTGGTATATATTAAATACAGTGCTCAGCATTGGTGCTGGATCCTGCGGCTGCTATACAGCTCTGTGGCAGGTTATGATGGAATCAGTAAAAGGGAAACATATAATTGACCACATTATCACCGATCTGCCTACTGCAGATACACCTCTCCATTTCATATATCGGTAAGAATGGTCACTGCACAATGGGGAGCAAGGGCTAACTTCACATTTTGTAGACCCACCTCACCATGATATGGGTTCCTAATGGGACAGATGTTAAACAGATTGAGCAACAAATGATGATGCATCTATGAGGTGCAATTGGCCAACAGCAGCGGTCGAATCATACTCTGGGCAACTCAGTCTGCAACCTCACAGCCCGACATACCTCCCACTGTACAGTAACAGTCACAGCTCGACATACCTCCCACTGTACAGTAATAGTCACGGCCCGACATACCTCCCACTGCACAGTAACTGTTAATCGCTCAGTGCTGAACACTACTGCCCCACAGCACAAAAGTCGTAGGTTCAATTCTGACCTTGGGCGACAGTCTGTGTGGAGGTTAGACATTCCCTCCGTGTCTACGTGGGTTTTCTCTGGGTGCTCCGGTTTCCTCCCACAGTCCAAAGATGTGCAGGTCAGGGGAATTGGCCATGCTAAATTGTCCACAGTGTTAGGTGCATTTGTCAAGGGTAAATATAGGGCAGGGGAATGGATCTGGGTGGGTTACTCTTCTGAGTTAGTGTGGACTGGTTGGGCCGAAGGACCTGTTTCCACACTGTAGGGAATCTAATCTTTTCCAAGTTTCAAGTCAGGAATATGATGGAATAATCACTTGTCTGAATGAGTGCAGCTCCAACAGTACTCTCATATGGACTTACTAGCAACAGGCAATGCAGTTGTGTAGGGAAGATCATGTCTCACAAACTTAATTGATTATTTTGAGGAAGTGACAAAATTGATTGATGAGGGCATGGGGCTGGATGTTGGCCGTCTGGACCTTAGCAAGGCCTTTGATATGGTTCCTTATGGCAGGCTCATACAGAAGGTGAAGTGAAATGGAATCAGCGGTCAGTTAGTAAGATGGATAGAGAACTGCTTGGTCATGGATGAAAGAGTAGTGGTGGAACAGTGTTTTTGTGACTGGAGATCTGTAAATATTTTGGTGGAGTTGCAGATTGTGAGGATGATTGCCAGAGAATACAGCAGGATGTAGGTCAGCTGCAGACTTGGACAGAGAAAACGCAGAAGTAACCTTATCTGGACTGCTGCAACGTGATGCATTTTAGAAGGTCTAATGCAGGAGAGAAGTTTAAAGTGGATGGAACAACTACTGATTGCATCAACATCCGAAGGGATCTAGGTTTACAGCTCCACAATTCCCGAGGAGTGGCAACACGGGTGGATAGGGAGATCAAGAATCTGAGGCAAACTTGCAGACATGCATCGGAACGTGCAGTATGAAAATAAACAGGTCATATTGTAGTGTAGAGAAACTTAGTTCGGGCACAGTTGGAATATTGTTTACAGAACTGTTTGCCACACCAGCACAACGATTTGGAAGTTTTGGAGAGGGTATGGAAAGTTTGACAAGCATGTTGTCTGTTATGGAGTGTATTAGCCAGAAGGAGAAGTTGAACACACATGTTTGTGTGCATCTAGGCATCATTGACTATGGGACTACATGATAGATATTTACAAAATTATCAGAGGCATAGATAGAAGGACAGTTAGAAGCTTTTTCCCAGAGTAGAAATGTCAATTACTCAGGATCGTAGATTTTTGGTAAAAGGGAGAAAGTTTAGGAGATATGATCAGCAAGGTTTTCTTTTGCTTTTCCAGACAGAATGTGCAAGTGCCTGGAATGCACTGATAGAGGAGAAGGAGCTAATTTAGCAAGGTTTAAGAGGGATCTTTGCACAAATATGAGTAAGTAGGGAACAGAATGACATAGTGGGTGTCGGAGCAAAAACTTTCGTTTTAACTTGAGAACGGTATCATGTGTCAGTGCGGGCTTTCTGGGCTGAAGGGCCTGTTCCTGTACTGGACTGATCTCTAAAACATGATTTGAGTGCAGGAGTGGCAAGATGTTGACTGAATAATTACTAATGATCAACAATCACATTCAGTGGATCTCTCCTCAACAACTTGCAGCTTCATACCCTCCCTTCCACAGTAGGGAAACTCAATATGGAGAATTGGACGTGAATGTCCAAGCTGGTAACTGAAGACTCCATCTCCTCCCGCCCCCCCCTCCCCCGCCCGCTCCTGCAGCCTATCTTGGACAGCAGCATCTCGGGGGATTCTGCACAGACAGAAGCTGCATGTTCTCCACACCCACCAATGCTGGCATCTGTCACATGCTAAGTTCACCATGCCGTCCCAGCACATCGCCGACCCACTGACACTATGCTTCTGTACTTCAATGCTGCAGCTCAGGGTGCACCGACAACTCTCATTGAATGCTTCTGCAAGGATACTGTGCTCAGGGACACACACCTACCTCATGGACTAGCCCTCTGGGTTTCTCACTCCGTGTTTGTACACAGTCAATGCTGCTGCAAGGAAACTGTGCACAGGGACACCAACCCAGCTCATGGACTGTCCCTCTGGTCTGCTCACTCCGTCTTTGTACGCACTCAATGCTACTGCAAGGACACTGTGCTCAGGAACACACACCCAGCTCATGGACTGTCCCATTGGGCTGCTCATTCCATGTTTGTACACAGTCAATGCTGCTGTAAGGACACTGTGATCAGGGACACACACTCAGCTCACGGGCTGTCCCTCTGGGCTGCTTTCTCCGTGTTTGTACGCACTAACTTTAAACTGACTTCAATGCTCACAGAATTATTACCTTACCTTACACTGCCCTCAGCAGTGTCTCCCCTCAGCCAGGGCTACCAGGCTCACCCGCCTGCGGTATTGTCTTGGTATTTAGCACAACCACAAAACCAGGAAGCCTGATATCATTTTCCACCGTCAGTCACGGTGCCCAGCACAGATAGACAAGGGGTCTCTCAGATATCAGTCCGGGACCTTGGACACTCTCAGTCAGTCTCTCGTGGTAGTTAGGGTCAAGATCCTTCCCCTGTGATGGGGTGAGGAGATGAATGTTGGGGAGCCCCCTATCTCTCTTAGTTCTTTCTCTCCTATTGTGTGATGGTTCCTTCTCGGATGTGAAAATTAGCAACAGGTATAAAGGAGATGGAAGTGTTTGTTACAGCTGTTCGTGCTGGGACAGCTGAGGGAAAGGTGGGGAGGTGGCCTGAGTGAGTGAGTAGGCAATACAGACACCAGGCAGAGTTGGCTATAGGGGAAGAGATGAGTTTGGAGAGACTGAGAGAAGGTGCTGCATTTAGTTAGGGTGGGTAAGTCACATGCAGTTACAGGTGTGAGGGTGGGAGAACATGAGCCTTGGTAGGAGGTGGGTGCAGTAACAGGGAGAGAGTGAGGGAACGTTTAGAAATTGCAGATAATGGCACTTACCCTGGTGGTGTGGAGAAGGTCACTGACCTTCTTCCTACACTGCTTGGCATTCACCCAGAAGGCTGGCAGCTCATTAACACAGGGGTCAATCTCGGGTGAAGCTGGCAGGGTCTGGTGCCAGGGCCTTCCCTGCCAGTCTTTGAGGAAGATAATGTCCCGCTCCTGCACCATGTCATCTACCAGAATTTCAGGGGCTTGTCCACAAAGTGGGGCCACACTTTTACCAACTCTGCCATGTCTAGGCATTTTCGGACTGACAATCCAAGAGTATAATGACTTTTTAAAGACGGCCACAGTAACAGGGAGGCGGGTGCATTCTGGGATATCCAGTCAGTCGGCAGTTGTTATGACCAAAGGGAAAAAACATGGGGTTAGTGTCAGATGAGAGGAAGACCACGTGGGCAGGGAGGGTAGTTAATGAGGCAGATTGGGGATGGTAACAGCAGAAAATGCACTTCATCTTGTAGAGACTAACCCTCCATGAAACCCGACTAAAATGGGACTTGACCAAATCATAAGATGGGTTAGGTTTCTTACTGTCTGAATCAAATAGAGATGAAGTATTGGGAGCAACAAACTTCGAGCGGAGAATTTTACAGGAGATTTTAATCCTTAAAAACGGGCAACACAATGTTCCAGACTGTTAAAAGGAGCTGGGGAAAATCCCCTGCCTTATTGTTACCTATACTATCCTATCCTCACTGGATGCCGGGATGGTGCCAGAGGACTGGAGAACGACTGACACCGTAGCTTTGTTTAACGTGGAGAAAGGGACTGACTGAATAGGTCGCGGCTGGAATTCTGAGACAGTGGATAAACGGTCACTGAGAAAGTCGGTCTGGATTTGTTCAAGGAAGATCGTGTGTAATTGATCTGACTGTGTCGGTTTCAGGCACTGACCTGTAACTGCATGTGATTCCTTGGATTTAATGAGAGATCCGATGGCAGACTGTTTCAAAACAGAAACTGTCGGATCCAGGTGAATAGAGCAAACGACCCAGAGAAGTGCAAGGCAAGGTATTTAGGGACATCAACAATAGAGAGGAATGTACAATAAATGAGAGTATGGTCAATGTGGGAAGATAAATGAAGGTAGCTGGAAACGTCAATAATCTTAATATAGCAAATGGCATTATTTCCTCTATCAGACAAAATAGTCTTCAGAGCAGGAAGCTTATGCAGGAACTGCATAAATAATGAATTCAGTCACAGCTTGGGGACTGTGTGCAGTTCTGGTCACCCCATCACATGGAAGGATGGACTTGGACTGGAGAGAGTACAGAGGAGATTCTTCACCCTGTGACAGTGGAAGTGCAGTTATGAGAAAAGATAGGAACGGAGGATGCTGAGAGGAGATTTGATTGTGGTGCACACATTGTCAGGGACCTGGGTAGAAAGGGAAAGAACACTTTGTTCCTGTTGGAGAGCTCAGTTACCAGCGGTGAATATTTAATGTAATTGGATGAAATATTAGAGAAGTGGTGAGGAAAGCTGTTATTTTACCCAGAGTAAGTCGGGATCTGGGAGGCACACACAGAAGCGGACTAGAGGCAGAAATTCTCAAACCATTTTAAAAAGCTGCCGGGTTCTGCACCTGAAGGCCTACACTATCCGGGGAGACAGAATGTTACATCTTGTCCAATGTTACATCTTGTCCAATGCAGACAGTGGACAGAGTGATCTCCTCTATACTGTGCTATTTTCTGAAGTTTTCAAGGGTTACCAATGTTTGACAGGATCAATACGCAGGGCTGAGGGAAGAGGGCAGGGAGGAGCAGTGTGTAAATTGATTAGCATCACAATAATAGTGATCCCATCCTTTATACACAATGCTACTTCACTGTGTTGTCCTATTTATCCTTCCTGTAGAAATTAGAAAAAAAAACTTTGTTTATCCAGTTCTCAGTCGTGGTCACACTGCAGCCCCATCTCCATAATGAGAGCTACATCTGACCTGGTTCACACTATTGAAAGCTACCATTTCATTTACCTTTTTGACAGGTTCCCAGCTTTATTCTTGCCCTATTGAAGTCTGGTCTTAGTCAACTAATGTTTCTCACTCTCAATTTTGTATATGATTCTCTACCATCATCCTGAACTTTACAATAAATGATCGCTACACGCCAAAACGCTCCCCTAATGGCACTGTATCGATTTTCCCCACGTCTTTCCGTGGTACCAGGTCGAACAGTACATGCTCTCTTCGGCTGGACACATATTCCTGCAGTGAGCTCTCCTCCATGTAATCCAGGAACACTTGCCCCTCATGACCCTGCACCACCAGTAATTCAGTCAATATCTGGATAAATTAAGTTTCTCAGTACAACTAATCTTTAGTATTGTCATCGTTCTGAAATGACCCTGCATATTTATTCTCCATCATTTCTTTGGTTGCTTGCTGACAGACTGTACCTCACAGTGTAATTGCATATTTTTTGTTCTGTAGCTGCAGCCAAATTCATTCTGTCCTTGGACGGATCCTGTTTCTCTCGGACTCCTTAACTAACGCTAATAAAAACCAATACTTCTACCTTCATCCTTTCCCTTCCCTTCTATTATTTCAGAATCCTTTATACCCAGCAATATTTAACACCCAGTCCTACCATTCCTTGAGCCAGCTCTCGGTGATCAGTCCATCAGATTTCCACACACCAATCTGCATCTGGAACTCCCCAAACTCTGAGTATTTATGTCCTTGCAAAGTACCTCAGATTAAGGCTTTCTTTCTTATTCCATCTTCCACTGGTAAACTTGTTGTTCTAAATTAGTACCAAATGTATCTCCCATGATGTTGAGAATCCTAGTAGTCTCCTCTACTATGCCTTTTTGGATCCTAAGCACACACCAAGTTATTTTCAATCCCTCCCAAACACCCCGTAAGAAATTCAGTCCCAGCTCTATCACTTGTTAGCCCATCCAGCTTGTATAGTTGCTGCCTTCCTCAGAACCAGTCCCGATGTCCCAGGAATCTGATGCCCTTCCTGCAGCACCATCGTTCCAGTCACACTCTCATCTATCTAAAATTCCGAGTTGTGTTCACACTTGGACACGACACTGGGAGTATTCCAGGGATTGTTACATTTGAGGTCACGCTTGCTAACCATCGACCGAGCTCCCTAAATTCTGATTCCCAGACCACTTCAGCCTTCCTACCCACGTCATTCCTACCAACATGGACATGACCTTTGACTGCTCACTGGCCCCCAGAGGAATGTCCTGCAGACACAGTGACATTCTTAACCCCACTATCCTGGAATTATAGACATGCTGACATCTTCTTCAATTTCCTGTCCCCCCTATGAATATTGCTCCTCCTTCCTTCTCCCTCCCCTCCTGTACAGTCAGGCTGCATGTGGTGCCACGAATTTGGCTCTGACTGCACTCCCCTGAGCAGACAGCTTCTTCATCAGCTTCGAAACTGGGAAACTGAATTGGGAGGGAGACACCAGGATATTCTTGTATTCCCTGACTGTTTCTCTTCGATTGCCTAATCCCCCATTCCCTTACTTCTTCCATGCCGTCATGTCTGCAGGGTGATCTGCTGTGTGTGTGTGCTATCCCCCTAACTCTCAGCATCACAGATGCCCCATAGAGTCTCGAGTCATTGTCTGAGCTCCAAAAACCGTGTTCATCTAGGGCACGAAAAGGGGCTATGACTTCCCAATGTAACAGAACGCATTTTCCATCTGACAAACATGTCTTGCCGTGTCTTAAAATGCAACATGTTTAGAGTAACTTAATTAATTATAGAATGAAGTTAACATCCGGGAAATAACAATATGGTTAAGTCCCTTTTTCAACTGTGACTTACTGAGGGAAATTTATTTAATTGGTTCACAATTTCACTTGACCCTCTTATTTCTGTTGTCAAGCCTCATTTCAGAAGTTGAAAAAATAAATTTGCTGACTTACAACAATTAAATGACAGTTACTAATAACAGTGTATTTATCAGCAATGAACTTACAGCCTTTTCTGTGATGGCTGTGCCACTTCTTTCAAACTCAGTGCAGGCAGGTCCCAGCAGCAGAAAGTTATCTCTGTGACTCCCAGGTACATGTAATCCTCCAGCTCCCACTCCACTCTGCTCCCTCACAGGGTCACCGTCTCTGTGACTCCCAGGGACGTGTAATCCTCCAGCTCCCACTCCACTCTGCCCCCTTACAGGGTCACCGTCTCTGTGACTCCCAGGCATGTGTAATCCTCCAGCTCCCACTCCACTCTGCTCCCTCACATGGTCACTGTCTCTGTAACTCCTAGGTATGTGTAATACTCCAGGTCCCACTCCACTCTGCTCCCTCACAGGGTCACCATCTCTGTGACTCCCAGGTATGTGTAATCCTCCAGCTCCCACTCTACTCTGCTCCCTCACATGGTCACTGTCTCTGTAACTCCTAGGTATGTGTAATACTCCAGCTCCCACTCAACTCTGCTCCCTCACAGGGTCACCGTCTCTGTGACTCACACGGACATGCAATCCTCCAGCTCCCACTCCACTCTGCTCCCTCACAGGGTCACCGTCTGTGTGACTCCCAGGTACGTGTAACCCTCCAGCTCCCACTCCTCTCTGATCCCTCACAGGGTCACCGTCTCTATGACTCCCAGGTACATGCAATCCTCCAGCTCCCACTCCACTCAGCTCCCTCACAGGGTCACCGTCTCTATGACTCACAGGTACATGTAATCCTCCAGCTCCCACACCACCCTGCTCCCTCACAGGGTCACTATCTCTGTGTCACCCAGGTATAACTAGGCCTTGAACCTCAGTGCTGATTTATACCCTCTCACTTTGCTGCCTCTGTCACTCCCCGGTGTGAGTGAGCCTCAAACACCAGCTCCAAGTTGCTCCCTCAAATGGTCACTCCCTCTGTGACTCCATGCTGATTTTCAGCCTCCTGCTCCACTGTTTCTCCAATTTCAAGTCCCAGCTGGCCTCGGTCCTCGCTGCTGATTTATATTCTCCCGATCTGTGCCTCTCTTTCTCAGGTTCTCTCCCTTTATGACTCCCAGGTAATTGTCGGCCTCAAGCCTCAGCGGAGATTTATGACATCACATTCCGCACTGCTCTCTTATAGGATCGTCGTTGTGCCTGGAAGATTGTGGAAAAGAGGAGGATTAGACACAGCAGATGGTGTTACAGTGATTGAGCGAAATGTATGGAATGGAACTGGTTATCTGGGGAGCTGGGAAGACCTGCAGCAAATAAAGACGTTTACTGGAAGATACAGTGAGAGTTGCAGACACTGAAGAAAGCAAAGGAAATAGAGAGATTGTGGCATGTTCATGACGGAGATTTGTAGAGTCTAAAGGGATTTTTCTGAGCTGCTTACAGAGATGTGTAGACTTCAACAAATGCAAATTGATAGCCAACAAGTGTTGTATGGTACTGGAGACTGGGATGTTACAGAGTTAGAAGACTTGCAGTAACTGAGCGGAATATAAACTTTTGGAACACTGGTGTGTTCAGGGAACCCCAGGACGTGAGGAGGTGCAGAGAATGGGAGCATTCCAAATGGTCGGATTGTAGGGTCTGGAAGTCCTGAGATGGATACGGAGGATGAAAAGTGCCAATTTAACACATACAAACATTGCATTTATAGAGATTTAGGAAAGAAATCTCTGCTGTCATTGATTGCAGTTAGATGGAGAGTTACAGAAGCTGAAGGGGTAACAAATTTTGAAAGGGAGAGATTTCAGGTGATCAGAAGTCTAAACAAGAATAAAGAAATTTTAGAGATCCCGAGCACAGATGGGTATGCAGGAGGTAAGATATTGTGAGGAACTATAAGTAGGGGAGGATGACAGATATAAAAGGGAGAGCTGAATTTTCTGTGTGCAGTTATAGACGTGAGATTGTGCTGTAGCACTTGCTGGAGTGTACACAGATAAGAACAGTTCCAACGGCTGGTGAAGGGGCTCAGGAAGGCAGCTCCCCACCACATACTCCAGGGAATTACAGATGGGAAGGGAATGGTGATACTCTGCTGTTTACAGCCAGACAGAAAAATAAATCCAGCAGTGGGTGTGAAATGAAATTTCCCTGTCACAACAACATGCTGAGCATGGATAGAGGATTTGTATGATTGCCACAAGGCAGAGAGAGTGAACAAAGGCGTCTTTTTCACGATAGGAACTGATGATTAGGGGAGCGCCGCAGGGGTCAGTGTTGGGACTACACTCTACACGTTATTAATTCAGAGTCTGGACAAAGGATGTGAAGGGGTAAGAGGAATGGGTTTCCAAGAAAGATCCCAAAGATGAAATTCATGCCATATAAGGAGCATGTGAAGTCTCTGGGTCTGCACTTGATGAAGATTCGAGCCGCGCGCAGTATCTCATTCAGACTGACAGAATACTCAGGGGTCTGGATGGAGTGGACGGGGAGAAGATGTTTCCACGAGAGGAGAGACTAGGGTCAAGGGCACAGCTTCAGAGGGAAGGGACCACCCATTGGAATAGAGAAGTGGAGGAATGTATTCAGCCAGAGGGTGATGGATCAGTGGAACTCACTGCCTCATGGGGCTGTGGGTGATAAGTGACTCAGTGTATCAGACTCCGAGATAGCTAGGTTCTTGATAAGTAAGGAGATCAAGGATTATAGGGAGTAATTGAGAGAATAAGCTTTAGAAACAATTCAGCCATAATCGAATAGTGGAATAGACCCGATGGACCGAATGGCCTAATTCTGCTCCTGTACATGATGGTCTTATGGACTGCGCTTTTTTCATAGGTCTCTAACTGTTCAGTTATAATTTCTGGCATATTGTTTACCATACATTCCAGCACCTTCCTGATTACTGTTGTCACCTCTTGGTTTCAGATCAACTGCAGAAAGCTACATCACAGAGTAACGTTGGAATCGTTGTGTATAAAGCTCAGAACAGTGGAATACAGGGTTAGCAGGACATGGTGAAGGCAAATGGAAAGCTGGCATTGATTCCAAAGGGAATGCAGAATAAAAATAGGGAAGGCTTGTCATAAATATAGAGGACTCTATATAAAGTCACACAGAATATTGAGAACAGGTTTGGTGCTCTATCTGGAGGGAAAATGTCCTTGCATTTGAGGCAGCAGAGAGGAGGTTCAGCAGGCTGATCTTCAAAATGGAGCGATATTGATGAGAAGAGGTGGAGAAGGTTGAACTTGCAGTCGTTAAATTTTAGAAAATGAGGCAAATTTATTGATACAACAAAGAATTTTGTGTTCTTACAGATTCGGTACTGAGACATTGTTTCCCTGAGCAAGGATCTGTAAAGGGAGATAAAGGGGAATACAGACAACAGACAGACGAACATAGAAAAGCTGTGTTGTAGAGACTGGAGGATGTTACAGAGTTCGGGTGGTTTGAGATCACTGTTGGTGGTTGGAGATCGGATGAGTTGTCGGACTGACAGATGTCAAGGAGAGATATAGGGTTATCAGTCCTGAAGGAGTTACAGAGATCGGGAGGAATATAGGGACTAGAGCTTAAACAGATAGGGGTGGTTGTTGGCGCTCCAGGGCATACAGAGAGGGGGAGGCTTGTCGGGACTGGAGATTACACAGAAATTGGTGGGAGTTGGAGCTACAGAAGGTTTTAGAGAAAGGGAGAGTTTTGGCCCTGGAGATTACACAGATGGGGTGGTATTTGGAGCTACAGGAACCTATAGACAAAGGGAGCCTTGGAGGAACTGGCGACTACACAGATTGGGGTGGTAATAGAGTTGCAGGAGTGAATAGAGAAAGGGAAGATTGTTGGTGCTGGCAATTACACTGACATGGAAAATAGTTGGAGCTGCAGGAGTGAGTGAGTTAGGCAGGGTTGAAGGGACTGGATCAGTGACCACAACCAGGGAGAAGTGTAAGGGTTGGAGGAGCCAGAGATACAGAGGGTTGTAGGGCTGCAGGAGTTCAGAGAGTTGCTGAGGACAGTGAAGGCAGGTTTGCAGCATTCCCATCAGTTACACAGAGATGTGGAGTGCTGTTCTGGAAGAGGTTACAGAAATCAACAGGGTTGCAGATACTGCAAGATATTGCAAAGACAGTGAACTGTCGTATTTGAGGAGGTTACAGCGACAGGATTCATTGAGGAGTTGGAGGCAGCTAAAGGTTTTAAACATGCTGCAAAGGTTCAATAGCCTTACATCGATCAGGGGGATTTGAAACTCTGGAGATAAAGAATTGCAGTGACTGAAGAATATCACAGAGATGGGGAGTAACACATGAGTTAGAGGAGTTATAACAGGGATGATCAGTAGGCAATGGAGTAATGGAAGATACAGTGTGATCTGAAGGGACTACAAAAGGACAGTGAGGCTTTTCAGTGTAGGACTGGGGCAGTTTACGCAGACAGGGAGTATTTTATGGAATGTTGCGATTTACAGAGATTAAGAGATTTGTATAGATTTGAGGAATGAACAGAGGTATGCACGTTCATGAAGACCTTTGTTGATGTCGGATGCTGAAGTTCTGGAAATTAAATGGACCGATAAGCTGGACAATCTGTCAGAGCTTACAGAGACAGGAACAACAATCGAGCCTGGAGACAAAAACACAGATAGGGAACATTGCAGACACTGGAAGAGGTTTCTGCTTTAGGGATGGTTGTAGGGGAGTGTAACGCTTACACAGATAGAGGTGTAAGAGCTGGAGAAGGTTATGGAGATGATTAAATTGATGGGGAGACTTGAGGAGCTTACATTGACAGGACAGGTGATAGCAACGGGAGGATGTTATATAGATAGTAAGTCTTGTAGAGACTGATCAGGAGAGTCACAAGCATTGGAGTTGGTTCCACAGATCGGGGCGTTGCATGAACCTGTGAGGATTAGGCAGATCGGGAGGATTGTAGGATGTTCACATGTTCAGGACTGGAAAAGGTTACACAGTTAAGGAGGAATCTTGGAGCTCTGGGAGTTCACAGAGACTCAGAGGTTTGAAGGGTTTGGGGCTGTTTATGGATAGCGGCATATATGTAGGGACAGTAATATGAACGCAGAGGGAGAGATTAGATTAGACTCCCTACAGCGTGGGAACAGGTACTTCTGCCCAACAAGTCCACACTGACCCTCCAAACAGTAACCCACCCAGACCAACTTCTCTCTGACAATGCACCTAACAATATGGACAACTTAGAATGGCCAATCCACCTGTCCTGCACATGTATGGACTGTGGGAGGAAAGCGGAGTACCCAGAGGAAACCCACGCAGACACAGCGAGAAAGTGCAAGCTCCACACAGCCACCCAACGCTGGAATTGAACCTGGGTCCCTGGCGCTGTGACGCACCATTGCTCACCACTGAGCCACCGTGCTGCCCCGAATTGCAGAATTACACAAGAGAGAGTGTTTGAGGTGCTGGTAGGGCTGCAGGGAGTGGAGGAACAAGCAGAGATGTAGACTGCTGATGTGGCTTGAAAAGTGTCTGGAGGTGTTTACATACTTTATTCATTGTTAATGCTTGGTTTGCATTTATAACTGTATTTTCATACATTCAGAATTTCTGAATGTGCTTCATAGCAACTGAAGTCATTGTGAAGTGTAGTCACTGTTGTGGAAGATACAGCGGATAGGTTGTGCCGATGTGCAGTGGGAACCCAGTCCCACAGTGAGAGCACGTGAATGATTTCTCATCAGTGTGAACACATTGATGGGATTTCAGTTGCTGGGAACTTATAAAGCACTTCCCACACTCTGGCATTTAAACAGTTTCTTGTCACTGTGAACCCGTTGGTGTATCTGCAGGATAGATGAATTAAGTGCATCTTTTCCCAAATTCAGAATGCCAATGTGAATTCTCTGGTGCCTCAGTGAATTTGATTACTGAGAGGTCCTTCCCCACATTCAGAGCAGGTGAATGGCTTCTCTCCAGTGTGAAAACATTTGGGTTTCAGCAGGTTTCTGGAATCAATTAATTTACTCCCACACACAGCAGATGAGTGGTCTCTCCTCTGTGTGATCTCTCTGCTGCTGTCTCAGCAGACTGAATGACTGACTGTATCCTTTCCCACAGTTACAACAGGTGAACGGCCTCTCTCCAGTGAGATCGCAGATGTAAAATGAGATCAGATGTTGGCCTGATCCCACTCCCACTTTGAAAACACTTGAATTGTTTCTCATCAGTCTGAATATATTGATGATGCATCAATTCCTGAGAACTTTTAAAACATTTGGCGCACTCTGGACAATTAAATGATCTCTCCTCAGTGTGAACCCACTGGTGTAACAGTAGGTTAGATAACTGAGCAAATCCTTTCCCACACTCTGAACAGGTGAAACGTTTTTTCTCCCAGTGTGGCTGCACTGATGAATTTGCAGAGCAGACGGTTAATTGAATCCTTTCCACTGTTAACACACTTCAATTTCTCTCCAGTATCCCTCCAGTTACATATTGAAAAGATAGAAGATTGGCTGAAGCGCCGCTCACAGACAGACCACAGGAATAGGTTCACTCACCTGTGAATTGTGTTTACTCCTTTCATTCTCAAAGGTCGATGAGATTCAGGCGACATCAAACAGAGCAACTCCATCAGATTCTGATGTGATGCTTCATTTCAGTTTCCCAACTGCAAATCGTCATCTTTAATATTTCTAAAATTAAAACAGAAATAGTCCACTAAGAGAGAACTTTTAAAAACACCAAAGCAGAAAATTTCATTCCGCATTGGATGTGGATATTCCAGATAAGGGCAGCATTTATTGCCCGTTGCTAATTTTACTGGACAAGGTGACGATGGGCGACCTTCTTGAACAACTGCTGTCCATTTACTGTTGGTAAACCCAAAACATAAAGAATGCAATTTCAAAATTATAACACAGTGACACTGGAGAAATGGCAAAATATTTCCAGGTCAGAATAGTAAGTGGTTTGTAGGGTTTCCTATCTATCTGCTAACTTTTCCTTTTAGATCCAAGTGGTTGTGAGTTTGAAATGTACTGTTTAAGAAGCTTTGGTGAATTTCTGCAGTGTATCTTGTGGATAATGCTGACGGCCTGTCTGAGTGTTTGGAGGTGAAGTAAGTGGATCTTTATCGATGCTGTGTCAGTAACGTGGTTCTGATCAATTCGGCTGCTCTCTTCTGGATGTTGTTGAGCATTGCCGTATTGTTGGAATTGCACTCAGAAGTCCTCAAGAAGGTCATGATTGAAATTTCTCTTGCTACTTCGATGCTGCCTTATCTGCTGTGCTTCACCTGCGCAATGCTTTCTCAACACTGCACTCATCCAGGCAAGCAGGGAGTATCCCATCGTGTTTCTTACTTGTGCCTTCTAAAGCAATAAACGATTTCTGGGAAAACAACCCAAAGAAAAAGAACAGTTGACAATGGAGCGGATAACAATCAGGTTCAGAGAGTGAATAGCTGTTAATGGAGACTGCTGGTCACTAAACATAGGGGGACTCTAATAGCAGGTTATCTGACAGATAGGCTTCAGGGAATAAAGAAGTGTGTTATTCGCTGTAGAAATCCAGCCTCTGACCTGCTCTTGTAGCCACCGTGTTCAGATGGGTGGCGCAGTTAGTTTCTCATAGAGACTGTGACTTTCACAGCACTGAAACAGGCTTTTTGACCTATCACACCAATGTCAAGTATCAAGCAGCTATCCACTCTCACCCCATATTCCAGAACTTGGTTTAGAGCCTTATGCACGGTGGTGCTTCAAGTGATCATTGAAACATATTTTTAATTCCACTAGCTCCAGCAAAATGCCATCACCATACACATATTCCACTTCCATCCTTTGTCCACCTTCTGCAGGGAACATTCCCTCTGGGACACACTGGTGCATTCTGCCTTCACTCCCAAAACCTCCCCCCACAGCCCATGGAATCTTGCCCTGTAATCTCTGACGAGGTGACCCATGCACACATACACAGCAGATAAGAACGAGGAGCAGGGGTAGGCCATCCGGCCCTTCGAGCCTTCTCCACTATTCGATAAGCTCATGGCTGATCTTTCCATGGACTCAGATCCACTTAACCGTTCTCTCACTGTATCCCTCCCTTCCTTTATTGTTAAAGAAAATCTTAGCTTTAAAAACGTTTCCTGAAGTAGTGTTAACGACTTCACTGGGCAAAGAATTCCAAAGATTAACAATCCTCTGGGTGAAGAAGTTCCTTCTCCATTCAGTGCTGAATCTTCTCTCTCTAATCTTGAGGCTACGCCCTCTTGTCCACGTTTCACCCGCTAGTGGAAACAACTCTCCACTTATGCACTGAATTTACACTGTTCCAACTTTCAAAAAGTATACTCAGCCTTCATCACAGTGTGCCAAAGGCAACTGTTGGCTGCCCGTGTGGTATACGAATTCCCTTTCTGACAGAGATCTGGGCAGAGCTGCGTTTTCACCGTAGAGATCATCAGCCCCTTTAGACAAAGGAATTCAGGTGTTTGTCTTCATATTGGCACTAGAAAGAGTTCCACGCTGAGTCAGTGTTTGTAACATGGAGAAAAACAAATCACAGTATGAAGTTTGGGCTGAGTGTTGTTTATCTATCATTTTGAACATTGTATCAAATTTGCAGTGCTTATCTTTAAATGCTTGTTCTTGAAAGTGGTAGCAGATGGAGTGCGCGAGGTTGAGGAGTGACATTATGGAAGTTTATCAAATCATGAGAGGTATGAATAGGGTGAATAGCCAAGGTCTTTTCGATAGGATAGGAGACTTCACACATAAAGGACATAGCTTTAAGGTGAAATGGGGAAGATTTAAAATGGACGAAGGGGCAACGTTTTCACACAGAGGGTGATATGTTTATGAAATGAGCTGCCAGAGGAAGACTGATAGAAGTAAGAACAGCTCCAACATTTCTAAAACATTTAGACAAACATATGAATGGGAAACTTTTAGAGGTATGTGGACCAAATGCAATCAGATGGGACTGTTGTAGATTGAAAAACCTGGTCAGCATGGGCAGGTTGGAGCAAAGGGTCTGTTCATATTTGATATGACTGTATGAATGCAGAAAGCGATGAAAAGGAAAGAAAATATTTGATGCAAGCAAATTGGCAGGAAACATAAAAACAAGCATCATAAACTTTCCTGTGTATATAAAAACAGTTCAAGATGGCTGCGTGACCTTTGGTAGAAATGAAGTCAGGAAAGTATATTGAGAACATTTGGAGGCTGTGACTGGGAAATTGGCTCAAGGGAATAGGCAGATAATTTACACCGGTATTTTACATCATTCCGCATGGGGAAGGCACTGTAAGTACATCAATGATATAGGCAAAATGGTAATAGGAAGGAAGTTCTTGGACCATGCCGAACGAAAGGAACAAGGTTTCGAAAAAGCAGATGAGAGTAAGTGTAGACAGGTCAGCAGCAATTCTGAGTTGATTTTAAAAGAAGTGGCCACAGTCTTGGGATCATTGCTCCCCCTTTATCAGATGTTAGTTCTGCTGTTTGTTTAAGTAAGCAGTAAGTGCAGTAGCTTTAATGGATTGTCAACAGGTTTGGTTATACATGGTTCTGACCCTGGCATGTTCACCCGCGCTCGTGACTGAACCATAGCTCAGCCTCATGGTAATGGTAGATTGCAGGGTTATCCTGGGGAAAATGTTACAGATTGTGGTTGAATATAAGTCTACTGCTTCTGTTATGATTTCAGCATCAAATGAATGCCCAGTTTGAGCTGCAATATCTGCAATGCAATTCTGCTACATGTCCCCATTTCATACCGGGACCCATTCACCCATCACCCCTATACACAGTGACCTACCCTGGTTTCTGATGTAGGAACACTTATTTTTTTATTACTATTTTCATCCTGTTAGGGTCTCTTAATGATGTCATGATGCAATTTATCACATTTCTCAAAACCATGTAACGTTTTCATCTGAATCTTTTACCCTCCAGTAATGTCAGCTTCTGTTTAAAGTGATTGCGTTTCCCTCTGTTTCTCTCCCTTATCATGATTAAGAGCTCTTTCATGTCAGAGATGCCAGCCTTCTGTAGTTTCATAACAAATGAATTAGTGCGTTATTGTTCACTTCCCGATGTGTGGCGCTCCATGTTGGAAAGAGCGTGTGAGCAGCTTTGAGAAACATATTTGAAATACTGAACAGGTCTGGCGGCATCTGTGGAGTGAAAGCTGAGTTAATTTTCAGGGCCTGTGACTGTTCTTCAAAGCTGCCAGTATCTGCAACAATTTTTGTTTTTGTTTCAGATTTCCTGTATCCAATGATCTTTGATATATTGAAAATGTGTTGTGTGACTTTTCATTTTTGAAGAAACTCAGTGGATCTGGCCACATCTGTAGAGACAGAGAAACAATGTTAATGTTTCAAGTACATTGTAAAACTTCTTCAGAAGTGTAAAGGATTGGAAAGCGAGCCTTATAGTATCTTGGCAGAGGTGGGAAAGAGTGTTTTGCGGCCCAGTGCGAAAGCCAAATAGGCTTGAAATTGTGGTGAAAGAGTCACAGATGTAAAATGTTTGTAAATTAATGTCTAAATATTAGAAATTGATTTTCTCTCTTGACGGCATGATAAACAAAACAAAGTCGTAGGGAGGCCAGGAAGGAGTCTGAATGAAAATGGAGAACAGCCATAATGGGGTCAGGCTGTGAAGTTATGGAATTAAATATTAACTACTACAGGCTGCAACATACCAAAGTGTAAAGTGCGGCGTTACTTGAGCTTGGGTTGTGCTTCATCGGAACATTGCAGCAGCCTGCATTTTCTTAGAATCCCTAAAGTATGGAAACAGGCCCATACTGACCCTCTAAAATGTATGAAAACCAAACTCATTCTCTACCCTATGGTACATTGACCCTTGACTATTGCACCTAACCTGCAATCCCTGAACACCAAGGGCAACTTAGCATGGCCAATTCACCGAACCTGCACAACTTTGAGCTGTGGGAGAAAACCGGAACACCCACAGGAAATCCACGCAGACACGGCAATAATATGCAAACTCCAAGCAGGCAACACCACCAGCTGTAATCGAACCCAGGTCCCTGTTATTGTGAGGCAGCAGTGTTAACCACTGAGCAAACGTACCGCCCAGGGCCGAGATATTACAAGGCCACAAAACTATACGTGCAGAAATGAAGCCATCCGGTCCATCGACCCTGCTCCACCATTCGATCAAGACTGATGGATTTCCCTCAGTCTTGTACAAAGCTCCCCATCACAGAGAAGGAGCTAAATGTGACATCCTCTTGGGAAATAAGGCAGGGCAGGAGACCGAGGTATCGGTGGCGAAAGCCCTTTGGGACAGTAATCAGAATTCTCTTAGTTTTGAAATAGAAATGGAAAAGGAATTACGATCTAAAAGTTAATATTTTCTAAATCGGAGGAAGGCCAATTTTGATGATATTAGTCAAGGCCTTCCAAAGTGGATTTTGACAGATATTCGCAGGTAAAGGATTATTTGAGAAAAGGAAAGCCTTCAAAAATGAGATGTCAAGAGCACAGAGGCAGTATGTCACTGTTCAGGTGAAGGGTAAAGCTGAGATGTGTAAAGAATGCTGGAGGATTGAATAAATTGAGAGTCTGGTCACGGATAAGAGGAAAGCATATGTCAGGTAGAGACATCAGGAATGAAGGGGTTTTTTTCTGTATTCATTCACGGGATTAGGATACCACTGGTTGGGCCTGCATTTATCCCCAATCACTAATTGCCGAGAGGGTAGTTAAGAATCAATCACATTGTTCTCAGTCTGGAGTCACATGTAACCCAGACCAGGTAAGGATGGATGTTTGCTTCCTTCAAGGACATCAGTGAATCGGATGGGTTTTTCCAACATCCGAAATGGTTTCATCCTCGGCATCAGCCTCTACATTCCAGATTTAAAGTGGTTGTCCAGAAGAATCTAAAGCCAGTCGGAGTACACTTAAGAGGGAAATCCGGAGGCCATGAAGGGGAGGTGAGATAGTTTTGACAAATAGGGTTAATGAGAACCTAAAGGGGCTCTACACAAACATGAAGAACAAAAAAGTATCTCGGGAGAGTGTTGGGCTACTTAAAGTTCAGCAAGGCTGCCGATGTGCAGAACAGCAAGAGATCGAGGCGATAGTAAGCAAGCATTTTGCAACAGTATTGACTGTGCAGAAGGATATGCAAGTTAAAAAACTTGGGAAATAAATCATGACATCTATAAAAGTGTTTGAATCACAGAGCAGGAGATTCTGGAGTTCGTAAAGCCTGTAAAGGGAGAAAAATCCACGTCACCTGATCAGGCGTACCCGAGAAGTCTGTGGGAAGCTAGGGAAATGATTACTGGGCCCCTTGCTGAGATATTTGTATCTCAATTGTCACATGGCAGATGCTGGAAGATAGGAGGCTTACTAACTTTGTTCAATTACTCACAACATTTAATAAGGATGGTAAGGAAATGTTGGGGAGCCTGAAGTCAGTCGTGGGCATGTTGTTGGATAGGATTCTGAGGCACAAGTTTGCATGTATTTTGAAAGGCAAGGACTGATAAGGGATAGGTAATATGGCTCGAGGCGTGGAAAATTGTGTCTCACTAAATTGACTGAGTTTTTTTAAAAAGTAACTAAGAGGATTCATTGAGGCAGACAGGTTACATTGTTGACATGGACTTCATGTTGACAACTTTCCACATGGTAGACCGGTTAACAAGGTTCATTCACATGTAATGCAGGGAGAACTAGCCATGTGGATACAGAATTAGTTCCAAGGTAGGAGACAGAGGGTGGTGGCGGTGGATTACTTTTCGAACAGAAGGGCTGTATTCAGTGGTGTGCTACAAAGATCGCTGCTGGGTCCACTGCTTTTCATTATTCATAGAAATCATTTGGATGTGAACATAGCAGAGATTGTTGGTACGTTTGCAGATGACAGCAAAATTGATGGTGGAATGGCCAGAAAAGAAGGTTTACCTCAGAGTACAATGGGAACTTGATCAGATGGGCTGATGGGCTGATGGGCTGAGGATTGGCCGATGATTTTTAATCTAGATAAATGTGAGATGCTGCATTTTGGAAATTTAAATCCAGTCAGGACGAATACACTTAATTGCATGGTCCTGGAGGGTGTTGATGAGCAAAGACACCTTGGAATGCAGGTTCATTATTCCTTGAAAGGAGAGTCGTAGATATATAAGATAGTGAAAACGGTATTTGGTATGTTTGCCTTTATTGGTCAGTGGTTTGACTATATGAATTGGGAGATCACGTTGCTGCTGCCCAGCACATTATTTTAGCCATTTTTGGAGTACTGGATTTAATTGTCGTTTCCCTCCTACTGGAAAGATATTGTGAAACTTGAATGGAGTCAGAACATATTTACAAGGATGTTGCCAGGATTTTAGCTGTAGGGAAAGTGTGAGTAGGTTGGGGTGTTATTTTTTTTCCTGGAGCGAGAAGGGCATGTAGAGGGTGAATAGTCAAGATATCTTCCCCAAAACTAGAGGGCATGGACTTCAGGTGAGAGGTGAACGATTTAAAAATGACCAAAGGAACAACTATTTCCACAGAGAATGGTGCATGTGTGGAATGAGCTGTCAGAGGTGGTGGTGGAGGCAGCTATGATTACAACATTTAAAAGGCATTTGGATGGGTACATTGATGTGGGCCAAATGCTGGCAAATGGTACAAGCTTATATTGGGATATCTCATCAGCATGGAGGAGTTGAACTGAAGGATCTGTTTCGTGCTGTGCATCTCGGAGAATCGATTATTCTGTCTGACCTCATACCAATATCACATTAATTAATCATTCGCGGAAATACCAACCAATGTTACTAGATGCCATCGATATGTCTTCACTTCTGCATTCTGAAACTTGCAAAAACATTCTTCCATAATACTGACTCTGAGTCTCTGTTCACTGTCTATTTCTGAACTCCGTCCTATTTGTTGGTATTTAAACTGTTGGTATTTAAACCCTGAAATCCAGTTTTAATTGTCCAATTTTAATGTGAATAACTAACCTATATCTTTCTCTGGCCTTGAATGTTGCTTACCCGAGAGCATCAGCTTCCAAAATTAAAAAGCCTAGAAATAATAGTCTGAAAGCATAGCTTGCGTTTCTTTGACTTCCCAGTGTCCTGCGCTGGGCTTCATGTTGGAAGGTGGGTGTCAGTTTTGAGGCACTGCTTTGTAACTTGTTCTGTGCCAATCCATTGATCGCCTGTGTTAATCAACCTCTGCTGATCATGTGCTCAGTAACATGATGAATCCCCTCCACTGTTACTGATTAAGACCAGACTTATCACTTGAATTTGACTGACATTTGACTTAATTCTTGTTTTGGAACGTTCGTGGAAATGTTGGGGATGGTTTCCTGGAGGCTGTGTTTTAAGCTGCTGTGGAAATTCAGGAAGACCAGATGTTTTGGTGACCCACTCTGGATGAGTCACAGTGACTGTGTTTACAGCATATGGGTCTACAATATGACCAACAAATAGAGCAGCGACTGCAGAGAGGGGAATCTCTGAATGGAATGAGGGAATCAAAATCAGATCAGCCATGGTTATAGAAAATGTTGGAGCAGGATTGAATGACTCGCTCTTGCAACTTATTCAAATATTTCTGTTAATAACGAGCCAATTCCTCTTCTCTCCCACCGTCTCACAGTGATGGGGAGTGAGTCACCTGGGAAGTAGAAATCTGCGGCCTCACTTGCCCCCAGATATCCCGTGTCCCAGTCTGGAGCAGTTGAGTGACTGCCTCCTGTTCCTGTGTCCCAGTCTCAACAGTTGAATGACTCCCTCCTGTCCCGGTGTTTCAGTCGCGAGCAGTTGAATGACTATCTCGTTTCCCTGTGTCCCAGTCTCAAGCAGTTGAATGACTGCCTCCTTTTCCTGTACCCCAATATCGAGCAGTTGAGGGATTGCCTCCTGTTCCTGTGTCCCAATCTCGAGTAGTTGAATGACACCCTCCTGTCCCGGTGTCCCAGTCTTGAATAGTTGAATGGACTGCCTCCTGTTCTTGTGTCCCAGTTTCATGCAGTTGAATGAATGTCTCGTTTTCCTGTGTCCCAGTCTCGAGCAGTTGAATGGCTGCCTCCTGTTCTTGTGTCCCAGTCTCGAGCAGTGAATGACGGCCTCCTATCCCTGTGTCCCAGTCTCAAGTAGTAGAATAAGTCCCTCCTTTTCTTTTCGCCCAGTGTCGAACATTTGAATGACTCCCTCCTGTCCTGTTGTCCCAATTTCGAGCAATTGAATTACTGCCTCCTGTTCCTGTGTGCCAGTCTCTGTGACTGCCTCCTGTTTCTCCCTGTTCCTGAGCAGCAATTTCAGTGCTGTGAATACTGTCTCAAAATTGTGAAAGGACTCGATAGCAGGGCATTTCAAACTAGGAGCAGCATTTCATAAAGGTATCTAAACACTTTCCCACACGACATTTTATGCAGGCGGTCTGTTATTTTATCCCTGACCCTATAGAAATACGGTGAAGCCTATACAACCCAGCAGTGTTACAGCTGTACTCCCACATACAGGGAACAAAGATAAAAAAAATGTAAGATTTATAATTTATCCTTCACCAACCCCCATCCATTCCATTCAAACTAAGCAAATGTTCCCCTTTGTTGTGGTATGTAAACTGATGTACGGAACTAGTTAACTGAATCTGTTTGTTTGCTGACTGTGATTAATGTCAGTCTGTGTGGATTCTAATTATCCCAGTGGAGAAGGTCCATATTCTAATGATAAATGAGCTCTGTTCAATGTGTTATCCCATAGCATGGGTGGGAGCATCACCGACGGCACTAACAGAGATCAGCAGCAGCAGAGAGAGGGGGCGGAGAGATCAAAATCGAAGAACATTAGACTGGAATGTTCCAACATGGATCAGAATCTGAGAATAATAGACTGGAATGTTCCAACAATGAACAGGGGTTTATCCTATTATGTTTGGATTATTTCTACATATTTTGATGGGTTGTCATTACCAACGCGGATTCAATATGTACTTCGCCTCATTCAATATTTGTATTATCCTATCCTGGCTACTGTTGGTGTCCCTGGTAGGTTTGACTGTCCACTTACTATTTGCATTAACCATGTGCGACGGCATACTGTTCTTTTCATTTACTCTACTCTGTAAACATTCACTCTCCAAACCACTACGAACAACAGAGAACTTGTTCATTCTTCCTCTGCCTCTTTCGTTCTGACGCTGTGTCTTGTGGATTGACCTACTCAGTTTCAGGTATGAATCAGGTGTCACTGCCCTTGCTATTTAAATATTGAAAGCTTGGAGTTCACTTGGAGAGAGAGAGAGAGGAAAGGTGCTGCATGCAGCAGTGAGAGTGGTGGAGCAGGAGCCTGGTTCGGTGGTCGGTGCTATAACAGATATACAGTGAGTGAGAGGGTTCAGAGACAATACGGTGACCCTTATCCTGACAGAGCGAGGAAGGTTATTGATGATTGTTCTGTATTGCTGGACATTTCTTCAGACCGCACTGAGGTGGGTAGTGAGCTCAGAACCAGGCTCAGTGGGTCTGGTGGTGTGATCCCTCTGGGAAGAGAATGGTCCCCTCCTCTACTTGCCCATCAACCAGGACATCCGTGCCCCTGTCAATAAACCGTGGTGTGATTGACCCTTATCTGCCATGCTCGGGTTAATCTGTGCAGGGCAGCTCCAAACTGAGAAAGCTCAACCGTGTGCCCATTGGCCTTTTAAAGATGGCACCATCAAGGTGCATCCGGAAGACTATGAGTACCTCAAGCCATGATGGGTGGGAGAACCACGCTAGAATTGCATGAGAGGGACACCATAGAGTGGGATGGATAGTCTATGAAGTGAATTTGATAAGGTAGCACCAGGAAACTAGCTCAGCCTCGTGCAGACATTTCCTCTGTCACACTCAATGAATATAACACTGAGATTAACATTTGTTAGATTCAGCCCAATGAGGCTATCCTCACTCCGGGTTACAAAGCTGCAGAACAAATGCTCATCCAAAACTGGCCATCATCTGAACTCACAGAAATATCACATTCACTCATAATTCTCCTAGTACTGACCCGTGTTGCATGATACTATCGAAATGGCTTCATTTCAGCATTCTGAAACCTGTGAACATACCCTTCCATGACGGTTGTTTTTCTCAGTTTCCCCCTCTCTGTCTCAACTCCAAAACACACACATTTACAGCCATGCTGAACGGTAACAGGCCATTCGGCGAAGCTGGTCCATGCCAACCAAAATGTCCATCAACACTCACCCCATTTCTCTGTCCTTATTCTGTATATCTCTAATCCTTGCCTTTGAATGTATGGTCCAAATGCTCTTTCAATGTTGTTATTGTATGCACCTCAATCACGTCCACTGGCAGATCAGTCTAGAGCAAGGTGAACAAAACTGAGCACAATACTCCAACCGCAGCCTTACCAACATCCTGTACAACTGCAACATAACGTCCCACCCACTATACTCAATGCCCTGATGAAGGCCAGTGTGTCAACAGCCTTCTTCACTGGCCTGTGTATCTCTGACTCAAATTTCAGAAAACCGTGCGCCTGATCTCCAACGTCCTTTTTTTTCCCCATTACACTCCTTAATGCCCTCTCATTCATCATTAAACTCCCACCTAAATTTGACTTTCCAAAATGCAAGACGTCACACTCATCGATATTAAAATCCATTTGCTATTTCTCAGCCCACTTTCCCAGCTGGTCAAGGGACTGCTGCAATTTCTGATAATGTTCCTCACTGTAAACGATGTCTCCTATTTTAGTGTCATCTGCAAACTTACTACCCTTGTGTTGTGTACTCTCGTCCAAATCGTTGATAGAGCTAACAAATCGGAATGGTCCCAGCACCGACCCCTGAAGCAGTCCACTAGTCGCAAGCCTCCAGTCCGACAAGCATACCTCCACCATTGTCATTTGCTTGCTAACATAAAGCCAATTGTCGCCAATTTGCCAGTTCACCTGGTATTACATGCGATCTAAGCTTTTAGAGCAGCCTACCTTGTGGAACCTTATCAAAGGCCTTACTGAAATCCATTTTAGACTATGTCCACCACCCCTGCCCTCGTCAACCTTCTTGGTCACTTCCTCCAAAAACTTTAACAAAATTTGCAAGGCATGATCTGTCATGCACAAAGCTATGTTGACTGCTCCAAGTCAAACTCTGTTTTCCAAATACATGCAATCTTATCTCTCAGAAACTTCTCAGGTTATATTTCCCAGGCCTTTCTTTGCAGACCTTCTTAAATAAGGGCACAACATTTTCTACTGCCCAGTCTTCCTGTAATTAGGCCCCTGACCTTTCTTCACTTCCTTCCTGGATATATCTGGTCAAAACCAAGAGATTTATCTGACTTTATGCATTCTACTGTGATATGGACTGTACCAAGATATGACAACCAACCCCTCCCCCCGCCCCCCCCCCGCCCCCGCCCCCCCCCCCCCCCCCCCCAAATGTCACAGTTCTTCAAGGCTTTCTTCATGGAAAGAAAAGGTTAAATTAGGACTTCGCCCATCTCTTGCAGTTTTACATACGCATGCCCATTTTGGATTTTAAGGCATCCTATTCTCTCTCTACTTGTTTTTTTTACTATACTGAAAGAACATCTTTGGATTCAACATAATCTTCTCAGCCAAGGCTATCTCATACCCCCTTTGTCGCTTTCCTGATTTCCTTCTTCAGTAAACGCATATATCCCCTGTGTACGCCCAGGGATTCCCTTTATTCCAGCCGCCTGAACCTGAGCTACCTCCTTTTTTTCTGGTCAAAGCCTCACTATCTCTTGTCATTCAGGGTTCTCTCAACCAGCCTCAACTTGCCTACACCTTCACAGCAACATATAAACCTTGAACTCGGGTTATCTCACTTATAAATGCCTCCCACTTGCCCGAGATCCTTTTACCTGCAAGTCCCTGTCTAATTCGAATAAAATTCGCCTTGCCCCAATTTAGAACTTGAATCTGTCGACCAATAATGTCCCAATTTTAAAATTAATATAACTTTAGTCATTTTTCCCAAAATGCTTCTCTACTTTACCTCCTTCACCTATCCTGCCCCATTTGCAAACCATAGGTCGAGTTTGTCCCTTCCTGAGTAACACCCTCTACATGCTGTTTGTGGAAACGTTCCTGAACACACTTGATAAATTTCATCCCTTCTAAGTCCTTGATCCTCTGGAGAGCCCAGTCTATGTTAGGAAAATTAAAATCACCTATTATGACAACCCTATTACTCCTGCAAGTCCCCCCACCCCACCCCCCATCTCCCTGCATATTTGTTCCTCCAATTCCCATTGATGATTTGAAGGCTTATAGTGCAACCATTATAACATCACCATCCTCCTCTTACTTGTTTGCACCATCCACAAAACCTCATCGGATATTGTCTCAGTTATTTCATCTTTAAATCCTGGAGTGATAATCGCCTGAAACAGAATAATTGGTATTTAAATTGTTTCCATTTACATCTCATGCTCGCAGTGATTTTCACATCGGCAGCAGCCCATGTCAAGGCACAGTGGAGACATGGAACTTTAAATGGCTGGGAGCTGCACATCGTCTCACTTCCAGCATTTGGCTGCAAGTTTCCCCACACTTGGCAGTGATCTAACACAGTGTTATCGAGCAACGCAACAGCCTTTGAATGAGTGAACCAGTGCGGTCTGGGCAGCAATCCGCGCTGGACACGTAGCCCAGAATTATGCATCAAGTATTGGTGTGGGCTGCACAGAGTTCCACTCTAGACATTACCGGATTGCATGCAGCTGTATGCTAGTTTGATCTACACAGTGCTCCATCCTGAACGTATAATGGATGGGCTGGTTATGTGAGTTGGATTGCGAATGTGAGAGAACTAAACATGTGGCAATAACTTTATTTTGTGTTTTCATTCTTGCGATTGGACCCTTCAAATCATGACTCATTCGGTTAGACCCATCCCTCTGGATGAGTGATGGTGACTGTTGTTACAGCATCTGGGTCTGTAACATGACCAACAAATGGAGCAGAGGCTGCAGAGAGGGGTTCTCCGTAAAATGGAATGAGGGAATCACAATCAGATCAGCCGTGGTCTTAGTGAATGGTGGGGCAGGATTGAATGGACAACTAATGCAACTTATTCATATATTTCTGTTTGTAACAAACAAACTCCCCTTCTCTCCCAGTGTACCATACTGGTGGGGAGTGAGTCACCACCTCCTGTTCCTGCGTAACATGATCCTGGGGCCTCACTAACCTCAAAATTTCCTTGTGCTCCAGACTTGAGCAGTTCTATGACTGCCTCCTGTTCCTGTTTCCCAGTCTCAAGTAGTTGATTGACTGCCTCCTGTGCCTGTGACCCAGTCTTCAGCAGCTGCCTTGAGTGACTGCCTCCTGATCCCCGGTTTGTGAAAATAGATGTCCTCCTCCTCCTCCAGAGTAATAGGCTCCAAAAGCTCTGTGCTCACCTGCTGCTCCTGTGAAATGGAATTGACGACTGAATGGCCTCTTCATATTCCTTACAGCTTCTCGAGACTAAAAGCCTTTCTCCTGTTCTGTAAAACACCATCAAAATCTGTATGATGTACTTTTGTAGTTGACTATCAGTAATTGAGCAAACAAACTGACTGGCAGAATTCAGAAGCTGAATAGCCTCCTCCAGTTCCTGTATTATACACTCAAGAGGCTATAGAGTCTCAGAGTTGGACAACACAGAAAAAGACCCTTCAGTCCGGTTGTCCATCCCCACCAAATATCCTAAATTAATCTCGATCCCCTTTGCCAGCACTTGGCCCATCTCCCTCTAAAGCCTTCCCATGCATGTATCCATCCAAATGCCTTTTAAATGGTGTAACTGGACCTGCCTCCACCACCTCTTTTGGCTGTTCCACCCATACACACAGCAGTCTCTGTGTGAAAATGTTGTCCCTCATGTCCCTTTTTAAATCTTTCCCCTCTCGCCTTAAACCTTTGACTTCTAATTTTGGACTCGCCTATCCTGGAGAAAAGACATTGACTGTTTAACTTATCTATGCCCCTCGTGATTTTATAAACCTCTTTAAGGTCAACCCTCAGCCTCAAGACTTGAAAATTGCCCCAGCCTATTCAAACTCTCCCTGTAACTCTAACCCTCCAACACCTGTAACATTCTTTTAAATCTCTTATGTACCCTTTCAAGTTTGACAACATCTTTCCGACAGCAGGGAGACCAGAATTAAAGGCAGTATTACAAAAGTGACCAAACCAATGTCCTGTGCAGATGTAACATAGCAGGCAAACGCTTAGGCTCAAAGCACGTACAAAAAAGGGAAGATCATCAAATGCCTTCTTCACTGCGCTGTCTACCTGTGACGGCACTTTCAAGGAACGGAGAACCTGCACCACAAGGTGACACAGTACCTCAGTGACTAGCATTGCTGCTTCAGAGCGCAGCGCTCTGGGTTTAATTCCATCCTTGAATGACTGCCTGTGTGGAGTTTGCACATTCTCCCCGTGTCAGCGTGAGTTTCCTCTGGGTGCTACGTTTTCCTCCTATAGTACTAAAATATATAGATAAGGGTAGATTGGCAATGCTGAGTTGCCCATATCACCCAAGGATGTGTAGGGTAGGTGGATTAGCCATGGGAAATGCAGGCTCAGAGGGATATGGTAGGGGTTTGTCTCGTGAGATATTGTTTAGAGGGTCGGTGTGGACTCGATGGACCGAATAGCCTGTTTCCTCACTGTAGAGATTGTATAATTTCTGTGGAGTTCTCCTTGCTTGGCAACTTTCGACAGGACGCTCCCTACATGTCTTGCCTTGATTTGTCTTGCCAAAATGAAACACTTCACATGTATCTAAAATAAACTCCATCTGCCACTCCTTGGCTCACCTAACCTAGGTCCCATTATATTCTGAGTTATAATGCTTCACTTATGCACCACCAAATTTGGAATTATGTACAAACTTACTGACCATACTTCATATATTCAAATGCAAATGATTTGTATAAGTGACAAAAGGCAGTGGACCCACTATTGATCTTTGTGGCACGCCACTGGTCACATGTCTCCAAGTTCAATGAACAAATGTCCACTGTCACGGCCTGTCTCCAATATTCAAGAACATTTTGGATCTAACTGGCGAGCTTTCCCAGGATTGTAGGCAGTCTAACCTTGCTAACCAGTCTACCATGTGGAACATTTTGGGTTTCTTGCTGCATTCCATAAAGGCAACATCCACTGCCATGCATTAATGAACCACTTACATCACTTCCTCAAAAGCTTCCACCGATTCAGTGAGACGTGCTCTCCAAGGTACAAAGACCTCTTCAGTCCTTGTCTTTCCAAATGCGTACACATCCTTTCCCTCAAAATCCCCTCCAACAATTCAGTCACCATTGACGTCAGGCTCACTGATGTATTGGTACCCGGGTTTTCCTCAATTTCTTAAATAATGACACTATGTTAGCAGCCCTCCAGTCTTTTGTCACATCACCTGTGGAAGTCAATGATACAAATATATTAGCAAAAGGCTGAGCAATCTCTTTCCTAGCTTCCCACAAACTTCTGGGATACAACTGATCAGGTCCCAGGGATTTGTTCACCTTTATGCGTTTTAAAATGTCAAGCACTTCCTTGTAATATAGACACTTTTCAAGATATCACTATATATTTCTTGTTCTCTCGTTCTTGTAACCTCTTCCACATTAAATACTGAGGAGAAATACTTGTTTAGTGTCCCTCCCATCTCCTGTGGTTCCACACATAGGTAGCCTTACTGATCTTTAAGGTGCCATATTCTCTCCCGAGTTTTTTGTTTTTTGGCATTAAAGGATTTTTAGAATTTCTTTAAAGCCTCAGTATCCCTATTTCCAAATCCATCTCTTGTCCACATTTTTCTGGCCCGATTTCCCCATTGACTATACACTTACTGCCCTTATACTCCTCTCGAGATTCACTTGATCTCAGCTCTGTTTACCTGACACATGCCTCCTTCCTTTCCTTGATCAGTCCATCAACCTATCGAGTCATCCAGCACTCCCTGAACTCACCAGCCTTGCCCATCTCACTAATAGGAACTCGTTGGCTCTGGATTCGCTGAATCCAAGTTTTGATTGCCTTGCATTTTCCAATCATCCCCTTACCTGTGAACAGGGTGTCCCAATTAGCATTTCACAGGACTCGCCTAACACTTTCAAAAAACTGGCCTTATTCAAGGTTAGAACTTTAATGTTTACATCGTATCTTTCCTATTCCATAACTGATTTAAAACTAATATTTACACATAACAGACTTGAAATGTTAAATAAAAACTTCCTGCCACTCCGTAACAGTCTCGAGAAACTGAATAGCCTCCTCCTTTCCCTCTGTAATAGACTCAAAAGGCTGAATGACCTTTTCTGTTTCTCTGTAATGGGCTCGAGGGGCTGAATGACATCCTCCTGTGCCTGTGTAACAGCCCGGGGACATTAAATAACACAGCTACCGGTGGATTATGATCAGCCTGTAAACTGATGGAGGTCCATCCCTTCTGAGTTACGGAAACACAAAAAACACAATGTACTCCAGGTGCTCTCTCAGTAACACCTCGTACAGTGCAGGGACACATCTCTTTGTTTTGAATGATTCTGTTGGCAAAATGTGCCAACATTCCATCTTTTCAAGTCTACTATGGTGTGAATAGCGTTCTGCTATCCCTCTGTAAAAGACCCATAGGGACAGAATTTCTTCGCCCAGTTGCTGAGCAGCAGTCTCAATGCTCTGTCTCAAGGTTATGAAAGGATTTGATAACAGGGCACTTACAACCAAGCGTAGCCTCACATTGGTCAATATGTACCGTACGTTTTGATAAGGTATCCAGAAACTTGACCACCTGACATTTTTATGCAACCGATCTGTTATTTTACAACTCCCTCCTTGAATAAACAAAATGGAATATATACAGACCCCTGCAGTGTTCTATTAATACTCTCATGTACAAGGAAATAAAGATTTAAAAAGATTGAAAGATTTATGGTCCAGCACTCAGCAACCCTCATCCATTCAATCCAAACCCAGTAAATATTCCCCTTTTATCGTGATATGTAAAGCGATGTTTCGAACTGGTTAACTAAGCCAGTTTGTTCAGGGAATTTACTAATGCCAGTCTCCATGGATTGTAATAATCCCAGTGGAGGGTTTCCATCTTTCAATGATAAATGGGCGCCGTTCAATGTTTTATCCCATAACATGAGCGGAAGCATCACCGACAGCACTGACAAGGATCAGTAGATCCAGAGAAAGTGGAAGGAGAGATCAGAATCTGAGAGCATTAGACTGGAATGTTCCAACAATGGATCAGAATCTGAGAACAATAGACTGGAAAATTCCTACAATGGAGAGGGGTTTACTCTATCATATTTCGTTTCATTCGACATATTATGATGGGTTGTCATTATCATTTCGGATCTATTTTGCTCTTCTCATTATTAAGTATTTTTGTTATCCCTTCCTTGCTATCATTGGGGTTCCTGGTGAGTGTCACTGTATAGATGTTTTATTTCTATAAACCAGTTATGACTATATTTCTGTTATTCCATAGTCTACACATCTTGTCACTATTATTGTTCCTGTTGAATCTCGCAATCCAGATATTCACTCTACAGACCACTACTAACTACATCAATGAACGTGTTCAATTACTGTCTCCCTCTGCTCTGGCAGTGTTACTCATGGGTCTCTATGTTGACTGACTCAGTTTCGGTGGAGACCCACAATGCATTGCATCATTGCCTTTGCTATTAAGTGCATGGAGGTCACTGTCTACTGGTCTGGTGCTTCCTTCCACTGTTTCCATCGTATCCCTGGCCAATATCTGCAGCTGAAGCAGACAAGTCTCAACTGTGGGTGATCCCATTGACAATGAGCTGATTCCTGACACCATGCCCTGAACATTTTTAACTTGAAATACTCATCACTCCAGAATATATCTCACTGGTTTATTCCATCTGCTGTTTGAACTTTGAGCTATGAAGTACATTTGTAAGGAAATCAAAAATCTGCTACTGAAACTCTCGGCTTCAAACCTGCCGAAGCAATTCTGATTCGCACTCACACCAAACTCCCATCCATCTGTCACTCATGCGCACGCGGATATATATTGCTATTGTGTATGGCAATGCCTTTACTTTAACATTCTCAAACACTTTATCTCATCAGTCAATGAAACCTCTCACGTTCCCTCTGTTGATTATCCAAAAGCCTGCCAGTTGTTCGTAATTAAAATAGTTTCCTCCATGTGTGTTCCTTCTCAAACAATGAGTTTCCTATTCCAGCACTCCAATCGCACACACACACGCACTCTCTCTATTTCTGATGAGCACACACACACGCAGAGAGAGCAAACCTTCCCATTGTGGGCAGTAATCCGATGCGAGTATAGTTAGCATATGATAGTAAAGTTTGCAATACTCTCCATGCTGGGCAGATAGTGCAGTTTACTGAGCAACACACTAGCATGGTCTGCACAGCACTCCATGCTGGGCTGTCATCTTGTCCCAGTTTATGTTGTTTGTGGTGTTCTGTGAAGAAGATTCAGAATGATTCAGAACAAACCATTCCAGCTGATCTGACAATGCCTTTATTCAATGTTCTCATTCTTGTCATTTTAATCTCGAAGATCTCACTTCTCCAGTTTGCCCCACTGCCCTTTCTTTTTCCCCATAATTCCACAACATCTTTTCCGTTAATTTACTGTCTGTTTCTGTCTTTTATGTGAATCTGTCTGTCTCTGTATCGTTCCCTAGTCTTGGGTTTTGGCTCTTTGTCTCTGGAGTGCTGGCATTGTGCAGCTCAGAAGTAATGAAAGGGTGTGCATCAGGCTATTGTTCACTTCTCTGTATGTCCCATGTGATGGTCCATGGACAGGGGTGTTTCAGAAGTTATAAGACACATCCTTGTAACTTGGTCTGTACCTGTATTTGTACCTCTCAGGTTACCTTGCGATCAGTAACACGAGGAAGCCCCTTAAGTAAAGGACCAGACATCTAAATTGTGTGACAATGCTGTCACTTTTTAAAAAATATTATTTTCTCCTTTTTTTAAAATAAGAGATCTTAAAGGCCACACTGCCGGCTGAAAAAGGCTCAAGTAAATAACTTACGATGCTTTCAGGGCTTTTAATAAATCGTTATCTCCAGCTGCTACTCTCTCTGAAACCTGTCTTGATGCTGCTTCCTCCTGGATTGGAGAACTGTATGCAAGAATGTATGTCTGAAATTTCCATTTTGCCAAGGGGTTTGTTTCGGTGATGTTAGTATATTCGAACAGGTCATTTGTAGAAGGTACTGTTTCCATTATTCTGTTAAGGTTTCCAATAGTTAAAGTATTCTAAGTTCCTCTTCAATTTGTATGGATTTTCATTACCGTGTTTAAATATATTGTGTCTTGCTTAATGGTGAGTGGTTTGAATAGTAACATCACATCTGAAACAACCAACTCGCATCTACCTTTAAAATAAGAAAAGGTTGGCATCCAAGCTACCTTCTTAAAACAGTTTGAGGCAGTCTGGTTGGTCTGTAGTAAACTGGGAATTCTTGTCCGGTTCTAAATCGATAATACCAAATTCGGTTTAGAATTTCCGAACAGGCCATTCGACTCAACAAGTCTGCACCGACCCTCTGAGGAGTAACCTACCCAGACCCATTCCTCTCCCCTATTATTACACATTTACCCCGACTAAGGCACCTAACCCACATATTCCTGAAATGAAGAAGAAAGAGAGAAAAGGATAGAAGAAAAGCAGAGAGTTTCAACTGAAACAGTTAGTAATTAGAGAGGAAAATTGACATAGAAGGCGGAGATGAAGGTAGATGGTCGGCGGGATGAGGAGGTTCGTGAGGTTGAGCAACCCTATTGTAACCAATTCCCTAATGGGGTTATGTTTAAATGCATCCAGGCATTATCTAAATTTGATGAGAAGGATGGGGAAGCCTTTTGATTTTCATTTGAGAAAGTGGCGAAACCAGTGACAATGTGGATTTAGTTGATCCAAACAAAGCTGATAGGTATTTGCATCCCTATCGGAGGAGGTATCTGGCCAGTATGGGGTAGTGAATAAAGCCGTCTGAAGTGCCAGAAGCTGACAGACAGCGTTTTAGGAATCTAAGAAAATGTCCTGGTTAAACGCACATTCAGTTTGAAAGGATTAAACTAAGTAATCTTGAAATATGAGTAAGGGGATTAAAAACAGAGCAAACCTATGACACTCTTAGAGAGATTCTTATTTTGGAGAAGTTCAACACTTCACTTCCTGCAGTCGGGAGAACTCGTGTGGAAGAGCAGAGAGTTAAAACGGCAAGACGAGAAGCTGAAATGGCTGATGATGATAATTGATTTCAGAAATCAAGGTTTGATTTCTGTGAGAGATTGAGAAGAATGTGCGAGATTTCTTGAAACATTTACCTGTGAGAGTGAGGTTTATTGGCAAACGCCAGGAGTAGCAGGTAAAGAGGTTACAGCATTAAGAGGTACAGAAGCATGTAATTCTTTTATTCTGAGACATGAGGAGCTATGTCATTCAGAAGGACTATTGGAGAGATGAGAAGTGCTCCATTATGTAACGTGTGGTTGGAGTGTCCAGGGAAAACATCAACAGATTTATTCCACAATGAGGAAGGAGGCCTTGAGTTTGATGTTGGCGTCACAACATTTCAGAATTTAAATTGTGAATAACATACATGAGACAAATATTTATGACTGATTGTGACCCCGTAAAGTTTTTCGAGAAGTTTAGGGAGAAAAATACCTGTCTGTTTCGATTGAGCTTATTATCGCTGCCATTCAATTTGAAATTATACAGGTGACAGGGTGAGAAACTTAAGTCTGACACGTTGTGGAGACTTGGGTGAAGAAAGACAATGGCATTCTATGGGAGGAGTAAAATGACTGAAATCGAAACTAGTTGTCAATATTTGTATGCTGACAGTCAATGTGAAGCATATACATTTCAGTCTGCTAATAGTGGGAGATTAGGTTGTATAAAATTATTCCACCTTTGTATATTGATGGATGATTCTATTAAAGATGGAGTTGTGAGGATACTATCACTGTAAAAAGATTATTTTCTCCTGCTTTTTTAAGAGAAGTTTTAAAGGCAGACGTGCAGACCTGCTGACTAAAAACAGTTTAAGTTAATATCTGAGAAAGCTTTTAGGTTTCATTAAAACGGTGGTAACAATGAAAGGGCAGTGGCCAGCTCTCCCAGACCAGGTTTCCTCGCTTTGTTTTTAGCTGCAGCATTCAAAAGCTGCTGGGCATCTCAAAAGGGTTGGAAGTTTCAATACATGATTTCCAGCTGCTTTTCTCTGAGATCTCTGTTGATGTTGTTTCCTCCTGGATTGGAAAACTGCTGTAAGGATATAGAACATAGAACATAGAACATAAAACAGTACAGCGCAGAACAGGCCCTTTAGCCCACAATGTTGTGCCGACCACTGATCCTCATGTATGTACCCTTACATTTCTGTGACCATATGCATGCCAGCAGTCTCTGAAATGTCCCCAATGACCCTGCTTCCACAACTGCTGCTGTCAACGCATTCCATGCTCTCACAACTCTCTGTGTAAAGAACACATCCCCTGACATCCCCTCTATACCTTCCTCCAACCAGCTTAAAACTATGACCCCTCGTGTTTGTCATTTCTGCCCTGGGAAATAGTCTCTGGCTATCGAATCTATCTATGCCTCTCCTTATCTTGTATACCTCAATTAGGTCCCCCCTCGTCCTCCTTTTCTCCAAAGAAAAAAGTCCGAGCTCAGTCAAGCTCTATTCATAATATATGCACTCCAGTTCAGGCAGCATCCTGGTAAATCTCCTCTGAACCCTCTCCAAAGCATCCACATCTTTCCTATAATAGGGTGACCAGAACTGGATGCAGTATTCCAAGTGCGGTCTAAACAAAGTTTTATAGAGCTGCAACAAGATCTCACGACTCTTAAACTCAATCCCCCTGTTAATGAAAGCCAAAACACCATATGCTTTCTTAACAACCCTGTCCACTTGGGTGGCCATTTTAAGAGATCTATGTACCTGCACACCAAGATCCCTCTGCACCACCACACTGCCAAGAATCCTGTCCTTAATCCTGTACTCAGCTTTCAAGTCGACCTTCCAAAATGCATCTCTTCGCATTTATCCAGGTTGAACTCCACCTGCCACCTCTTCGCCTAACACTAGCTGTCAATGTCACACTGCAGCCTACAACAGCCGTCTATACTGTCAACAACACCTCCAATCTTTGTTTCATCTGCAAACTGGCTGACCCATCCTTCAATCAACTCATCCAAGTCATTAATAAAAATTACAAACAGTAGAGGCCCAAGGACAGAGCCCTGTGGAACACCACTCGCCATAGACTTGCAGGCAGAATATTTTCCTTCTACTATCACTCGCTATCTTCTGTTGGCCAGCCAATTCTGTATCCAGACAGCTAAGTTCCCCTGTATCCCCTGAACTTCTGAATGAGCCAACCATGGGGAACCTTATCAAATGCCTTGCTAAAGTCCATATACACCACATCCACAGCTCGACCCTCATCAACCTTTCGAGTTACATCCTCAAAGAACTCGATAAGGTTTGTGAGGCAAGACCTGCCCTTCACAAATCCATTTTGACTGCATTTAGTCAAGCCATGCTCTTCCAGGTGTTCAAAATTCCTATCCCTCAGAATCCTTTCTAACACCTTGCAGACGACAGACGTGAGACTTACTAGTCTGTAATTGCTGGGGATTTCCCTATTTCCTTTCTTGAAGAGAGGAATTACATTTGCCTCTCTCCAGTCCTCATGTGCGACTCCAGTGGAGAGCGAGGATGAAAAGATCTTCGCAAGTGGCGAAGCAATTGCATTTCTCGTTTCCCAAACCAGCCGAGGACAAATCTGGTCCGGGCCTGGTGACTTGTCAATCTTAATGTTTGACAAAATTTTCAGCACATCAGCTTCCTCTATCTCTATCCATTCCCGCATGCAAGCCTACTCTTCAAAGGTTTCATTCACTACAAAGTTACTTTCTTTCGTAAAGACAGAAGAAAAAAATTCATTTAGCGCTTCCCCTACCTCCTCAGACTCCACACGCAAATTCCCTATGCAATCCCTGATCGGCCTGATTCTTTCTTTGACCATTCTCTTATTCCTCACATAAGTGTAAAATGCCTTTGTGTTCTCCCTAATCCGTTCTGCCAAGCCTTTCTCATGCCCCTCCTGGCTCTCCTCAGACGATTTTTGAGTTCCTTCCTCGCCTGCCTGTAATCCTCTAGAGCTGAGCTTGACCCTAACTATCTCCACCTTATTATGCTACCTTCTTCCTTTTGACGAGAAGCTCCACCGCTCTCGTCATCTAAGGTTCTTTTATCTTACCACTTCTTGTCTGTCTCAGAGGGACATATTTATTCATCACTAGCAACAACTGTTCCTTAAACAGTCTCCACATGTCTCTAGTGCCTTTACCATGGAACAATTGCTCCCAATCCATGCTTCCTAACTCATGTCTCATCGCATCATAGTTTCCTCTTCCCCAATTAAATATCCTCCCATTTTGCCTTATCCTCTCCTTCTACATAGCTATGTAAAATGTGAGGCAGTTGTGGTCACTATCACCAAAATGCTCTCCCACCACAAGATCTGATACCTGCCCTAGCTTGTTTCCAAGCACCAAATCTAGAATGGTCTCTCCCCTGCCAACGTACGGAGTTACGAAACCCTCCTGAATGCACCTTACAAGAACATCTCCTTCCAAACCATCTGCTCAAAGGAGATTCCAATCAATATTGGGAAAGTTAATGTCACCCATTACAACAACCCTACTACGTCCACACTTTTCCAAAATCTGCTGACATATGCTTTCTTCCATCTCCCTGCTGCTATTGGGGAGCCTGTAGTAAACCGCTAACAAGGTGACTGCTCCCTTGCTGTTCCCTATTTCCACCCATACTGACTCGGTAGGCAGATCTTCCTCGACAATGGAAGCTTCTGAAATTGTGATACCCTCTCTGATTAGTTGTGCTACACACCCTCCTCTCCCCCCCCCCCATTCTTTTTAAATACTCGAACCCTGGAACATCCAGCAACCATTCCTGCCCCTGAGAAACGCATGTCTCTGTAATGGCCACAACATCATAGCTCCAGGTCCTGATTCATGCTCTAAGTTCATCACTTTTATTCCCGATACTCCTCGCATTAAAGCAAACGCACTTTAACTAATCCCTTGGTTCCTTCCCAGGAAAATCCTTCCCACTAGCTGGTCTACCTCTTGCTATTGCCTCGTCTGGATCAACTCCCACCTCCGGTACACAGCTCAGGTTCCCACTCCCCTGCCATACTAGTTTAAACCCTCTCGAACTGCATAGGGGGAATTGTAGACAATAGATTAACTGGTCCAGATTACGGCTAGTCGGTCCGTCTGGGTGAACTGCAAACTATAACTCAACCGATATTCTAAAGAAAGCAGCTGTCAGGAAACGATTGATGAGAACTGCATATCATCCTCTGTGTATTTCTGTCGACTCCAATTGACAACATGGGAAACACATAAAATGATCATGACATCCCAACCAGGTAAATACTTGAAGATCAAATATAATTCAAACCAACAACTCTTTCATTACAATGGAACAGCCTTTAAACAGATATTAATCTTAATTATTCCAGAAATAAGTTTAGACATCAGAAGACAAACCATTCAGCACAATTTCAATATTTGAATATGTAATATGTCTTCACTCGACAATCATAGAAATCTGACCTTTGAAATTCATTCATAAAATAGATTTCTGATTGTCTGAGTCCCTATTATCTAAATGACTGCCATCATTTACGCTCAAATATTTGTTTCCCATGCTCTGTGCTAAGGGAATAAATACTATTTCTCACTTAACCTCCCCATTACTCACAATGCTATAATGTCTTTCAGACGCATCCTAAGGTTGGAAATCTTCATTATGCTGCAAGTATCAAAATTGATGTGCCAGAATGTCTCACAAATTTACAAATTATAAACACAAATCAAATAGGACAATTTGAGCAAACCTTCGACCCAGGACAATGGTCCATTTCCAGTTAAGATGTACAGGTCCCACATTCCCCAGAAGGCATCCCAATTACCTACATATCTGAATCCCTCCCTCCGACACCAGCTGCGCAGCCATGTGTTAAGCTGCGCCTGCTCCCTGTTCCTCATCTCGCTATCTCGTGGCACCGGTAGTAAACTAGAGAACACTACTCTGTTTGTCCTGCTTTGTAGCTTCCATCCTAATTCCCTGAAATCACTATTTACATCCTCGATCCTTTTCCTGCCAATATGCAACAAGATTTGTGGCTGTTCGCCCTCCCCTTTTAGAAGCCTATACACCCAATCGGAGACGTCCCGGAACTTGGCACCTGGGAGGCAACATACCTTTCGGGAATCCCGATCCTGACCACAAAATCTCCTGTCGATTCCCCTAACTATCAAGTCGCCTACCACGAGTACTTTTCTGTTCTGTCCCCTTCCCTTCTTTTCCACCGTGTCAGTCTCAGTGCCAGAGAACTGACTGCTATGGCTTTCCTCTGGTAGGTCATCCCCCCCAGCAGTATCCAAAACAGTATACTTATTGCTGAGGGCAATGTCCACAGGGGATCTCTGCACTGTCTGTCTGTCCCCTTTCCTCCCCCTACCTGTAACCCATCTATCCTTGTCCTGAGTCTTAGGAGTAACTAACTCCGGGTAACTCCTCTCAATTACTCCCTCAGCCTCCCGAATGATCCGTAGTTCATCCAGCTCCAATTCCAATTCCCTAACACGGTTTTTAAGTAGCTGGACTTGGGTGCACTTCCCGCAGTTGTAGCCAACGGAGACGTGTGCCACATTCTGCAGGAGGAGCGAGCAACTGCCCGAGCATCCATACCCGACTTATCTGAACACTCACTCAGTACAAAACTAGAAAGCTTAGTTCAAGTTGCTATAAAATTATTAACAAACTTATATTCAATAGAGGAAGTTTAGAATGAACTTACCTTATTAAATAGGTTAGAGGAGGAGGGCGGGTCGGAGACACAACAGTTGTAGACCCCTATGTATTTGAATATATCTTTGTGCCAAGCGGTGTAAACCCAGAATGTACGGTATCTAATGTTTGTGTAAGTGTTCCAACTTATAAGCTAACCCAAAATGTTCTTTTCTTTGATTGTATTTTAACTAAAGCGTTTTTAATAGATTATATTTTGCTTAATGTCGAGTGGTTTGACCAGTCACAACATATCTGGAACGCAGATTTCCCATCTATATTCAAAATAAGGAAAGGTTCGGTTCTAAACGGCCTTCTTAAAACATTTTTTCGGGGATCTTGTCTGTTCCACAACACTTGTAGCTGAGGGGTTTGTGACTTACTCCTGTAATTGGAAATTTAGTGCAGGGTCTGGGGATGGTTTGCTGGAGGTTGTGCTGTGAGCTGCCTCAAATATTCAGGGAGACCTGAGGATTTGGTGACCCAACTCTGGATGGAGCATGGGGACTGCAGTTACAGCATCTGGATCTGTAACATGAAAAAATGGAGCAGAGGTTGCAGAGACGGGAAGTTCTGAAACTACAGAGTGAGTGTGTGTGGGGAAAGGGATCTGCTGTATCCAACACGAGTATTCACGGAAAAGCTTCCCAAGCTACACTTAACCCAGTAGCAGAGTGTGAGGGGACCCTGACTGAACAAGGAGCTGGTCACAGAGCGGTGTCACCTCCTTCAACACGACCTGCAGGTTCACACCAGGGGGAGGATGGTGCTGCCAGTGGCTGTTAGGGTCACTGTTTCGTTCAGCTTCTATGATCCAGAGTTTCCCAGGCAGGACTAGGTGACATATCCATCATCTCCCAGTATCTCAACATCATTGTCAGCATTCGGTGATGGAGGATGTAAACGGTGGATGTGGTCAATACATTCTTCCTCCCACAGCAGGGAGCTGCCGGGTGTATCCAGTATAGTGGGATTTCCGTTGGTGTACTTGGCATCTGCAGAGTACCCATGTCAATGGGAATAGGTAGAGGAACTGAAGGAGCTCTCTCTCTATTAATGTTACAGCGTGCCCATGCACACTACATCATGTTGGTGAATACCCACTGTCCTGGCAGCAGTCACAGTCTCTTTGTTCAGAAGAACTCAGCCATTCCCATCGTCATCGGGTCTCCACTTAAAAAAAAATGAAGATATCTTGGATAAAGCCCTCCCCTTGATGCACGTTTCAAAACACCATCCCCACCGCCAATCAACCACATCGAAGTATTCCATGTGTTCGGAGAGCAATAGGGTCACTTGGAGCGTCTGGTAGCTGACAATCATGGATGGAGCAAAACCTCCCATGTCTGAACGGGGCTGAGTGAACCCTCCAGTACACAATATCATTAAGCCCTGTAATCCCTCTCCATTTCAATAACATTCTGACTTCCATTATTCCTGTAGATGAAATGACAGGTTATATCATTTTAAGTTCCACCTGCCAAACTATTATCTTCTGCCTTTACCTCTCTGAATCTATTTGCAGACTCTCCACCCTCTCTTGATAATTTAATCTCTTGCTTATCACAGCGACATCACCAAAATCAGCATCTGTACATCTTTTCCATCCTCCTGATCATTAATATAGAATGTAAATATTTGAGAACCCAGCGCTGGTCACTGTGTGACCCTACTGGTTACTTTCTCTCTAATTTATTTATCCTGAGTGCCTGCTTCCTGTATGATACCCAGTCCTTACCCAGTCCTCCCCCATTCCTGGGCAACACCGTCGAAGTGTTGAATAAGAACAAGGAGCATCTGTGAGGAACCCAACCCCTTGATGAGGCTAATGTCAACGCGTCCTCTGTTCCACTTTCCTGCCATCTCTCCATCCTAAAACTCTAGTCTCTTATTGTAGATTGTGCCACATGAAAAAATATCCACTCCACATCTACACTTTCAATTACTTTTAGCATTTTGCAGACCTCAATGACCTCTCCTTTCATTCTTATAAACTGGAGAATATAGGCCTAAACTGCTCAATTTCTCTTCATAAGACAAACACTTCAAATATGGAATCAATCTAATGAAGCTCTTCGGAATTGCCTACAATGGAAATACCTAATTCTGCAGGACACCCAAACTGTACTCCAGTTGCAGCCTCACTAATGCCTTGCATAGCTACACCAACACTCCCTACCTTTCTACTCTCTCCTTTTATGAATAAACACTGAAATTATGCTTGTATTTCTCATTACTTGCAGTACCCCCATGCAGGTTTTCTGTGAAATGCAAGCAGACACCCAGATCCCTCTGCACCTAAACACTTTGAACTTTTTCTCCATTTAGATAATAATTTGTCTTTCTATTACACTGGTCAACTTGAATAGCCCCATATTTATTCACTGTAATTTTCCTTGCCAAATGTTGGCCCATTCACCCAACCTATCCATATAGTTTTAAAACCTCTTGCATCACCATTCCAAAGTAATTTCCCACCGATGTTAGCGTCATCTGAAAATGTGGCATGGTATTTTCTATGCCGTCAACCGAGTACAGTAATGCCATCGATCGCAAATAGTTGAGGTTTGAGAACTGAAATCAATGCCACCCCACAAATTGCATGTGCCAAAAGAAAATTACACATTTCTTCCATCTGACTACATTTTGGTTGGTTAGCCAATCCTCCATCCAAGTTAATAAATTGCTCCTAAACCCATTTTATCTGATCTTAGCATTTACTCTTTGGAGAAGCAACATATCCGATGCCTTCAGGAAGACCAGATATGTTCTATCTCCAGGATTCCCACAATCCACCTTGTTTGTGGCGCCTTCAAATAACTCAAGCAAACAATTCAAACATGATTTAGCCTTCTTAAAACCATGTTGACTCTGACGGATTGTGGTTTAATTTTACAAGTGTCCTAAACAATGGACTCTAGCAATTTGCCTTAAATTACAATAGTTTATTGTTACACTTTAGTCCCTAATGTATACCAATTTTATAAATTCTTCCCTTTCGAAAAACTTGACGTTTTCTTTGAATTCCTGTTTAATGGACACAAGGCTTTAAGACGTCTGCTCCAATTGCTGAGTAAGAGCCATGTGTGACTCAATGCACTCATCATCCTGCTGATGTGCAAAATCGATGGGCTGATGTCTTTCTAGTGTTCCCATGTTTCCATCTCGAAGGCCAGAATGACCTCCTCCTGTCGATGTTTTAGAGGATTGGGAGATTATAGAATCTTCCTGTTGCTGTCTAACCTTGAGGGGCTGATGGGTCTTCTCATACTTCTCCATAACAGGTGGATATACTGAACGGTCTCTTCATGTATCCCGGAGATGGGACCGAGGGAATGATTGGTCTTCTCTTGTTCCCATATAACAGACATGTGTCTAAATTACTTCTTCCTTTCTCATGAAAGAAGTGTCAGATAGTTTTTATCCTATCCAATTCCCTTGCAATAGGCTCGGTGGGTCTGAATGGCCTCCTGATACCCCAGTGTACAATCTCCAGTCACTGTGTGACCTCTTCCAGTTCCTATGTTGCAGACTTGAGGAGGCTGAATGGACTGATCCTGTTGCTGTTTAACAGGATACTGGTGCAGCATGGCCTACTGTTACAGGATCGAGTGGCTGGTTGTCCTCCTTCTGTAAATGTATGTCAGCTCCAGGGGCTGAATAGCCTCATCCTGTTTTGGTGTAACAGGTTCGAAGGCCTGAATATCGTCCTGTTGTTCCTGTGTAACAGGCTGGAGAACGGAATGGATTCCTCCACTATCTATGTAATTCACTTCACTTGTTGACTCCTTCCGTCATCTATGTTCAAATAAGATCATCTTTAATTTTTGTAAACTCCAATGGCTACTGGGTCAACGTGATGATACTTTCGTTATAAGTTAGCACCTTCATTGCGGAATCAGTTGTGGGAACCATCTCTGAGCTGCTTCCAATATAACAACATCCTTTCTTCATTGAAGAGATTAAATCTATACACACTACTCCAGATGTGGTCTCAAACTTTAATTTCTAAAGATCTCCCGTTATGCTGATGGAGAAGAGAAGGACAACGATCTTTCAGCAATGCTTAGTGGACGACACGGTGGCACAGTGGTTAGCATTGCTGCCTCACAGTGCCAGAGACCTGGACTCAACTCCCACCTCAGGCGACCGACAGTGTGGAATTTGCACATTCTCCCTGTGTCTGCGTGGGTTTCCTCCCACAGTCCAAAGATGTGCAGGTTAGGTGAGTTGGCCATGCTAAATTGCCCGTAGTATTAGTTGAAGGGGTAAATGTAGGGGAGTGGGTCTGGGTGGGTTGCGCTTCGGCGGTTTGGTGTGGACTTGTTGGGCTGAAGGGCTTGTGTCCACAAAGTAAATAATCTAATCTAACCTAATCACTAAGACCCTATACAGCTGCAGCAACACTTTACCAGCCAGCTGTAAGTTCTCACCAAGGTTAGAGCTGTCTCAGCTATCTGGGGAAATACAGAGCATTTGTGGAAGATCATTGTCCTTCTCTATTCCATCAACATAACGGGAGATCTGGAGAAATTAAAGTTGGAGAAGATCATAAATGATGTGGTGAGATGATCTCTACCATTAATCTCCCCAGAGCCCACGTAGCTCAGATTCCACAGAATCTAGTAAGGCGGAGCGCAAAAACAGCAAGGAGGAGCAAACATTGATGGGCGTTATATATCAAAGTGAAAGCTGCAATACAAATGCTGGGCATGTTATAAAACAGGAAATGAGATATTCACATTTGTATGTACTGCAGTAATAATGTACTGTTTAAATTATATCTAAACTGTGTTAACCCAAATGAATGCTAATGCAGAAAAAAAATGGATTTCATGACCACGTGTGAGATGGTTTACATGAACATTATATCGAGCATGGAGCTCGCGATCAGGTTATTTAGGAATTGGTGTTGAGTGATCAGAAGAGCTAATTGAAACTTTTGCTGGAAAGGGCCTTTTGGAAACAGTGACCACAATGTATTGGTTTTCTTTTATGCTGTTTGAGTACACGACAGTTTTTGTTTTATTTGAAGTAACCGTTATAAATCTGTGTCATGCAAACCATGAAAGTGTGAGGAGAAAGTGGGGACTACAAATGCTGGAGATCAGAGTCGAAGAGTGTGGTGTTGGAAAAGCACAGTCAGGCAGCATACTAAGAGCAGATAAATCGATGTTTCGGGCAAAAGCCCTTCATCAGGAATGAAGCTTATGGACCAAGGGGGCTGGGAGATAAATGGGAAGGGGTGCGGCAGGGGTGAGGTATCTAGGATTGTGATAGGTAGATGAAGGTGGGGTTGAAGGTGATAGGTGATAAAGGGAGACAGAACGCCTCATCTACTGCATCGATTAAACCCAGTGTAGTCTTCTCTACATTGGCGAGGCAGGAGGTCAACTTGTGGATCATTTCAGAGAACATTTCTGGGACAGCCACATTGAACAACTTCATTGCCTTGTGGCTGAGCACTTTAACTCGCCTTCCCACTCTGCCAAGGACATGAGGGTCCTAGACCTGCTCCATTGCCAAACCGGAGTCACCAGAAGCCTGGAGGAAGAAAGCCTTGGGACCCTCCTACCACAGGGGATCATAGTGGATTTCCCCATTTCCCCTAATCCGATCTTATCCCACTCCAAACTTCCAAGTCAGCACCGCTCTTTTGAATGTTCCTATGTGTCCACCTTCCTTCCTATCAATCTGGTACACCCTCCTCTCCGACTATCACTTTTAACCCCACCTTCATATTCCTATTAGTTGAAAGGACGCAGCTTAGAAAAATGCCAAGTGTTGCAGTAAGCCAGTGGATTCAGAGAAATGTAGGACCCAGCAAAGGATGACCAAGAAACTGAGAAGAAAATCAAAAAGAGAAAAAGCGTGCAAACGAAAGAAAAACATAAAGTCTGCGAAATAGCGTCTATCAATGTATGGGAAAAAAAACAAGGTCCAAAGTGGAACAGTTCGTGTACGTTCAGGATAATTTATTGCGGAGAACAGCGAAATTACAGGGAAAAGAAACAGTTTCTTTGTGTCTATCTTCATGGAAGAACGTCCAGAAATTCGTCCAGAAATACCAAGTGACCATGGTACTTGTGTAAGTAAAGTCTAAGGTCATTCTTATCAATGTTGAGGTCATCTTTGTAAAGAAAGCCGGATTGAGTATTTATAAATCTGACAGACTAGATGTACTTCATACAAGAATTTCAGAGGAAGTAGCAATAGACATGTTGATTGCATCGCGGATTTTCACTTTATTTTCTGACACATTCCCGAAAGGCATTTAGCCAATCAGGATAAGGCAAAGGTTATAAATATGATCCAACAGTTTAAGAAAGTATGAATTTGGGGAGTGGTGAACTACAGACCAGTTATCTTGTCATGCGCAGTCATGTATCTGTTGGACTCGATTACAAAGAACATGCTACTAGATATTTAGAAGGTAATAACTTAACTGGGGAGTGTGAGAATGTACCGATGAAAGGAAAACCAGAAGTGCAAACATATTTTTGGAATGGTTTCAAGATGATTCTTGTGGACATGGGCAATGATGTACCTTTGGATAACGTATAGTTGGATATTCATGAGCTTTTTTGAAAGAACTCACACAGCAAGTTCATAAGAAAAATTAAAACGAGAGGTATTGGGAAGAACATATGCAAATGGGAAAGTAAAAATTAGGTTTACATTCTTGTGAATGTAATTGGAAGATAGAGGATTTCGTGCACCAGTTGTATCGAGCGTTGGTGAGACTAAACGTAGACTATTGTGTATCGTTCGGAGTCCCAATCTAAGAAAGAATATAGTGACCACAGAGGAACTGCAAAAGGTATTATCCAGATTAATCCGTAAAATGCCAAGATTGTCTGATGGGGAACCTCAGCCTGTAATCTCGAGTTTCAAAACATGAGAGTTGATTGTAGTGAATCTTAGAAACATTGAAAGGACTGAATAACAGAGGGACATGGAGAAGTACAAGCAACCGAGATAAGGGAGAATCCCACGATATTCTACACGGAGAAGTAGAACAGAATAATTAGCAAACAACTAGTGTCCATTAGAAACTAAAGGGGCAATCTGTGTGTCAAGCTGGAGACATTGATGGATTATAACACGAGACCTTCACATCTATTTTACTTGGGAGAAGGAGGATGCAAGTACAGAATCAAGAAGATGGACTAGGAAGCTCTTGAACAGATTGATGTAAAATACGAGATTGAATTTGAGGTTTTGTTCTGTACAAATTTGGACCAAACTCCATGTCTAAATGAGTTGTATCACAGGCGGCTGTTGGGGTCAAAGGAAGAAAGACCCTGACTGAATATTTTAATTAGAATCTGACCATAGTGGGGGTGCCAGAGGACTGGAGAACAGCTAATAAGATTCCACTTCACAGTAAGGGTGGGAGAGATAGACCAGGGAACTATGGACGACCGAGTATTAGATCACTGTTAAGGAAACTACAGGATAAAATAGGGAAGGAGAAAATCGAACTCCAATCAGAGTCACAAGGTTTGATCAGGGATAATTATCATGACTTTATCAGGAGGAAGTCTTTTCCAATGGATTTGATTGAATTAGTTTGAGGAGGTCGATCATTTAGTTTTGTAGGAAGGCCTTTGACAAATTTCCACCTGGGAAACTGAAAAATAAAGTAAAAGCTCACAATATGATGGATAACTTGACAAGTTACAATGAAAATTGTCTTCGTGGCAGGAGGCAGAGAGTGGTGGGAGAAGGCTGTTTGTGTGACTGGAGACCAGCGTCCCCTGGTGTACCACAGAGATCAGTGCTCTGTCCCTTATTATTTGTGTTATTCATATCAAAATATAGATGTGAATGTGGAGGGGGCTAGATGGAGAGTAGTGGAGGTGTGATAAGAAAGTGTAAGTTTGACATAAAGATTGGGTGGTTAGCAGTGAGGAGGAAGGCCTTACGTTACAGGAAGATGCAGATTTAATGGTCAGATGGGCAGATCAATGGCTTATAGAATGCAATCCTGATAAATATGAGGTGATGCACTTGGGGAGATGGAACCAGCCAGGGGAGGACTCAATGAATGGCAGCACACTGGGAAGCTCAGATTGTGCTTCTCCACACAACCCTGAATGTGACTGGACACGTTCATGCTTAAAAATGTGTTACTGGAAAAGCGCAGCAGGTCACGAAGCATCAAAGGAGCAGGACAATCGATGTTTCAGGCAGATTCCTGAAGAAGGCTTATTCCCGAAACGTTGATTCTGCTGCTCCTTTGATGCTGCCTGACCTGATGCGCTTTTCCAGCAACACGTTTTTAAAGCTCTGATCTCCAGCATCTGCATTCCTCACGTTCTCCTGGACAGGTTAATGGACTAGTTAAGAATTGGATCTTGGGTGTAGCGTTTCCTAATCAGGGTGTAGATTATAAGAGCAATACAGGGCTTTGGTTCGGCCAAAATGGAGGACTGTATGTAGCTCCGAGAACCACATTTCAGGAAGGATTGTACTGGAGAGGGTGCAGAGGTGATTCACCAGGATGTTGCCTGGGATGGAGCATATCAGCTATGGAGAGATGCTGGATAAGCTCGGGTTGTTTACTTTGGAGCAGAGAAAGCTGAGGAGTCAGTGATTCAGAAGGATAGGTTTATGAGGGACATGGACAGGGTGGATAGACAGCAGCTGTTCCTTTTAGTCAGAGGGTCAAAAACAAAGGAGCACACTTTTAAAGTGAAGAGCTTGAGGTTCAGAGATGATTTAAACATTTTTTCACCTCAAGGTGTGGGGTTCTGGGATTACTTCCTGAGAGGGGAATGATCACCTCACAATCTTTAATAAGTACTTCGATGAGCAATTGGAAGTGTCATAACATTTCAGGCTATGGGCCTGGTGTAGGAAAGTGGGACTAATATAGATCGTGCTGTATTTCAGTATGCACAGAGTCTGTGCCCCTATAAGTGTATAGTGTGGAAGGTCAATTATTGAGCAGTTTAAGGCAGGAATTGATGGATTTCTGAAGAGTTATATTCGTAAGGGTTATAAGAGTGAACTGTATTAGCTTGTTAAATCATGTCAATGTGAGAAATATGAGAAAACAAGTGCAGTTTCCTTACGGCTTGAAACCAGAGAATGGAGAATGGGGAAAAGGGAAATGGCAGAACTATGAAGCCACTACTTCAGTTCTGTCTTCACAGAACGTTCCAACAATACAAGGAAAACCGAGTTTGATGTGGGAAAATGATAGAGTACATGGAACAATAAACATAGTAAGGAAATGGTTTAGCAGAAATTATTGGGGCTGAAAGTAATGGTCATAGACAACACTAACATAGATTTATGAAATGGGAATTATGTATGAGAAACAGACTGGGAGACAAATGAAAGAGAAGCAATGGATGTAAAGCATTTTGATTTTTAGAAAAATGTTGGTAAAGCTCCAAGCCCAGTTTGCAAAATCAAATCTTAGTGGATTGGGGCTAATATATGGAACAGCTGGCAGGAAACAGTGAATAGAAATAAACAGACTCATCAAGTAATAGCCTGCCATTTTCTGAAAGGTATGATTCTGTGAGTATGACTATGTCCCAGATTCCCCATTACCTTCCCCTGATATCTCCTGTCTCATCAGCAGGACGGACACAGCAGAAGTGGCGGTAAAGTGGGAGACAGTTGGAAGGGAATTGCTCTTAGAGTCCTCAAGAGTGACTCCATATCCCATGAAGTCTCATGGCATTAGTTTGCACATGGGAAAGGAAACCTCCTGCTGATTACCATGTACCAGCCTCTCTCAACTGATGAATTAGTACTCATCCATGCTGACCAACACTTGGAGGAAGCACTGAGGGTAGCACGTACACAAGATGTACTCTGGGTGGGGGATTTCAATGTTCACCACCAACAGTATCTCAGCTACAGCATTACTGATCGAGCTGGCCGGGTCCTAAAGGATATAACTGGCGACAGGTGGTGAAGGAACCAACAAGTGGAAAATGCATACCTGACCACAGCCTTACTAATCTGCCAGTTGCAGAAGTATCTGTCCATGACAGTATCGGTAAGAGTGACCACCGCATCGTCATTGTGGAGACAAAGTCACACCTGCATATTGAGAATAACCTCCACCATTTTGGGTGGTACTATCACGGTGCTTAATAGGGCAGACTTCGAACAGATCTAGCAGCTCAAATCTGGATGTCCATAAGGTGTTGTGGGTCATCAATAGCAGTGGAATTGTACTCCCACATAACCTCATGGCCTGGCATATCCCCCTCGCAACAATTGCCATCAATCCAGAGGATCATCATTGGTTCAATGGAGTGTGCAGGATGGCAGGAGCAGCACCAGGCATACCTGACAATGAGGTGTCAGCCTGGTGATGCCACCAAACAGGACAACTTGTGCACCAAACAGCATAAGCAGGAAGTGACAGACAGAGCTAAGTGATCCCACAAGCAACGGTTCAGATCTAAGCTCTGCAGTCCTTCCACATCTTGTCGAGAAACGTTGGGGACAATTAAACAATTCACTGGAGGAAGAGATTCCACAAATAACCCCTTCCTCCATGATGGAAGGGCCCAGCACTTCAGTGTTTCAGATAAGGCTGATGTATTCGCAACAATCTTCAGTCAGAAATGCTGAGTGGATGATCCATCTCAGCCCCCTCCAGTGGTCCTCAGCAATTCAGTTACCAGTCATCAACCAATTTGATTCTGTCCACGCGATATTTGGAAACGATTGGAGATACTGGATACTCCATAGGGTCCATAATCTGACAATATTCTGGCAATAGTACTGAAAAATTGTGCTCCATATCTTGCCACTCCCTTAGCCAAACTGTTTCAATACAGTTACAACAATGGCTTTTCCTCATTATGTGGAAAATTACCCCAAGTATCTCCTGGATATAAAAAGCAGAACAAATCCAATCCGGCCAAATACCACCGCATCAGTCGACTCTCGATCATCAGTAAAGTGGTGGAAGGTCTCAGTGCTTTTAAGCAGCACCTGCTCAGCAATACCCTGGTCAATGACGCCCAGTTTGGGCTCCACCAGGGTCACTCAGCTCCTGACCTCATTACAGTGGTTCAAACATGGAGAAAAGAGCTGAATTCCAGAGGTGACAGCCCTTTACGTCAAGGCTGCATTCGACCTTGTGTGGTATCAAGGGGCCTTAGCAACACTGGAATCAATGGGAATCAGGGGCAAACTACCTGCTGGTTAGATTCATACCTGATACGTAGGAAGGTGGTCATGGTTGATGAAGGTCAGTAAACTCAGCTCCAAATCTGTAGGAGTCCCTCGAGAAGTGACCGAAAACGTCTTCAGGCTGCTTCATCAATTACCTTCCCTCCATTTTAAGGTCAGCAGTGGGGATGTTCGCCGATGATTGTACAATGTTCTGCAACATTTGTGGATCCTTAGATACTGAAACAGTCCATGTTCAAACTCGACAAGATCTGGAGAGTATCCATGCTGACAAGTGGCAAGTAATATTCAGCCCACAGGAATGCCAGACCGTGACCATCACCAATAAAATACAATCAAACCTGCCTCTTGGTATTCAATGGTGTTACTATCACTGAATCCCCCAGTATCAAATTCCTGGTGCGTAATCCTTGCTCAGAAACACAATGGTCTCGCCACATCAACACAGTAACTATAAGAGTAGGTCAGAAGCTAGGAATACTGCGGCGAGTAACTCACATCCTGACTTCCAAAATGCTGTCCATCTTCTACAATGCATTAGTCAGAAGTGTAATAGGAGTCTCCTAATTTGCCTGCTTGAGTGCAGCGCCAACAACACTCAAGAAGCTTTATACCATCCAGAGCAAAGCAACCAGTTTGACCGTCCATTCATCCACAGTGCTCCACAATTAACGCTCAGCAGCAGCAGCAGTATTTTACTATCTACATGCTGCAATGATATGATTCACCAAAGATCCTCAGAGACCACCTTTCCAAATCATGACCACTTCGAACTAGAAGGACAAGGGCTGCAGATGTATGGAAATACCATCATCCTCAGGTTCCTTCCAAGCCATTCACCATTCTGACTTGGAAATATATCACTGATCCTTCGCAGTCACTGGGTCAGAATCCTGGGATTCCCTCCCTAATGGCATTGGAGGTCAACAGCAGCAAGTGGACTGCAGCGTTCAACAAGGCAGCTCACCACCACCTTCTCAAGGGCAGTTAGGGACAGGCAATAAATGCTGGCCCAGCCAGTGATTCCTAGATTCACGAAATAAATAAATAGAAATCAACAGAGGACGGTTGCTGAGATGTCACAGGGATCGATGCTTGGGGCCCAGCTGTCCACAATGCCCTTTAAACATTTGGTTACTGGAATCAGCTACAATATATCCCAGCCTGCTGACAGCACTAACGGATGTGGGATTGTGAGTGGGTGAGGAGGATGTAAAAAAGCACCGAGAAGAGTAAGACAAGTGGAGTGAATGGGTAAATACGTGACAGATGGAGAACAATGTGTATAGAGGTGACGGTGTGCCCTTTGGTGGAAACGATAAATTGGCAGCCTACCATTTGAAAGGGATTGATTGAAACATGTTGATCTACAAAGGGACGTATGCTCCTGTTTGTTGTTTCCTTCTGCATAAACCTCTGAGGTCCCTGCAGCGCAGTGAGTTCTGTAACCAGAAGTCAATACTAGGATTGACATTGCCATGTTGACCAGTGTATATAGAACCAGCAAGTGGGGAGCTATAACATTGAAAAGGATCTGGATCTCCTTGTACACCAGTCACTGAAAGCAATATTGCAGGAAAGAAAGCAGTTAAGAAGATAAATGGTGTGCTGACCTTCATTTCAGGTCCAGGAGAAAGGATGTCTTACTATAGCTGTCCAGGCACTTGGTGAGACATCATCGCAAATATTGTGCAGTATTGTGGGCAGTTTTGATCTCCGTACCTAATAAAGGACAAACCTGACATTGAGAGAGAGCAGCGAAGGATGACCAGACTGATCTCTCGGATGACGGGCTTGTTGTGGGAGCAGAGTTTGGGGTGACTGGGCCAGTATTCCATGGGGTTTAGGAAAATGAGTGGAGATCTCAGTGAAGTATTTAAAATTCTGACAGGGTGAGACAGTTTGGAAGCAGGGATGATAATTCCCCAGGCTGAGACGTCTAAAACAAGGAGCCACAGTATTCGGTACAGGCAGGCCACTCTGCATTGAGATGAGAATAAATGTCTGCACTCACTGACTGGTGAACATGGGAAATTCTCTCGCACCTGGAAACCAAGACACTGATTATAAATAAGGATTTAGAGACAGTAAAGGGATGGTGGGAGAGCAAGAGTACGGTGTGGAAATGAAGGGCCAACCATCATTACATTGAGTTGGGGAGCAAACTCGATGGATCAAACGTACTGCTACACTTCCTATTTTATAGCTTCCCAAGGTTACTCACATTAACGGATATATATAACGTGTGGGGTAAGTGCATTGAGGAGATTTTTTCTATGAACTAGAATGGGGAGGCTCAAAATGTTGTATGATCTACTCCTTTCCCGCTGTTTCTGTGCAGTCTGTGGCAAAGCTCTGTACATGTTGACACAAGCTCTCAGATGTTAGGAAAGGGGTCTTTGCAGGGTCGACAGGACTGTATACTCATTTCCTTTTCCGACACTGATGCTGAGGCCGGATGTTCTGTTCGGTTTCATCCTAAAAGACCTCGGAGTAGTTTGATACAAATGATTGCCTTGATTGGCCGTTTCAGAGATCATTGAAATGTTTATCACATGTCAGGGTCTTTGGAGTTAGTTTTCGGCCAGCCCAGGAAAGCACGGGAGATTCCCTTCCTAAAAGTACATTGGAGAAGGAAATTCTGTTTACAATCGATATTGGCTTCAAGGTCATTATTACTGGCACCAGACTTTACATCTCGAAATTTTATTAATTGTTTTTAACTTCCACCCACTGCCAGAGCATTAGTCTTGTCTGGATTAGTAATCCAGTGACATTTCCACAACAGCATCATCTCCACTTGGGGACATATCTGAAACCACACTGAGTAGGTTATTTCTGTGTTGCTTGACAGCTCTGTCAAAAATAACTCCCACCAATTTGACTGTCGTGATGGGACTGAGGGGATAGTAATTGGTCAGATTGTAATTATCCCCCTCTTAGGGAATGGGACATAACTGAGTAATTTTCCACATTGCCAGGGAGATGTCAGAGTTGTACCTGGAATGAAACAGCTTCCCCAGGGACACAGCTTATTGTGCAGCACAAGTCTTCAGTCCCATTTCAGGAATGGGGCCAGGGCCCATTGCCTTTGTCGTATCTACTGTGTTCAGCTGTTTCTTCAAGTCACGGGCAGTGAATCGAATCTGTTGAAGACTGGCCTCTGTGATTCTGTGGGCATCATGATGAGGGTGAGGTGTATCATCGACTCAATACTTCTGGCAGAGGATGGTGCAGATAAAACACCCTTCTCTTTTACACTGGCGTGCAGGTCTGTTCCATTATTTAGGATGGGGATGTTTGTGGAGCCCTTTCCTTTGTCATTGTGTAATCGTCCATTACAATTTATGACTGACTGTGGCAGAACTGCAGGGCTTCGTTCAGATCTGTTGGTCAAGTCAGCTAGCTTACATGAGTTAGAATCAGGTTACGGTCCAATTGATTCTGACTCTGATATGTTCACCCACACCCGTCATTGAGCCATAGATGGTATTGATGGTAATGGCAGACTGAGGTGTCATCCTGGCAAAAAATACAGGTTGTGGTTGAATGCAGGCCTGCTTCTCCTGATGCTATGGTCTACAACACTATGTGAATATGCAGTTTTGAGCTGCAATACCTACAATGCAATTCTGCAGTCTTTTCCCCAATTCTCACTGAGACCCATTCACCCATCAGCCCTTCACTGGGTGTGTGACATTGACAGAGTGAGGTCAGTCTTCACGAACACGGGTTGTGTTACATTGACAGAGTGGGGTCAGTCTACTCTTGCCTATTTGAGTTAAATTGATAGACTGAGGTCAGTCTGCTCTTCCCTGGGTGTGTAACATTGACAGAGTGGGGACAGTCTGCTCTTCCCTCGGCGGGTTACATTGACAGAGTGGGGTCAGTCTGCTCTTCCCTGGGTGTGTAACATTGACAGAGTGGGGTCAGTCTGCTCTTCGCTGGGTGAGTTACATTGACAGAGTGGTGTCACTCTGCTCTTCCCTGGGTGTGTTACATTGACAGAGTGGGGTCAGTCTGCCCTTCTCTGGGTGTATTATATTGACAGAGTGGTGTCAGTCTGCTCTTCCCTGGGTGTTGTTACATTGACAGAGTGGTGTCCGTCTTCTCTTCCCTGGGTGTTTTACATTGACAGAGTGGGGTCAGTCTGCTCTTTCCTGGGTGTGTTACATTGACAGAGTGAGGTCAGTCTGCACTTCCCTGGTTGTGTTACATTGACAGAGTGGGGTCAGTCTGCTATTCCCTGGGTGAGTTACTTTGACAGAGAGGGGGGAAGTCTACACTTCACTGGGTGTGTTAAATTGACAGAGTGGGGTCAGTCTGCAATTCACTGGTTGTGTAACATTGACAGAGTGGGGTCAGTCTGCTTTTCCATGGGTGTGTTACCTTGACAGAGTGGGGTCAGTCTGCTCTTCCCTGGGTGTGTAACATTGACAGAGTGGGGTCAGTCTGCTCTTCCCTGGGTGTGTTACATTGACAGAGTGGGGTCAGTCTGCTCTTCCCTTGCTGTGTTACATTGACAGACTGGGGTCATTCTGCTCTTTTCTGGCTGTGGTAAATTGACAGAGTGGGGTCAGTCTTCTCTTTCCTGGGTGGGTTACATTGAGAGAGTGGGGTCAGTCTGCTCTTCCCTGGGTGTGTTACATTGACAGAATGGGGTCCGTCTGCTCTTCCCTGGGTGGGTGACATTGACAGAGTGGGGTCAGTCTGCTCATCTCTGGGTGTGTTACATTGACAGTGTGGGGTCCGTCTGCTCCTCCTGGGTGGGTAACATTGACAGAGTGGTGTCCTTCTGCTCTACCCTGGGTGTGTTACATTGACAGACTGAGGTCAGTCTGCTCTTCCCTGGGTGTATTACATTGACAGAGTGCGGTCAGTCTGCTCTTCCCTGAGTGTGTTACATTGACAGAGTGGGGTAAGTCTGCTCATCCCTGGGTGTGTCACATTGACAGAGCGTGGTCAGTCTACTCTTCCCTGGGTGTGTTACATTGACAGACTGGGGTCAGTCTTCTCTTCCCTGGTTGCATTACATTGACAGACTGAGGTCAGTCTGATCTTCACTGGGTGTGTTACATTCACAGAGTGGGGTCAGTCTGCTCTTCCCTGGGTGTGTTACATTGACAGACTGATGTCAGACAGCTCTTCCTTGGTGGGTTACATTGACAGAGTGAGGTCCGTCTGCTCTTCCCTGGGTGTGTAACATTGGCAGAGTGGGGTCAGTCTGCTCTTCCCTGGGTGTGTTACATTGATAGAGTGGGGTCAGTCTGCTCTTCCCTTGCTGTGTTACATTGACAGACTGGGGTCATGCTGCTCTTCCCTGGCTGTGGTACATTGACAGAGTAAGGTCAGTCTGCTCTTCACTGGGTGTGTTACATTGACCGAGTGGGGTCAGTCTGCTCTTCCCTGGGTGTGTTACATTGACAGAGTGGGGTCAGTCTGCTCTTCCCTGGGTGTGTTACATTGACAGAGTGGGGTCAGTCTGCTCTTCCCTTGCTGTGTTACATTGACAGACTGGGGTCATGCTGCTCTTCCCTGGCTGTGGTACATTGACAGAGTAAGGTCAGTCTGCTCTTCACTGGGTGTGTTACATTGACCGAGTGTGTTCAGTCTGCACTTCCCTGGTTGTGTTACATTGACAGAGTGGGGTCAGTCTACTCTTCCCTGGGTGAGTTACATTGACAGAGTGGGGTCTGACTGCTCTTCCCTGGGTGTGTTACATTGACTGAGTGAGGTACGTCTGCTCTTCCCTGGGTGAGTTACATTGACAGAGCCGGGTCATTCTGCTCTTCCCTGGCTGTGGTACATTGACAGAGTGAGGTCAGTCTGCTCTTCGCTGGGTGTGTTACATTGACAGATTGGGGTCAGTCTGCTCTTCCCTGGGTGTGTTACATTGAGAGAGTGAGGTCAGTCTGCACTTCCCTGGCTGTGTTACATTGACAGACTGGGGTCATTCTGCTCTTCTCTGGCTGTGGTACATTGACAGAGTGAGGTTAGTCTGCTCTTCACTGGGTGGGTTACATTGACAGAGTGGTGTCACTCGGCTCCTCCCTCGTTGTGTTATATTGACAGAGTGGGGTCAGTCTGCTCTTCTCTGGGTGTGTTACATTGACAGAGTGGGGTCAGTCTGCTTTTCCCTGAGCGGGTTACATTGACAGAGAGGGGTCAGTCTGCTCTTCTCTGGGTGTGTTACATTGACAGACTGAGGTCAGTCTGATATTCCGTGGGTGTGTAAAATTGACAGAGTGATCTCAGTCTGCTCTTCCCTGGGTGTGTTAGATTGACAGACTGAGGTCAGTCTGATATTCCGTGGGTGTGTAACATTGACAGAGTGGGGTCAGTCTGCTCTTCCCTGGGCGGGTTACCTTGACAGAGTGGGGTCAGTCTGCTCTTCCCTGGGTGTGTAACATTGACTGAGTGGGGTCAGTCTGCTCTTCCCTGGGTGGGTCACATTGACAGAGTGGTGTCCTTCTGCTCTTCCCTGGGTGTGTTTCATTGACAGAGTGAGGTCCGTCTGCTCTTCCTTGGGTGTGTTACATTTACAGACTCGGGTCAGTCTGCTCTTCCCTTGCTGTGGTACATTGAGAGAGTGGGGTCAGTTTGCTCTTCCCTGGGTGAGTTACATTGACAGCGTGGGGTCAGTCTGCTCTTCACTGTGTGTGTTACATTAACAGAGTGAGGTCAGTCTGCTCTTCCCTGGGTGTGTTACATTGACAGAGTGGGGTCAGTCTACTCTTGCCTATTTGAGTTAAATTGATAGACTGAGGTCAGTCTGCTCTTCCCTGAGTGTGTGACATTGACAAAGTGGGGTCAGTCTGCTCTTACTTGGGTGTGTTACACTGATAGAGTGGGATCCGTCTGCCCTTCCCTGAAAGGGTTACATTGACAGAGTGGGGTCAGTCTGCTCTTCCCTGTGTGAGTTAAATTCAAAGAGTGGGGTCACTCTGCTCTTCCCTGTGTGTGTTACATTGACAGAGTGGGGTCAGTCTGCTCTTCCCTGTGTGAGTTAAATTCAAAGAGTCGGGTCAGTCTGCTCTTCCCTGGGTGTGTTACACTGACAGAGTGGGGTCAGTCTGCTCTTTCCTGGGTGGATTACAATGATAGAGTGGGGTCAGTCTGCTCTTCTCTGGGTGTGTCACATTGACAGAGTGTGGTTAGTCTATTCTTCCCTGGGTGTGTTACATTGACAGAGTTGGGTCAGTCTGCTCTTCCCTGGGTGAATTACATTGACACAGTGGGGTCAGTCTGCTCTTTCCTGTGTCTGTTACACTGACAGAGTGGGGTCAGTCTGCTCTTCCCCGCGTGTGTTACATTGAGAGAGTGGGGTCACTCTGCTCTTCCCTGTGGGTGTTACATTGACAGAGTGGGGTCATTCTGCTCTTCACTGGGAGAGTTACTTTGACAGAGTGGGGTCATTCTGCACTTCCCTGGTTGTGTTACATTGACAGAGTGGGGTCAGTCTGTTCTTCCCTGGGTGGGTTACATTGACAGAGTAGGGTAAATCTGCTCTTCACTGCGTGTGTGACATTTACAGAGTAGGGTCAGTCTGCTCTTCCCTGGGTATGTTACGCTGACAGAGTGGGGTCAGTCTGCTCTTCCCTGGCTGTGTTTCATTGACAGACTGGGGTCATTCTGCTCTTCTCTGGCTGTGGTACATTGACAGAGTGAGGTCAGTCTGCTCTTCACTGGGTTTGTTACATTGGCAGAGTGGAGTCACTCGGCTCTTCCCTGGTTGTGTTATATTGACAGAGTGGGGTCAGTCTGCTCTTCTCTGGGTGTGTTACATTGACAGAGTGGGGTTAGTCTGCTCTTCCCTGGGTGTGTTACATTGACAGAATGGGGTCAGTCTGCTCTTCCCTGGATGGGTGACATTGACAGAGTGGGGTCAGTCTTCTCTTCACTCGGTGAGTTACATTGACAGAGTGGGGTCAGTCTGCCCCTCCTGGGTGGGTAACATTGACAGAATGGTGTCCGTCTGCTCTTCCCTCGGTGTGTTACATTGACAGACTGAGGTCAGTCTGCTCTTCCTTGGGCGGGTTACATTGACAGAGTGGGGTCAGTCTGCTCTTCCCTGGGTGTGTAACATTGACAGAGTGGGGTCAGTCTGCCCCTCCTGGGTGGGTAACATTGACAGAATGGTGTCCGTCTGCTCTTCCCTCGGTGTGTTACATTGACAGACTGAGGTCAGTCTGCTCTTCCCTGGGCGGGTTACATTGACAGAGTGGGGTCAGTCTGCTCTTCCCTGGGTGTGTTTCATTGATCGAGTGAGGTCCGTCTGCTCTTCCTTGGGTGTGTGACATTTACAGACTGGGGTCAGTCTGCTCTTCCCTGGCTGTGGTACATTGACAGAGTGAGGTCAGTCTGCTCTTCCCTGGGTGTGTTACATTGACAGAGTGTGGTCAGTCTGCTCTTCCCTCGGTGTGCTACATTGACAGATTGAGGTCATTCTGCACTTCCCTGGTTGAGTTACATTGACAGAGTGGGGTCAGTCTGCTCTTCCCTTGGTGAGTTTCATTGACAGAGTGGGGTCAGTCTGCTCTTCACTGGGTGTGTGACATTGACAGAGTGAGGTCAGTCTTCACAAACACGGGTTGTGTTACTTTGACAGAGTGGGGTCAGTCTACTCTTGCCTATTTGAGTTAAATTGATAGACTGAGGTCAGTCTGCTCTTCCCTGGGTGTGTAACATTGACAGAGTGGGGACTGTCTGCTCTTCCCTGGGTGTGTAACATTGACAGAGTGGTGTCACTCTGCTCTTCCCTGGGTGTGTTACATTGACAGAGTGGGGTCAGTCTGCCCTTCTCTGGGTGTGTTACATTGACAGAGTGGTGTCCGTCTTCTCTTCCCTGGGTGTGTTACATTGACAGAGTGGGGTCAGTCTGCTCTTTCCTGGGTGTGTTACATTGACAGAGTGAGGTCAGTCTGCACTTCCCTGGTTGTGTTACATTGACAGAGTGGGGTCAGTCTGCTATTCCCTGGGTGAGTTACTTTGACAGAGAGGGGGGAAGTCTACATTTCACTGGGTGTGTTAAATTGACAGAGTGGGGTCAGTCTGCAATTCACTGGTTGTGTAACATTGACAGAGTGGGGTCAGTTGCTCTTCCCTGGGCGGGTTACCTTGACAGAGTGGGGTCAGTCTGCTCTTCCCTGGGTGTGTAACATTGAAAGAGTGGGGTCAGTCTGCTCTTCCCTGGGTGTGTTACATTGACAGAGTGGTGTCCTTCTGCTCTTCCCTGGGTGTGTTTCATTGACAGAGTGAGGTCCGTCTGCTCTTCCTTGGGTGTGTTACATTTACAGACTCGGGTCAGTCTGCTCTTCCCTGGCTGTGGTACATTGAGAGAGTGGGGTCAGTCTGCTCTTCCCTGGGTGAGTTACATTGACAGCGTGGGGTCAGTCTGCTCTTCACTGGGTGTGTTACATTAACAGAGTGAGGTCATTCTGCTCTTCCCTGGGTGTGTTACATTGACAGAGTGGGGTCAGTCTACTCTTGCCTATTTGAGTTAAATTGATAGACTGAGGTCAGTCGGCTCTTCCCTGGTTGTGTTATATTGACAGAGTGGGGTCAGTCTGCTCTTCTCTGGGTGTGTTACATTGACAGAGTGGGGTCAGTCTGCTCTTCCCTGGGTGTGTTACATTGACAGAATGGGGTCAGTCTGCTCTTCCCTGGATGGGTGACATTGACAGAGTGGGGTCAGTCTGCTCTTCACTCGGTGTGTTACATTGACAGAGTGGGGTCAGTCTGCCCCTCCTGGGTGGGTAACATTGACAGAGTGGTGTCCGTCTGCTCTTCCCTGGGTGTGTTACATTGACAGACTGAGGTCAGTCTGCTCTTCCCTGGGCGGGTTACATTGACAGTTTGGGGTCAGTCTGCTCTTCCCTGGGTGTGTACCATTGACAGAGTGGGGTCAGTCTGCTCTTCCCTGGGTGTGTAACATTGACAGAGTGGGGTCAGTCTGCTCTTCCCTGGTTGGGTTACATTGACAGAGTGGTGTCCTTCTGCTCTTCCCTGGGTGTGTTTCATTGATAGAGTGAGGTCCGTCTGCTCTTCCTTGGGTGTGTGACATTTACAGACTGGGGTCAGTCTGCTCTTCCCTGGCTGTGGTACATTGACAGAGTGAGGTCAGTCTGCTCTTCCCTGGGTGTGTTACATTGACAGAGTGCGGTCAGTCTGCTCTTCCCTCGGTGTGTTACATTGACAGATTGAGGTCATTCTGCACTTCCCTGGTTGAGTTACATTGACAGAGTGGGGTCAGTCTGCTCTTCCCTTGGTGAGTTACATTGACAGAGTGGGGTCAGTCTGCTCTTCACTGGGTGTGTGACATTGACAGAGTGAGGTCAGTCTTCACGAACACGGGTTGTGTTACATTGACAGAGTGGGGTCAGTCTACTCTTGCCTATTTGAGTTAAATTGATAGACTGAGGTCAGTCTGCTCTTCCCTGGGTGTGTAACATTGACAGAGTGGGGACAGTCTGCTCTTCCCTCGGCGGGTTACATTGACAGAGTGGGGTCAGTCTGCTCTTCCCTGGCTGTGTTACATTGACAGAGTGGTGTCAGTCTGCTCTTCCCTGGGCGTTGTTACATTGACAGAGTGGTGTCCGTCTTCTCTTCCCTGGGTGTGTTACATTGACAGAGTGGGGTCAGTCTGCTCTTTCCTGGGTGTGTTACATTGACAGAGTGAGGTCAGTCTGCACTTCCCTGGTTGTGTTACATTGACAGAGTGGGGTCAGTCTGCTATTCCCTGGGTGAGTAACTTTGACAGAGAGGGGGGAAGTCTACATTTCACTGGGTGTGTTAAATTGACAGAGTGGGGTCAGTCTGCAATTCACTGGTTGTGTAACATTGACAGAGTGGGGTCAGTCTGCTTTTCCCTGGGTGTGTTACATTGACAGAGTGGGGTCAGTCTGCTCTTCGCTTGATGCGTTACATTGACAGAGTGGGGTCAGTCTGCTCTTCCCTGGGTGTGTTACATTGACAGAGTGGGGTCAGTCTGCTCTTCCCTTGCTGTGTTGCATTGACAGACTCGGGTCATTCTGCTCTTCTCTGGGTGTTTTACATTGACAGAGAGGGGTCAGTCTGCTCTTCTCTGTGTGTGTTACATTGACAGAGTGGGGTCATTCTGCACTTCCCTGGTTGTGTTACATTTACAGAGTGGGGTCAGTTTGTTCTTCCCTGGGTGGGTTACATTGACAGAGTGGGGTCAGTCTGCTCTTCCCTGGGTGTGTTACATTGACAGATTGGGGTCAGTCTGCTCCTCCCTCCGTGTGTTACATTGACAGATTGGGGTCAGTCTGTTCTTCCCAGGGTGTATTACATTGACTGAGTGGTGTCAGCCTGCTCTTCCCTGGGGGTGTTCCATTGACAGAGAGGGGTCAGTCTGCTCTTCCGTGGGTGCGTTCCATTGACAGATTGGGGTCAGTCTGCTCTTCCCTGGGTGTGTTACATTGACAGAGTGGGTTCAGTCTGCTCTTCCCTGGGTTTGTTACATTGACAGAGTGGGGTCAGTCTGCTCTTCTCTGAGTGGTTTCCATTGACAGAGTGGGGTCAGTCTGCTCTTCCCTGGGTGTGTTCCATTGACAGAGTGGGGTCAGTCTGCTCTTCCCTGGGTGGGTTACATTCACTGAGTGGGGTCAGTCTGCTCTTCCCTGGGTGTGTTGCATTGACAGAGTGGGGTCAGTCTGCTCTTCGCTACGTGTGTTAAATTGACAGAGTGGGGTCAGTCTGCTCTTCCCTGGGTGTGTTACATTGACAGAGTGGAGTCAGTCTGCTCTTCCCTGGGTGTGTTACATTGACAGAGTGGGGTCAGTCTACTCTTCCCTGGGTGTGTTACATTGACAGAGTGGGGTCAGTCTGCTCTTCGCTATGTGTGTTACATTGATAGAGTGGGGTCAGTCTGCTCTTCCCTGGGTGTGTTACATTGACAGAGTGGGGTCAGTCTGCTCTTCCCTGGGTCTGTTACATTGACAGAGTGGGGTCAGTCTGCTCTTCCCTGGGTGTATTACATTGACAGAGTGGGGTCTGTCTGCTTCTCCCTGGGTGGGTTAAAATGACAGTGTGGGGTCAGTCTGCTCTTCCCTGGGTATGTTACATTGACAGAGTGGCGTCAGTCGACTCTTCTCTGGGTGTTTTACATTGACTGAGAGGGGTCAGTCTGCACTTCCCTGGGTGTGTTACATTGGCAGAGTGGGGTCAGTCTGCTCTTCCCTGGGTGTGTTACATTGACAGAGTGGGGTCAGTCTGTTCTTCCCTGGGTGTATTACATTGACAGAGTGGGGTCGGTCTGCTCTTCCCTGGGTGGGTTACATTCACTGAGTGGGGTCAGTCTGCTCTTCCATGGGTGGGTTACATTCACTGAGTGGGGTCAGTCTGCTCTTCCCTGGGTGTGTTACATTGACAGAGTGGGGTCAGTCTGCTCTTCCCTGGGTGTGTTACGTTGACAGATTGGGGTCACTCTACTCTTCCCTGGGTGTGTTACATTGACAGAGTGGCGTCAGTCGACTCTTCTCTGGGTGTTTTACATTGACTGAGAGGGGTCAGTCTGCACTTCCCTGGGTGTGTTACATTGGCAGAGTGGGGTCAGTCTGCTCTTCCCGCCGTGTGTTACATTAACAGAGTGGAGTCAGTCTGTTCTTCCCAGGGTGTATTACATTGACTGAGTGGGGTCTGTCTGCTCTTCCCTGAGTGGGTTAAATTGACAGAGTGGTGTCAGCCTGCTCTTCCCTGGGCGTTGTTCCATTGACAGAGAGGGGTCAGTCTGCTCTTCCCTGGGTGCGTTCCATTGACAGATTGGGGTCAGTCTGCTCTTCCCTGGGTGTGTTATTGACAGAGTGGGTTCAGTCTGCTCTTCCCTGGGTGTGTTACATTGACAGAGTGGGGTCAGTCTGCTCTTCTCTGAGTGGTTTCCATTGACAGAGTGGGGTCAGTCTGCTCTTCCCTGGGTGTGTTCCATTGACAGAGTGGGGTCAGTCTGCTCTTACCTGGGTGGGTTACATTCACTGAGTGGGGTCAGTCTGCTCTTCCCTGGGTGTGTTACATTGACAGAGTGGGGTCAGTCTGCCCTTCCCTGGGTGTGTTACGTTGACAGATTGGGGTCACTCTACTCTTCCCTGGGTGTGTTACATTGACAGAGTGGGGTCAGTCTGCTCTTCCCTGGGTGTGTTACATTGACAGATTTGGGTCAATGTACTCTTCCCTGGCTGTGTTACTTTAACAGCGTCGGGTCAGTCTTCCCTTCCCTGGGTGTGTTACATTGACAGATTGGGGTCAGTCTTCTCTTCCCTGCGTGTGTTACATTGACAGAGTGGGGTCAGTGTGCTCATCTCTGGGTGAGTTAAATTGACAGAGTGGGGTCAGTCTGCCCTTCTCTGGGTGTGTTACATTGAGAGAGTGGTGACAGTCTGCTCTTCCCTGGGTGTGTTACATTGACAGAATGGAGTCAGTCTGCTCTTCCCTGAGTGTGTTACATTGACAGAGTGGGGTCAGTCTGCTCTTCCCTGGGTGTATTACATTAACAGAGTGGGGTCAGTGTGCTCTTCCCTGGGTGTGTTATATTGACAGAGTGGGGTTAGTCTGCTCTTCCCTGGGTGTGTTACATTGTCACAGTGGCGTCAGTCTACTCTTCTCTGGGTGTTTTACATTGACAGAGAGGGGTCAGTCTGCACTTCCCTGGGTCTGTTACATTGAGAGATTGTGGTGCGTCTGCTCTTCCCTGGGTGTGTTACACTGACGGAGTGGGGTCAGTCTGGTCTTCCCTAGGTGTGTTACATTGACAGAGTGGGGTCAGTCTGCTCTTCCCTGGGTGTGTTAAATTGACAGAGTGTGGTCAGTCTGCTCTTCCCTGGGTTTGTTACATTGACAGAGTATTGTCCGTCTGCCCTTCCCTGGGTGGGTTACATTGACAGAATTGGGTAAGTCTGCTCTTCCCTGGGTGTGTTAAATTGACAGAGTGGGTTCAGTGTGCTCTTCCCTTGGTGGGTTAAATTGACAGAGTGGGGTCAGTGTGCTCTTCCCTGGGATTGTTACATTGACACACTGGGGTCAGTCTGCTCTTCCCTGGGTGTGTTACATTGACAGAGTGGGCACTGTCTGCTCTTCCCTGGGTGTGTTACATTTAGAGATTGTGGTACGTCTGCTCTTCCCTGGGTGTGTTACACTGACAGAGTGGGGTCAGTCTGCTCTTCCCTGCGTGTGTTACATTGACAGAGTGGGGTCAGTCTGCTCTTCCCTGGGTGGGTTACATTGACAGAGTGGTGTCAGTCTGCTCTTCACTGGCTGTGTCACATTGACAGAGTGGGGTTAGTCTGCTCTTCCCTGGGTGTGCTACATTGAGAGAGTGGGGTCAGTCTGCTCTTCACTGGCTGGCTTACATTGACAGAGTGGGGTCTGTCTGCTCTTCCCTGGGTTGGTTACATTGATAGAGTGGGGTCTCTCTGCTATTCCCTGGGTGTGTTACATTGACAGAGTGGGGTCAGTGTGCACTTTCCTGGGTGTGTTACATTGAGAGATTGTGGTGCGTCTGCTCTTCCCTGGGTGTATTACACTGACGGAGTGGGGTCAGTCTACTCTTCCCTGGGTGTGTTACATTGACAGAGTGGGGTCAGTCTGCTCTTCGCTATGTGTGTTACATTGACAGAGTGGGGTCAGTCTGCTCTTCCCTGGGTGTGTTACATTGACAGAGTGGAGTCAGTCTGCTCTTCCCTGGGTGTGTTACATTGACAGAGTGGGGTCAGTCTACTCTTCCCTGGGTGTGTTACATTGACAGAGTGGGGTCAGTCTGCTCTTCGCTATGTGTGTTACATTGAGAGAGTGGGGTCAGTCTGCTCTTCCCTGGGTGTGTTACATTGACAGAGTGGGGTCAGTCTGCTCTTCCCGGGGTCTGTTACATTGACAGAGTGGGGTCAGTCTGCTCTTCCTTGGGTGTATTACATTGACAGAGTGGGGTCTGTCTGCTTCTCCCTGGGTGGGTTAAAATGACAGTGTGGGGTCAGTCTGCTCTTCCCTGGGTATGTTACATTGACAGAGTGTCGTCAGTCGATTCTTCTCTGGGTGTTTTACATTGACTGAGTGGGGTCAGTCTGCACTTCCCTGGGTGTGTTACATTGAGAGATTGTGGTGCGTCTGCTCTACCCTGGGTGTGTTCCACTGACGGAGTGAGTTCAGTCTGCTCTTCCCTGGGTGTGTTACATTGACAGAGTGGGGTTAGTCTGCTCTTCCCTGGGTGTGTTACATTGACAGAGTGGGGTCAGTCTGCTCTTCCCTGGGTATGTTACATTGACAGAATGGGGTCCGTCTGCCCTTCCCTGGGTGGGTTACATTGAGAGAATTGGGTCAGTCTGCTCTTCCCTGGGTGGGTTAAATTGACAGAGTGGCGTCAGTGTGTTCTTCCCTTGGATTGTTACATTGACACACTGGGGTCAGTCTGCTCTTCCCTGGGTGTGTTACATTGACAGAGTAGGTACAGTCTGCTCTTCCCTGGGTGTGTTTCATTGAGAGATTGTGGTCCGTCTGCTGTTACCTGGGTGTGTTACACTGACAGAGTGGGGTCAGTCTGCTCTTCCCTGGGTGTGTTACATTGACAGAGTGGTGTCAGTCTGCTCTTCCCTGGGTGAGTTACATTGACAGAGTGGGCTCAATCTACTCTTCCTTGGGTATGTTCCATTGACAGAGTGGGTTCAGTCTGCTCTTCCCTGGGTGTGTTACATTGACAGGGTGGGGTCAGTCTGCTCTTCCATGTGTGTGTTACATTGACAGAGTGGAGTCAGTCTGCTCTTCACTGGGTGTTGACATCGACAGAGTGGGGTCAGTCTAGTCTTCCCTGGGTGTGTTACATTGACAGAGTGGGGTCAGTCTGCTCTTCCCTAGGTGTGTAACTTTGACAGGGTGTGGTCAGTCTGCTCTTCCCTGGGTGAGTTACATTGACAGAGTGGGGTCAGTCTGCTCTTCCCTGGGATGGTTCCATTGACAGAGTGGGGTCAGTCTGCTCTTCCCTGGGTGGGTTACATTCACTGAGTGGGGTCAGTCTGCTCTTCCCTGGGTATGTTACTTTGACAGAGTGGGGACAGACTGCTCTCCCTGGGTTTGTTACATTGTCAGAGTGGGGTCCGTCTGCTCTTCCCTGGGTGTGTTACATTGACTGAGTGGGTTCAGTCTGCTCTTCCCTGGGTGTGTTACATTGACAGATTGGGGTCCGTCTGCTCTTCCCTGGGTGGGTTACATTGACAGAATGGGGTCACGCTGGTCTTCCCTGGATGTGTTTCATTGACAGAGTGGGGTCAGCCTGCTCTTCCCTGGGTGTGTTACATTGACAGAGTGGGGTCTGTCTGTTCTTCCCTGCGTGGGTTAAATTGACAGAGTGTGGTCAGTCTGCTCTTCCCTGGGTGTGTTACATTGACAGAGTGGGGTCAGTCTGCTCTTCTCTGGGTGAGTTACATTGACAGAGTGGGGTCGGTCTTCCCTTTCCTGGGTGTGTAACATTGGCAGAGTGGGGTCAGTCTGCCCCTCTCTGGGTGTGTTACATTGAGAGAGTGGGGACAGTCTGCTCTTCCCTGGGTTTTTTACATTGATAGAGTGGGGTCTGTCTGCTCTTCCCTGCGTGTGTGAAATTGACAGAGTGTGGTCAGTCTGCTCTTCCCTGGGTGTGTTACTTTGACAGAGTGGGGTCAGTCTGCTCTTCTCTGAGTGGTTTCCATTGACAGAGTGGGGTCAGTCTGCTCTTCCCTGGGTGTGTTCCATTGACAGAGTGGGGTCAGTCTGCTCTTCCCTGGGTGGGTTACATTCACTGAGTGGGGTCAGTCTGCTCTTCCCTGGGTGTGTTACATTGACAGAGTGGGGTCAGTCTGCTCTTCCCTGGGTGTGTTACGTTGACAGATTGGGGTCACTCTACTCTTCCCTGGCTGTGTTACTTTAACAGAGTCGGGTCAGTCTTCCCTTCCCTGGGTGTGTTACTTTGACAGATTGGGGTCAGTCTGCTCTTCCCTGCCTGTGTTACATTGACAGAGTGTCGTCAGTCTGCTCTTCCCTGCGTGTTTTACATTGACAGAGTGGGGTCAGTCTGCTCTTCTCTGGGTGAGTTACATTGACAGAGTGGGATCAGTCTCCTCTTCCCTGGGTGTGCAACATTGGCAGAGTGGGGTCAGTCTGCCCTTCTCTGGGTGTGTTACATTGAGAGAGTGGGGACAGTCTGCTCTTCCCTGGGTGTGTTGCATTGACAGAATGGGGTCAGTCTGCTCTTCCCTGGGTGTGTTACATTGACAGAGTGGGGACAGTCTGCTCTTCCCTGGGTGTGTTACATTGACAGAGTGGGGTCAGTCTGCTCTTCCATGTGTGTGTTACATTGACAGAGTGGAGTCAGTCTGCTCTTCACTGGGTGTTGACATCGACAGAGTGGGGTCAGTCTAGTCTTCCCTGGGTGTGTTACATTGACAGAGTGGGGTCAGACTGCTCTTCCCTAGGTGTGTAACTTTGACAGGGTGTGGTCAGTCTGCTCTTCCCTGGGTGAGTTACATTGACAGAGTGGGGTCAGTCTGCTCTTCCCTGGGATGGTTCCATTGACAGAGTGGGGTCAGTCTGCTCTTCCCTGGGTGGGTTACATTCACTGAGTGGGGTCAGTCTGCTCTTCCCTGGGTATGTTACTTTGACAGAGTGGGGACAGACTGCTCTCCCTGGGTTTGTTACATTGTCAGAGTGGGGTCCGTCTGCTCTTCCCTGGGTGTGTTACATTGACTGAGTGGGTTCAGTCTGCTCTTCCCTGGGTGTGTTACATTGACAGATTGGGGTCCGTCTGCTCTTCCCTGGGTGGGTTACATTGACAGAATGGGGTCACGCTGGTCTTCCCTGGATGTGTTTCATTGACAGAGTGGGGTCAGCCTGCTCTTCCCTGGGTGTGTTACATTGACAGAGTGGGGTCTGTCTGTTCTTCCCTGCGTGGGTTAAATTGACAGAGTGTGGTCAGTCTGCTCTTCCCTGGGTGTGTTACATTGACAGAGTGGGGTCAGTCTGCTCTTCTCTGGGTGAGTTACATTGACAGAGTGGGGTCGGTCTTCCCTTTCCTGGGTGTGTAACATTGGCAGAGTGGGGTCAGTCTGCCCCTCTCTGGGTGTGTTACATTGAGAGAGTGGGGACAGTCTGCTCTTCCCTGGGTTTTTTACATTGATAGAGTGGGGTCTGTCTGCTCTTCCCTGCGTGTGTGAAATTGACAGAGTGTGGTCAGTCTGCTCTTCCCTGGGTGTGTTACTTTGACAGAGTGGGGTCAGTCTGCTCTTCTCTGAGTGGTTTCCATTGACAGAGTGGGGTCAGTCTGCTCTTCCCTGGGTGTGTTCCATTGACAGAGTGGGGTCAGTCTGCTCTTCCCTGGGTGGGTTACATTCACTGAGTGGGGTCAGTCTGCTCTTCCCTGGGTGTGTTACATTGACAGAGTGGGGTCAGTCTGCTCTTCCCTGGGTGTGTTACGTTGACAGATTGGGGTCACTCTACTCTTCCCTGGCTGTGTTACTTTAACAGAGTCGGGTCAGTCCTCCCTTCCCTGGGTGTGTTACTTTGACAGATTGGGGTCAGTCTGCTCTTCCCTGCCTGTGTTACATTGACAGAGTGTCGTCAGTCTGCTCTTCCCTGCGTGTTTTACATTGACAGAGTGGGGTCAGTCTGCTCTTCTCTGGGTGAGTTACATTGACAGAGTGGGGTCAGTCTCCTCTTCCCTGGGTGTGCAACATTGGCAGAGTGGGGTCAGTCTGCCCTTCTCTGGGTGTGTTACATTGAGAGAGTGGGGACAGTCTGCTCTTCCCTGGGTGTGTTGCATTGACAGAATGGGGTCAGTCTGCTCTTCCCTGGGTGTGTTACATTGACAGAGTGGGGACAGTCTGCTCTTCCCTGGGTGTGTTACATTGACAGAGTGGGGTCAGTCTGCTCTTCCCTGGGTGTGTTATATTGACAGAGTGGGGTCAGTCTGCTCTTCCCTGGGTGTGTTACATTGACAGAGTGGCGTCAGTCTGCTCTTCTCTGGGTGTTTTACATTGACAGAGAGGGGTCAGTCTGCACTTCACTGGGTGTGTTACATTGAGAGATTGTGCTGCGTCTACTCTTCCCTGGGTGTGTTTCACTGACGGAGTGGGGTCAGTCTGGTCTTCCCTGGGTGTGTAACATTGACAGAGTGGGGTCAGTCTGCTCTTCCCTGGGTGTGTTACGTTGACAGAGTGGGGTCAGTCTGCTCTTCCCTGGGTTTGTTACATTGACAGAGTATTGTCCGTCTGCCCTTCCCTGGGTGCGTTACATTGACAGAATTGGGTCAGTCTGCTCTTCCCTGGGTGTGTTAAATTGACAGAGTGGCTTCAGTGTGCTCTTCCCTTGGTGGGTTAAATTGACAGAGTGGGGTCAGTGTGCTCTTCCCTGGGATTGTTACATTGACACACTGCTGTCAGTCTGCTCTTCCCTGGGTGTGTTACATTGACAGAGTGGGGACAGTCTGCTATTCCCTGGGTGTGTTACATCGAGAGATTGTGGTCCGTCTGCTCTTCCCTGGGTGTGTTACTTTGACAGAGTGGGGTCAGTCTGCTCTTCCCTGGGTGTGTTACATTGACACAGTGGGGTCAGTCTGCTCTTCCCTGGGTGAGTTACATTGACAGAGTGGGGTCAGTCTACTCTTCCTTGGGTATGTTCAATTGACAGAGTGGGTTCAGTCTGCTCTTCCCTGGGTGTGTTACATTGACAGAGTGGGGTCAGTCTGCTCTTCCCTGGGTGTGTTACATTGACAGAGTGGAGTCAGTCTGCTCTTCCCTGGGTGTTGACATTGACAGAGTGGGGTCGGTCTACTCTTCCCTGGGTGTGTTACATTGACAGAGTGGGGTCAGTCTGCTCTTCGCTGTGTGTGTTACTTTGACAGAGTGGGGTCAGTCTGCTCTTCCCTGGGTGTGTTACATTGACAGAGTGGGGTCAGTCTGCTCTTCCCTGGGTGTGTTACATTGACAGAGTGGGGTCAGTCTGTTCTTCCCTGGGTGTATTACATTGACAGAGTGGGGACTGTCTGCTCTTCCCTGGGTGGGTTAAATTGACAGAGTGGTGTCAGTCTGCTCTTTCCTGGGTGTGTTCCATTGACAGAGTGGGGTCCGTCTGCTCTTCCCTGGGTGTGTTACATTGACAGAGTGGCGTTAGTCTGCTCTTCCCTGGGTGTGTTACATTGACAGAGTGGGGTCATTCTGCTCTTCCCTGGGTGTGTTACATTGACAGAATGGGGTCCGTCTGCCCTTCCCTGGGTTGGTTACATTGACAGATTTGTGTCAGTCTGCTCTTCCCTAGGTGTGTCAAATTGACAGAGTGGGGTCAGTGTGCTCTTCCCTTGGTGGGTTAAATTGACAGAGTGGGGTCAGTGTGTTCTTCCCTGGGATTGTTACATTGACACACTGGGGTCAGTCTGCTCTTCCCTGGGTGTGTTACATTGACAGAGTGGGTACAGTCTTCTCTTCCCTGGGTGTGTTACGTTGAGAGATTGGGGTCCGTCTGCTCTTCCCTGGGTGTGTTACACTGACAGAGTGGGGTCAGTCTGCTCTTCCCTGGGTGTGTTACATTGACAGAGTGGGGTCAGTCTGCTCTTCCCTGGGTGAGTTACATTGTCAGAGTGGGGTCAGTCTACTCTTCCTTGGGTATGTTCCATTGACAGCGTGGGTTCAGTCTGCTCTTCCCTGGGTGTGTTACATTGACAGGGTGGGGTCAGTCTGCTCTTCCCTGTGTGTGTTACATTGACAGAGTGGAGTCAGTCTGCTCTTCACTGGGTGTGTTACATTGGCAGAGTGGGGTCAGTCTGCTCTTCCCTGGGTGTGTTACATTGACAGAGTGGGGTCAGTCTGTTCTTCCCTGGGTGTATTACATTGACAGAGTGGGGTCGGTCTGCTCTTCCCTGGGTGGGTTAAATTGACAGAGTGGTGTCAGTCTGCTCTTCCCTGGGTCTGTTACATTGACAGAGTGGGGTCAGTCTGCTCTTCCCTGGGTGTGTTACATTGACAGAGTAGGGTCAGTCTGCTCTTCTCTGAGTGGTTTCCATTGTCAGAGTGGGGTCAGTCTGCTCTTCCCTGGGTGGGTTACATTCACTGAGTGGGGTCAGTCTGCTCTTCCATGGGTGGGTTACATTCACTGAGTGGGGTCAGTCTGCTCTTCCCTGGGTGTGTTACATTGACAGAGTGGGGTCAGTCTGCTCTTCCCTGGGTGTGTTACGTTGACAGATTGGGGTCACTCTACTCTTCCCTGGGTGTGTTACATTGACAGAGTGGCGTCAGTCGACTCTTCTCTGGGTGTTTTACATTGACTGAGAGGGGTCAGTCTGCACTTCCCTGGGTGTGTTACATTGGCAGAGTGGGGTCAGTCTGCTCTTCCCGCCGTGTGTTACATTAACAGAGTGGAGTCAGTCTGTTCTTCCCAGGGTGTATTACATTGACTGAGTGGGGTCTGTCTGCTCTTCCCTGAGTGGGTTAAATTGACAGAGTGGTGTCAGCCTGCTCTTCCCTGGGCGTTGTTCCATTGACAGAGAGGGGTCAGTCTGCTCTTCCCTGGGTGCGTTCCATTGACAGATTGGGGTCAGTCTGCTCTTCCCTGGGTGTGTTATTGACAGAGTGGGTTCAGTCTGCTCTTCCCTGGGTGTGTTACATTGACAGATTTGGGTCAATGTACTCTTCCCTGGCTGTGTTACTTTAACAGCGTCGGGTCAGTCTTCCCTTCCCTGGGTGTGTTACATTGACAGATTGGGGTCAGTCTTCTCTTCCCTGCGTGTGTTACATTGACAGAGTGGGGTCAGTGTGCTCATCTCTGGGTGAGTTAAATTGACAGAGTGGGGTCAGTCTGCCCTTCTCTGGGTGTGTTACATTGAGAGAGTGGTGACAGTCTGCTCTTCCCTGGGTGTGTTACATTGACAGAATGGAGTCAGTCTGCTCTTCCCTGAGTGTGTTACATTGACAGAGTGGGGTCAGTCTGCTCTTCCCTGGGTGTATTACATTAACAGAGTGGGGTCAGTGTGCTCTTCCCTGGGTGTGTTATATTGACAGAGTGGGGTTAGTCTGCTCTTCCCTGGGTGTGTTACATTGTCACAGTGGCGTCAGTCTACTCTTCTCTGGGTGTTTTACATTGACAGAGAGGGGTCAGTCTGCACTTCCCTGGGTCTGTTACATTGAGAGATTGTGGTGCGTCTGCTCTTCCCTGGGTGTGTTACACTGACGGAGTGGGGTCAGTCTGGTCTTCCCTAGGTGTGTTACATTGACAGAGTGGGGTCAGTCTGCTCTTCCCTGGGTGTGTTAAATTGACAGAGTGTGGTCAGTCTGCTCTTCCCTGGGTTTGTTACATTGACAGAGTATTGTCCGTCTGCCCTTCCCTGGGTGGGTTACATTGACAGAATTGGGTAAGTCTGCTCTTCCCTGGGTGTGTTAAATTGACAGAGTGGGTTCAGTGTGCTCTTCCCTTGGTGGGTTAAATTGACAGAGTGGGGTCAGTGTGCTCTTCCCTGGGATTGTTACATTGACACACTGGGGTCAGTCTGCTCTTCCCTGGGTGTGTTACATTGACAGAGTGGGCACTGTCTGCTCTTCCCTGGGTGTGTTACATTTAGAGATTGTGGTACGTCTGCTCTTCCCTGGGTGTGTTACACTGACAGAGTGGGGTCAGTCTGCTCTTCCCTGCGTGTGTTACATTGACAGAGTGGGGTCAGTCTGCTCTTCCCTGGGTGGGTTACATTGACAGAGTGGTGTCAGTCTGCTCTTCACTGGCTGTGTCACATTGACAGAGTGGGGTTAGTCTGCTCTTCCCTGGGTGTGCTACATTGAGAGAGTGGGGTCAGTCTGCTCTTCACTGGCTGGCTTACATTGACAGAGTGGGGTCTGTCTGCTCTTCCCTGGGTTGGTTACATTGATAGAGTGGGGTCTCTCTGCTATTCCCTGGGTGTGTTACATTGACAGAGTGGGGTCAGTGTGCACTTTCCTGGGTGTGTTACATTGAGAGATTGTGGTGCGTCTGCTCTTCCCTGGGTGTATTACACTGACGGAGTGGGGTCAGTCTACTCTTCCCTGGGTGTGTTACATTGACAGAGTGGGGTCAGTCTGCTCTTCGCTATGTGTGTTACATTGACAGAGTGGGGTCAGTCTGCTCTTCCCTGGGTGTGTTACATTGACAGAGTGGAGTCAGTCTGCTCTTCCCTGGGTGTGTTACATTGACAGAGTGGGGTCAGTCTACTCTTCCCTGGGTGTGTTACATTGACAGAGTGGGGTCAGTCTGCTCTTCGCTATGTGTGTTACATTGATAGAGTGGGGTCAGTCTGCTCTTCCCTGGGTGTGTTACATTGACAGAGTGGGGTCAGTCTGCTCTTCCCGGGGTCTGTTACATTGACAGAGTGGGGTCAGTCTGCTCTTCCTTGGGTGTATTACATTGACAGAGTGGGGTCTGTCTGCTTCTCCCTGGGTGGGTTAAAATGACAGTGTGGGGTCAGTCTGCTCTTCCCTGGGTATGTTACATTGACAGAGTGTCGTCAGTCGATTCTTCTCTGGGTGTTTTACATTGACTGAGTGGGGTCAGTCTGCACTTCCCTGGGTGTGTTACATTGAGAGATTGTGGTGCGTCTGCTCTTCCCTGGGTGTGTTCCACTGACGGAGTGAGTTCAGTCTGCTCTTCCCTGGGTGTGTTACATTGACAGAGTGGGGTTAGTCTGCTCTTCCCTGGGTGTGTTACATTGACAGAGTGGGGTCAGTCTGCTCTTCCCTGGGTATGTTACATTGACAGAATGGGGTCCGTCTGCCCTTCCCTGGGTGGGTTACATTGAGAGAATTGGGTCAGTCTGCTCTTCCCTGGGTGTGTTAAATTGACAGAGTGGGGTCAGTGTGCTCTTCCCTTGGTGGGTTAAATTGACAGAGTGGCGTCAGTGTGTTCTTCCCTTGGATTGTTACATTGACACACTGGGGTCAGTCTGCTCTTCCCTGGGTGTGTTACATTGACAGAGTAGGTACAGTCTGCTCTTCCCTGGGTGTGTTTCATTGAGAGATTGTGGTCCGTCTGCTGTTACCTGGGTGTGTTACACTGACAGAGTGGGGTCAGTCTGCTCTTCCCTGGGTGTGTTACATTGACAGAGTGGTGTCAGTCTGCTCTTCCCTGGGTGAGTTACATTGACAGAGTGGGCTCAATCTACTCTTCCTTGGGTATGTTCCATTGACAGAGTGGGTTCAGTCTGCTCTTCCCTGGGTGTGTTACATTGACAGGGTGGGGTCAGTCTGCTCTTCCATGTGTGTGTTACATTGACAGAGTGGAGTCAGTCTGCTCTTCACTGGGTGTTGACATCGACAGAGTGGGGTCAGTCTAGTCTTCCCTGGGTGTGTTACATTGACAGAGTGGGGTCTGTCTGCTCTTCCCTAGGTGTGTAACTTTGACAGGGTGTGGTCAGTCTGCTCTTCCCTGGGTGAGTTACATTGACAGAGTGGGGTCAGTCTGCTCTTCCCTGGGATGGTTCCATTGACAGAGTGGGGTCAGTCTGCTCTTCCCTGGGTGGGTTACATTCACTGAGTGGGGTCAGTCTGCTCTTCCCTGGGTATGTTACTTTGACAGAGTGGGGACAGACTGCTCTCCCTGGGTTTGTTACATTGTCAGAGTGGGGTCCGTCTGCTCTTCCCTGGGTGTGTTACATTGACTGAGTGGGTTCAGTCTGCTCTTCCCTGGGTGTGTTACATTGACAGATTGGGGTCCGTCTGCTCTTCCCTGGGTGGGTTACATTGACAGAATGGGGTCACGCTGGTCTTCCCTGGATGTGTTTCATTGACAGAGTGGGGTCAGCCTGCTCTTCCCTGGGTGTGTTACATTGACAGAGTGGGGTCTGTCTGTTCTTCCCTGCGTGGGTTAAATTGACAGAGTGTGGTCAGTCTGCTCTTCCCTGGGTGTGTTACATTGACAGAGTGGGGTCAGTCTGCTCTTCTCTGGGTGAGTTACATTGACAGAGTGGGGTCGGTCTTCCCTTTCCTGGGTGTGTAACATTGGCAGAGTGGGGTCAGTCTGCCCCTCTCTGGGTGTGTTACATTGAGAGAGTGGGGACAGTCTGCTCTTCCCTGGGTTTTTTACATTGATAGAGTGGGGTCTGTCTGCTCTTCCCTGCGTGTGTGAAATTGACAGAGTGTGGTCAGTCTGCTCTTCCCTGGGTGTGTTACTTTGACAGAGTGGGGTCAGTCTGCTCTTCTCTGAGTGGTTTCCATTGACAGAGTGGGGTCAGTCTGCTCTTCCCTGGGTGTGTTCCATTGACAGAGTGGGGTCAGTCTGCTCTTCCCTGGGTGGGTTACATTCACTGAGTGGGGTCAGTCTGCTCTTCCCTGGGTGTGTTACATTGACAGAGTGGGGTCAGTCTGCTCTTCCCTGGGTGTGTTACGTTGACAGATTGGGGTCACTCTACTCTTCCCTGGCTGTGTTACTTTAACAGAGTCGGGTCAGTCTTCCCTTCCCTGGGTGTGTTACTTTGACAGATTGGGGTCAGTCTGCTCTTCCCTGCCTGTGTTACATTGACAGAGTGTCGTCAGTCTGCTCTTCCCTGCGTGTTTTACATTGACAGAGTGGGGTCAGTCTGCTCTTCTCTGGGTGAGTTACATTGACAGAGTGGGATCAGTCTCCTCTTCCCTGGGTGTGCAACATTGGCAGAGTGGGGTCAGTCTGCCCTTCTCTGGGTGTGTTACATTGAGAGAGTGGGGACAGTCTGCTCTTCCCTGGGTGTGTTGCATTGACAGAATGGGGTCAGTCTGCTCTTCCCTGGGTGTGTTACATTGACAGAGTGGGGACAGTCTGCTCTTCCCTGGGTGTGTTACATTGACAGAGTGGGGTCAGTCTGCTCTTCCCTGGGTGTGTTATATTGACAGAGTGGGGTCAGTCTGCTCTTCCCTGGGTGTGTTACATTGACAGAGTGGCGTCAGTCTGCTCTTCTCTGGGTGTTTTACATTGACAGAGAGGGGTCAGTCTGCACTTCACTGGGTGTGTTACATTGAGAGATTGTGCTGCGTCTACTCTTCCCTGGGTGTGTTTCACTGACGGAGTGGGGTCAGTCTGGTCTTCCCTGGGTGTGTAACATTGACAGAGTGGGGTCAGTCTGCTCTTCCCTGGGTGTGTTACGTTGACAGAGTGGGGTCAGTCTGCTCTTCCCTGGGTTTGTTACATTGACAGAGTATTGTCCGTCTGCCCTTCCCTGGGTGCGTTACATTGACAGAATTGGGTCAGTCTGCTCTTCCCTGGGTGTGTTAAATTGACAGAGTGGCTTCAGTGTGCTCTTCCCTTGGTGGGTTAAATTGACAGAGTGGGGTCAGTGTGCTCTTCCCTGGGATTGTTACATTGACACACTGCTGTCAGTCTGCTCTTCCCTGGGTGTGTTACATTGACAGAGTGGGGACAGTCTGCTATTCCCTGGGTGTGTTACATCGAGAGATTGTGGTCCGTCTGCTCTTCCCTGGGTGTGTTACTTTGACAGAGTGGGGTCAGTCTGCTCTTCCCTGGGTGTGTTACATTGACACAGTGGGGTCAGTCTGCTCTTCCCTGGGTGAGTTACATTGACAGAGTGGGGTCAGTCTACTCTTCCTTGGGTATGTTCCATTGACAGAGTGGGTTCAGTCTGCTCTTCCCTGGGTGTGTTACATTGACAGAGTGGGGTCAGTCTGCTCTTCCCTGGGTGTGTTACATTGACAGAGTGGAGTCAGTCTGCTCTTCCCTGGGTGTTGACATTGACAGAGTGGGGTCGGTCTACTCTTCCCTGGGTGTGTTACATTGACAGAGTGGGGTCAGTCTGCTCTTCGCTGTGTGTGTTACTTTGACAGAGTGGGGTCAGTCTGCTCTTCCCTGGGTGTGTTACATTGACAGAGTGGGGTCAGTCTGCTCTTCCCTGGGTGTGTTACATTGACAGAGTGGGGTCAGACTGTTCTTCCCTGGGTGTATTACATTGACAGAGTGGGGACTGTCTGCTCTTCCCTGGGTGGGTTAAATTGACAGAGTGGTGTCAGTCTGCTCTTTCCTGGGTGTGTTCCATTGACAGAGTGGGGTCCGTCTGCTCTTCCCTGGGTGTGTTACATTGACAGAGTGGCGTTAGTCTGCTCTTCCCTGGGTGTGTTACATTGACAGAGTGGGGTCATTCTGCTCTTCCCTGGGTGTGTTACATTGACAGAATGGGGTCCGTCTGCCCTTCCCTGGGTGGGTTACATTGACAGAATTGTGTCAGTCTGCTCTTCCCTAGGTGTGTCAAATTGACAGAGTGGGGTCAGTGTGCTCTTCCCTTGGTGGGTTAAATTGACAGAGTGGGGTCAGTGTGTTCTTCCCTGGGATTGTTACATTGACACACTGGGGTCAGTCTGCTCTTCCCTGGGTGTGTTACATTGACAGAGTGAGTACAGTCTTCTCTTCCCTGGGTGTGTTACGTTGAGAGATTGTGGTCCGTCTGCTCTTCCCTGGGTGTGTTACACTGACAGAGTGGGGTCAGTCTGCTCTTCCCTGGGTGTGTTACATTGACAGAGTGGGGTCAGTCTGCTCTTCCCTGGGTGAGTTACATTGTCAGAGTGGGGTCAGTCTACTCTTCCTTGGGTATGTTCCATTGACAGCGTGGGTTCAGTCTGCTCTTCCCTGGGTGTGTTACATTGACAGGGTGGGGTCAGTCTGCTCTTCCCTGTGTGTGTTACATTGACAGAGTGGAGTCAGTCTGCTCTTCACTGGGTGTTGACATTGACAGAGTGGGGTCATTCTCGTCTTCCCTGGGTGTGTTACATTGACAGAGTGGGGTCAGTCTGCTCTTCGCTGTGTGTGTAACTTTGACAGAGTGGGGTCAGTCTGCTCTTCCCTGGGTGTGTTACATTGACAGATTGGGGTCAGTCTGCTCTTCCCTAGGTGTGTTACATTGACAGAGCGGGGTCAGTCTGTTCTTATCTGGGTGTATTACATTGACAGAGTGGGGTCTGTCTGCTCTTCCCTGGGTGGGTTAAATTGATAGAGTGGTGTCAGTCTGCTCTTCCCTGGGTGTGTTACTTTGACAGAATGGGGTCAGTCTGATCTTCCCTGGGTGGGTTACATTGACAGAATGGGGTCAGTCTGATCTTCCCTGGGTGTGTAACTTTGACAGAGTGGGGTCAGTCTGCTCTTCCCTGGGTTTGTTCCATTGACAGAGTGGGGTCAGTCTGCTCTTCCCTGGGTGGGTTACATTCACTGATTGGGGTCAGTCTGCTCTTCCCTGGGTGGGTTACATTGACAGAATGGGGTCAGTCTGCTCTTCTCTGGGTGTGTTACATTGACAGAGTGGGGTCTGTCTGCTCTTCCCTGCGTGGGTTAAATTGACAGAGTGTGGTCAGTCTGCTCTTCCCTGGGTGTGTTACATTGACAGAGTGGGGTCAGTCTGCTCTTCACTGGGTGAGTTACATTGACAGAGTGGGGTCGGTCTTCCCTTCCCTGGGTGTGTAACATTGGCAGAGTGGGGTCAGTCAGCCCTTCTCTGGGTGTGTTACATTGAGAGAGTGGGGACAGTCTGCTCTTCCCTGGGTTTTTTCCATTGACAGAGTGGGGTCTGTCTGCTCTTCCCTGCGTGGGTGAAATTGACAGAGTGTGGTCAGTCTGCTCTTCCCTGGGTGTGTTACTTTGACAGAGTGGGGTCAGTCTGCTCTTCTCTGAGTGGTTTCCTTTGACAGAGTGGGGTCAGTCTGCTCTTTCCTCGGTGTGTTGCATTGACAGAGTGGGGTCAGTCTGCTCTTCTCTGGGTGTTTTACATTGACAGAGAGTGGTCAGTCTGCACTTCCCTGGGTGTGTTACATTGAGAGATTGTGCTGCGTCTGCTCTTCCCTGGGTGTGTTTCACTGACAGAGTGGGGTCAGTCTGCTCTTCCCTGGGTGTGTAACATTGACAGAGTGGGGTCAGTCTGCTCTTCCCTGGGTGTGTTACGTTGACAGAGTGGGGTCAGTCTGCTCTTCCCTGGGTTTGTTACATTGACAGAGTATTGTCCGTTTGCCCTTCCCTGGGTGCGTTACATTGACAGAATTGGGTCAGTCTGCTCTTCCCTGGGTGTGTTAAATTGACAGAGTGGGGTCAGTCTGCTCTTCCCTTGGTGGGTTAAATTGACAGAGTGGGGTCAGTGTGCTCTTCCCTGGGATTGTTACATTGACACACTGGTGTCAGTCTGCTCTTCCCTGGGTGTGTTACATTGACAGAGTGGGGACAGTCTGCTATTCCCTGGGTGTGTTACATTGAGAGATTGTGGTCCGTCTGCTCTTCCCTGGGTGTGTTACACTGACTGAGTGGGGTCAGTCTGCTCTTCCCTGGGTGTGTTACATTGACTGAGTGGGGTCAGTCTGCTCTTCCCTGGGTGAGTTACATTGACAGAGTGGGGTCAGTCTACTCTTCCTTGGGTATGTTCCATTGACAGAGTGGGTTCAGTCTGCTCTTCCCTGGGTGTGTTACATTGACAGAGTGGGGTCAGTCTGCTCTTCCCTGGGTGTGTTACATTGACAGAGTGGAGTCAGTCTGCTCTTCCCTGGGTGTTGACATTGACAGAGTGGGGTCAGTCTACTCTTCCCTGGGTGTGTTACATTGACAGAGTGGGGTCAGTCTGCTCTTCCCTGGGTGTGTTACATTGACAGAGTGGGGTCAGTCTGCTCTTCCCTGGGTGTGTTACATTGACAGAGTGGGGTCAGTCTGTTCTTCCCTGGGTGTATTACATTGACAGATTGGGGTCTGTCTGCTCTTCCCTGGGTGGGTTAAATTGACAGAGTGGTGTCAGTCTGCTCTTCCCTGGGTGTGTTCCATTGACAGAGTGGGGTTAGTCTGCTCTTCCCTGGGTGAGTAACTTTGACAGAGAGGGGGGAAGTCTACATTTCACTGGGTGTGTTAAATTGACAGAGTGGGGTCAGTCTGCAATTCACTGGTTGTGTAACATTGACAGAGTGGGGTCAGTCTGCTTTTCCCTGGGTGTGTTACATTGACAGAGTGGGGTCAGTCTGCTCTTCGCTTGATGCGTTACATTGACAGAGTGGGGTCAGTCTGCTCTTCCCTGGGTGTGTTACATTGACAGAGTGAGGTCAGTCTGCTCTTCCCTTGCTGTGTTGCATTGACAGACTCGGGTCATTCTGCTCTTCTCTGGCTGTGGTACATTGACAGAGTGGGGTCAGTCTGCTCTTCTCTGTGTGTGTTACATTGACAGAGTGGGGTCATTCTGCACTTCCCTGGTTGTGTTACATTTACAGAGTGGGGTCAGTTTGTTCTTCCCTGGGTCGGTTACATTGACAGAGTGGGGTCAGTCTGCTCTTCCCTGGGTGTGTTACATTGACAGATTGGGGTCAGTCTGCTCTTCCCTCCGTGTGTTACATTGACAGATTGGGGTCAGTCTGTTCTTCCCAGGGTGTATTACATTGACTGAGTGGTGTCAGCCTGCTCTTCCCTGGGTGTGTTCCATTGACAGAGAGGGGTCAGTCTGCTCTTCCCTGGGTGCGTTCCATTGACAGATTGGGTTCAGTCTGCTCTTCCCTGGGTGTGTTACATTGACAGAGTGGGTTCAGTCTGCTCTTCCCTGGGTGTGTTACATTGACAGAGTGGGGTCAGTCTGCTCTTCTCTGAGTGGTTTCCTTTGACAGAGTGGGGTCAGTCTGCTCTTCCCTGGGTGTGTTCCATTGACAGAGTGGGGTCAGTCTGCTCTTCCCTGGGTGTGTTACATTGACAGAGTGGTGTCCTTCTGCTCTTCCCTGGGTGTGTTTCATTGACAGAGTGAGGTCCGTCTGCTCTTCTTTGGGTGTGTTACATTTACAGACTCGGGTCAGTCTGCTCTTCCCTGGCTGTGGTACATTGAGAGAGTGGGGTCAGTCTGCTCTTCCCTGGGTGAGTTACATTGACAGCGTGGGGTCAGTCTGCTCTTCACTGGGTGTGTTACATTAACAGAGTGAGGTCATTCTGCTCTTCCCTGGGTGTGTTACATTGACAGAGTGGGGTCAGTCTACTCTTGCCTATTTGAGTTAAATTGATAGACTGAGGTCAGTCGGCTCTTCCCTGGTTGTGTTATATTGACAGAGTGGGGTCAGTCTGCTCTTCTCTGGGTGTGTTACATTGACAGAGTGGGGTCAGTCTGCTCTTCCCTGGGTGTGTTACATTGACAGAATGGGGTCAGTCTGCTCTTCCCTGGATGGGTGACATTGACAGAGTGGGGTCAGTCTGCTCTTCACTCGGTGTGTTACATTGACAGAGTGGGGTCAGTCTGCCCCTCCTGGGTGGGTAACATTGACAGAGTGGTGTCCGTCTGCTCTTCCCTGGGTGTGTTACATTGACAGACTGAGGTCAGTCTCCTCTTCCCTGGGCGGGTTACATTGACAGTTTGGGGTCAGTCTGCTCTTCCCTGGGTGTGTACCATTGACAGAGTGGGGTCAGTCTGCTCTTCCCTGGGTGTGTAACATTGACAGAGTGGGGTCAGTCTGCTCTTCCCTGGTTGGGTTACATTGACAGAGTGGTGTCCTTCTGCTCTTCCCTGGGTGTGTTTCATTGATAGAGTGAGGTCCGTCTGCTCTTCCTTGGGTGTGTGACATTTACAGACTGGGGTCAGTCTGCTCTTCCCTGGCTGTGGTACATTGACAGAGTGAGGTCAGTCTGCTCTTCCCTGGGTGTGTTACATTGACAGAGTGTGGTCAGTCTGCTCTTCCCTCGGTGTGTTACATTGACAGATTGAGGTCATTCTGCACTTCCCTGGTTGAGTTACATTGACAGAGTGGGGACAGTCTGCTCTTCCCTTGGTGAGTTACATTGACAGAGTGGGGTCAGTCTGCTCTTCACTGGGTGTGTGACATTGACAGAGTGAGGTCAGTCTTCACGAACACGGGTTGTGTTACATTGACAGAGTGGGGTCAGTCTACTCTTGCCTATTTGAGTTAAATTGATAGACTGAGGTCAGTCTGCTCTTCCCTGGGTGTGTAACATTGACAGAGTGGGGACAGTCTGCTCTTCCCTCGGCGGGTTACATTGACAGAGTGGGGTCAGTCTGCTCTTCCCTGGCTGTGTTACATTGACAGAGTGGTGTCAGTCTGCTCTTCCCTGGGCGTTGTTACATTGACAGAGTGGTGTCCGTCTTCTCTTCCCTGGGTGTGTTACATTGACAGAGTGGGGTCAGTCTGCTCTTTCCTGGGTGTGTTACATTGACAGAGTGAGGTCAGTCTGCACTTCCCTGGTTGTGTTACATTGACAGAGTGGGGTCAGTCTGCTATTCCCTGGGTGAGTAACTTTGACAGAGAGGGGGGAAGTCTACATTTCACTGGGTGTGTTAAATTGACAGAGTGGGGTCAGTCTGCAATTCACTGGTTGTGTAACATTGACAGAGTGGGGTCAGTCTGCTTTTCCCTGGGTGTGTTACATTGACAGAGTGGGGTCAGTCTGCTCTTCGCTTGATGCGTTACATTGACAGAGTGGGGTCAGTCTGCTCTTCCCTGGGTGTGTTACATTGACAGAGTGGGGTCAGTCTGCTCTTCCCTTGCTGTGTTGCATTGACAGACTCGGGTCATTCTGCTCTTCTCTGGGTGTTTTACATTGACAGAGAGGGGTCAGTCTGCTCTTCTCTGTGTGTGTTACATTGACAGAGTGGGGTCATTCTGCACTTCCCTGGTTGTGTTACATTTACAGAGTGGGGTCAGTTTGTTCTTCCCTGGGTGGGTTACATTGACAGAGTGGGGTCAGTCTGCTCTTCCCTGGGTGTGTTACATTGACAGATTGGGGTCAGTCTGCTCCTCCCTCCGTGTGTTACATTGACAGATTGGGGTCAGTCTGTTCTTCCCAGGGTGTATTACATTGACTGAGTGGTGTCAGCCTGCTCTTCCCTGGGTGTGTTCCATTGACAGAGAGGGGTCAGTCTGCTCTTCCCTGGGTGCGTTCCATTGACAGATTGGGGTCAGTCTGCTCTTCCCTGGGTGTGTTACATTGACAGAGTGGGTTCAGTCTGCTCTTCCCTGGGTGTGTTACATTGACAGAGTGGGGTCAGTCTGCTCTTCTCTGAGTGGTTTCCATTGACAGAGTGGGGTCAGTCTGCTCTTCCCTGGGTGTGTTCCATTGACAGAGTGGGGTCAGTCTGCTCTTCCCTGGGTGGGTTACATTCACTGAGTGGGGTCAGTCTGCTCTTCCCTGGGTGTGTTGCATTGACAGAGTGGGGTCAGTCTGCTCTTCGCTACGTGTGTTAAATTGACAGAGTGGGGTCAGTCTGCTCTTCCCTGGGTGTGTTACATTGACAGAGTGGAGTCAGTCTGCTCTTCCCTGGGTGTGTTACATTGACAGAGTGGGGTCAGTCTACTCTTCCCTGGGTGTGTTACATTGACAGAGTGGGGTCAGTCTGCTCTTCGCTATGTGTGTTACATTGATAGAGTGGGGTCAGTCTGCTCTTCCCTGGGTGTGTTACATTGACAGAGTGGGGTCAGTCTGCTCTTCCCTGGGTCTGTTACATTGACAGAGTGGGGTCAGTCTGCTCTTCCCTGGGTGTATTACATTGACAGAGTGGGGTCTGTCTGCTTCTCCCTGGGTGGGTTAAAATGACAGTGTGGGGTCAGTCTGCTCTTCCCTGGGTATGTTACATTGACAGAGTGGCGTCAGTCGACTCTTCTCTGGGTGTTTTACATTGACTGAGAGGGGTCAGTCTGCACTTCCCTGGGTGTGTTACATTGGCAGAGTGGGGTCAGTCTGCTCTTCCCTGGGTGTGTTACATTGACAGAGTGGGGTCAGTCTGTTCTTCCCTGGGTGTATTACATTGACAGAGTGGGGTCGGTCTGCTCTTCCCTGGGTGGGTTAAATTGACAGAGTGGTGTCAGTCTGCTCTTCCCTGGGTCTGTTACATTGACAGAGTGGGGTCAGTCTGCTCTTCCCTGGGTGTGTTACATTGACAGAGTAGGGTCAGTCTGCTCTTCTCTGAGTGGTTTCCATTGTCAGAGTGGGGTCAGTCTGCTCTTCCCTGGGTGGGTTACATTCACTGAGTGGGGTCAGTCTGCTCTTCCATGGGTCTGTTACATTGACAGAGTGGGGTCAGTCTTCCCTTCCCTGGGTGTGTTACATTGACAGATTGGGGTCAGTCTGCTCTTCCCGCCGTGTGTTACATTAACAGAGTGGGGTCAGTCTGTTCTTCCCTGGGTGTATTACATTGACTGAGTGGGGTCTGTCTGCTCTTCCCTGAGTGGGTTAAATTGACAGAGTGGTGTCAGCCTGCTCTTCCCTGGGCGTTGTTCCATTGACAGAGAGGGGTCAGTCTGCTCTTCCCTGGGTGCGTTCCATTGACAGATTGGGGTCAGTCTGCTCTTCCCTGGGTGTGTTATTGACAGAGTGGGTTCAGTCTGCTCTTCCCTGGGTGTGTTACATTGACAGAGTGGGGTCAGTCTGCTCTTCTCTGAGTGGTTTCCATTGACAGAGTGGGGTCAGTCTGCTCTTCCCTGGGTGTGTTCCATTGACAGAGTGGGGTCAGTCTGCTCTTACCTGGGTGGGTTACATTCACTGAGTGGGGTCAGTCTGCTCTTCCCTGGGTGTGTTACATTGACAGAGTGGGGTCAGTCTGCTCTTCCCTGGGTGTGTTACGTTGACAGATTGGGGTCACTCTACTCTTCCCTGGGTGTGTTACATTGACAGAGTGGCGTCAGTCGACTCTTCTCTGGGTGTTTTACATTGACTGAGAGGGGTCAGTCTGCACTTCCCTGGGTGTGTTACATTGGCAGAGTGGGGTCAGTCTGCTCTTCCCGCCGTGTGTTACATTAACAGAGTGGAGTCAGTCTGTTCTTCCCAGGGTGTATTACATTGACTGAGTGGGGTCTGTCTGCTCTTCCCTGAGTGGGTTAAATTGACAGAGTGGTGTCAGCCTGCTCTTCCCTGGGCGTTGTTCCATTGACAGAGAGGGGTCAGTCTGCTCTTCCCTGGGTGCGTTCCATTGACAGATTGGGGTCAGTCTGCTCTTCCCTGGGTGTGTTATTGACAGAGTGGGTTCAGTCTGCTCTTCCCTGGGTGTGTTACATTGACAGAGTGGGGTCAGTCTGCTCTTCTCTGAGTGGTTTCCATTGACAGAGTGGGGTCAGTCTGCTCTTCCCTGGGTGTGTTCCATTGACAGAGTGGGGTCAGTCTGCTCTTACCTGGGTGGGTTACATTCACTGAGTGGGGTCAGTCTGCTCTTCCCTGGGTGTGTTACATTGACAGAGTGGGGTCAGTCTGCTCTTCCCTGGGTGTGTTACGTTGACAGATTGGGGTCACTCTACTCTTCCCTGGGTGTGTTACATTGACAGAGTGGGGTCAGTCTGCTCTTCCCTGGGTGTGTTACATTGACAGATTTGGGTCAATGTACTCTTCCCTGGCTGTGTTACTTTAACAGCGTCGGGTCAGTCTTCCCTTCCCTGGGTGTGTTACATTGACAGATTGGGGTCAGTCTTCTCTTCCCTGCGTGTGTTACATTGACAGAGTGGGGTCAGTGTGCTCATCTCTGGGTGAGTTAAATTGACAGAGTGGGGTCAGTCTGCCCTTCTCTGGGTGTGTTACATTGAGAGAGTGGTGACAGTCTGCTCTTCCCTGGGTGTGTTACATTGACAGAATGGAGTCAGTCTGCTCTTCCCTGAGTGTGTTACATTGACAGAGTGGGGTCAGTCTGCTCTTCCCTGGGTGTATTACATTAACAGAGTGGGGTCAGTGTGCTCTTCCCTGGGTGTGTTATATTGACAGAGTGGGGTTAGTCTGCTCTTCCCTGGGTGTGTTACATTGTCACAGTGGCGTCAGTCTACTCTTCTCTGGGTGTTTTACATTGACAGAGAGGGGTCAGTCAGCACTTCCCTGGGTCTGTTACATTGAGAGATTGTGGTGCGTCTGCTCTTCCCTGGGTGTGTTACACTGACGGAGTGGGGTCAGTCTGGTCTTCCCTAGGTGTGTTACATTGACAGAGTGGGGTCAGTCTGCTCTTCCCTGGGTGTGTTAAATTGACAGAGTGTGGTCAGTCTGCTCTTCCCTGGGTTTGTTACATTGACAGAGTATTGTCCGTCTGCCCTTCCCTGGGTGGGTTACATTGACAGAATTGGGTAAGTCTGCTCTTCCCTGGGAGTGTTAAATTGACAGAGTGGGTTCAGTGTGCTCTTCCCTTGGTGGGTTAAATTGACAGAGTGGGGTCAGTGTGCTCTTCCCTGGGATTGTTACATTGACACACTGGGGTCAGTCTGCTCTTCCCTGGGTGTGTTACATTGACAGAGTGGGCACTGTCTGCTCTTCCCTGGGTGTGTTACATTTAGAGATTGTGGTACGTCTGCTCTTCCCTGGGTGTGTTACACTGACAGAGTGGGGTCAGTCTGCTCTTCCCTGCGTGTGTTACATTGACAGAGTGGGGTCAGTCTGCTCTTCCCTGGGTGGGTTACATTGACAGAGTGGTGTCAGTCTGCTCTTCACTGGCTGTGTCACATTGACAGAGTGGGGTCAGTCTGCTCTTCCCTGGGTGTGCTACATTGAGAGAGTGGGGTCAGTCTGCTCTTCACTGGCTGGCTTACATTGACAGAGTGGGGTCTGTCTGCTCTTCCCTGGGTTGGTTACATTGATAGAGTGGGGTCTCTCTGCTATTCCCTGGGTGTGTTACATTGACAGAGTGGGGTCAGTGTGCACTTTCCTGGTGTGTTACATTGAGAGATTGTGGTGCGTCTGCTCTTCCCTGGGTGTATTACACTGACGGAGTGGGGTCAGTCTACTCTTCCCTGGGTGTGTTACATTGACAGAGTGGGGTCAGTCTGCTCTTCGCTATGTGTGTTACATTGACAGAGTGGGGTCAGTCTGCTCTTCCCTGGGTGTGTTACATTGACAGAGTGGGGTCAGTCTGCTCTTCCCGGGGTCTGTTACATTGACAGAGTTGGGTCAGTCTGCTCTTCCTTGGGTGTATTACATTGACAGAGTGGGGTCTGTCTGCTTCTCCCTGGGTGGGTTAAAATGACAGTGTGGGGTCAGTCTGCTCTTCCCTGGGTATGTTACATTGACAGAGTGTCGTCAGTCGATTCTTCTCTGGGTGTTTTACATTGACTGAGTGGGGTCAGTCTGCACTTCCCTGGGTGTGTTACATTGAGAGATTGTGGTGCGTCTGCTCTTCCCTGGGTGTGTTCCACTGACGGAGTGAGTTCAGTCTGCTCTTCCCTGGGTGTGTTACATTGACAGAGTGGGGTTAGTCTGCTCTTCCCTGGGTGTGTTACATTGACAGAGTGGGGTCAGTCTGCTCTTCCCTGGGTATGTTACATTGACAGAATGGGGTCCGTCTGCCCTTCCCTGGGTGGGTTACATTGAGAGAATTGGGTCAGTCTGCTCTTCCCTGGGTGTGTTAAATTGACAGAGTGGGGTCAGTGTGCCCTTCCCTTGGTGGGTTAAATTGACAGAGTGGGGTCAGTGTGTTCTTCCCTTGGATTGTTACATTGACACACTGGGGTCAGTCTGCTCTTCCCTGGGTGTGTTACATTGACAGAGTAGGTACAGTCTGCTCTTCCCTGGGTGTGTTTCATTGAGAGATTGTGGTCCGTCTGCTGTTACCTGGGTGTGTTACACTGACAGAGTGGGGTCAGTCTGCTCTTCCCTGGGTGTGTTACATTGACAGAGTGGTGTCAGTCTGCTCTTCCCTGGGTGAGTTACATTGACAGAGTGGGCTCAATCTACTCTTCCTTGGGTATGTTCCATTGACAGAGTGGGTTCAGTCTGCTCTTCCCTGGGTGTGTTACATTGACAGGGTGGGGTCAGTCTGCTCTTCCCTGTGTGTGTTACATTGACAGAGTGGAGTCAGTCTGCTCTTCACTGGGTGTTGACATCGACAGAGTGGGGTCAGTCTAGTCTTCCCTGGGTGTGTTACATTGACAGAGTGGGGTCAGTCTGCTCTTCCCTAGGTGTGTAACTTTGACAGGGTGTGGTCAGTCTGCTCTTCCCTGGGTGAGTTACATTGACAGAGTGGGGTCAGTCTGCTCTTCCCTGGGATGGTTCCATTGACAGAGTGGGGTCAGTCTGCTCTTCCCTGGGTGGGTTACATTCACTGAGTGGGGTCAGTCTGCTCTTCCCTGGGTATGTTACTTTGACAGAGTGGGGACAGACTGCTCTCCCTGGGTTTGTTACATTGTCAGAGTGGGGTCCGTCTGCTCTTCCCTGGGTGTGTTACATTGACTGAGTGGGTTCAGTCTGCTCTTCCCTGGGTGTGTTACATTGACAGATTGGGGTCCGTCTGCTCTTCCCTGGGTGGGTTACATTGACAGAATGGGGTCACGCTGGTCTTCCCTGGATGTGTTTCATTGACAGAGTGGGGTCAGCCTGCTCTTCCCTGGGTGTGTTACATTGACAGAGTGGTGTCTGTCTGTTCTTCCCTGCGTGGGTTAAATTGACAGAGTGTGGTCAGTCTGCTCTTCCCTGGGTGTGTTACATTGACAGAGTGGGGTCAGTCTGCTCTTCTCTGGGTGAGTTACATTGACAGAGTGGGGTCGGTCTTCCCTTTCCTGGGTGTGTAACATTGGCAGAGTGGGGTCAGTCTGCCCCTCTCTGGGTGTGTTACATTGAGAGAGTGGGGACAGTCTGCTCTTCCCTGGGTTTTTTACATTGATAGAGTGGGGTCTGTCTGCTCTTCCCTGCGTGTGTGAAATTGACAGAGTGTGGTCAGTCTGCTCTTCCCTGGGTGTGTTACTTTGACAGAGTGGGGTCAGTCTGCTCTTCTCTGAGTGGTTTCCATTGACAGAGTGGGGTCAGTCTGCTCTTCCCTGGGTGTGTTCCATTGACAGAGTGGGGTCAGTCTGCTCTTCCCTGGGTGGGTTACATTCACTGAGTGGGGTCAGTCTGCTCTTCCCTGGGTGTGTTACATTGACAGAGTGGGGTCAGTCTGCTCTTCCCTGGGTGTGTTACGTTGACAGATTGGGGTCACTCTACTCTTCCCTGGCTGTGTTACTTTAACAGAGTCGGGTCAGTCTTCCCTTCCCTGGGTGTGTTACTTTGACAGATTGGGGTCAGTCTGCTCTTCCCTGCCTGTGTTACATTGACAGAGTGTCGTCAGTCTGCTCTTCCCTGCGTGTTTTACATTGACAGAGTGGGGTCAGTCTGCTCTTCTCTGGGTGAGTTACATTGACAGAGTGGGGTCAGTCTCCTCTTCCCTGGGTGTGTAACATTGGCAGAGTGGGGTCAGTCTGCCCTTCTCTGGGTGTGTTACATTGAGAGAGTGGGGACAGTCTGCTCTTCCCTGGGTGTGTTGCATTGACAGAATGGGGTCAGTCTGCTCTTCCCTGGGTGTTTTACATTGACAGAGTGGGGACAGTCTGCTCTTCCCTGGGTGTGTTACATTGACAGAGTGGTGTCAGTCTGCTCTTCCCTGGGTGTGTTATATTGACAGAGTGGGGTCAGTCTGCTCTTCCCTGGGTGTGTTACATTGACAGAGTGGCGTCAGTCTGCTCTTCTCTGGGTGTTTTACATTGACAGAGAGGGGTCAGTCTGCACTTCACTGGGTGTGTTACATTGAGAGATTGTGCTGCGTCTACTCTTCCCTGGGTGTGTTTCACTGACGGAGTGGGGTCAGTCTGGTCTTCCCTGGGTGTGTAACATTGACAGAGTGGGGTCAGTCTGCTCTTCCCTGGGTGTGTTACGTTGACAGAGTGGGGTCAGTCTGCTCTTCCCTGGGTTTGTTACATTGACAGAGTATTGTCCGTCTGCCCTTCCCTGGGTGCGTTACATTGACAGAATTGGGTCAGTCTGCTCTTCCCTGGGTGTGTTAAATTGACAGAGTGGCTTCAGTGTGCTCTTCCCTTGGTGGGTTAAATTGACAGAGTTGGGTCAGTGTGCTCTTCCCTGGGATTGTTACATTGACACACTGGTGTCAGTCTGCTCTTCCCTGGGTGTGTTACATTGACAGAGTGGGGACAGTCTGCTATTCCCTGGGTGTGTTACATCGAGAGATTGTGGTCCGTCTGCTCTTCCCTGGGTGTGTTACTTTGACAGAGTGGGTTCAGTCTGCTCTTCCCTGGGTGTGTTACATTGACACAGTGGGGTCAGTCTGCTCTTCCCTGGGTGAGTTACATTGACAGAGTGGGGTCAGTCTACTCTTCCTTGGGTATGTTCCATTGACAGAGTGGGTTCAGTCTGCTCTTCCCTGGGTGTGTTACATTGACAGAGTGGGGTCAGTCTGCTCTTCCCTGGGTGTGTTACATTGACAGAGTGGAGTCAGTCTGCTCTTCCCTGGGTGTTGACATTGACAGAGTGGGGTCGGTCTACTCTTCCCTGGGTGTGTTACATTGACAGAGTGGGGTCAGTCTGCTCTTCGCTGTGTGTGTTACTTTGACAGAGTGGGGTCAGTCTGCTCTTCCCTGGGTGTGTTACATTGACAGAGTGGGGTCAGTCTGCTCTTCCCTGGGTGTGTTACATTGACAGAGTGGGGTCAGTCTGTTCTTCCCTGGGTGTATTACATTGACAGAGTGGGGACTGTCTGCTCTTCCCTGGGTGGGTTAAATTGACAGAGTGGTGTCAGTCTGCTCTTTCCTGGGTGTGTTCCATTGACAGAGTGGGGTCCGTCTGCTCTTCCCTGGGTGTGTTACATTGACAGAGTGGCGTTAGTCTGCTCTTCCCTGGGTGTGTTACATTGACAGAGTGGGGTCATTCTGCTCTTCCCTGGGTGTGTTACATTGACAGAATGGGGTCCGTCTGCCCTTCCCTGGGTGGGTTACATTGACAGAATTGTGTCTGTCTGCTCTTCCCTGGGTGTGTCAAATTGACAGAGTGGGGTCAGTGTGATCTTCCCTTGGTGGGTTAAATTGACAGAGTGGGGTCAGTGTGTTCTTCCCTGGGATTGTTACATTGACACACTGGGGTCAGTCTGCTCTTCCCTGGGTGTGTTACATTGACAGAGTGGGTACAGTCTTCTCTTCCCTGGGTGTGTTACGTTGAGAGATTGGGGTCCGTCTGCTCTTCCCTGGGTGTGTTACACTGACAGAGTGGGGTCAGTCTGCTCTTCCCTGGGTGTGTTACATTGACAGAGTGGGGTCAGTCTGCTCTTCCCTGGGTGAGTTACATTGTCAGAGTGGGGTCAGTCTACTCTTCCTTGGGTATGTTCCATTGACAGCGTGGGTTCAGTCTGCTCTTCCCTGGGTGTGTTACATTGACAGGGTGGGGTCAGTCTGCTCTTCCCTGTGTGTGTTACATTGACAGAGTGGAGTCAGTCTGCTCTTCACTGGGTGTTGACATTGACAGAGTGGGGTCATTCTAGTCTTCCCTGGGTGTGTTACATTGACAGAGTGGGGTCAGTCTGCTCTTCGCTGTGTGTGTAACTTTGACAGAGTGGGGTCAGTCTGCTCTTCCCTGGGTGTGTTACATTGACAGATTGGGGTCAGTCTGCTCTTCCCTAGGTGTGTTACATTGACAGAGCGGGGTCATTCTGTTCTTATCTGGGTGTATTACATTGACAGAGTGGGGTCTGTCTGCTCTTCCCTGGGTGGGTTAAATTGATAGAGTGGTGTCAGTCTGCTCTTCCCTGGGTGTGTTACTTTGACAGAATGGGGTCAGTCTGATCTTCCCTGGGTGGGTTACATTGACAGAATGGGGTCAGTCTGATCTTCCCTGGGTGTGTAACTTTGACAGAGTGGGGTCAGTCTGCTCTTCCCTGGGTTTGTTCCATTGACAGAGTGGGGTCAGTCTGCTCTTCCCTGGGTGGGTTACATTCACTGATTGGGGTCAGTCTGCTCTTCCCTGGGTGGGTTACATTGACAGAATGGGGTCAGTCTGCTCTTCTCTGGGTGTGTTACATTGACAGAGTGGGGTCTGTCTGCTCTTCCCTGCGTGGGTTAAATTGACAGAGTGTGGTCAGTCTGCTCTTCCCTGGGTGTGTTACATTGACAGAGTGGGGTCAGTCTGCTCTTCACTGGGTGAGTTACATTGACAGAGTGGGGTCGGTCTTCCCTTCCCTGGGTGTGTAACATTGGCAGAGTGGGGTCAGTCAGCCCTTCTCTGGGTGTGTTACATTGAGAGAGTGGGGACAGTCTGCTCTTCCCTGGGTTTTTTCCATTGACAGAGTGGGGTCTGTCTGCTCTTCCCTGCGTGGGTGAAATTGACAGAGTGTGGTCAGTCTGCTCTTCCCTGGGTGTGTTACTTTGACAGAGTGGGGTCAGTCTGCTCTTCTCTGAGTGGTTTCCTTTGACAGAGTGGGGTCAGTCTGCTCTTCCCTCGGTGTGTTGCATTGACAGAGTGGGGTCAGTCTGCTCTTCTCTGGGTGTTTTACATTGACAGAGAGTGGTCAGTCTGCACTTCCCTGGGTGTGTTACATTGAGAGATTGTGCTGCGTCTGCTCTTCCCTGGGTGTGTTTCACTGACAGAGTGGGGTCAGTCTGCTCTTCCCTGGGTGTGTAACATTGACAGAGTGGGGTCAGTCTGCTCTTCCCTGGGTGTGTTACGTTGACAGAGTGGGGTCAGTCTGCTCTTCCCTGGGTTTGTTACATTGACAGAGTATTGTCCGTTTGCCCTTCCCTGGGTGCGTTACATTGACAGAATTGGGTCAGTCTGCTCTTCCCTGGGTGTGTTAAATTGACAGAGTGGGGTCAGTCTGCTCTTCCCTTGGTGGGTTAAATTGACAGAGTGGGGTCAGTGTGCTCTTCCCTGGGATTGTTACATTGACACACTGGTGTCAGTCTGCTCTTCCCTGGGTGTGTTACATTGACAGAGTGGGGACAGTCTGCTATTCCCTGGGTGTGTTACATTGAGAGATTGTGGTCCGTCTGCTCTTCCCTGGGTGTGTTACACTGACTGAGTGGGGTCAGTCTGCTCTTCCCTGGGTGAGTTACATTGACAGAGTGGGGTCAGTCTACTCTTCCTTGGGTATGTTCCATTGACAGAGTGGGTTCAGTCTGCTCTTCCCTGGGTGTGTTACATTGACAGAGTGGGGTCAGTCTGCTCTTCCCTGGGTGTGTTACATTGACAGAGTGGAGTCAGTCTGCTCTTCCCTGGGTGTTGACATTGACAGAGTGGGGTCAGTCTACTCTTCCCTGGGTGTGTTACATTGACAGAGTGGGGTCAGTCTGCTCTTCCCTGGGTGTGTTACATTGACAGAGTGGGGTCAGTCTGCTCTTCCCTGGGTGTGTTACATTGACACAGTGGGGTCAGTCTGTTCTTCCCTGGGTGTATTACATTGACAGATTGGGGTCTGTCTGCTCTTCCCTGGGTGGGTTAAATTGACAGAGTGGTGTCAGTCTGCTCTTCCCTGGGTGTGTTCCATTGACAGAGTGGGGTTAGTCTGCTCTTCCCTGGGTGAGTAACTTTGACAGAGAGGGGGGAAGTCTACATTTCACTGGGTGTGTTAAATTGACAGAGTGGGGTCAGTCTGCAATTCACTGGTTGTGTAACATTGACAGAGTGGGGTCAGTCTGCTTTTCCCTGGGTGTGTTACATTGACAGAGTGGGGTCAGTCTGCTCTTCGCTTGATGCGTTACATTGACAGAGTGGGGTCAGTCTGCTCTTCCCTGGGTGTGTTACATTGACAGAGTGAGGTCAGTCTGCTCTTCCCTTGCTGTGTTGCATTGACAGACTTGGGTCATTCTGCTCTTCTCTGGCTGTGGTACATTGACAGAGTGGGGTCAGTCTGCTCTTCTCTGTGTGTGTTACATTGACAGAGAGGGGTCATTCTGCACTTCCCTGGTTGTGTTACATTTACAGAGTGGGGTCAGTTTGTTCTTCCCTGGGTGGGTTACATTGACAGAGTGGGGTCAGTCTGCTCTTCCCTGGGTGTGTTACATTGACAGATTGGGGTCAGTCTGCTCTTCCCTCCGTGTGTTACATTGACAGATTGGGGTCAGTCTGTTCTTCCCAGGGTGTATTACATTGACTGAGTGGTGTCAGCCTGCTCTTCCCTGGGTGTGTTCCATTGACAGAGAGGGGTCAGTCTGCTCTTCCCTGGGTGCGTTCCATTGACAGATTGGGTTCAGTCTGCTCTTCCCTGGGTGTGTTACATTGACAGAGTGGGTTCAGTCTGCTCTTCCCTGGGTGTGTTACATTGACAGAGTGGGGTCAGTCTGCTCTTCTCTGAGTGGTTTCCTTTGACAGAGTGGGGTCAGTCTGCTCTTCCCTGGGTGTGTTCCATTGACAGAGTGGGGTCAGTCTGCTCTTCCCTGGGTGGGTTACATTCACTGAGTAGGGTCAGTCTGCTCTTCCCTGGGTGTGTTACATTGACAGAGTGGGGTCAGTCTACTCTTCCCTGGGTGTGTTACATTGACAGAGTGGGGTCAGTCTGCTCTTCGCTATGTGTGTTACATTGATAGAGTGGGGTCAGTCTGCTCTTCCCTGGGTGTGTTACATTGACAGAGTGGGGTCAGTCTGCTCTTCCCTGGGTCTGTTACATTGACAGAGTGGGGTCAGTCTGCTCTTCCCTGGGTGTATTACATTGACAGAGTGGGGTCTGTCTGCTTCTCCCTGGGTGGGTTAAAATGACAGTGTGGGGTCAGTCTGCTCTTCCCTGGGTATGTTACATTGACAGAGTGGCGTCAGTCGACTCTTCTCTGGGTGTTTTACATTGACTGAGAGGGGTCAGTCTGCACTTCCCTGGGTGTGTTACATTGACAGAGTGGGGTCAGTCTGCTCTTCCCTGGGTGTGTTACATTGACAGAGTGGGGTCAGTCTGTTCTTCCCTGGGTGTATTACATTGACAGAGTGGGGTCTGTCTGCTCTTCCCTGGGTGGGTTAAATTGACAGAGTGGTGTCAGTCTGCTCTTCCCTGGGTGTGTTACATTGACAGAGTGGGGTCAGTCTGCTCTTCCCTGGGTGTGTTACATTGACAGAGTAGGGTCAGTCTGCTCTTCTCTGAGTGGTTTCCATTGACAGAGTGGGGTCAGTCTGCTCTTCCCTGGGTGGGTTACATTCACTGAGTGGGGTCAGTCTGCTCTTCCCTGGGTCTGTTACATTGACAGAGTGGGGTCAGTCTTCCCTTCCCTGGGTGTGTTACATTGACAGATTGGGGTCAGTCTGCTCTTCCCTCCGTGTGTTACATTAACAGAGTGGGGTCAGTCTGTTCTTCCCAGGGTGTATTACATTGACTGAGTGGGGTCTGTCTGCTCTTCCCTGAGTGGGTTAAATTGACAGAGTGGTGTCAGCCTGCTCTTCCCTGGGTGTGTTCCATTGACAGAGAGGGGTCAGTCTGCTCTTCCCTGGGTGCGTTCCATTGACAGATTGGGGTCAGTCTGCTCTTCCCTGGGTGTGTTATTGACATAGTGGGTTCAGTCTGCGCTTCCCTGGGTGTGTTACAATGACAGAGTGGGGTCAGTCTGCTCTTCTCTGAGTGGTTTCCATTGACAGAGTGGGGTCAGTCTGCTCTTCCCTGGGTGTGTTCCAGTGACAGAGTGGGGTCAGTCTGCTCTTACCTGGGTGGGTTACATTCGCTGAGTGGGGTCAGTCTGCTCTTCCCTGGGTGTGTTACATTGACAGAGTGGGGTCAGTCTGCTCTTCCCTGGGTGTGTTACGTTGACAGATTGGGGTCACTCTACTCTTCCCTGGGTGTGTTACATTGACAGAGTGGGGTCAGTCTGCTCTTCCCTGGGTGTGTTACATTGACAGATTTGGGTCAATCTAATCTTCCCTGGCTGTGTTACTTTAACAGCGTCGGGTCAGTCTTCCCTTCCCTGGGTGTGTTACATTGACAGATTGGGGTCAGTCTTCTCTTCCCTGCGTGTGTTACATTGACAGAGTGGGGTCAGTGTGCTCATCTCTGGGTGAGTTAAATTGACAGAGTGGGGTCAGTCTGCCCTTCTCTGGGTGTGTTACATTGAGAGAGTGGTGACAGTCTGCTCTTCCCTGGGTGTGTTACATTGACAGAATGGAGTCAGTCTGCTCTTCCCTGAGTGTGTTACATTAACAGAGTGGGGTCAGTCTGCTCTTCCCTGGGTGTATTACATTGACAGAGTGGGGTCAGTGTGCTCTTCCCTGGGTGTGTTATATTGACAGAGTGGGGTTAGTCTGCTCTTCCCTGGGTGTGTTAAATTGACAGAGTGGGGTCAGTCTGCTCTTCGCTATGTGTGTTACATTGATAGAGTGGGGTCAGTCTGCTCTTCCCTGGGTGTGTTACATTGACAGAGTGGGGTCAGTCTGCTCTTCCCGGGGTCTGTTACATTGACAGAGTGGGGTCAGTCTGCTCTTCCTTGGGTGTATTACATTGACAGAGTGGGGTCTGTCTGCTTCTCCCTGGGTGGGTTAAAATGACAGTGTGGGGTCAGTCTGCTCTTCCCTGGGTATGTTACATTGACAGAGTGTCGTCAGTCGATTCTTCTCTGGGTGTTTTACATTGACTGAGTGGGGTCAGTCTGCACTTCCCTGGGTGTGTTACATTGAGAGATTGTGGTGCGTCTGCTCTTCCCTGGGTGTGTTACACTGACGGAGTGGGGTCAGTCTGGTCTTCCCTAGGTGTGTTACATTGACAGAGTGGGGTCAGTCTGCTCTTCCCTGGGTGTGTTAAATTGACAGAGTGTGGTCAGTCTGCTCTTCCCTGGGTTTGTTACATTGACAGAGTATTGTCCGTCTGCCCTTCCCTGGGTGGGTTACATTGACAGAATTGGGTCAGTCTGCTCTTCCCTGGGTGTGTTAAATTGACAGAGTGGGTTCAGTGTGCTCTTCCCTTGGTGGGTTAAATTGACAGAGTGGGGTCAGTGTGCTCTTCCCTGGGATTGTTACATTGACACACTGGGGTCAGTCTGCTCTTCCCTGGGTGTGTTACATTGACAGAGTGGGGTCAGTCTGCTCTTCCCTGGGTGGGTTACATTGACAGAGTGGTGTCAGTCTGCTCTTCACTGGCTGTGTCACATTGACAGAGTGGGGTCAGTCTGCTCTTCCCTGGGTGTGCTACATTGAGAGAGTGGGGTCATTCTGCTCTTCACTGGCTGGCTTACATTGACAGAGTGGGGTCTGTCTGCTCTTCCCTGGGTTGGTTACATTGATAGAGTGGGGTCTCTCTGCTATTCCCTGGGTGTGTTACATTGACAGAGTGGGGTCAGTGTGCACTTTCCTGGGTGTGTTACATTGAGAGATTGTGGTGCGCCTGCTCTTCCCTGGGTGTATTACACTGACGGAGTGGGGTCAGTCTACTCTTACCTGGGTGTGTTACATTGACAGAGTGGGGTCAGTCTGCTCTTCGCTATGTGTGTTACATTGACAGAGTGGGGTCAGTCTGCTCTTCCCTGGGTGTGTTACATTGACAGAGTGGAGTCAGTCTGCTCTTCCCTGGGTGTGTTACATTGACAGAGTGGGGTCAGTCTACTCTTCCCTGGGTGTGTTACATTGACAGAGTGGGGTCAGTCTGCTCTTCGCTATGTGTGTTACATTGATAGAGTGGGGTCAGTCTGCTCTTCCCTGGGTGTGTTACATTGACAGAGTGGGGTCAGTCTGCTCTTCCCGGGGTCTGTTACATTGACAGAGTGGGGTCAGTCTGCTCTTCCTTGGGTGTATTACATTGACAGAGTGGGGTCTGTCTGCTTCTCCCTGGGTGGGTTAAAATGACAGTGTGGGGTCAGTCTGCTCTTCCCTGGGTATGTTACATTGACAGAGTGTCGTCAGTCGATTCTTCTCTGGGTGTTTTACATTGACTGAGTGGGGTCAGTCTGCACTTCCCTGGGTGTGTTACATTGAGAGATTGTGGTGCGTCTGCTCTTCCCTGGGTGTGTTCCACTGACGGAGTGAGTTCAGTCTGCTCTTCCCTGGGTGTGTTACATTGACAGAGTGGGGTTAGTCGGCTCTTCCCTGGGTGTGTTACATTGACAGAGTGGGGTCAGTCTGCTCTTCCCTGGGTATGTTACATTGACAGAATGGGGTCCGTCTGCCCTTCCCTGGGTGGGTTACATTGAGAGAATTGGGTCAGTCTGCTCTTCCCTGGGTGTGTTAAATTGACAGAGTGGGGTCAGTGTGCTCTTCCCTTGGTGGGTTAAATTGACAGAGTGGGGTCAGTGTGTTCTTCCCTTGGATTGTTACATTGACACACTGGGGTCAGTCTGCTCTTCCCTGGGTGTGTTACATTGACAGAGTAGGTACAGTCTGCTCTTCCCTGGGTGTGTTTCATTGAGAGATTGTGGTCCGTCTGCTGTTACCTGGGTGTGTTACACTGACAGAGTGGGGTCAGTCTGCTCTTCCCTGGGTGTGTTACATTGACAGAGTGGTGTCAGTCTGCTCTTCCCTGGGTGAGTTACATTGACAGAGTGGGCTCAATCTACTCTTCCTTGGGTATGTTCCATTGACAGAGTGGGTTCAGTCTGCTCTTCCCTGGGTGTGTTACATTGACAGGGTGGGGTCAGTCTGCTCTTCCCTGTGTGTGTTACATTGACAGAGTGGAGTCAGTCTGCTCTTCACTGGGTGTTGACATCGACAGAGTGGGGTCAGTCTAGTCTTCCCTGGGTGTGTTACATTGACAGAGTGGGGTCAGTCTGCTCTTCCCTAGGTGTGTAACTTTGACAGGGTGTGGTCAGTCTGCTCTTCCCTGGGTGAGTTACATTGACAGAGTGGGGTCAGTCTGCTCTTCCCTGGGATGGTTCCATTGACAGAGTGGGGTCAGTCTGCTCTTCCCTGGGTGGGTTACATTCACTGAGTGGGGTCAGTCTGCTCTTCCCTGGGTATGTTACTTTGACAGAGTGGGGACAGACTGCTCTCCCTGGGTTTGTTACATTGTCAGAGTGGGGTCCGTCTGCTCTTCCCTGGGTGTGTTACATTGACTGAGTGGGTTCAGTCTGCTCTTCCCTGGGTGTGTTACATTGACAGATTGGGGTCCGTCTGCTCTTCCCTGGGTGGGTTACATTGACAGAATGGGGTCACGCTGGTCTTCCCTGGATGTGTTTCATTGACAGAGTGGGGTCAGCCTGCTCTTCCCTGGGTGTGTTACATTGACAGAGTGGGGTCTGTCTGTTCTTCCCTGCGTGGGTTAAATTGACAGAGTGTGGTCAGTCTGCTCTTCCCTGGGTGTGTTACATTGACAGAGTGGGGTCAGTCTGCTCTTCTCTGGGTGAGTCACATTGACAGAGTGGGTTCGGTCTTCCCTTTCCTGGGTGTGTAACATTGGCAGAGTGGGGTCAGTCTGCCCCTCTCTGGGTGTGTTACATTGAGAGAGTGGGGACAGTCTGCTCTTCCCTGGGTTTTTTACATTGATAGAGTGGGGTCTGTCTGCTCTTCCCTGCGTGTGTGTAATTGACAGAGTGTGGTCAGTCTGCTCTTCCCTGGGTGTGTTACTTTGACAGAGTGGGGTCAGTCTGCTCTTCTCTGAGTGGTTTCCATTGACAGAGTGGGGTCAGTCTGCTCTTCCCTGGGTGTGTTCCATTGACATGGTGGGGTCAGTCTGCTCTTCCCTGGGTGGGTTACATTCACTGAGTGGGGTCAGTCTGCTCTTCCCTGGGTGTGTTACATTGACAGAGTGGGGTCTGTCTGCTCTTCCCCGGGTGTGTTACGTTGACAGATTGGGGTCACTCTACTCTTCCCTGGCTGTGTTACTTTAACAGAGTCGGGTCAGTCTTCCCTTCCCTGGGTGTGTTACATTGTCAGATTGGGGTCAGTCTGCTCTTCCCTGCCTGTGTTACATTGACAGAGTGTCGTCAGTCTGCTCTTCCCTGCGTGTTTTACATTGACAGAGTGGGGTCAGTCTGCTCTTCTCTGGGTGAGTTACATTGACAGAGTGGGGTCAGTCTCCTCTTCCCTGGGTGTGTAACATTGGCAGAGTGGGGTCAGTCTGCCCTTCTCTGGGTGTGTTACATTGAGAGAGTGGGGACAGTCTGCTCTTCCCTGGGTGTGTTGCATTGACAGAATGGGGTCAGTCTGCTCTTCCCTGGGTGTGTTACATTGACAGAGTGGGGTCAGTCTGCTCTTCCCTGGGTGTGTTACATTGACAGAGTGGGGTCAGTCTGCTCTTCCCTGGGTGTGTTATATTGACAGAGTGGGGTCAGTCTGCTCTTCCCTGGGTGTGTTACATTGACAGAGTGGCGTCAGTCTGCTCTTCTCTGGGTGTTTTACATTGACAGAGAGGGGTCAGTCTGCACTTCACTGGGTGTGTTACATTGAGAGATTGTGCTGCGTCTGCTCTTCCCTGGGTGTGTTTCACTGACGGAGTGGGGGCAGTCTGTTCTTCCCTGGGTGTGTAACATTGAGAGAGTGGGGACAGTCTGCTCTTCCCTGGGTGTGTTGCATTGACAGAATGGGGTCAGTCTGCTCTTCCCTGGGTGTGTTACATTGACAGAGTGGGGTCAGTCTGCTCTTCGCTGGGTGTGTTACGTTGACAGAGTGGGGTCAGTCTGCTCTTCCCTGGGTTTGTTACATTGACAGAGTATTGTCCGTCTGCCCTTCCCTGGGTGCGTTACATTGACAGAATTGGGTCAGTCTGCTCTTCCCTGGGTGTGTTAAATTGACAGAGTGGGGTCAGTCTGCTCTTCCCTTGGTGGGTTAAATTGACAGAGTGGGGTCAGTGTGCTCTTCCCTGGGATTGTTACATTGACACACTGGTGTCAGTCTGCTCTTCCCTGGGTGTGTTACATTGACAGAGTGGGGACAGTCTGCTATTCCCTGGGTGTGTTACATCGAGAGATTGTGGTCCGTCTGCTCTTCCCTGGGTGTGTTACTTTGACAGAGTGGGTTCAGTCTGCTCTTCCCTGGGTGTGTTACATTGACACAGTGGGGTCAGTCTGCTCTTCCCTGGGTGAGTTACATTGACAGAGTGGGGTCAGTCTACTCTTCCTTGGGTATGTTCCATTGACAGAGTGGGTTCAGTCTGCTCTTCCCTGGGTGTGTTACATTGACAGAGTGGGGTCAGTCTGCTCTTCCCTGGGTGTGTTACATTGACAGAGTGGAGTCAGTCTGCTCTTCCCTGGGTGTTGACATTGACAGAGTGGGGTCGGTCTACTCTTCCCTGGGTGTGTTACATTGACAGAGTGGGGTCAGTCTGCTCTTCGCTGTGTGTGTTACTTTGACAGAGTGGGGTCAGTCTGCTCTTCCCTGGGTGTGTTACATTGACAGAGTGGGGTCAGTCTGCTCTTCCCTGGGTGTGTTACATTGACAGAGTGGTGTCAGTCTGCTCTTCCCTGGGTGTGTTCCATTGACAGAGTGGGGTCCGTCTGCTCTTCCCTGGGTGTGTTACATTGACAGAGTGGCGTTAGTCTGCTCTTCCCTGGGTGTGTTACATTGACAGAGTGGGGTCAGTCTGCTCTTCCCTGGGTGTGTTACATTGACAGAATGGGGTCCGTCTGCCCTTCCCTGGGTGGGTTACATTGACAGAATTGTGTCAGTCTGCTCTTCCCTGGGTGTGTTAAATTGACAGAGTGGGGTCAGTGTGCTCTTCCCTTGGTGGGTTAAATTGACAGAGTGGGGTCAGTATGTTCTTCCCTGGGATTGTTACATTGACACACTGGGGTCAGTCTGCTCTTCCCTGGGTGTGTTACATTGACAGAGTGGGTACAGTCTTCTCTTCCCTGGGTGTGTTACGTTGAGGGATTGGGGTCCGTCTGCTCTTCCCTGGGTGTGTTACACTGACAGAGTGGGGTCAGTCTGCTCTTCCCTGGGTGTGTTAAATTGATAGAGTGGTGTCAGTCTGCTCTTCCCTGGGTGTGTTACTTTGACAGAATGGGGTCAGTCTGATCTTCCCTGGGTGGGTTACATTGACAGAATGGGGTCAGTCTGATCTTCCCTGGGTGTGTAACTTTGACAGAGTGGGGTCAGTCTGCTCTTCCCTGGGTTTGTTCCATTGACAGAGTGGGGTCAGTCTGCTCTTCCCTGGGTGGGTTACATTCACTGAGTGGGGTCAGTCTGCTCTTCCCTGGGTGGGTTACATTGACAGAATGGGGTCAGTCTGCTCTTCTCTGGGTGTGTTACATTGACAGAGTGGGGTCTGTCTGCTCTTCCCTGCGTGGGTTAAATTGACAGAGTGTGGTCAGTCTGCTCTTCCCTGGGTGTGTTACATTGACAGAGTGGGGTCAGTCTGCTCTTCACTGGGTGAGTTACATTGACAGAGTGGGGTCGGTCTTCCCTTCCCTGGGTGTGTAACATTGGCAGAGTGGGGTCAGTCAGCCCTTCTCTGGGTGTGTAACATTGAGAGAGTGGGGACAGTCTGCTCTTCCCTGGGTTTTTTCCATTGACAGAGTGGGGTCTGTCTGCTCTTCCCTGCGTGGGTGAAATTGACAGAGTGTGGTCAGTCTGCTCTTCCCTGGGTGTGTTACTTTGACAGAGTGGGGTCAGTCTGCTCTCCTCTGAGTGGTTTCCTTTGACAGAGTGGGGTCAGTCTGCTCTTCCCTCGGTGTGTTGCATTGACAGAGTGGGGTCAGTCTGCTCTTCTCTGGGTGTTTTACATTGACAGAGAGTGGTCAGTCTGCACTTCCCTGGGTGTGTTACATTGAGAGATTGTGCTGCGTCTGCTCTTCCCTGGGTGTGTTTCACTGACGGAGTGGGGGCAGTCTGGTCTTCCCTGGGTGTGTAACATTGACAGAGTGGGGTCAGTCTGCTCTTCCCTGGGTGTGTTACGTTGACAGAGTGGGGTCAGTCTGCTCTTCCCTGGGTTTGTTACATTGACAGAGTATTGTCCGTTTGCCCTTCCCTGGGTGCGTTACATTGACAGAATTGGGTCAGTCTGCTCTTCCCTGGGTGTGTTAAATTGACAGAGTGGGGTCAGTCTGCTCTTCCCTTGGTGGGTTAAATTGACAGAGTGGGGTCAGTGTGCTCTTCCCTGGGATTGTTACATTGACACACTGGTGTCAGTCTGCTCTTCCCTGGGTGTGTTACATTGACAGAGTGGGGACAGTCTGCTATTCCCTGGGTGTGTTACATTGAGAGATTGTGGTCCGTCTGCTCTTCCCTGGGTGTGTTACACTGACTGAGTGGGGTCAGTCTGCTCTTCCCTGGGTGTGTTACATTGACTGAGTGGGGTCAGTCTGCTCTTCCCTGGGTGAGTTACATTGACAGAGTGGGGTCAGTCTACTCTTCCTTGGGTATGTTCCATTGACAGAGTGGGTTCAGTCTGCTCTTCCCTGGGTGTGTTACATTGACAGAGTGGGGTCAGTCTGCTCTTCCCTGGGTGTGTTACATTGACAGAGTGGAGTCAGTCTGCTCTTCCCTGGGTGTTGACATTGACAGAGTGGGGTCAGTCTACTCTTCCCTGGGTGTGTTACATTGACAGAGTGGGGTCAGTCTGCTCTTCCCTGTGTGTGTTACATTGACAGAGTGGAGTCAGTCTGCTCTTCACTGGGTGTTGACATCGACAGAGTGGGGTCAGTCTAGTCTTCCCTGGGTGTGTTACATTGACAGAGTGGGGTCAGTCTGCTCTTCCCTAGGTGTGTAACTTTGACAGGGTGTGGTCAGTCTGCTCTTCCCTGGGTGAGTTACATTGACAGAGTGGGGTCAGTCTGCTCTTCCCTGGGATGGTTCCATTCACTGAGTGGGGTCAGTCTGCTCTTCCCTGGGTATGTTACTTTGACAGAGTGGGGACAGACTGCTCTCCCTGGGTTTGTTACATTGTCAGAGTGGGGTCCGTCTGCTCTTCCCTGGGTGTGTTACATTGACTGAGTGGGTTCAGTCTGCTCTTCCCTGGGTGTGTTACATTGACAGATTGGGGTCCGTCTGCTCTTCCCTGGGTGGGTTACATTGACAGAATGGGGTCACGCTGGTCTTCCCTGGATGTGTTTCATTGACAGAGTGGGGTCAGCCTGCTCTTCCCTGGGTGTGTTACATTGACAGAGTGGGGTCTGTCTGTTCTTCCCTGCGTGGGTTAAATTGACAGAGTGTGGTCAGTCTGCTCTTCCCTGGGTGTGTTACATTGACAGAGTGGGGTCAGTCTGCTCTTCTCTGGGTGAGTTACATTGACAGAGTGGGGTCGGTCTTCCCTTTCCTGGGTGTGTAACATTGGCAGAGTGGGGTCAGTCTGCCCCTCTCTGGGTGTGTTACATTGAGAGAGTGGGGACAGTCTGCTCTTCCCTGGGTTTTTTACATTGATAGAGTGGGGTCTGTCTGCTCTTCCCTGCGTGTGTGAAATTGACAGAGTGTGGTCAGTCTGCTCTTCCCTGGGTGTGTTACTTTGACAGAGTGGGGTCAGTCTGCTCTTCTCTGAGTGGTTTCCATTGACAGAGTGGGGTCAGTCTGCTCTTCCCTGGGTGTGTTCCATTGACAGAGTGGGGTCAGTCTGCTCTTCCCTGGGTGGGTTACATTCACTGAGTGGGGTCAGTCTGCTCTTCCCTGGGTGTGTTACATTGACAGAGTGGGGTCAGTCTGCTCTTCCCTGGGTGTGTTACGTTGACAGATTGGGGTCACTCTACTCTTCCCTGGCTGTGTTACTTTAACAGAGTCGGGTCAGTCTTCCCTTCCCTGGGTGTGTTACTTTGACAGATTGGGGTCAGTCTGCTCTTCCCTGCCTGTGTTACATTGACAGAGTGTCGTCAGTCTGCTCTTCCCTGCGTGTTTTACATTGACAGAGTGGGGTCAGTCTGCTCTTCTCTGGGTGAGTTACATTGACAGAGTGGGGTCAGTCTCCTCTTCCCTGGGTGTGCAACATTGGCAGAGTGGGGTCAGTCTGCCCTTCTCTGGGTGTGTTACATTGAGAGAGTGGGGACAGTCTGCTCTTCCCTGGGTGTGTTGCATTGACAGAATGGGGTCATCTGCTCTTCCCTGGGTGTGTTACATTGACAGAGTGGGGACAGTCTGCTCTTCCCTGGGTGTGTTACATTGACAGAGTGGGGTCAGTCTGCTCTTCCCTGGGTGTGTTATATTGACAGAGTGGGGTCAGTCTGCTCTTCCCTGGGTGTGTTACATTGACAGAGTGGCGTCAGTCTGCTCTTCTCTGGGTGTTTTACATTGACAGAGAGGGGTCAGTCTGCACTTCACTGGGTGTGTTACATTGAGAGATTGTGCTGCGTCTACTCTTCCCTGGGTGTGTTTCACTGACGGAGTGGGGTCAGTCTGGTCTTCCCTGGGTGTGTAACATTGACAGAATGGGGTCCGTCTCCCCTTCCCTGGGTGGGTTACATTGACAGAATTGTGTCAGTCTGCTCTTCCCTGGGTGTGTTAAATTGACAGAGTGGGGTCAGTGTGCTCTTCCCTTGGTGGGTTAAATTGACAGAGTGGGGTCAGTATGTTCTTCCCTGGGATTGTTACATTGACACACTGGGGTCAGTCTGCTCTTCCCTGGGTGTGTTACATTGACAGAGTGGGTACAGTCTTCTCTTCCCTGGGTGTGTTACGTTGAGGGATTGGGGTCCGTCTGCTCTTCCCTGGGTGTGTTACACTGACAGAGTGGGGTCAGTCTGCTCTTCCCTGGGTGTGTTAAATTGATAGAGTGGTGTCAGTCTGCTCTTCCCTGGGTGTGTTACTTTGACAGAATGGGGTCAGTCTGATCTTCCCTGGGTGGGTTACATTGACAGAATGGGGTCAGTCTGATCTTCCCTGGGTGTGTAACTTTGACAGAGTGGGGTCAGTCTGCTCTTCCCTGGGTTTGTTCCATTGACAGAGTGGGGTCAGTCTGCTCTTCCCTGGGTGGGTTACATTCACTGAGTGGGGTCAGTCTGCTCTTTCCTGGGTGGGTTACATTGACAGAATGGGGTCAGTCTGCTCTTCTCTGGGTGTGTTACATTGACAGAGTGGGGTCTGTCTGCTCTTCCCTGCGTGGGTTAAATTGACAGAGTGTGGTCAGTCTGCTCTTCCCTGGGTGTGTTACATTGACAGAGTGGGGTCAGTCTGCTCTTCACTGGGTGAGTTACATTGACAGAGTGGGGTCGGTCTTCCCTTCCCTGGGTGTGTAACATTGGCAGAGTGGGGTCAGTCAGCCCTTCTCTGGGTGTGTAACATTGAGAGAGTGGGGACAGTCTGCTCTTCCCTGGGTTTTTTCCATTGACAGAGTGGGGTCTGTCTGCTCTTCCCTGCGTGGGTGAAATTGACAGAGTGTGGTCAGTCTGCTCTTCCCTGGGTGTGTTACTTTGACAGAGTGGGGTCAGTCTGCTCTCCTCTGAGTGGTTTCCTTTGACAGAGTGGGGTCAGTCTGCTCTTCCCTCGGTGTGTTGCATTGACAGAGTGGGGTCAGTCTGCTCTTCTCTGGGTGTTTTACATTGACAGAGAGTGGTCAGTCTGCACTTCCCTGGGTGTGTTACATTGAGAGATTGTGCTGCGTCTGCTCTTCCCTGGGTGTGTTTCACTGACGGAGTGGGGGCAGTCTGGTCTTCCCTGGGTGTGTAACATTGACAGAGTGGGGTCAGTCTGCTCTTCCCTGGGTGTGTTACGTTGACAGAGTGGGGTCAGTCTGCTCTTCCCTGGGTTTGTTACATTGACAGAGTATTGTCCGTTTGCCCTTCCCTGGGTGCGTTACATTGACAGAATTGGGTCAGTCTGCTCTTCCCTGGGTGTGTTAAATTGACAGAGTGGGGTCAGTCTGCTCTTCCCTTGGTGGGTTAAATTGACAGAGTGGGGTCAGTGTGCTCTTCCCTGGGATTGTTACATTGACACACTGGTGTCAGTCTGCTCTTCCCTGGGTGTGTTACATTGACAGAGTGGGGACAGTCTGCTATTCCCTGGGTGTGTTACATTGAGAGATTGTGGTCCGTCTGCTCTTCCCTGGGTGTGTTACACTGACTGAGTGGGGTCAGTCTGCTCTTCCCTGGGTGTGTTACATTGACTGAGTGGGGTCAGTCTGCTCTTCCCTGGGTGAGTTACATTGACAGAGTGGGGTCAGTCTACTCTTCCTTGGGTATGTTCCATTGACAGAGTGGGTTCAGTCTGCTCTTCCCTGGGTGTGTTACATTGACAGAGTGGGGTCAGTCTGCTCTTCCCTGGGTGTGTTACATTGACAGAGTGGAGTCAGTCTGCTCTTCCCTGGGTGTTGACATTGACAGAGTGGGGTCAGTCTACTCTTCCCTGGGTGTGTTACATTGACAGAGTGGGGTCAGTCTGCTCTTCCCTGTGTGTGTTACATTGACAGAGTGGAGTCAGTCTGCTCTTCACTGGGTGTTGACATCGACAGAGTGGGGTCAGTCTAGTCTTCCCTGGGTGTGTTACATTGACAGAGTGGGGTCAGTCTGCTCTTCCCTAGGTGTGTAACTTTGACAGGGTGTGGTCAGTCTGCTCTTCCCTGGGTGAGTTACATTGACAGAGTGGGGTCAGTCTGCTCTTCCCTGGGATGGTTCCATTCACTGAGTGGGGTCAGTCTGCTCTTCCCTGGGTATGTTACTTTGACAGAGTGGGGACAGACTGCTCTCCCTGGGTTTGTTACATTGTCAGAGTGGGGTCCGTCTGCTCTTCCCTGGGTGTGTTACATTGACTGAGTGGGTTCAGTCTGCTCTTCCCTGGGTGTGTTACATTGACAGATTGGGGTCCGTCTGCTCTTCCCTGGGTGGGTTACATTGACAGAATGGGGTCACGCTGGTCTTCCCTGGATGTGTTTCATTGACAGAGTGGGGTCAGCCTGCTCTTCCCTGGGTGTGTTACATTGACAGAGTGGGGTCTGTCTGTTCTTCCCTGCGTGGGTTAAATTGACAGAGTGTGGTCAGTCTGCTCTTCCCTGGGTGTGTTACATTGACAGAGTGGGGTCAGTCTGCTCTTCTCTGGGTGAGTTACATTGACAGAGTGGGGTCGGTCTTCCCTTTCCTGGGTGTGTAACATTGGCAGAGTGGGGTCAGTCTGCCCCTCTCTGGGTGTGTTACATTGAGAGAGTGGGGACAGTCTGCTCTTCCCTGGGTTTTTTACATTGATAGAGTGGGGTCTGTCTGCTCTTCCCTGCGTGTGTGAAATTGACAGAGTGTGGTCAGTCTGCTCTTCCCTGGGTGTGTTACTTTGACAGAGTGGGGTCAGTCTGCTCTTCTCTGAGTGGTTTCCATTGACAGAGTGGGGTCAGTCTGCTCTTCCCTGGGTGTGTTCCATTGACAGAGTGGGGTCAGTCTGCTCTTCCCTGGGTGGGTTACATTCACTGAGTGGGGTCAGTCTGCTCTTCCCTGGGTGTGTTACATTGACAGAGTGGGGTCTGTCTGCTCTTCCCTGGGTGTGTTACGTTGACAGATTGGGGTCACTCTACTCTTCCCTGGCTGTGTTACTTTAACAGAGTCGGGTCAGTCTTCCCTTCCCTGGGTGTGTTACATTGACAGATTGGGGTCAGTCTGCTCTTCCCTGCCTGTGTTACATTGACAGAGTGTCGTCAGTCTGCTCTTCCCTGCGTGTTTTACATTGACAGAGTGGGGTCAGTCTGCTCTTCTCTGGGTGAGTTACATTGACAGAGTGGGGTCAGTCTCCTCTTCCCTGGGTGTGTAACATTGGCAGAGTGGGGTCAGTCTGCCCTTCTCTGGGTGTGTTACATTGAGAGAGTGGGGACAGTCTGCTCTTCCCTGGGTGTGTTGCATTGACAGAATGGGGTCAGTCTGCTCTTCCCTGGGTGTGTTACATTGACAGAGTGGGGTCAGTCTGCTCTTCCCTGGGTGTGTTACATTGACAGAGTGGGGTCAGTCTGCTCTTCCCTGGGTGTGTTATATTGACAGAGTGGGGTCAGTCTGCTCTTCCCTGGGTGTGTTACATTGACAGAGTGGCGTCAGTCTGCTCTTCTCTGGGTGTTTTACATTGACAGAGAGGGGTCAGTCTGCACTTCACTGGGTGTGTTACATTGAGAGATTGTGCTGCGTCTGCTCTTCCCTGGGTGTGTTTCACTGACGGAGTGGGGTCAGTCTGGTCTTCCCTGGGTGTGTAACATTGACAGAGTGGGGTCTGTCTGCTCTTCCCTGGGTGTGTTACGTTGACAGAGTGGGGTCAGTCTGCTCTTCCCTGGGTTTGTTACATTGACAGAGTATTGTCCGTCTGCCCTTCCCTGGGTGCGTTACATTGACAGAATTGGGTCAGTCTGCTCTTCCCTGGGTGTGTTAAATTGACAGAGTGGGGTCAGTCTGCTCTTCCCTTGGTGGGTTAAATTGACAGAGTGGGGTCAGTGTGCTCTTCCCTGGCATTGTTACATTGACACACTGGTGTCAGTCTGCTCTTCCCTGGGTGTGTTACATTGACAGAGTGGGGACAGTCTGCTATTTCCTGGGTGTGTTACATCGAGAGATTGTGGTCCGTCTGCTCTTCCCTGGGTGTGTTACTTTGACAGAGTGGGGTCAGTCTGCTCTGCCCTGGGTGTGTTACATTGACACAGTGGGGTCAGTCTGCTCTTCCCTGGGTGAGTTACATTGACAGAGTGGGGTCAGTCTACTCTTCCTTGGGTATGTTCCATTGACAGAGTGGGTTCAGTCTGCTCTTCCCTGGGTGTGTTACATTGACAGAGTGGGGTCAGTCTGCTCTTCCCTGGGTGTGTTACATTGACAGAGTGGAGTCAGTCTGCTCTTCCCTGGGTGTTGACATTGACAGAGTGGGGTCGGTCTACTCTTCCCTGGGTGTGTTACATTGACAGAGTGGGGTCAGTCTGCTCTTCGCTGTGTGTGTTACTTTGACAGAGTGGGGTCAGTCTGCTCTTCCCTGGGTGTGTTACATTGACAGAGTGGGGTCAGTCTGCTCTTCCCTGGGTGTGTTACATTGACAGAGTGGTGTCAGTCTGCTCTTCCCTGGGTGTGTTCCATTGACAGAGTGGGGTCCGTCTGCTCTTCCCTGGGTGTGTTACATTGACAGAGTGGCGTTAGTCTGCTCTTCCCTGGGTGTGTTACATTGACAGAGTGGGGTCAGTCTGCTCTTCCCTGGGTGTGTTACATTGACAGAATGGGGTCCGTCTGCCCTTCCCTGGGTGGGTTACATTGACAGAATTGTGTCAGTCTGCTCTTCCCTGGGTGTGTTAAATTGACAGAGTGGGGTCAGTGTGCTCTTCCCTTGGTGGGTTAAATTGACAGAGTGGGGTCAGTATGTTCTTCCCTGGGATTGTTACATTGACACACTGGGGTCAGTCTGCTCTTCCCTGGGTGTGTTACATTGACAGAGTGGGTACAGTCTTCTCTTCCCTGGGTGTGTTACGTTGAGGGATTGGGGTCCGTCTGCTCTTCCCTGGGTGTGTTACACTGACAGAGTGGGGACAGTCTGCTCTTCCCTGGGTGTGTTACATTGACAGAGTGGGGTCAGTCTGCTCTTCCCTGGGTGAGTTACATTGTCAGAGTGGGGTCAGTCTACTCTTCCTTGGGTATGTTCCATTGACAGCGTGGGTTCAGTCTGCTCTTCCCTGGGTGTGTTACATTGACAGGGTGGGGTCAGTCTGCTCTTCCCTGTGTGTGTTACATTGACAGAGTGGAGTCAGTCTGCTCTTCACTGGGTGTTGACATTGACAGAGTGGGGTCATTCTAGTCTTCCCTGGGTGTGTTACATTGACAGAGTGGGGTCAGTCTGCTCTTCGCTGTGTGTGTAACTTTGACAGAGTGGGGTCAGTCTGCTCTTCCCTGGGTGTGTTACATTGACAGATTGGGGTCAGTCTGCTCTTCCCTGGGTGTGTTACATTGACAGAGCGGGGTCAGTCTGTTCTTATCTGGGTGTATTACATTGACAGAGTGGGGTCTGTCTGCTCTTCCCTGGGTGGGTTAAATTGATAGAGTGGTGTCAGTCTGCTCTTCCCTGGGTGTGTTACTTTGACAGAATGGGGTCAGTCTGATCTTCCCTGGGTGGGTTACATTGACAGAATGGGGTCAGTCTGATCTTCCCTGGGTGTGTAACTTTGACAGAGTGGGGTCAGTCTGCTCTTCCCTGGGTTTGTTCCATTGACAGAGTGGCGTCAGTCTGCTCTTCCCTGGGTGGGTTACATTGACAGAGTGGGGTCGGTCTTCCCTTCCCTGGGTGTGTAACATTGGCAGAGTGGGGTCAGTCAGCCCTTCTCTGGGTGTGTAACATTGAGAGAGTGGGGACAGTCTGCTCTTCCCTGGGTTTTTTCCATTGACAGAGTGGGGTCTGTCTGCTCTTCCCTGCGTGGGTGAAATTGACAGAGTGTGGTCAGTCTGCTCTTCCCTGGGTGTGTTACTTTGACAGAGTGGGGTCAGTCTGCTCTTCTCTGAGTGGTTTCCTTTGACAGAGTGGGGTCAGTCTGCTCTTCCCTCGGTGTGTTGCATTGACAGAGTGGGGTCAGTCTGCTCTTCTCTGGGTGTTTTACATTGACAGAGAGTGGTCAGTCTGCACTTCCCTGGGTGTGTTACATTGAGAGATTGTGCTGCGTCTTCTCTTCCCTGGGTGTGTTTCACTGACGGAGTGGGGGCAGTCTGGTCTTCCCTGGGTGTGTAACATTGACAGAGTGGGGTCAGTCTGCTCTTCCCTGGGTGTGTTACGTTGACAGAGTGGGGTCAGTCTGCTCTTCCCTGGGTTTGTTACATTGACAGAGTATTGTCCGTTTGCCCTTCCCTGGGTGCGTTACATTGACAGAATTGGGTCAGTCTGCTCTTCCCTGGGTGTGTTAAATTGACAGAGTGGGGTCAGTCTGCTCTTCCCTTGGTGGGTTAAATTGACAGAGTGGGGTCAGTGTGCTCTTCCCTGGGATTGTTACATTGACACACTGGTGTCAGTCTGCTCTTCCCTGGGTGTGTTACATTGACAGAGTGGGGACAGTCTGCTATTCCCTGGGTGTGTTACATTGAGAGATTGTGGTCCGTCTGCTCTTCCCTGGGTGTGTTACACTGACTGAGTGGGGTCAGTCTGCTCTTCCCTGGGTGTGTTACATTGACTGAGTGGGGTCAGTCTGCTCTTCCCTGGGTGAGTTACATTGACAGAGTGGGGTCAGTCTACTCTTCCTTGGGTATGTTCCATTGACAGAGTGGGTTCAGTCTGCTCTTCCCTGGGTGTGTTACATTGACAGAGTGGGGTCAGTCTGCTCTTCCCTGGGTGTGTTACATTGACAGAGTGGAGTCAGTCTGCTCTTCCCTGGGTGTTGACATTGACAGAGTGGGGTCAGTCTACTCTTCCCTGGGTGTGTTACATTGACAGAGTGGGGTCAGTCTGCTCTTCCCTGGGTGTGTTACATTGACAGAGTGGGGTCAGTCTGCTCTTCCCTGGGTGTGTTACATTGACAGAGTGGGGTCAGTCTGTTCTTCCCTGGGTGTATTACATTGACAGATTGGGGTCTGTCTGCTCTTCCCTGGGTGGGTTAAATTGACAGAGTGGTGTCAGTCTGCTCTTCCCTGGGTGTGTTCCATTGACAGAGTGGGGTCAGTCTGCTCTTCCCTGGGTGTGTTACATTGACAGAGTGGGGTTAGTCTGCTCTTCCCTGGGTGTGTTACATTGACAGAGTGGGGTCAGTCTGCTCTTCCCTGGGTATGTTACATTGACAGAATGGGGTCCGTCTGCCCTTCCCTGGGTGGGTTACATTGACAGAATTGTGTCAGTCTGCTCTTCCCTTGGTGTGTTAAATTGACAGAGTGGGGTCAGTGTGCTCTTCCCTTGGTGGGTTAAATTGACAGATTGGGGTCAGTGTGTTCTTCCCTGGGATTGTTACATTGACACACTGGGGTCAGTCTGCACTTCCCTGGGTGTGTTACATTGACAGAGTGGGTACAGTCTGCTCTTCCCTGGGTGTGTTACGTTGAGAGGTTGTGGTCCGTCTGCTCTTCCCTGGGTGTGTTACACTGACAGAGTGGGGTCAGTCTGCTCTTCCCTGGCTGTGTTACATTGACAGAGTGGGGTCAGTCTACTCTTCCTTGGGTATGTTCCATTGACAGAGTGGCTTCAGTCTGCTCTTCCCTGGGTGTGTTACATTGACAGGGTGGGGTCAGTCTGCTCTTCCCTGTGTGTGTTACAATGACAGAGTGGAGTCAGTCTGCTCTTCACTGTGTGTTGACATCGACAGAGTGGGGTCATTCTAGTCTTCCCTGGGTGTGTGACATTGACAGAGTGGGGTCAGTCTGCTCTTCCCTGGGTGAGTTACATTGACAGAGTGGGCTCAGTCTACTCTTCCTTGGGTATGTTCCATTGACAGAGTGGCTTCAGTCTGCTCTTCCCTGGGTGTGTTACATTGACAGGGTGGGGTCAGTCTGCTCTTCCCTGTGTGTGTTACAATGGCAGAGTGGAGTCAGTCTGCTCTTCACTGTGTGTTGACATCGACAGAGTGGGGTCATTTTAGTCTTCCCTGGGTGTGTTACATTGACAGAGTGGGGTCAGTCTGCTCTTCGCTGTGTGTGTAACTTTGACAGATTGGGGTCAGTCTGCTCTTCCCTGGGTGTGTTACATTGACAGAGTGGGGTCAGTCTGCTCTTCCCTGGGTGTGTTACATTGACAGAGCGGGGTCAGTCTGTTCTTATCTGGGTGTATTACTTTGACAGAGTGGGGTCTGTCTGCTCTTCCCTGGGTGGGTTAAATTGACAGAGTGGTGTCAGTCTGCTCTTCCCTGGGTGTGTTACTTTGACAGAATGGGGTCAGTCTGATCTTCCCTGGGTGGGTTACATTGACAGAATGCGGTCTTTCGGATCTTCCCTGGGTGTGTAACTTTGACAGAGTGGGGTCAGTCTGCTCTTCCCTGGGTTTGTTCCATTGACAGAGTGGGGTCAGTCTGCACTTCCCTGGGTGGGTTACATTCACTGAGTGGGGTCAGTCTGCTCTTCCCTGGGTATGTTACATTGACAGAGTGGGGACAGTCTGCTCTCCCTGGGTTTGTTACATTGTCAGAGTGGGGTCCGTCTACTCCTCCCTGGGTGTGTTATATTTACAGAGTAGGGTCAGTCTGCTCTTCCCTGGGTATGTTACATTGACAGAGTGGGTTCAGTCTGCTCTTCCCTGGGTGTGTTACATTGACAGATTGGGGTCCGTCTGCTCGTCCCTGGGTGGGTTATATTGACAGAATGGGGTCACGCTGGTCTTCCCTGGATGTGTTACATTGACAGAGTGTGGTCAGCCTGCTCTTCCCTGGGTGTGTTACATTGACAGAGTGGGGTCTGTCTGTTCTTCCCTGCGTGGGTTAAATTGACAGAGTGTTGTCAGTCTGCTCTTCCCTGGGTGTGTTACATTGACAGAGTGGGGTCAGTCTGCTCTTCTCTGTGTGAGTTACATTGACAGAGTGGGGTCGGTCTTCTCTTCCCTGGGTGTGTAACATTGGCAGAGTGGGGTCAGTCTGCCCTTCTCTGGGTGTGTTACATTGAGAGAGTGGGGACAGTCTGCTCTTCCCTGGGTTTTTTACATTGACAGAGTGGGGTCAGTCTGCTCTTCTCTGAGTGGTTTCCGTTGACAGAGTGGAGTCAGTCTGCTCTTCCCTGGGTGTGTTCCATTGACAGAGTGTGGTCAGTCTGCTCATCCATGGGTGGGTTACATTCACTGAGTGGGGTCAGTCTGCTCTTCCCTGGGTGTGTTACATTGACAGAGTGGGGTCAGTCTGCTCTTCCCTGGGTGTGTTACGTTGACAGATTGGGGTCACTCTACTCTTCCCTGGCTGTGTTACTTTAACATAGTCGGGTCAGTCTTCCCTTCCCTGGGTGTGTTACATTGACAGATTGGGGTCAGTCTGCTCTTCCCTGCCTGTGTTACATTGACAGAGTGTGGTCATTCTGCTCTTCCCTGAGTGTGTTACATTGACAGAGTGGGGTCAGTCTGCTCTCCTCTGGGTGAGTTACATTGACAGAGTGGGGTCAGTCTTCTCTTCCCTGGGTGTGTAACATTGGCAGAGTGGGGTCAGTCTGCCCTTCTCTGGGTGTGTTACATTGAGAGAGTGTGGACAATCTGCTCTTCCCTGGGTGTGTTACATTGACAGAATGGGGTCAGTCTGCTCTTCCCTGGGTGTGTTACATTGACAGAATGGGGTCAGTCTGCTCTTCCCTGGGTGTGTTACATTGACAGAGTGGGGTCAGTGTGCTCTTTCCTGGGTGTGTTATATTGACAGAGGTGGGACAGTCTGCTCTTCCCTGGGTGTGTTACGTTGACAGATTGGGGTCACTCTACTCTTCCCTGGCTGTGTTACTTTAACAGAGTCGGGTCAGTCTTCCCTTCCCTGGGTGTGTTACATTCACTGACTGGGGTCAGTCTGCTCTTCCCTGGGTATGTTACATTGACAGAGTGGGGACAGTCTGCTCTCCCTGGGTTTGTTACATTGACAGAGTGGCGTCAGTCTGCTCTTCTCTGGGTGTTTTACATTGACAGAGAGGGATCAGTCTGCTCTTCCCTAGGTGTGTCACATTGAGAGATTGTGGTCAACCTTCTCTTCCCTGGGTGTGTAACTTTGACAGACTGGGGTCAGTCTGCTCTTCCCTGGGTTTGTTCCATTGACAGAGTGGGGTCAGTCTGCTCTTCCCTGGGTGGGTTACATTCACTGAGTGGGGTCAGTCTGCTCTTCCCTGGGTATGTTACATTGACAGAGTGGGGACAGTCTGCTCTCCCTGGGTTTGTTACATTGTCAGAGTGGGGTCCGTCTACTCCTCCCTGGGTGTGTTACATTTACAGAGTAGGGTCAGTCTGCTCTTCCCTGGGTGTGTTACATTGACAGAGTGGGTTCAGTCTGCTCTTCCCTGGGTGTGTTACATTGACAGATTGGGGTCCGTCTGGTCTTCCCTGGGTGGGTTACATTGACAGAATTGGATCACGCTGGTCTTCCCTGGATGTGTTAAATTGACAGTGTGGGGTCAGCCTGCTCTTCCTTGGGTGTGTTACATTGACAGAGTGGGGTCTGTCTGTTCTTCCCTGCGTGGGTTAAATTGACAGAGTGTGGTCAGTCTGCTCTTCCCTGGGTGTGTTACATTGACAGAGTGGGGTCAGTCTGCTCTTCTCTGGGTGTGTTACATTGACAGAGTGGGGTCTGTCTGCTCTTCCCTGCGTGGGTTAAATTGACAGAGTGTGGTCAGTCTGCTCTTCCCTGGGTGTGTTACATTGACAGAGTGGGGTCAGTCTGCTCTTCACTGGGTGAGTTACATTGACAGAGTTGGGTCGGTCTTCCCTTCCCTGGGTGTGTAACATTGGCAGAGTGGGGTCAGTCAGCCCTTCTCTGGGTGTGTTACATTGAGAGAGTGGGGACAGTCTGCTCTTCCCTGGGTTTTTTCCATTGACAGAGTGGGGTCTGTCTGCTCTTCCCTGCGTGGGTGAAATTGACAGAGTGTGGTCAGTCTGCTCTTCCCTGGGTGTGTTACTTTGACAGAGTGGGGTCAGTCTGCTCTTCTCTGAGTGGTTTCCTTTGACAGAGTGGGGTCAGTCTGCTCTTCCCTCGTTGTGTTGCATTGACAGAGTGGGGTCAGTCTGCTCTTCTCTGGGTGTTTTACATTGACAGAGAGTGGTCAGTCTGCACTTCCCTGGGTGTGTTACATTGAGAGATTGTGCTGCGTCTGCTCTTCCCTGGGTGTGTTTCACTGACGAAGTGGGGGCAGTCTGGTCTTCCCTGGGTGTGTAACATTGACAGAGTGGCGTCAGTCTGCTCTTCCCTGGGTGTGTTACGTTGACAGAGTGGGGTCAGTCTGCTCTTCCCTGGGTTTGTTACATTGACAGAGTATTGTCCGTTTGCCCTTCCCTGGGTGCGTTAGATTGACAGAATTGGGTCAGTCTGCTCTTCCCTGGGTGTGTTAAATTGACAGAGTGGGGTCAGTCTGCTCTTCCCTTGGTGGGTTAAATTGACAGAGTGGGGTCAGTGTGCTCTTCCCTGGGATTGTTACATTGACACACTGGTGTCAGTCTGCTCTTCCCTGGGTGTGTTACATTGACAGAGTGGGGACAGTCTGCTATTCCCTGGGTGTGTTACATTGAGAGATTGTGGTCCGTCTGCTCTTCCCTGGGTGTGTTACACTGACTGAGTGGGGTCAGTCTGCTCTTCCCTGGGTGTGTTACATTGACTGAGTGGGGTCAGTCTGCTCTTCCCTGGGTGAGTTACATTGACAGAGTGGGGTCAGTCTACTCTTCCTTGGGTATGTTCCATTGACAGAGTGGGTTCAGTCTACTCTTCCCTGGGTGTGTTACATTGACAGAGTGGGGTCAGTCTGCTCTTCCCTGGGTGTGTTACATTGACAGAGTGGAGTCAGTCTGCTCTTCCCTGGGTGTTGACATTGACAGAGTGGGGTCAGTCTACTCTTCCCTGGGTGTGTTACATTGACAGAGTGGGGTCAGTCTGCTCTTCCCTGGGTGTGTTACATTGACAGAGTGGGGTCAGTCTGCTCTTCCCTGGGTGTGTTACATTGACAGAGTGGGGTCAGTCTGTTCTTCCCTGGGTGTATTACATTGACAGATTGGGGTCTGTCTGCTCTTCCCTGGGTGGGTTAAATTGACAGAGTGGTGTCAGTCTGCTCTTCCCTGGGTGTGTTCCATTGACAGAGTGGGGTCAGTCTGCTCTTCCCTGGGTGTGTTACATTGACAGAGTGGGGTTAGTCTGCTCTTCCCTGGGTGTGTTACATTGACAGAGTGGGGACAGTCTGCTCTTCCCTGGGTATGTTACATTGACAGAATGGGGTCCGTCTGCCCTTCCCTGGGTGGGTTACATTGACAGAATTGTGTCAGTCTGCTATTCCCTTGGTGTGTTAAATTGACAGAGTGGGGTCAGTGTGCTCTTCCCTTGGTGGGTTAAATTGACAGATTGGGGTCAGTGTGTTCTTCCCTGGGATTGTTACATTGACACACTGGGGTCAGTCTGCTCTTCCCTGGGTGTGTTACATTGACAGAGTGGGTACAGTCTGCTCTTCCCTGGGTGTGTTACGTTGAGAGATTGTGGTCCGTCTGCTCTTCCCTGGGTGTGTTACACTGACAGAGTGGGGTCAGTCTGCTCTTCCCTGGGTGTGTTACATTGACAGAGTGGGGTCAGTCTGCTCTTCCCTGGGTGAGTTACATTGACAGAGTGGGGTCAGTCTACTCTTCCTTGGGTATGTTCCATTGACAGAGTGGCTTCAGTCTGCTCTTCCCTGGGTGTGTTACATTGACAGGGTGGGGTCAGTCTGCTCTTCCCTGTGTGTGTTACAATGACAGAGTGGAGTCAGTCTGCTGTTCACTGTGTGTTGACATCGACAGAGTGGGGTCATTCTAGTCTTCCCTGGGTGTGTTACATTGACAGAGTGGGGTCAGTCTGCTCTTCGCTGTGTGTGTAACTTTGACAGAGTGGGGTCAGTCTGCTCTTCCCTGGGTGTGTTACATTGACAGAGTGGGGTCAGTCTGCTCTTCCCTGGGTGTGTTACATTGACAGAGCGGAGTCAGTCTGTTCTTATCTGGGTGTATTACATTGACAGAGTGGGGTCTGTCTGCTCTTCCCTGGGTTGGTTAAATTGACAGAGTGGTGTCAGTCTGCTCTTCCCTGGGTGTGTTACTTTGACAGAATGGGGTCAGTCTGATCTTCCCTGGGTGGGTTACATTGACAGAATGCGGTCTTTCGGATCTTCCCTGGGTGTTTAACTTTGACAGAGTGGGGTCAGTCTGCTCTTCCCTGGGTTTGTTCCATTGACAGAGTGGGGTCAGTCTGCACTTCCCTGGGTGGGTTACATTCACTGAGTGGGGTCAGTCTGCTCTTCCCTGGGTATGTTACATTGACAGAGTGGGGACAGTCTGCTCTCCCTGGGTTTGTTACATTGTCAGAGTGGGGTCCGTCTACTCCTCCCTGGGTGTGTTATATTTACAGAGTAGGGTCAGTCTGCTCTTCCCTGGGTATGTTACATTGACAGAGTGGGTTCAGTCTGCTCTTCCCTGGGTGTGTTACATTGACAGATTGGGGTCCGTCTGCTCTTCCCTGGGTGGGTTATATTGACAGAATGGGGTCACGCTGGTCTTCCCTGGATGTGTTACATTGACAGAGTGTGGTCAGCCTGCTCTTCCCTGGGTGTGTTACATTGACAGAGTGGGGTCTGTCTGTTCTTCCCTGCGTGGGTTAAATTGACAGAGTGTTGTCAGTCTGCTCTTCCCTGGGTGTGTTACATTGACAGACTGGGGTCAGTCTGCTCTTCTCTGTGTGAGTTACATTGACAGAGTGGGGTCGGTCTTCTCTTCCCTGGGTGTGTAACATTGGCAGAGTGGGGTCAGTCTGCCCTTCTCTGGATGTGTTACATTGAGAGAGTGGGGACAGTCTGCTCTTCCCTGGGTTTTTTACATTGACAGAGTGGGGTCAGTCTGCTCTTCTCTGAGTGGTTTCCGTTGACAGAGTGGAGTCAGTCTGCTCTTCCCTGGGTGTGTTCCATTGACAGAGTGTGGTCAGTCTGCTCATCCTTGGTTGTTTTACATTCACTGAGTGGGGTCAGTCTGCTCTTCCCTGGGTGTGTAACATTGACAGAGTGGGGTCAGTCTGCTCTTCTCTGGGTGTGTTACGTTGACAGATTGGGGTCACTCTACTCTTCCCTGGCTGTGTTACTTTAACATAGTCGGTCAGTCTTCCCTTCCCTGGGTGTGTTACATTGACAGATTGGGGTCAGTCTGCTCTTCCCTGCCTGTGTTACATTGACAGAGTGTGGTCATTCTGCTCTTCCCTGAGTGTGTTACATTGACAGAGTGGGGTCAGTCTGCTCTTCTCTGGGTGAGTTACATTGACAGAGTGGGGTCAGTCTTCTCTTCCCTGGGTGTGTATCTTGGCAGAGTGGGGTCAGTCTGCCCTTCTCTGGGTGTGTTACATTGAGAGAGTGTGGACAATCTGCTCTTCCCTGGGTGTGTTACATTGACAGAATGGGGTCAGTCTGCTCTTCCCTGGGTGTGTTACATTGACAGAATGGGGTCAGTCTCCTCTTCCCTGGGTGTGTTACATTGACAGAGTGGGGTCAGTGTGCTCTTTCCTGGGTGTGCTATATTGACAGAGGTGGGACAGTCTGCTCTTCCCTGGGTGTGTTACGTTGACAGATTGGGGTCCGTCTGGTCTTCCCTGGGTGGGTTACATTGACAGAATTGGGTCACGCTGGTCTTCCCTGGATGTGTTAAATTGACAGTGTGGGGTCAGCCTGCTCTTCCTTGGGTGTGTTACATTGACAGAGTGGGGTCTGTCTGTTCTTCCCTGCGTGGGTTAAATTGACAGAGTGTGGTCAGTCTGCTCATCTCTGGGTGAGTTACATTGACAGAGTGGGGTCGGTCTTCTCTTCCCTGGGTGTGTAACATTGGCAGAGTGGGGTCAGTCTGCCCTTCTCTGGGTGTGTTACATTGAGAGATTGGGGACAGTCTGCTCTTCCCTGGGTTTTTTACATTGACAGCGTGGGGTCTGTCTGCTCTTCCCTGCGTGGGTGAAATTGACAGAGTGTGGTCAGTCTGCTCTTCCCTGGGTGTATTACATTGACAGAGTGGGGTCAGTCTGCTCTTCTCTGAGTGGTTTCCATTGCAGAGTGGGGTCAGTCTGCTCTTCCCTGGGTGTGTTCCATTGACAGAGTGGGGTCAGTCTGCTCTTCCCTGGGTGGGTTACATTCACTGAGTGGGGTCAGTCTGCTCTTCCCTGGGTGTGTTACATTGACAGAGTGGGGTCAGTTGGCTCTTCCCTGGGTGTGTTACGTTGACAGATTGTGGTCACTCTACTCTTCACTGGCTGTGTTATTTTAACAGAGTCGGGTCAGTCTTCCCTTCCCTGGGTGTGTTACATTGACAGATTGGGGTCAGTCTGCTCTTCCCTGCGTGTGTTACATTGACAGAGTGTGGTCAGTCTGCTCTTCCCTGGGTGTGTTACATTGACAGAGTGGGGTCAGTCTGCTCTTCTCTGGGTGAGTTACATTGACAGAGTGGGGTCAGTCTCCTCTTCCCTGGGTGTGTAACATTGGCAGAGCGGGGTCAGTCTGCCCTTCTCTGGGTGTGTTACATTGACAGAGTGGGGACAGTCTGCTCTTCCCTGGGTGTGTTCCATTGACAGAATGGGGTCAGTCTGCTCTTCCCTGGGTGTGTTACATTGACAGAGTGGGGTCAGTCTGCTCTTCCCTGGGTGTGTTACATTGACAGAGTGGGGTCAGTGTGCTCTTCCCTGGGTGTGTTACATTGACAGAATGGCGTCATTCTGCTCTTCTCTGGGTGTTTTACATTGACAGAGAGGGGTCAGTCTGCACTTCCCTGGGTGTGTTACATTGAGAGATTGTGCTGCGTCTGCTCTTCCCTGGGTGTGTTTCACTGACGGAGTGGGGTCAGTCTGGTCTTCCCTGGGTGTGTAACATTGACAGAGTGGGGTCAGTCTGCTCTTCCCTGGGTGTGTTACATTGACAGAGTATTGTCCGTCTGCCCTTCCCTGGGTGCGTTACATTGACAGAATTGGGTCAGTCTGCTCTTCCCTGGGTGTGTTAAATTGACAGAGTGGGTTCAGTCTGCTCTTCCCTTGGTGGGTTAAATTGACAGAGTGGCGTCAGTGTGCTCTTCCCTGGGATTGTTACATTGACACACTGGGGTCAGTCTGCTCTTCCCTGGGTGTGTTACATTGACAGAATGGGGTCCGTCTGCTCTTCCCTGGGTGTGTTACACTGACAGAGTGGAGTCAGTCTGCTCTTCCCTGGGTGTGTTACATTGATTGAGTGGGGTCAGTCTGCTCTTCCCTGGGTGAGTTACATTGACAGAGTAGGGTCAGTCTACTCTTCCTTGGGTATGTTCCATTGACAGAGTGGGTTCAGTCTGCTCTTCCCTGGGTGTGTTACATTGACAGAGTGTGGTCAGTCTGCTCTTCCCTGGGTGTGTTACATTGACAGAGTGGAGTCAGTCTGCTGTTCCCTGTGTGTTGACATTGACAGAGTGGGGTCAGTCTACTCTTCGCTGTGTGTGTTACTTTGACAGAGTGGGGTCAGTCTGCTCTTCCCTGGGTGTGTTACATTGACAGCGTGGGGTCAGTCTGCTCTTCCCTGGGTGTGTTACATTGACAGAGTGGGGTTAGTCTGTTCGTCCCTGGGTGTATTACATTGACAGAGTGGGGTCAGTCTGCTCTTCCCTGGGTGGGTTAAATTGACAGAGTGGTGTCAGTCTGCTCTTCCCTGGGTGTGTTTCATTGACAGAGTAGGGTCAGTCTGCTCTTCCCTGGGTGTGTTCCATTGACAGAGTGGGGTCAGTCTGCTCTTCCCTGGGTGTGTTACATTGACAGTGTGGGGTCAGTCTGCTCTTCCCTGGGTGTGTTCCATTGACAGAGTGGGGTCAGTCTGCTCTTCACTGGGTGTGTTCCATTGACAGAGTGGGGTCAGTCTGCTCTTCTCTGAGTGGTTTCCATTGACAGAGTGGGGTCAGTCTGCTCTTCCCTGGGTGTGTTCCATTGACAGAGTGGGGTCAGTCTGCTCTTCCCTGGGTGGGTTACATTCACTGAGTGGGGTCAGTCTGCTCTTCCCTGGGTGTGTTACATTGACAGAGTGGGGTCAGTCTGCTCTTCCCTGGTTGTATTACGTTGACAGATTGGGGTCACTCTACTCTTCGCTGGCTGTGTTAATTTAACAGAGTCGGGTCAGTCTTCCCTTCCCTGGGTGTGTTACATTGACAGATTGGGGTCAGTCTGCTCTTCCCTGCGTGTGTTACTTTAACAGAGTGGTGTCAGTCTGCTCTTCCCTGGGTGTGTTACATTGACAGAGTGGTGTCAGTCTGCTCTTCACTGGGTGTGTTATATTGACAGAGTGGGGTTAGTCTGCTCTTCCCTGGGTGTGTTACATTGTGAGAGTGGGGTCAGTCTGCTCTTCACTGGGTGGCTTACATTGACAGAGTGGGGTCAGTCTGCTCTTCCCTGTGTGGGCTACATTAACAGAGTGTGGTCAGTCTACTGTTCCCTGGGTGTGTTCCATTGACAGAGTGGGGTCAGTCTGCTCTTCCCTGGGTGTGTTACATTGACAGAGTGGGTTCAGTCTGCTCTTCCCTGTGTGTGTTACATTGACAGAGTGGAGTCAGTCTACTCTTCTCTCGCGTGTTCCATTGACATAGTGGGGTCACACTGCTCTTCCCTGGGTGGGTTACATTCACTGAGTGGGGTCAGTCTGCTCTTCCCTGGGTGTGTTACAATGACAGAGTGGGGTCAGTCTGCTCTTCTCTGAGTGGTTTCCATTGACAGATTGTGGTCAATCTGCACTTCGCTGGGTGTGTTCCATTGACAGAGTGGGGTCAGACTACTCTTCCCTCCGTGTGTTACATTGATAGATTGCGGTCAGCCTTCTCTTCCCTGGGTGTGTAACTTTGACAGAGTGGGGTCAGTCTGATCTTCCCTGGGTGTGTTACATTGACAGAGTGGGGTCAGTCTGCTCTTCCCTGGGTGTGTTCCATTGACAGAGTGGGGTCAGTCTGCTCTTCCCTGGGTGGGTTACATTCACTGAGTGGGGTCAGTCTGCTCTTCCCTGGGTATGTTACATTGACAGAGTTGGGACAGTCTGCTCTCCCTGGGTTTGTTACATTGTCAGAGTGGGGTCCGTCTACTCCTCCCTGGGTGTGTTACATTGACAGAGTAGGGTCAGTCTGCTCTTCCCTGAGGGTGTTACATTGACAGAGTGGGTTCAGTCTGCTCTTCCCTGGGTGTGTTACATTGACAGATTGGGGTCCGTCTGCTCTTCCCTGGGTGGGTTACATTGACAGAATGGGGTCACGCTGGTCTTCCCTGGATGTGTTACATTGACAGAGTGGGGTCAGTCTGCTCTTCCCTGGGTGTGTTACATTGACAGAGTGGGGTCTGTCTGCTCTTTCCTTCCTTGGTTAAATTGACAGAGTGGTGTCAGTCTGCTTTTCCCTGGGTGTGTTCCATTGGCAGAGTGGGGTCAGCCTGCTCTTCCCTGGGTGTGTTACATTGTGAGAGTGGGGTCAGTCTGCTCTTCCCTGGGTGTGTTCCATTGACAGAGTGGGGTCAATCGGATCTTCCCTGGGTGGGTTACATTCACTGAGTGGGGTCAGTCTGCTCTTCCCTGGGTGTGTTACATTGACAGAGTGGGGTCAGTCTGCTCTTCCCTGGTTGTATTACGTTGACAGATTGGGGTCACTCTACTCTTCGCTGGCTGTGTTAATTTAACAGAGTCGGGTCAGTCTTCCCTTCCCTGGGTGTGTTACATTGACAGATTGGGGTCAGTCTGCTCTTCCCTGCGTGTGTTACTTTAACAGAGTGGTGTCAGTCTGCTCTTCCCTGGGTGTGTTACATTGACAGAGTGGTGTCAGTCTGCTCTTCACTGGGTGTGTTATATTGACAGAGTGGGGTTAGTCTGCTCTTCCCTGGGTGTGTTACATTGTGAGAGTGGGGTCAGTCTGCTCTTCACTGGGTGGCTTACATTGACAGAGTGGGGTCAGTCTGCTCTTCCCTGTGTGGGCTACATTAACAGAGTGTGGTCAGTCTACTGTTCCCTGGGTGTGTTCCATTGACAGAGTGGGGTCAGTCTGCTCTTCCCTGGGTGTGTTACATTGACAGAGTGGGTTCAGTCTGCTCTTCCCTGTGTGTGTTACAATGACAGAGTGGAGTCAGTCTACTCTTCTCTCGCGTGTTCCATTGACATAGTGGGGTCACATTGCTCTTCCCTGGGTGGGTTACATTCACTGAGTGGGGTCAGTCTGCTCTTCCCTGGGTGTGTTACAATGACAGAGTGGGGTCAGTCTGCTCTTCCCTGGGTGTGTTACATTGACAGAGTGGGGTCAGTCTGCTCTTCTCTGAGTGGTTTCCATTGACAGATTGTGGTCAATCTGCACTTCGCTGGGTGTGTTCCATTGACAGAGTGGGGTCAGACTACTCTTCCCTCCGTGTGTTACATTGATAGATTGTGGTCAATCTGCTCTTCCCTGTGTGTGTTACATTGACAGTGTGGGGTCAGTCTGATCTTCCCTGGGTGGGTTACATTGACAGAATGGGGTCAGTCTGCTCTTCGCTAGGTGTGTAACATTGAGAGATTGCGGTCAGCCTTCTCTTCCCTGGGTGTGTAACTTTGACAGAGTGGGGTCAGTCTGATCTTCCCTGGGTGTGTTACATTGACAGAGTGGGGTCAGTCTGCTCTTCCCTGGGTGTGTTCCATTGACAGAGTGGGGTCAGTCTGCTCTTCCCTGGGTGGGTTACATTCACTGAGTGGGGTCAGTCTGCTCTTCCCTGGGTATGTTACATTGACAGAGTTGGGACAGTCTGCTCTCCCTGGGTTTGTTACATTGTCAGAGTGGGGTCCGTCTACTCCTCCCTGGGTGTGTTACATTGACAGAGTAGGGTCCGTCTGCTCTTCCCTGAGGGTGTTACATTGACAGAGTGGGTTCAGTCTGCTCTTCCCTGGGTGTGTTACATTGACAGATTGGGGTCCGTCTGCTCTTCCCTGGGTGGGTTACATTGACAGAATGGGGTCACGCTGGTCTTCCCTGGATGTGTTACATTGACAGAGTGGGGTCAGTCTGCTCTTCCCTGGGTGTGTTACATTGACAGAGTGGGGTCTGTCTGCTCTTTCCTTCCTTGGTTAAATTGACAGAGTGGTGTCAGTCTGCTTTTCCCTGGGTGTGTTCCATTGGCAGAGTGGGGTCAGCCTGCTCTTCCCTGGGTGCATTCCATTGACAGAGTGGGGTCAGTCTGCTCTTCCCTGGGTGTGTTACATTGACAGAGTGGGGTCAGTCTGCTCTTCTCTGAGTGGTTTCCATTGACAGAGTGGGGTCAGTCTGCTCTTCCCTGGGTGTGTTCCATTGACAGAATGGGGTCAGTCTGCTCTTCCCTGCGTGTGTTACATTGACAGAGTGGGGTCAGTCTGCTCTTCCCTGGGTGTGTTACGTTGACCGATTGGGGTCACTCTACTCTTCCCTGGCTGTGTTACTTTAACAGAGTCGGGTCAGTCTTCCCTTCCCTGGGTGTGTTACATTGACTGATTGGGGTCAGTCTGCTCTTCCCTGCGTGTGTTACATTGACAGAGTGGGGTCAGTCTGCTCTTCCCTGGGTGTGTTACATTGACAGAGTGGGGTCAGTCTTCTTTTCCCTGTGTGTGTAACATTGGCAGAGTGGGGTCAGTCTGCCCTTCTCTGGGTGTGTTACATTGACAGAATGGGGTCACGCTGGTCTTCCCTGGATGTGTTACATTGACAGAGTGGGGTCAGTCTGCTCTTCCCTGTGTGTGTTACATTGACAGAGTGGGGTCTGTCTGCTCTTCCCAGCGTGGGTTAAATTGACAGAGTGGTGTCAGTCTGCTCTTCCCTGGGTGTGTTCCATTGACAGAGTGGGGTCAGTCTGCTCTTCCCTGGGTGTGTTCCATTGACAGAGTGGGGTCAGTCTGCTGTTCTCTGAGTGGTTTCCATTGACAGAGTGGGGTCAGTCTGCTCTTCCCTGGGTGTGTTCCATTGACAGAATGGGGTCCGTCTGCTCTTCCCTGGGTGGGTTACATTCACTGAGTGGGGTCAGTCTGCTCTTCCCTGGGTGTGTTACATTGACAGATTGGGGTCCGTCTGGTCTTCCCTGGGTGGGTTACATTGACAGAATTGGGTCACGCTGGTCTTCCCTGGATGTGTTAAATTGACAGTGTGGGGTCAGCCTGCTCTTCCTTGGGTGTGTTACATTGACAGAGTGGGGTCTGTCTGTTCTTCCCTGCGTGGGTTAAATTGACAGAGTGTGGTCAGTCTGCTCTTCTCTGGGTGAGTTACATTGACAGAGTGGGGTCGGTCTTCTCTTCCCTGGGTGTGTAACATTGGCAGAGTGGGGTCAGTCTGCCCTTCTCTGGGTGTGTTACATTGAGAGATTGGGGACAGTCTGCTCTTCCCTGGGTTTTTTACATTGACAGCGTGGGGTCTGTCTGCTCTTCCCTGCGTGGGTGAAATTGACAGAGTGTGGTCAGTCTGCTCTTCCCTGGGTGTGTTACATTGACAGAGTGGGGTCAGTCTGCTCTTCTCTGAGTGGTTTCCATTGCAGAGTGGGGTCAGTCTGCTCTTCCCTGGGTGTGTTCCATTGACAGAGTGGGGTCAGTCTGCTCTTCCCTGGGTGGGTTACATTCACTGAGTGGGGTCAGTCTGCTCTTCCCTGGGTGTGTTACATTGACAGAGTGGGGTCAGTCGGCTCTTCCCTGGGTGTGTTACGTTGACAGATTGTGGTCACTCTACTCTTCACTGGCTGTGTTATTTTAACAGAGTCAGGTCAGTCTTCCCTTCCCTGGGTGTGTTACATTGACAGATTGGGGTCAGTCTGCTCTTCCCTGCGTGTGTTACATTGACAGAGTGTGGTCAGTCTGCTCTTCCCTGGGTGTGTTACATTGACAGAGTGGGGTCAGTCTGCTCTTCTCTGGGTGAGTTACATTGACAGAGTGGGGTCAGTCTCCTCTTCCCTGGGTGTGTAACATTGGCAGAGTGGTGTCAGTCTGCCCTTCTCTGGGTGTGTTACATTGAGAGAGTGGGGACAGTCTGCTCTTCCCTGGGTGTGTTACATTGACAGAGTGGGGTCAGTCTGCTCTTCCCTGGGTGTGTTACATTGACAGAGTGGGGTCAGTGTGCTCTTCCCTGGGTGTGTTACATTGACAGAGTGGCGTCATTCTGCTCTTCTCTGGGTGTTTTACATTGGCAGAGAGGGGTCAGTCTGCACTTCCCTGGGTGTGTTACATTGAGAGATTGTGCTGCGTCTGCTCTTCCCTGGGTGTGTTTCACTGACGGAGTGGGGTCAGTCTGGTCTTCCCTGGGTGTGTAACATTGACAGAGTGGGGTCAGTCTGCTCTTCCCTGGGTGTGTTACATTGACAGAGTATTGTCCGTCTGCCCTTCCCTGGGTGCGTTACATTGACAGAATTGGGTCAGTCTGCTCTTCCCTGGGTGTGTTAAATTGACAGAGTGGGGTCAGTCTGCTCTTCCCTTGGTGGGTTAAATTGACAGAGTGGCGTCAGTGTGCTCTTCCCTGGGATTGTTACATTGACACACTGGGGTCAGTCTGCTCTTCTCTGAGTGGTTTCCATTGACAGAGTGGGGTCAGTCTGCTCTTCCCTGGGTGTGTTCCATTGACAGAGTGGGGTCAGTCTGCTCTTCCCTGGGTGGGTTACATTCACTGAGTGGGGTCAGTCTGCTCTTCCCTGGGTGTGTTACATTGACAGAGTGGGGTCAGTCTGCTCTTCCCTGGGTGTATTACGTTGACAGATTGGGTCACTCTACTCTTCGCTGGCTGTGTTAATTTAACAGAGTCGGGTCAGTCTTCCCTTCCCTGGGTGTGTTACATTGACAGATTGGGGTCAGTCTGCTCTTCCCTGCGTGTGTTACTTTAACAGAGTGGTGTCAGTCTGCTCTTCCCTGGGTGTGTTACATTGACAGAGTGGTGTCAGTCTGCTCTTCACTGGGTGTGTTATATTGACAGAGTGGGGTCAGTCTGCTCTTCCCTGCGTGTGTTACTTTAACAGAGTGGTGTCAGTCTGCTCTTCCCTGGGTGTGTTACATTGACAGAGTGGTGTCAGTCTGCTCTTCACTGGGTGTGTTATATTGACAGAGTGGGGTTAGTCTGCTCTTCCCTGGGTGTGTTACATTGTGAGAGTGGGGTCAGTCTGCTCTTCACTGGGTGGCTTACATTGACAGAGTGGGGTCAGTCTGCTCTTCCCTGTGTGGGCTACATTAACAGAGTGGGGTCACTCTGCTCTTCCCTGGGTGGGTTACATTCACTGAGTGGGGTCAGTCTGCTCTTCCCTGGGTGTGTTACAATGACAGAGTGGGGTCAGTCTGCTCTTCTCTGAGTGGTTTCCATTGACAGATTGTGGTCAATCTGCACTTCGCTGGGTGTGTTCCATTGACAGAGTGGGGTCAGACTACTCTTCCCTCCGTGTGTTACATTGATAGATTGTGGTCAATCTGCTCTTCCCTGTGTGTGTTACATTGACAGTGTGGGGTCAGTCTGATCTTCCCTGGGTGGGTTACATTGACAGAATGGGGTCAGTCTGCTCTTCGCTAGGTGTGTAACATTGAGAGATTGCGGTCAGCCTTCTCTTCCCTGGGTGTGTAACTTTGACAGAGTGGGGTCAGTCTGATCTTCCCTGGGTGTGTTACATTGACAGAGTGGGGTCAGTCTGCTCTTCCCTGGGTGTGTTCCATTGACAGAGTGGGGTCAGTCTGCTCTTCCCTGGGTGGGTTACATTCACTGAGTGGGGTCAGTCTGCTCTTCCCTGGGTATGTTACATTGACAGAGTTGGGACAGTCTGCTCTCCCTGGGTTTGTTACATTGTCAGAGTGGGGTCCGTCTACTCCTCCCTGGGTGTGTTACATTGACAGAGTAGGGTCAGTCTGCTCTTCCCTGAGTGTGTTACATTGACAGAGTGGGTTCAGTCTGCTCTTCCCTGGGTGTGTTACATTGACAGATTGGGGTCCGTCTGCTCTTCCCTGGGTGGGTTACATTGACAGAATGGGGTCACGCTGGTCTTCCCTGGATGTGTTACATTGACAGAGTGGGGTCAGTCTGCTCTTCCCTGGGTGTGTTACATTGACAGAGTGGGGTCTGTCTGCTCTTTCCTTCCTTGGTTAAATTGACAGAGTGGTGTCAGTCTGCTCTTCCCTGGGTGTGTTCCATTGGCAGAGTGGGGTCAGCCTGCTCTTCCCTGGGTGTGTTCCATTGACAGAGTGGGGTCAGTCTGCTCTTCCCTGGGTGTGTTACATTGACAGAGTGGGGTCAGTCTGCTCTTCTCTGAGTGGTTTCCATTGACAGAGTGGGGTCAGTCTGCTCTTCCCTGGGTGTGTTCCATTGACAGAATGGGGTCAGTCTGCTCTTCCCTGGGTGGGTTACATTCACTGAGTGGGGTCAGTCTGCTCTTCCCTGGGTGTGTTACATTGACAGAGTGGGGTCAGTCTGCTCTTCCCTGGGTGTGTTACGTTGACCGATTGGGGTCACTCTACTCTTCCCTGGCTGTGTTACTTTAACAGAGTCGGGTCAGTCTTCCCTTCCCTGGGTGTGTTACATTGACTGATTGGGGTCAGTCTGCTCTTCCCTGCGTGTGTTACATTGACAGAGTGTGGTCAGTCTGCTCTTCCCTGGGTGTGTTACATTGACAGAGTGGGGTCAGTCTGCTCTTCTCTGGGTGAGTTACATTGACAGAGTGGGGTCAGTCTTCTTTTCCCTGTGTGTGTAACATTGGCAGAGTGGGGTCAGTCTGCCCTTCTCTGGGTGTGTTACATTGACAGAATGGGGTCACGCTGGTCTTCCCTGGATGTGTTACATTGACAGAGTGGGGTCAGTCTGCTCTTCCCTGGATGTGTAACTTTGACAGAGTGGGGTCAGTCTGCTCTTCCCTGGGTGGGTTACATTGACAGAGTGGGGTCAGTCTGCTCTTCCCTGGGTGTGTTCCATTGACAGAGTGGGATCAGTCTGCTCTTCCCTGGGTGTGTTCCATTGACAGAGTGGGGTCAGTCTGCTCTTCCCTGGGTGTGTTACATTGACAGAGTGGGGTCAGTCTGCTCTTCCCTGGGTGTGTTACATTGACAGAGTGGGGTCAGTCTGCTCTTCTCTGAGTGGTTTCCATTGACAGAGTGGGTTCAGTCTGCTCTTCCCTGGGTGTGTTCCATTGACAGAATGGGGTCAGTCTGCTCTTCCCTGGGTGGGTTACATTCACTGAGTGGGGTCAGTCTGCTCTTCCCTGGGTGTGTTACATTGACAGAGTGGGGTCAGTCTGCTCTTCCCTGGGTGTGTTACGTTGACCGATTGGGGTCACTCTACTCTTCCCTGGCTGTGTTACTTTAACAGAGTCGGGTCAGTCTTCCCTTCCCTGGGTGTGTTACATTGACAGATTGGGGTCAGTCTGCTCTTCCCTGCGTGTGTTACATTGACAGAGTGTGGTCAGTCTGCTCTTCCCTGGGTGTGTTACATTGACAGAGTGGGGTCAGTCTGCTCTTCTCTGGGTGAGTTACATTGACAGAGTGGGGTCAGTCTTCTTTTCCCTGTGTGTGTAACATTGGCAGAGTGGGGTCAGTCTGCCCTTCTCTGGGTGTGTTACATTGACAGAATGGCGACAGTCTGCTCTTCCCTGGGTGTGTTACATTGACAGAGTGGGGTCAGTGTGCTCTTCCCTGGGTGTGTTATATTGACAGAGTGGGGTCAGACTGCTCTTTTCTGGGTGTGTTACATTGACAGAGTGGCGTCAGTCTGCTCTTCCCTGGGTGGGTTACATTGACAGAGTGGTGTCAATCTGCTCTTCACTGGGTGTGTTACATTGACAGAGTGGGGTCAGTCTGCTCTTCACTGCGTGTGTTACATTGAGAGAGTGGGGTCAGTCTGCTCTTCACTGGGTGGGTTACATTGACAGAGTGGGGTCTGTCTGCTCTTCCCTGCGTTGGTTACATTGATTGAGTGGGGTCTGTCTGCTCTTCCCTGGATTGGCTAATTTGACACAGTGGGGTCAGTCTTCTCTTCCCTGGCTGTGTCACATTGACAGAGTGGTGTCATTCTGCTCCGCCCTGGGTGTGTTACATTGACAGAGTGGGGTGAGTGTGCTCTTCCCTGGGTGTGTTATATTGACAGAGTGGGGTCAGACTGCTCTTTTCTGGGTGTGTTACATTGACAGAGTGGCGTCAGTCTGCTCTTCCCTGGGTGGGTTACATTGACAGAGTGGTGTCAATCTGCTCTTCACTGGGTGTGTTACATTGACAGAGTGGGGCCAGTCTGCTCTTCTCTGAGTGGTTTCCATTGACAGATTGGGGTCAATCTGCACTTCGCTGGGTGTGTTCCATTGACAGAGTGGGGTCAGACTACTCTTCACTCGGTGTGTTACATTGATAGATTGTGGTCAATCTGCTCTTCCCTGTGCGTGTTACATTGACAGAGTGGGGTCCGTCTGATCTTCCCTGGGTGGGTTACATTGACAGAATCGGTTGTCTGCTCTTCCCTAGGTGTGTAACATTGAGAGATTGCGGTCAGCCTTCTCTTCCCTGGATGTGTAACTTTGACAGAGTGGGTTCAGTCTGCTCTTCCCTGGGTGGGTTACATTGACAGAGTGGGGTCAGTCTGCTCTTCCCTGGGTGTGTTCCATTGACAGAGTGGGTCTGTCTGCTCTTCCCTGCGTGGGTTAAATTGACAGAGTGGTGTCAGTCTGCTCTTCTCTGAGTGGTTTCCATTGACAGAGTGGGGTCAGTCTGCTCTTCCCTGGGTGTGTTCCATTGACAGAGTGGGGTCAGTCTGCTCTTCCCTGGGTGTGTTACATTGACAGATTGGGGTCAGTCTGCTCTTCTTGCGTGTGTTACATTGACAGAGTGTGGTCAGTCTGCTCTTCCCTGGGTGTGTTAAATTGACAGAGTGGTGTCAGTCTGCTCTTCTCTGTGTGAGTTACATTGACAGAGTAGGGTCAGTCTTGTCTTCCCTGGCTGTGTAACATTGGCAGAGTGGGGTCAGTCTGCCCTTCTCTGGGTGTGTTACATTGACAGAGTGGGGTCAGTCTGCTCTTCCCTGGGTGTGTTACGTTGACAGATTGGGGTCACTCTACTCTTCCCTGGCTGTGTTACTTTAACAGAGTCGGGTGAGTCTTCCCTTCCCTGGGTGTGTTACATTGACAGATTGGGGTCAGTCTGCTCTTCTTGCGTGTGTTACATTGGCAGAGTGTGGTCAGTCTGCTCTTCCCTGGGTGTGTTACATTGACAGAGTGGTGTCAGTCTCCTCTTCTCTGGGTGAGTTACATTGACAGAGTAGGATCAGTCTTGTCTTCCCTGGCTGTGTAACATTGGCAGAGTGGGGTCAGTCTGCCCTTCTCTGGGTGTGTTACATTGACAGAATGGTGTCAGTCTGCTCTTCCCTAGTTGTGTTACATTGACAGAGTGGGGTCAGTCTGCTCTTCCCTAGGTGTGTTACATTGACAGAGTGGGGTCAGTGTGCTCTTCCCTGGGTGTGTTATATTTACAGAGTGGGGTCAGTCAGCTCTTTCCTGTGTGTGTTACATTGACAGAGTGGCGTCAGTCTACTCTTATCTGGGTGTGTTACATTGACAGAGAGGGGTCAGTCTGCACTTCCCTGGGTGTGTTACATTGAGAGATTGTGCTGCCTCTGCTCTTCCCTGGGTGTGTTACACTGACGGATTGGGGTCAGTCTGGTCTTCCCTGTGTGTGTTACATTGACAGAGTGGGGTCAGTCTGCTCTTCCCTGGGTGTGTTACTTTGACAGAGTGGGATCAGTCTGCTCTTCCTTCGGTTTGTTACATTGACAGAGTATTGTCCGTCTGCCCTTCCCTGGGTGGGTTACATTGACAGAATCGGGTCAGTCTGCTCTTCCCTGGGTGTGTTAAATTGACAGAGTGGGGTCAGTGTACTCTTCCCTTGGTGGGTTAAATTGACAGAGTGGGGTCAGTGTGCTCTTCCCTGGGATTGTTACATTGACACACTGGGGTCAGTCTTCTCTTCCCTGGGTGTGTTACATTGACAGAGTGGGGACAGTCTGCTCTTCCCTGGGTGTGTTACACTGTCAGAGTGGGGTCAGTCTGCTCTTCCCTGCTTGTGTTACATTGACAGAGTGGGTTCAGTCTGCTCTTCCCTGGGTGTGTTACATTGACAGAGTGGGGACAGTCTGCTCTTCCCTGGGTGTGTTACACTGGCAGAGTGGGGTCAGTGTGCTCTTCCCTGGGTGTGTTACATTGACACACTGGGGTCAGTCTTCTCTTCCCTGGGTGTGTTACATTGACAGAGTTGGGTCAGTCTGCTCTTCCCTGGGTGTGTTACATTGAGAGAGTGGGGTCTGTCTGCTCTTCCCTGGATCGGCTAAATTGACAGAGTGGGGTCAGTCTTCTCTTCCCTGGCTGTGTCACATTGACAGAATGGTGTCATTCTGCTCCTCCCTGGGTGTGTTACTTTGACAGAGTGGTGTCAGTCTGCTCTTCCCTGGGTGTGTTACTTTGACAAAGTGGGGTCAGTCTGATCTTCCCTGGGTGGGTTACATTGACAGAGTGGGGTCAGTCTGCTCTTCCCTGGGTGGGCTACATTAACAGAGTGTGGTCAGTCTACTCTTCTCTCGTGTGTTCCATTGACAGAGTGGGGCCAGTCTGCTCTTCCCTGGGTGGGTTACATTGACAGAGTGGGGTCAGTCTGCTCTTCTCTGTGTGGTTTACATTGACAGAATGGGGTCAATCTGCACTTCGCTGGGTGTGTTCCATTGACAGAGTGGGGTCAGACTACTCTTCCCTCGGTGTGTTACATTGATAGATTGTGGTCAATCTGCTCTTCCCTGTGTGTGTTACATTGACAGAGTGGGGTCAGACTGATCTTCCCTGGGTGGGTTACATTGACAGAGTGGGGTCAGTCTGCTCTTCCCTAGGTGTGTAACATTGAGAGATTGTGGTCAGCCTTCTCTTCCCTGGGTGTGTAACTTTGACAGAGTGGGGTCAGTCTGATCTTCCCTGGGTGTGTTCCATTGACAGAGTGGGGTCAGTCTGCTCTTCCCTGGGTGGGTTACATTCACTGAGTGGGGTCAGTCTGCTCTTCCCTGGGTATGTTACATTGACAGAGTGGGTTCAGTCTGCTCTTCCCTGGGTGTGTTACATTGACAGATTGGGGTCCGTCTGCTCTTCCCTGGGTGGGTTACATTGACAGAATGGGGTCACGCTGCTCTTCCCTGAATGTGTTACATTGACAGAGTGGGGTCAGTCTGCTCTTCCCTGGGTGTGTTACATTTACAGAGAGGGGTCTGTCTGCTCTTCCCTGGGTGTGTTACATTGACAGAGTGAGGTCAGTCTGCTCTTCCCTGGGTGTGTTACATAGACAGAATGGGGTCAGTCTGCTCTTACTGGGTGTGTCAGATTGAGATAGTGGAGTCAGCCTGCTCTTCCCTGAGTGAGTTACAGTGATAGAGTCGGTTCAGTCTGCTCTTCCCTGAGTGAGTTACATTGACAAAGTGTGGTCCGTCTGCTCTTCCCAGGCTTTGTTACATTGACAGAGTGGGGTCAGTCTGTTCTTCCCAGGATGTGTTGCATTGACAGTGTGGGGTCAGTCTGCTCTTCCCTGGGTGTGTTACATTGACAGAGTCGGGTCATTCTGCTCTTCCCTGTGTGTGTTACACTGACAGAGTGGGGTCAGTCTGCTCTTCAGTGGGTGTGTTATATTGACAGAGTGGGTCAGTCTGCTCTTCCCTGGGTGGATTACATTCACTGAGTGGGGTCAGTCTGCTCTTCCCTGGCTGTGTTACATTGAAAGAGTGTGGTCACTCTACTCTTCCCTGTGGGTGCTACATTGAGAGAGTGGGGTCTGTCTGCTCTTTTCTGGGTGTGTTACGTTGACAGATTGGGGTCACTCTACTCTTCCCTGGCTGTGTTACTTTAACAGAGTCCGGTCAGTCTTCCCTTCCCTGGGTGTGTTACATTGACAGATTGGGGTCAGTCTGCTCTTCCCTGCGTGTGTTACATTGACAGAGTGTGGTCAGTCTGCTCTTCCCTGGGTATGTTACATTGACAGAGTGGGGTCAGTCTGCTCTTCTCTGGGTGAGTTACTTTGACAGAGTGGGGTCAGTCTCCTCTTCCCTGGGTGTGTAACATTGACAGAGTGGGGTCAGTCTGCCCTTATCTGGGTGTGTTACATTGAGAGAGTGGGGTCAGTCTGCTCTTCCCTGGGTGTGTTACATTGACAGAATCGGGTCAGTCTGCTCTTCCCTGGGTGTGTTACATTGACAGAGTGGGGTCAGTCTGCTCTTCCCTCGGTGTGTTACATTGACAGAGTGGGGTCAGTCTGCTCTTCCCTGCGTGTGTTACATTGACAGAGTGGGGTCTGTCTTCTCTTCCCTGGCTGTGTCACATTGACAGAGTGGTGTCATTCTGCTCCTCCCTGGGTGCGTTACTTTGACAGAGTGGGGTCAGTCTGCTCTTCCCTGGGTGGGTTACATTGACAGAGTGGGGTCAGTCTGCTCTTCCCTGGGTGTGTTACATTGAGAGAGTGGGGTCAGTCTGCTCTTCCCTGGGTGTGTTCCATTGACAGAGTGGGTTCAGACTACTCTTCCCTCGGTGTGTTACATTGATAGATAGTGGTCAATCTGCTCTTCCCTGTGTGTGTTACATTGACAGAGTGGGGTCAGTCTGATCTTCCCTGGGTGGGTTACATTGACAGAATCGGGTCAGTCTGCTCTTCCCTCGGTGTGTAACATTGAGAGATTGCGGTCAGCCTTCTCTTCCCTGGGTGTGTAACTTTGACAGAGTGGGGTCAGTCTGATCTTCCCTGGGTGTGTTACATTGACAGAGTGGGGTCAGTCTGCTCTTCCCTGGGTGTGTTCCATTGACAGAGTGGGGTCAGTCTTCTCTTCCCTGGTTGGGTTACATTGACAGAGTGGGTTCAGTCTGCTCTTCCCTGGGTTTGCTACATTGACAGATTGGTGTCCGTCTGCTCTTCCCTTGGTGGGTTACATTGACAGAATGGGGTCACGCTGGTCTTCCCTGGATGTGTTTCATTGACAGAGTGGGGTCAGTCTGCTCTTCCATGCGTGTGTTTCATTGACAGAGTGGGGTCAGTCTGCTCTTCCCTGGGTGGGTTACTTTGACAGAGTGGTGTCAGTCTGCTCTTCACTGGGTGTGTTACATTGACAGAGTGGGGTCAGTCTGCTCTTCCCTGGGTGTGTTACATTGAGAGAGTGGGGTCAGTCTGCTCTTCATTGGGTGGGTTACTTTGACAGAGTGGGGTCTGTCTTCTCTTCCCTGGGTTGGTTACATTGATAGAGTGGGGTCTGTCTGCTCTTCCCTGGATCGGCTAAATTGACAGAGTGGGGTCATTCTTCTCTTCCCTGGCTGTGTCACATTGACAGAGTGGTGTCATTCTGCTCCTCCCTGGGTGCGTTACTTTGACAGAGTGGGGTCAGTCTGCTCTTCCCTGGGTGCGTTACATTGACAGAGTGGGGTCAGTCTGCTCTTCCCTGGGTGTGTTACATTGAGAGAGTGGGGTCAGTCTGCTCTTCACTGGGTGTGTTCCATTGACAGAGTGGGTTCAGACTACTCTTCCCTCGGTGTGTTACATTGATAGATTGTGGTCAATCTGCTCTTCCCTGTGTGAGTTACATTGACAGAGTGGGGTCAGTCTGATCTTCCCTGGGTGGTTTACATTGACAGAATGGGGTCAATCTGCTCTTCCCTCGGTGTGTAACATTGAGAGATTGCGGTCAGCCTTCTCTTCCCTGGGTGTGTAACTTTGACAGAGTGGGGTCAGTCTGATCTTCCCTGGGTGTGTTACATTGACAGAGTGGGGTCAGTCTGCTCTTCCCTGGGTGTGTTCCATTGACAGAGTGGGGTCAGTCTGCTCTTCCCTGGGTGGGTTACATTGACAAAGTGTGTTCAGTCTGCTCTTCCCTGGGTTTGCTACATTGAAAGATTGGTGTCCGTCTGCTCTTCCCTGGGTGGGTTACATTGACAGAATGGGGTCACGCTGGTCTTCCCTGGATGTGTTTCATTGACAGAGTGGGGTCAGGCTGCTCTTCCCTGGATGTGTTACATTGACAGAGTGGGGTCAGTCTGCTCTTCCCTGGATGTGTTACATTGACAGAGTGGGGTCTGTCTGCTCTTCCCTGGGTGTGTTACATAGAGAGAATGGGGTCAGTCTGCTCTTACTGGGTGTGTCAGATTGAGAGAGTGGAGTCAGCCTGCTCTTCCCTGAGTGTGTTACAGTGTCAGAGTCCGTTCAGTCTGCTCTTCCCTGAGTGAGTTACATTGACAAAGTGTGGTCAGTCTGCTCTTCCCTGGCTTTGTTTCATTGACAGAGTGGGGTCAGTCTGCTCTTCCCTGGGTGTGTTACATTGACAGAGTGGGGTCAGTCTGTTCTTCGCTGTGTGTGTTACATTGACAGAGTGGGGTCAGTCTGCTCTTCCCTGGGTGTGTTGCAGTGACAGAGTGGGGTAATTCTGATATTCCCTTGGTTGGTTACATTGACAGAATGGGGTCAGTCTGCTCTTACTGGGTGTGTCAGATTGAGAGAGTGGAGTCAGCCTGCTCTTCCATGAGTGAGTTACAGTGACAGAGTTGGTTCAGTCTGCTCTTCCCTGAGTGAGTTACATTGACAAAGTGTGGTCAGTCTGTTCTTCCCTGGGAGTGTTGCATTGACAGAGTGGGTCAGTCTGCTCTTCCCTGGGTGTGTTACATTGACAGAGTCGGGTCATTCTGCTCTTCCCTGGGTGGGTTACTTTGACAGAGTGGTGTCAGTCTGGTCTTCACTGGGTGTGTTACATTGACAGATTTGGGTCAGTCTGCTCTTCCCTGGGTGGGTTACATTGACAGATTGGGGTCCGTCTGCTCTTCCCTGCGTGTGTTACATTGACAGAGTGGGGTCAGTGTGCTCTTCCCTGGTTGTGTTACATTGACAGAGTGGGGTCAGTCTGATCTTCCTTGGGTGTGTTACATTGACAGAGTGCGGTCAGTCTGATCTTCCCTGGGTGTGTTACATTGACAGATTGGGTTCAGTCTGCTCTTCCCTGGGTGGGTTACATTGACAGATTGGGGTCCGGCTGCTCTTCTTGCGTGTGTTACATTGACAGAGTGTGGTCAGTCTGCTCTTCCCTGGGTGTGTTAAATTGACAGAGTGGTGTCAGTCTGCTCTTCTCTGTGTGAGTTACATTGACAGAGTAGGGTCAGTCTTGTCTTCCCTGGCTGTGTAACATTGGCAGAGTGGGGTCAGTCTGCCCTTCTCTGGGTGTGTTACATTGACAGAGTGGGGTCAGTCTGCTCTTCCCTGGGTGTGTTACGTTGACAGATTGGGGTCACTCTACTCTTCCCTGGCTGTGTTACTTTAACAGAGTCGGGTGAGTCTTCCCTTCCCTGGGTGTGTTACATTGACAGATTGGGGTCAGTCTGCTCTTCTTGCGTGTGTTACATTGGCAGAGTGTGGTCAGTCTGCTCTTCCCTGGGTGTGTTACATTGACAGAGTGGTGTCAGTCTCCTCTTCTCTGGGTGAGTTACATTGACAGAGTAGGATCAGTCTTGTCTTCCCTGGCTGTGTAACATTGGCAGAGTGGGGTCAGTCTGCCCTTCTCTGGGTGTGTTACATTGACAGAATGGTGTCAGTCTGCTCTTCCCTAGTTGTGTTACATTGACAGAGTGGGGTCAGTCTGCTCTTCCCTAGGTGTGTTACATTGACAGAGTGGGGTCAGTGTGCTCTTCCCTGGGTGTGTTATATTGACAGAGTGGGGTCAGTCAGCTCTTTCCTGTGTGTGTTACATTGACAGAGTGGCGTCAGTCTACTCTTATCTGGGTGTGTTACATTGACAGAGAGGGGTCAGTCTGCACTTCCCTGGGTGTGTTACATTGAGAGATTGTGCTGCCTCTGCTCTTCCCTGGGTGTGTTACACTGACGGATTGGGGTCAGTCTGGTCTTCCCTGTGTGTGTTACATTGACAGAGTGGGGTCAGTCTGCTCTTCCCTGGGTGTGTTACTTTGACAGAGTGGGATCAGTCTGCTCTTCCTTCGGTTTGTTACATTGACAGAGTATTGTCCGTCTGCCCTTCCCTGGGTGGGTTACATTGACAGAATCGGGTCAGTCTGCTCTTCCCTGGGTGTGTTAAATTGACAGAGTGGGGTCAGTGTACTCTTCCCTTGGTGGGTTAAATTGACAGAGTGGGGTCAGTGTGCTCTTCCCTGGGATTGTTACATTGACACACTGGGGTCAGTCTTCTCTTCCCTGGGTGTGTTACATTGACAGAGTGGGGACAGTCTGCTCTTCCCTGGGTGTGTTACACTGTCAGAGTGGGGTCAGTCTGCTCTTCCCTGCTTGTGTTACATTGACAGAGTGGGTTCAGTCTGCTCTTCCCTGGGTGTGTTACATTGACAGAGTGGGGACAGTCTGCTCTTCCCTGGGTGTGTTACACTGGCAGAGTGGGGTCAGTGTGCTCTTCCCTGGGTGTGTTACATTGACACACTGGGGTCAGTCTTCTCTTCCCTGGGTGTGTTACATTGACAGAGTTGGGTCAGTCTGCTCTTCCCTGGGTGTGTTACATTGAGAGAGTGGGGTCTGTCTGCTCTTCCCTGGATCGGCTAAATTGACAGAGTGGGGTCAGTCTTCTCTTCCCTGGCTGTGTCACATTGACAGAATGGTGTCATTCTGCTCCTCCCTGGGTGTGTTACTTTGACAGAGTGGTGTCAGTCTGCTCTTCCCTGGGTGTGTTACTTTGACAAAGTGGGGTCAGTCTGATCTTCCCTGGGTGGGTTACATTGACAGAGTGGGGTCAGTCTGCTCTTCCCTGGGTGGGCTACATTAACAGAGTGTGGTCAGTCTACTCTTCTCTCGTGTGTTCCATTGACAGAGTGGGGCCAGTCTGCTCTTCCCTGGGTGGGTTACATTGACAGAGTGGGGTCAGTCTGCTCTTCTCTGTGTGGTTTACATTGACAGAATGGGGTCAATCTGCACTTCGCTGGGTGTGTTCCATTGACAGAGTGGGGTCAGACTACTCTTCCCTCGGTGTGTTACATTGATAGATTGTGGTCAATCTGCTCTTCCCTGTGTGTGTTACATTGACAGAGTGGGGTCAGACTGATCTTCCCTGGGTGGGTTACATTGACAGAGTGGGGTCAGTCTGCTCTTCCCTAGGTGTGTAACATTGAGAGATTGTGGTCAGCCTTCTCTTCCCTGGGTGTGTAACTTTGACAGAGTGGGGTCAGTCTGATCTTCCCTGGGTGTGTTCCATTGACAGAGTGGGGTCAGTCTGCTCTTCCCTGGGTGGGTTACATTCACTGAGTGGGGTCAGTCTGCTCTTCCCTGGGTATGTTACATTGACAGAGTGGGTTCAGTCTGCTCTTCCCTGGGTGTGTTACATTGACAGATTGGGGTCCGTCTGCTCTTCCCTGGGTGGGTTACATTGACAGAATGGGGTCACGCTGCTCTTCCCTGAATGTGTTACATTGACAGAGTGGGGTCAGTCTGCTCTTCCCTGGGTGTGTTACATTTACAGAGAGGGGTCTGTCTGCTCTTCCCTGGGTGTGTTACATTGACAGAGTGAGGTCAGTCTGCTCTTCCCTGGGTGTGTTACATAGACAGAATGGGGTCAGTCTGCTCTTACTGGGTGTGTCAGATTGAGATAGTGGAGTCAGCCTGCTCTTCCCTGAGTGAGTTACAGTGATAGAGTCGGTTCAGTCTGCTCTTCCCTGAGTGAGTTACATTGACAAAGTGTGGTCCGTCTGCTCTTCCCAGGCTTTGTTACATTGACAGAGTGGGGTCAGTCTGTTCTTCCCAGGATGTGTTGCATTGACAGTGTGGGGTCAGTCTGCTCTTCCCTGGGTGTGTTACATTGACAGAGTCGGGTCATTCTGCTCTTCCCTGTGTGTGTTACACTGACAGAGTGGGGTCAGTCTGCTCTTCAGTGGGTGTGTTATATTGACAGAGTGGGTCAGTCTGCTCTTCCCTGGGTGGATTACATTCACTGAGTGGGGTCAGTCTGCTCTTCCCTGGCTGTGTTACATTGAAAGAGTGGGGTCACTCTACTCTTCCCTGTGGGTGCTACATTGAGAGAGTGGGGTCTGTCTGCTCTTTTCTGGGTGTGTTACGTTGACAGATTGGGGTCACTCTACTCTTCCCTGGCTGTGTTACTTTAACAGAGTCCGGTCAGTCTTCCCTTCCCTGGGTGTGTTACATTGACAGATTGGGGTCAGTCTGCTCTTCCCTGCGTGTGTTACATTGACAGAGTGTGGTCAGTCTGCTCTTCCCTGGGTATGTTACATTGACAGAGTGGGGTCAGTCTGCTCTTCTCTGGGTGAGTTACTTTGACAGAGTGGGGTCAGTCTCCTCTTCCCTGGGTGTGTAACATTGACAGAGTGGGGTCAGTCTGCCCTTATCTGGGTGTGTTACATTGAGAGAGTGGGGTCAGTCTGCTCTTCCCTGGGTGTGTTACATTGACAGAATCGGGTCAGTCTGCTCTTCCCTGGGTGTGTTACATTGACAGAGTGGGGTCAGTCTGCTCTTCCCTCGGTGTGTTACATTGACAGAGTGGGGTCAGTCTGCTCTTCCCTGCGTGTGTTACATTGACAGAGTGGGGTCTGTCTTCTCTTCCCTGGCTGTGTCACATTGACAGAGTGGTGTCATTCTGCTCCTCCCTGGGTGCGTTACTTTGACAGAGTGGGGTCAGTCTGCTCTTCCCTGGGTGGGTTACATTGACAGAGTGGGGTCAGTCTGCTCTTCCCTGGGTGTGTTACATTGAGAGAGTGGGGTCAGTCTGCTCTTCCCTGGGTGTGTTCCATTGACAGAGTGGGTTCAGACTACTCTTCCCTCGGTGTGTTACATTGATAGATAGTGGTCAATCTGCTCTTCCCTGTGTGTGTTACATTGACAGAGTGGGGTCAGTCTGATCTTCCCTGGGTGGGTTACATTGACAGAATCGGGTCAGTCTGCTCTTCCCTCGGTGTGTAACATTGAGAGATTGCGGTCAGCCTTCTCTTCCCTGGGTGTGTAACTTTGACAGAGTGGGGTCAGTCTGATCTTCCCTGGGTGTGTTACATTGACAGAGTGGGGTCAGTCTGCTCTTCCCTGGGTGTGTTCCATTGACAGAGTGGGGTCAGTCTTCTCTTCCCTGGTTGGGTTACATTGACAGAGTGGGTTCAGTCTGCTCTTCCCTGGGTTTGCTACATTGACAGATTGGTGTCCGTCTGCTCTTCCCTTGGTGGGTTACATTGACAGAATGGGGTCACGCTGGTCTTCCCTGGATGTGTTTCATTGACAGAGTGGGGTCAGTCTGCTCTTCCATGCGTGTGTTTCATTGACAGAGTGGGGTCAGTCTGCTCTTCCCTGGGTGGGTTACTTTGACAGAGTGGTGTCAGTCTGCTCTTCACTGGGTGTGTTACATTGACAGAGTGGGGTCAGTCTGCTCTTCCCTGGGTGTGTTACATTGAGAGAGTGGGGTCAGTCTGCTCTTCATTGGGTGGGTTACTTTGACAGAGTGGGGTCTGTCTTCTCTTCCCTGGGTTGGTTACATTGATAGAGTGGGGTCTGTCTGCTCTTCCCTGGATCGGCTAAATTGACAGAGTGGGGTCATTCTTCTCTTCCCTGGCTGTGTCACATTGACAGAGTGGTGTCATTCTGCTCCTCCCTGGGTGCGTTACTTTGACAGAGTGGGGTCAGTCTGCTCTTCCCTGGGTGCGTTACATTGACAGAGTGGGGTCAGTCTGCTCTTCCCTGGGTGTGTTACATTGAGAGAGTGGGGTCAGTCTGCTCTTCACTGGGTGTGTTCCATTGACAGAGTGGGTTCAGACTACTCTTCCCTCGGTGTGTTACATTGATAGATTGTGGTCAATCTGCTCTTCCCTGTGTGAGTTACATTGACAGAGTGGGGTCAGTCTGATCTTCCCTGGGTGGTTTACATTGACAGAATGGGGTCAATCTGCTCTTCCCTCGGTGTGTAACATTGAGAGATTGCGGTCAGCCTTCTCTTCCCTGGGTGTGTAACTTTGACAGAGTGGGGTCAGTCTGATCTTCCCTGGGTGTGTTACATTGACAGAGTGGGGTCAGTCTGCTCTTCCCTGGGTGTGTTCCATTGACAGAGTGGGGTCAGTCTGCTCTTCCCTGGGTGGGTTACATTGACAAAGTGTGTTCAGTCTGCTCTTCCCTGGGTTTGCTACATTGAAAGATTGGTGTCCGTCTGCTCTTCCCTGGGTGGGTTACATTGACAGAATGGGGTCACGCTGGTCTTCCCTGGATGTGTTTCATTGACAGAGTGGGGTCAGGCTGCTCTTCCCTGGATGTGTTACATTGACAGAGTGGGGTCAGTCTGCTCTTCCCTGGATGTGTTACATTGACAGAGTGGGGTCTGTCTGCTCTTCCCTGGGTGTGTTACATAGAGAGAATGGGGTCAGTCTGCTCTTACTGGGTGTGTCAGATTGAGAGAGTGGAGTCAGCCTGCTCTTCCCTGAGTGTGTTACAGTGTCAGAGTCCGTTCAGTCTGCTCTTCCCTGAGTGAGTTACATTGACAAAGTGTGGTCAGTCTGCTCTTCCCTGGCTTTGTTTCATTGACAGAGTGGGGTCAGTCTGCTCTTCCCTGGGTGTGTTACATTGACAGAGTGGGGTCAGTCTGTTCTTCGCTGTGTGTGTTACATTGACAGAGTGGGGTCAGTCTGCTCTTCCCTGGGTGTGTTGCAGTGACAGAGTGGGGTAATTCTGATATTCCCTTGGTTGGTTACATTGACAGAATGGGGTCAGTCTGCTCTTACTGGGTGTGTCAGATTGAGAGAGTGGAGTCAGCCTGCTCTTCCATGAGTGAGTTACAGTGACAGAGTTGGTTCAGTCTGCTCTTCCCTGAGTGAGTTACATTGACAAAGTGTGGTCAGTCTGTTCTTCCCTGGGAGTGTTGCATTGACAGAGTGGGTCAGTCTGCTCTTCCCTGGGTGTGTTACATTGACAGAGTCGGGTCATTCTGCTCTTCCCTGGGTGGGTTACTTTGACAGAGTGGTGTCAGTCTGGTCTTCACTGGGTGTGTTACATTGACAGATTTGGGTCAGTCTGCTCTTCCCTGGGTGGGTTACATTGACAGATTGGGGTCCGTCTGCTCTTCCCTGCGTGTGTTACATTGACAGAGTGGGGTCAGTGTGCTCTTCCCTGGTTGTGTTACATTGACAGAGTGGGGTCAGTCTGATCTTCCTTGGGTGTGTTACATTGACAGAGTGCGGTCAGTCTGATCTTCCCTGGGTGTGTTACATTGACAGATTGGGTTCAGTCTGCTCTTCCCTGGGTGGGTTACATTGACAGATTGGGGTCCGGCTGCTCTTCCCTGCATGTGTTACATTGACAGATTGGGGTCAGTCTGCTCTTTTATGGGTGTGTTACATTGACAGATTGGGGTCAGTCTGCTCTTTTATGGGTGTGTTACATTGACAGAGTGGGGTCAGTCTGATCTTCCCTGGGTGTGTTACATTGACAGATTGGGATTAGTCTGCTCTTCCCTGGGTGGGTTACATTGACAGAGTGGGGTCAGTCTGCGCTTCCCTGGCTGTGTTACATTGACAGAGTGGGGTCAGTCTGCTCTTCCCTGGGTGTGTTACATTGACAGATTGGGGTCAGTCTGCTCTTCCATGGGTGTGTTACATTGATAGAGTGGGGTCAGTCTGCTCCTCCCTGGGTGTGTTACATTGACAGAGTGGGGTCAGTCTGATCTTCCCTGGGTGTGTTACGTTGACAGAGTCGGGTCAGTCTGCTCTTCCCTGGGTGTGTAACATTGACAGCGATGGATCAGTCTGCTCTTCCCTGGGTGGGTTACATTGAAAGGGTGGGGTCAGTCTGCACTTCCCTGGGTGGGATACATTGACAGAGTGGGTTAAGTCTGCTCTTCCCTGTGTGGTTTACATTGACAGAGTGGGGTCAGTCTGCTCTTCCCTGGGTGTGTTACATTGGCAGAGTGGGGTCAGTCTGCTCTTCCCTGGGTTGGTTACATTGACAGAGTGGGGTCAGTCTGCTCTTCCCTGGGTGTGTTACATTGACAGAGTGGGGTCAGTCTGCTCATCCCTGGTTGTGTTACTTTTACAGATTTGTGTCCGTCTGTTATTCGCTGGTTGAGTTATTTTTACAGAATGGGGTTTGTCTGCCTTGGTGTGTAAGTTTGCTGGACCGTGTGTGGTCAGTCAACCCTTCCCTGGGTGTGTTACATTGACTGCGTGGGGTAAGTCTGCTCTTGCCTGCGTGTGTTACATTGACAGAGTGGGGTCCATTTTCTCTTCCCTTAGTGGGATACACTTACAGAGTGGATTCTACAGTGTTGGGTTGGGAGCAGTCAGGGAAGGGTAGATTGCAGTTTTGGGTCGGGATCAGTCAGGGAGGCGGAGATTGCAGTATTGGGTAGGGGTCAGTCAGGGAGGGGGAGATTGCAGTGTTGGGTAGGGATCACTCAGCGAGGGGGTGAGTGCAGTGTTGAGTAGTGATCGAGGGAAATCAGGAGGGCAAAAAGGGGACATGAGTTTGCTTTGACAAATAGGTTTAAGGAGAATCCAAAGGAATTTTACAAATGCATAACGGCCCAAGGGTCACTGTGGAGCGAATTGGACCCCTCAATGATCAAGACAGCCTGCACGTGGAGCTGCATGAGATGGGGGAGAAACTGAACAAGTATTTCCTGTAGAGAAGGACATGGAAGATATAGAATAGAATGATGCTTTGGGAAACAGCATTGGGAAATAGATGGTGTCATCTTGTAAAATGTCCATATTACAGAGGAGGAGGTGCTGGATGTCTTGAAATGGTTAAAGGTGGATAAATCCCCAGGACCTTATCAGGTATACTCTCGATCTCTGCGTGAACCTAGAGAAGTGATTGCTGGGCCCCGTGCTGAAATATTTGTGTCATCGATAGACACAGGTGAGGTACCAGAAGACTGCAGGTTGGGCTAACATGGTGCCACTGTTTAGGAAGGGTGGTAAGGACAAGCCAGGGAACTACAGACTGGTTTGCCTGACGTCAGTCGTGGGCACGTGGAAAGACGGATACATGCAGGACAGGAGTTACATGTGTTTAGAAAGGCAATGTCTAATTGGGGATAGTCAGCATCGCTTTGAGCGTGGGAAATCATGGCTCAAGATATTGAGTTTTTTGAAGAAGTACCAAAAGGATTGATGAGGGCAGCGCGGTCGATGTGAGTGATATGGACTTCAGTAAGGTATTCGAAATGTTTCCGCATGGGAGATTGGAGAGCAAGGATAGATCTCATGGAACACAGGGAAAACCAGCCATTTGGATACAGAATTGGCACGAAGGTAGAAGACAGAGGGTGGTTGTGGGGGGTGTTTTTCTCAGACAGGAGACCTGTGACCAGTGGAGTGTCACAAGGATCGGTGCTGCGTCCACAACTTTCCATTAATGATATAAATGATTTGGATTTGAACACAGCAGGTATAGTTAGTAAGTTTGGAGATGATACCAAAATTGGAGGGATAGAGGACAGTGAAGAATGTTACTTCATATTACAACGGGATGGTGAACTGATGGGCCAATGGGCTGAGGAGTGGGAGATGGAGCTTCATTTAGATAAATGGGAGGTGATACATTTTGGAAAAGCAACTCTTCGCAGGACTGATACACTTAATGTTAATGTCCCAGGGAGTGGTTCTGAACAAAGAGACCTTGGAGTGCAGGTTCATTGTTCCTTGAAAGGAGAATTGTGGGTCGATAGGATAGTGAAGAAGGTGTTTGGTATGTTTGTGTTTACTGATCAGTGCATTGAGTAGAGGAGTTGGGAGGTCATGTTGTGGCTATACAGGATATTGGATAAGTCACTTATGGAATATTGTGTGCAATTCTTGTCTCCTCCCGATCGGAAGGATGTTGTATAAATTGAAAGGGCTCAGAAAAGATTTACAAAGACGCTGATAGGATTGGAGGATGTGAGCGACAGGGAGAGGTGAAATGGGCTGGGCCTGTTTTCCCGAGAATGTCTGAGGCTGAGGGGCACCCATATGGAGGTTTATAAAACCATGAGACAAATCAATACGTATAACAGACATGTTCTTTTCCCTGGGGTGGGGTAGTCCAGAACTGGAGGGCCTAGGTTCAGGATAAGAGGGGAAAGATATAAAAGGAACGTAAGGGACAACGTTTTGATGTGGAGGGTGTTGTGTGTATGGAATGACCTGACAGATGAAGTGGTGGAGACTGGTACAATTACTGCATTTAAAAGGCATTTGGATGGGTATACGAACAGGAAGGGTTGAGAGCGATTTGGGCCAAGTGCTGGCAAATGTGATGAGATTATGTTAGGATATGTGGGTGGTGTGGATGAGTTGGACCGAAGGCCCTGTTTCTGTGCTGTCCATCTCTATGACTGTAAATGTTTTGTACTGTCCATTTCCAGCCATACACTTCACTGTTTCCCCTGTTTACCTTGGTCAGTTCCCCTCTCAAACACATGTCAATGGCTTTGGTTGTGATTGCAGGGTGTGCTTTATGGTCCCTTTAAAAATCCATCATCTCACTGAATTCCACTGCACTACAATTTCCCAGAGGATATCTCAGTGTGACATTACTCCTTCCCTCAGCGTCATCACCCAACGGTCGATCTGAGATAGTCACCTCCCTGGCCATTTGCACAACGTGTTATTCAAAGAAACACTGACACAAACATTCAAAGAGGAGTTCGGAGAACATCACTTTTGCCGATATGACTGTCCCAGATTATACAAAGACTGAAGTCTCCCAGAATTATCACAGTGCCTTTGGTTTACACAGGAATCCATTGGAATGTGTAACAGGGTTGAGCAATGAAATGCTGTTAGGCAGCCTCTAAACTGTTCTCCTGCTTGTATTTTTGACACGTGTTACCCAGAATCTGCATTCAGGCTGATTCAGCTTCATCATCTGAGGCCAAATGCTTTCTCTGTAATGCCTTTGTTACCCATTACTGTCAGGGTTACCCATCCTGCACTCCCTGAGACCCCTCAAGGAGGTGTACAATAGAATATTCATGTTCCACCTTTTGTTCACCCTGTCACCACTAAATCTCATTTATCTCTGTGCCACAGTCCATCCACCTTATTGCAGAGACTTTATCCAGTCCAAAAAAGAACATTACAATTGACTCTTTCCACAATTTCTTGTCACAGTCCAATTCACTGATGTACAGTTTCAGTTAAACTCTGTCTCTTCCTGTTCTTTTCTGCTTGTCTTCAGCTACAATGCCATTTCTCTTTGGATTTGGAAAGCTCCATTCACCTGAACCCTGGCCCTGCATCCTCTCTGTCAGTTTAAAGTCCTGTCCATAAGCTTACCGACATGGTTGACCAGGACACTGCTCCCAGCAGTGTTGTGTTTAATTCACTCATGGGTTCTTGCTGTCTCTGGCTGGCCAGCATCGCATGTCCACCCCGAGCTGGCCTTGAGCTGAGTGCCTTGCTGGATGATTACAGAGAGCAGTTTAGAGTCAACCCCATCGCTCTGGGTCTGGATCATGTGTAGGCCAGACCCGCTGTCTATAATAGATTTCCTTCCTAAAAGGATATTAAGCAGTTAGATGGGTTACACTGGACACTGCCATTAACATCTGGATGAACAGTCGGGTGGGAATAGCACGAGGCCATCACCTGTCCCACTCGTACCTCATCTGTCACTGAGTACTGATCCCCCTGCACCATGAATCCCAACCCTTTCATCATGACTATTGTGTGATCCTGATACCTTCCTGCACTCTGGTGATATCACTCAGTCTCTCTCCATGTGGTATCCCTCACTGTGTGGGTCTAATTGCTGCCTCTGTCAGTGTCTCTCACTCTTGCAGCTACTCCAGATCCTGAGCCAATGGAATTCCCCATTCCAGAGAGACACAGCAGAACAGGCCAGGGATGGAGACAAGGATTTTCCAGATCACTGCATCAGTGTAACTTCCCATTCTGTCTGTTTCCCTGTCTCCTGTAGGTCATCAGGCTGTTCCTGCCTCAACCAAATTCCTAACTCCTCTCTCGTCCATAACCACCTCAAAGACGCTTGGTCAGCCAGACAGAGATGGAGAGGGAGGTCTGGAGCCTTCAGTAAATCCTGCAGCCGGTAAGATCACTCACAGTAAACAGCACAGAGGGGCTTAGTGGTCTTCTGTATTCAGACCCGGAAGACAGGACATGGACACAGAGCTGGGTAAGGAACAGCTATATTCTAGGCTTCATTCACATCATCTTGTAAGGGTCCTGTTCTCACCTCTGCTGGACTGGTCCTCACTGAGACATCTCTCTCTCTCTGACTCTCT